>NC_092347.1:88706885-89373378 GCF_963676685.1 Mytilus edulis | reverse complement strand
ACTATTTTATCTGAAAAAAAAAAAAAGAAAATGTCTTTGAGTGAAAAATGTTGTTATATTGTATCTAAATAAAAGGAATACTTAAAAAGAAAAACATACAATAATCTTATTTGCAGTTGAGGTTTGAAGAAAATATGCGTCTAACCTAGACTTGGGACGAAAAAAAAGTAAAAACACAGGTTAACAAATACATACAAATTACATAAAAGAGGGACAAAAGATACCAGTGGGACAGTCAAACTCACAAATTGAAAACAAACTGGCAACTACATGGCTTGAAAAGGAAAAGACAAATAGACAAACAACAGTACACAAGACACACATAGAAAACTAAAGACAAAGCAACACGAACCCCACCAAAAACTGGGGGTGATCTCAGGTGCTCTGGAAGGGTAAGCAGATCCTGCTCCGCCTGTGGCAACCGTCTTGGTTCTCATGTTATTACAAACCTGGTAAATAGTCTAATTCGGTAGGTCACATTCGTTAAAAGGGAATGGGGTTGTAGTTACGACATAAGAAAATCAATTATGCAAATAAAACTCCCGTCTAGCGTACAACATTTTAATCCTGCTATCTATGACCAGTCTATAAATTGTGACTTGAATGGAGAGTTGTCTTATTGGCTCTTATACCACATCTTCCTATATCTATATATGACATTACAATTCATTGACTGTAATAATATCAAGAGTCTCCAAGGAGCCTATATTGCTAACCAGAATTGCATGCAGTACACGGTAATTTACAGCAGCAATCAAGGGAATCAATGAAATGTATTTAAAAGCTTTTCTAACACTTTCAGGCGAATGGTCTCATACAGAGGTGTTGGTGTTTTTTTTTTGTGTAAATAACTTATGTTCGTTTGAATTTATAACTAAAACACAAATAGAAATAATTAAATAATTAACAGTAGGAGTCATGTTTATTTGCTGCCTCCATGACATTTAACGCATATATTTTTTGGTTTTGGTATTCTCAAAGTGGCGAACTTTTTAGTTGTTATAATCTTTGAATTATAATCATGGAATATTTGATGAGTTGATTATCATACCACTGTCAGGGTTCAGAAATTTTGGGGTTCGACGACTTACAGAAAAGAGCGACGATTTACAGAAAAGAACCGAAAAGGACCGAAAAGGACCAAAAAGAACCGAAAAGGACCGAAAAGAACCGAAAAGGAGATCGAAGTTTTTTTTGTAATCGAAGAAAATTAGCAAATTGCAAAATTATATAAGTCTATTATAAATAAAAAGATATTTTTCACAAAAGTTTATTCTTAGGTTTTGAAACCTTATACTGCGACAGGACTACATATAATAACTTACTGTACATGTGAAAAATTATAGGTAGGGTCGATTTTTTGTGGAGGTGTGCCTAAATTGGCAGAAGATAGACAATACAGATGCCTATCTTATGGAATAGAAAACAGTTTTATAAATTGACCATAAACCCACTTATTCATGGTATGGTATCAATATTTCTGACCTAGTTTTATAAATTGACCATAAACCCTTGGATTATTCCCGAAAGAACCCGAAACATTGCATATTAAGTTCTAATTTATTAAGCAATAATAAGTACGTAGTGTCAGGTCAGAAATATTGATACCATACCATGAATAAGTGGGTTTATGGTCAATTTATAAAACTAGATATATACATTGTTTTAACTTTAAATAATAATCAATAATTATGTATGCTCTTTTCGGTTCTTTTCGGTCATTTTCGGTTCTTTTTGGTCCTTTTCGGTTCTTTTCGGTTCTTTTCTGTAAGTCGTCGCCCTTTTCTGTAAATCGTTGGACCGGAAATTTTGTGATTTTATTTTCCCTTTCGGTTTGTTTTGCCATGTCTTTGTCGGTTTGTTTTCGATTTATTGGTTTTAGTGTCCCTTTTATAGCCTTCTCCTTTCTTTCACGTGATTTGGTTTTTCGTTTTAAAAATATTATAATGAAAGGTTTTTGAAACAAAAGGTTATTTTAAATATCAATTGAAACTGCTTCCTTTCTTTTCGATATTTGCCTCCAATCTTTATAGCAATACTCGTTTACTGGCAATATTAAAACACATTACACTTTTGGCATGCATCTATTCTTAAACATTCTACCTCAAGGTACACTCACATCTTTGTTCATTTTCAAAGGATCGTACACTGAGTATTTAAACTTTCTATGACTTTATCAACTACTCTCTTTTAATAGTGAGTTGTAATCGTGTTTCTTATCTGATGCTAAAATTTACAACCTTTAAAACACTGAATCGCTTAAAAACCGGAAGATCATTTAAGTTTTAACATTCAAAGTTCAAAATTTACTTTCAAAAACAATTTTATACATTGAAATTATGCAGTAAATATGTTTTTTTTCAAGACTAACAAAAATATTTACAAAAAAAATCAAACTTAGTCGTGATCAATAATGCGTTAAAGATTGAATCAATAATAAAAAATAAATTTGTCGACTACAGTTCAATGTTACATTTGTATGAATGATGTAACATAAATATATAAATATAAAAGAAAGACTTAATGTCTACTGTAAGGAAACTCATTATAGATACCAGGATAAAGATTGTGTACACCATACGCGCATTTTGTATACAAAAGAATCAACAGTGACGCTCGAATAAAAAAAAAGTTAACAAGGCTTAATAAAGAATGAAATTGTAGAGCATTGCGGACTCAATATCCGAGCAATTAAAAGCCACTGCAACTATTCATGCAGTAATAAATTGAATGAAAACGAATCACAATAACAATGTTTCTAGGCAGCAAAAACGTATACAGTCGTTGTGCTTTTAGTGTATCTTTATCGTTAAGCTTACCAACTTAACCGGTGTAAGTATGTCATATAACAAAGTGTTTTTTGTTTTTACAAAAATACTGGATAAGTATATTCACCGAGTGAGCTTAATTAAATTTTTTCCAGGCATTAAAGAAATGTTTTATCATATTATTTTCAAATTAGGTGGAACAATATATAAGGTTTGAAAATAATGTATTGCATTAAATCTTGGTTGTAATATTGATCTTTTTATCCTATTATTTCTTTAGATGCAGATTATAAATTGTAGTACTTTTTAATTTGCGACTTAATCAACAAAAATCTATCACGACGACTCCAAGAAATACAGCTCACCATAAAATTACTGAAGAAGTACATTTTTATTAAATTTTCATCTTAAAAAGTGCAAATTAGATGTCTGCTTTAATTTCTATGCATATGATCTTTTACAATTACTGCAATTCAGCTATACAGTTTTGTGCCGTCACTGGTGTATACCTCTTACATATATTTGTATTCATTTATCCTTGAAATGAGTCTTTGAGCTTACTTAGCATGTTAATTTTCTTTCATTATTATGCAACCGAAATCAGACAGTTTTTTTTTGTTTACTTTTTTAATGAATTATGATCAAAATCCATTCTTTCGTCCTTAATAACACTGAAGCATATCCCATGAATATTGAGATCAAACATATTGAATGAAAACTGAGAAGTCAATAGATAATAATTGAATAATTTCAATATTTCTATCATATAATATAACCAATAAATGTATAAGCACACTACCCAAATTGCACAGAGCACCGAATTTGTACATATTTTGAGAAACAAAACTCAGTATAAATCTGACAGATTCTTTTAAAAATTAAACAACTTGTATAATTTTTATAATTTGCCATTATGCACGTCTTTCAAAATACATGTAACTTAATATACACCAAAAATGCTAGTCAAGTATAATCTACGGAAAAGTCTCGTGCGACGTCCACAAAATATCAACCTTTAATCATATTATTGAGCAATTTATAACAAATATTTGTTTAGCGCTAAAAACGTGTTTAACATTGCCACATTCTTTATGTGCCTCTCTTTAGCCTAGAGCCTGTAGTACAGTGGTTGTCATTGGTTCATGTCTGTCACATTTGGTTTTTCGAAAACTGTTTTGTGATTAATTAGTTTTCTCAATTGATTTGTTTCATATTTGTCATGTCATGCCATTAATAGCCGTACTTATATAACTTTTTTTTATGAATAGTTGTCCTATTGACAATAATCTACTTATTTTTAATATATGTAAAAATATGTAAAATCCCCCCAAAAATGAACACCGAGGATAATTTAAAATTGACAGTCTCTGATCAAATGGCAAAATTAAAGGCTCAAACACATCACAATAACGCGTAAAAACTGTCATATTCCTGATTTGGTACAGGCATTTTTTTATGTAGAAATTTTGTTTGATTAAACCTAAGAGAATTTCATTTTTCTACAAAATGCACAGTATGCAGGGGCTATTCTCAAATTGTCTTCAAAATGTTGAGAAATAGTACAAAACATCACTTTTTAGATTGAACAGATGTAAAGTGAAGCATGTAATCCTCATTACAGAACAAACTTGAGTCGCACGTTTGTCGGCTCAACACAATTGTTTTATAATAAAGTATGATTTCAAAATTAAATATATGGAATTCTATAGTGAAAACCTAAAGAATAAAGACAGGATGAAAACTTTTGTTTGTTATTTAAATAAACGTAAGTGAAACAAAAAACGTCAAAATATATGTAATTGGTATTCCATCACGTTACATACCCTCTGACAGTACCAATAGTGGTATTTTCCAGTGGAAATACCAATAGAGGTAACTACCCAGTGACTGTATCAACAGATGTATACACCCTGTGATAATATAAAAAGTGATATCTACATCGTGACAGCAACAATAGAAGTAAATACTTCATACAGAAATCATAGAGGTATTCATCCTGTGATAGAAGGAACAGTGGTATGCGAAACTGCCGCACACACGCCTATTGCAGAGAACTGCACACTAAAAATCACATAAGTGTATCACTTTTATCATCACACCGTTATCATACTTATTCTTGCACTGCTAGTATTACTCTTTGTGAGATTTATGAGATTTGAATATCGGTAAACTAACGTGTCACTTTATTTGAAAGATTGCATATTTTCATATACTAGTAACTGACCTTGGCAATTCCTCTGATGGACCTTAATTGTTTACTTTTTATAACAGTATTCATGTTTCCACCTAAACATGACTATGTGATGGAAATAACACATAGTGTATTGTATACCATTTGTTATATGTACATTTCGTGCTATGTTTACAGTTTCAGTACTTTTCTGTTGTGTTGTATATGTTGTGTACAAGTTATCATTTTGTACAAGTTATAATTTGTACAAAAAAAAATAATTATAATTTGTATTTTGAATTTATACAAATTGTAATTTGTACAAAAAGTACCTGTACAAATTACAATTTGTACAAAATTTAACGAAAATTGACTTGTAGCTTGTACAATAAATTATATGTATTTTGGTGGAAAAAGCTTCGATACACAAAACAGAATTGTTATAAAATGATATTCAGTAGTTCTTTGTGATTTCGTTTGAGCAGGTGAGTTAATTATGGCATCGGGAATTGCACAATATCATTTGACAATCACATTTACATTCAGAAGTGCTGTTCCCGCCTATGCATTTACACGAAAGAAACCCTGGACAACCTGTGTGTTAAGGCTGTTAAATTTTGTTACGTAGCAAAAGTTGAAGCACAAGAACCGATGCTGTAAATTAACATGCGCCTTTAAGAGCTTCAGATTAACTATAAGACATAAATAACCTTTGACAATTCACACAGCTTTTCGTATAAGTGGTACACAAATTTCAAGTTTCAACAATTACGCCTTAGATATTTAGAGAACTGGTTTGGACACGATAATACTGAGGAATATGTATAATGATATTAACCCAAAACAACAAGTTCTTATTATAAGTTATTGTATCGTTTTCTTGGTAAGATATTAGTTTCAAATTTCATCCTCTGATCAACAATGCCGGCATGTTTACACAATTACATCAACTGAGTAAATGACTAGAAAAACTGTAAATAATAATAATTCGGATATTTACCTTTGGAAACTTATTAGAGCAATTGATCAAAAGTAATTGGTCATTGCAAAGTGTCGAAGAAGAGATAAATGTGAAAGTCAAAAGATGAAATTCCTGATGCTATCATTCACTCACCCGCTTAAATGAATGATAAAGAACTATATACATAAGATGTACAGTATGGTCACTTAATAACAGTTCTATGGTGGTGGTTATCAATGCTTTTCCCACCAAAATCAATATTATAAATTGTTGTACAAGTTATAAGTGAATTTTCGTCAAATATTGTACAAATTGTAATTTGTACAGGCACTTTTTGTACAAATAATAATTTATACAAAGTCAAAATACAAATTATAATTTGTACAATTTATTTGTTCAAATTATGATTTGTACCAAATGATAACTTGTACACAACATATACAAATAATAAACTCATCACAGATACCATAATTGATATTTTGTATCCGTGCCATACGCGCTTGTCGTCGACAAATGACTTGCCAGTGACGCTCGAATGATGAATGTTACAAAGGCAAAATAAAGTACAAAGTTGAAAAGCATAGGACACAAAATTCCGAAAAGTTTTTCCAAATACAGCTCATGTAATCTATACCCGATGCAGAGAAGTTCGAGTATCAAATTTGGTTAACAAGTGACAGTGCAAATATAAGCATTTATCATATACTTAGCATTAATATGATAGCTTTTGCATATGTGTAATGGGCGGAAGTGCACAAGCCATATCTTCCCACCCGGGCTGATAACCCATATCAGGTGCAAGTACTAAACCGTCTCGGGCTGATATGGGGGTCTCGGGATGATACCCAGGCTGATATGGAAAAGGCCATGTATTAATCTCTATATATCAAACGAGAGTGCTAAAAAACTGGTTACCAAGTACTAGTATAAGTAACGATAGAGGTATCGATCCAGTGCTAGAACTAAAAGCCTTCAAGATAGAAAAATACACCTTATACAAATTCATGTACATACATGCATATACAGAGAGAGAGAGAGAGAGAGAGAGAGAGAGAGAGAGAGAGAGAGAGAGAGAGAGAGAGAGAGAGAGAGAGAGAGAGAGAGAGAGAGAGAGAGAGAGAGAGAGAGAGAGAGAGAGAGAGAGAGAGAGAGAGAGAGAGAGACAAAAACAAAGGAATTATATAATGATTTATTTTCTAAAAAAAAAAGGCATTCAGTAAAAACGTTTTTGTTTTTAGGACTGAATAAATACTACAATAATTTAGGTTTTGACGGAATGGTACAGTGGAACCCTTTGTAGTGAAGAATACAAGAAAGTTGTATCTCAGTTTTGTAGTACATGTAATAATTGAACATAATGTTGACATTGTATTGACTTATTTTACATTAAGTTTTATATGTACATGAAGATAAGCTTTCTATTCAATTTATTATTTATTTTTAGATTAAAATGTATGGTATAAAATGTTCACTCTTATCTTAAATATTAAGATTATTAGTTTGTTTCATTCTGTTAAAGTGTTCATTACAAAGTACAAATTTGGAGACACAATTGATTAATGAGCGTGAATGTCAATTGTTGATGAAATAGGGTTCAACCATTTTTTATTGGACCATTGATGAATATGCTTTATAGAACACCGTTTGTTTTTCAGCCAATATGTGTCTGTTTTATATCTGTTTTTTAAAAGTTCTTCTATAAAATAATTTCATAATACTTCAACTGACATTTTCTAAATATGTTTAAGGAGGTATTTCGCGCCATTATACATCTTTTACAATAGATTTATCCTTGGTTAAAATGTGCTACCAACGTTTTTCAAAAGTATAAACACATGAAAAGTGCGAATATATGCAGGAACTATGTACAGACTAATACACCTGCATAACACTAGAGCGAATACTTGTTTTAAGAAATGACATGACATACTCCAATTTAAGGGAAAAACTTATACCTTCTTGAACTATTGTTTTTCCTTTCAGTGTTGTATTGTTTATCTTAATGCAAATACATATATTGAAAAAATAATTATTAATTTTGAACATCAATATATGCCATTTCTTAAAGGACTTTCCGTGTTGTGTTGAATTTCCTTTAAAATTCGTTATTTTTGTTATTTTACTTTTTTCGTATCTAGTTAAAATGTTCTAATGTTTTTTTTTGTTTTACGATTTTGTTTGTAAGAACACTAACATCATGCCTTTAGTAGAAGTTTTATTAAAATATTGATAAACATAAAAAGAATAATCGTTTCGACAACTCATTATAATTTTATATAATTAGCTTCAACCTGAACTATATCTAATGTTATTCGACTTTGTGTTTTTGTTTGCCCGAATGGTAACTTCTCACTTTGTGTTAGTAAACAAATATTTTGCAATGTTGAGTGACGCTTAAGTTTTCTATGTTGTGTCATGTGTACTATTGTTTGTCTGTTTGTCTTTTTCATTTTTAGCCATGGCGTTATCAGTTTATTTTCGATTTATGAGTTTGACTGTCCCTTTGGTATCTTTCGTCCCTTTTTTAAGTAAAAATCAAGTTAAGTGAAACTTAGTTTTATCTCAAAAGCACACATGTATCTAGCTTAGATTGAAATTAACAAGGCTTATCGAAAACCACAACTAGAAAATCAGAAACACTGTGGGAATACGAAAAAGTCTAAGAGAAAAGAAAACAACTGATAACATAACTACTACACAGATAGTTGCAGAAGGAGCGACGTCAATCCTATGAAATCACAGAAAAAAGATTAAAAAAAACTGTTAACAAAACAGGAGCTTCTTAAGGAATACAAAAATTGAAGAGAAACTGGCAGAAAACTGATAAGTCAACAAAAACTACCAATGAAACTGGCAGAAAAACTGATAAGTCAACAAAAACTACCAATGAAACTGGCAGAAAAACTGATAAGTCAACAAAAACTACCAATGAAACTTTAGATTGGTTATAACCAATCATATCAAAATCTGGGGATGATCTCAGGTGTATCAGAAGGATAAGCAAATCATGTAAATGACCGAATAAAATATTTTTGGATGTACATGTAAAAAAACGTGAGAACAGACGAAAGATCAGTTTTCATAATCCTTCCTTCTTTCATATCGTATCATGTCGATACAATATTTAAAAGGTTGCCAAATATGAACATTAAAATTACAAAATATGTATATACACACAAATAATACATAAACATGTAAACAACAATCATCTTCTGTTTAATAAGTACATGTAAATCTCTCCTACATTTGGTCATCAAATTTTACTGTTCTAAAAATATAACTAGATGACTAATTGCGCATAAGTACTTCAATACTTAATGACTATATCTTAATAGTACTTGAGAGACTGAATCCAACTTCTACGTTGAACAAATAAAATTTAATTCTTGATAAGGAAGTTGTTTGTTGAAATAACCAGCATAAATATTGTAAATAAGCAAAAAATACAATTTCAAACAGATTAATAAATTATTTACTATTATCATTGAAAATAAAAATTATAATCTATTTATAGTGTATGATCATTGTGTTATCACAGTTGTTTTGTTAAAGTCCCTATAGTCATTACTAAATCGTATGGTATAGTTTTGTTTAGGTACTGTAGAAACAAGAAATGACTGAAAATATGTGACCTTTGTTCAACAAGGAAATGGTAAAAGTTATTTCTTTTAAACAAATCTTCTCAAATCTTCGAAATAAATGATAAATTTCTTACCATTGACTAAAGGGTAAAAACCACATTCTTTTCGTATAAGGAAGTATAAATCCTAGCATTTCGATATACCTTGGACTGTTTTGTTTAATTTAAATCTAAGTACAAATGTTGTTACCTGTTATCACATTACAGGTAAAGTTTGTGTCAGGTCATACCTACACTTTTAACAAAAACTTAAATGTTGGTATATCAATAACTTGCATGTGATACAGTTTAATATCCAATCAAATCCAAAATGCTAACTTCCTTGTCATGAAAATTTACACGAAGAAAAGCTTAATTTAGACGTTTTGTTTTAAGTGAAATGTTTGGCTGCAGTGACTGAAATAAATCAATAATGAAAAGTTTACATTATCGTTATTTCTACGAAGAATAATACACATAAAACAACTTATTTAAAATTACTTAGAACGTTCTTCCCCAGAAAAAAGTTTGGCAATATCTTTCGGAACACTGGGTTCTCGATGTTCTCCAGCTTCGTACTGTATACGGTCTTTTTAACTTTACTTATTCTGGTATCATTGTTGTATCTTTTGTAGGAGGAAAAATAGAGAAAACAGACAAAGTAGTAATGAATAGAAAATGATTTGTTTTGGGTGCAAAAATATAAAGAATAGAGAATATTGTGCATTACATATAAAGGCTTATAGTGTAGAATATAGGGCCCTCGATCCAGACCCTCATGGACTTACAAAAGGCACAATATGGAATAACTCATTACATAAACCATACTTATAATAATATATTGAACGCCAGATGTATGTCAGGAATAGGACAGTTGATATTTTTTATTTTAGTATTCGTTTGATGTGTTTGAGTGTTTGATTTAGCCCTTTGATGACGGAATAGCCGTTTCGAATTTTCCTCGGAGTTCTGTATTTTTGTTATTTTACTTTTTTTTAAGACGAACCACGCATTTTGCGTACAAAATTATAAATAGGGTGTATATGATGAGTTTATTGTTTGCACCAATGACTCATGATTCTCGTACATGTCATGTATAGGTAGGAAAAAAGTCATTGAATTATATAATTCGTTTGATTGCGTATATAATGTATAGTATCTAATGATGATATATGATAGAAGGTCAATTATTAATGTCTTTTACAATTTATAAAGACAACAACAAAAAATGGTCATTCAAAATAACCAACCGAAGGTATATCTAAAACTAAAACACCGTGTTTGTACCGCTCTTGCATCGTAGATTAATCAATTTTTTTTCTTTCTTTGTTGGGAAACGTTTATATCATTGAACGAGTTTTTGAGCTCTTCTGCGTTCTGCTTTGTTCTCGAGACAAATTTTATTTACTCACATGGGAATATCTCTCGACGCATCTTCAATAGATTTTTCAAGATTTTTTATAGTACGTCTTTTCACTGAACACAAAACTAAATTCATCAAAGAGATGTTGGCCTGTCGTCAATAAGACAAGAATTTAACTGCACCTTTGGAAAACTTGACTTACAATTTGTTATGCTAGAAGCGCGTGTCGTCTTCATAAGACCCATCAGTTCCACTCGAATAGCATAAAGTTATGAAGGCAAAAGCAAGCCGTGGGTCGAAAAATTGTCTAGTATGGAGGATTTCAAAACTTTTCAAAACAATACTAAAAATATACAAAAAACGTCCCTAACTGTGGTTATCAATGTCAATACCAATTGCTGACTACTGGATGAAGAAAAATGTACACCAACCACAGGCACTCGTCTCAGATTTGTTTCCCAATATACCTTTATATAGAATTTTTTTTTTCTGAGAAGAGTGCCTGTGACACCAACCTAGTGATATCGACCCAGTGGTTGTAAAATTTCGTCAAAAGTACCAGGCTTATAATAGACCACTTTCGAGTTCATCCGTCACCGGCAAAAACTCGTCAATTATACACGCCTTTATGACGTCATTTACCAGATAGAGGGGCTCGCCTGTATCCCTGCACTATTTACGTTCATCAAGCGTCTTAGTGATCGTCTTTGTGCAGGATAAACTAGAAATAATGGTTGCTCTGTAGGTACTTACTGACATTTCCCTAATGACAGCAGTGTTGATTGTCAATTTTGAGAATTCAATTTGCCGAATAATTCGTACAATATAGAATTATAGTTTTCCAAACCACTCGCTCAACATTGGAAGGAAGTGACGACGCCCCTAAACGCACAAATGACGATGATAAAGGCGCGTATAATTGACGAGTTTTTTCCGGTGACGGATGAACTCGAAAGTGGTCTATTGTTTTACTCTAGACGATCGTTTTGTCTACATAAAACATCACCAGTGACGCTCCGAATAAAAATAGCTGAAAGGTCTAATCGAAGTTTGAGAGCATTACAAGTCAAAACTTAAGAAAATGTGCCATAAACGGTTTATAAAGGCAACAGAAGTATATCGCTGTCCAAAAGTCTTAATTCGATTAAGTAAAAACAAACCCGGGTAACAAACAGTAAAACCGAAAGAAACACATGCACTATAAGAACAACAACAGAACAACATAAACACTGAACTACAACAAAAGCCAATGCCAACATACATAAAATCGGACAGTCTGTGTCTGGCAAAGCCATCCTTGCCTACTGCAGAACATTCTTTAGTAATTGCTATACATAAATCGAAAATTAAGAGCAGAAAATTTACAGATTGTATCCATACCAATGATAACTACTGACAACTGAAAAAGTAATATGCTCGTGGACCCCCGCTGCGTCCACCATGCAGCAGTGATATCAGAGACCAAACATGCAACACAACATGATTATCTGCTATTTTAATCCACTTATAGTTTCTAAAATTTTCACTCACGTAATATAATTTTATGTTTCTTCGACATTTCTACCTTTCAAGGAACACTAAGCAAATACATATTTTACGCAATGGTCACAAACTCTTTAAGAGAAAGTAAGATTTATTTTGATACAGATACATATATGCACCACTATACAAGACACTTGACTCTAAGAACACATGTAGAGTTTGCAAACTCAGTATGGCATCCATATACAATAAAATATATTTACATGCATATGATTGAGAAAGTGCATTGACGGGCAACGAAACAACTACCAAGATTAAATAACTTCACTTCGAAGAAAAAATACAGAAATTTAATCTATCATTCCTTTATTATAAAAGGATCGGAGGTGACATAATCAAACTATACAAAATACTAAACGTTAAAATGTAACAGAGATCGAGGCGGCAGAGTTTGTAAAATTATGGAAGGTTATTATTTACCACAAAAGATAAGAGGCAACGGTTTAAAAGTATTACCACGTTGTCTATCATCTTAATAACGTATTATTATATTCTTTTATTTGTCTTTATGGGTATTAAAGTAATCATTCCTTTCGCTGGTTAGTCTGTTTTGGGTAATATCCATTTGACAGGGCTCTGTACTTATACATCCGTCATTGATTGTGTTATTGTGCTATAGTAAATTTTTGTATTCTTGTCTTTCGTTTTTGCTATAAATGTGTTTTGTCTATATATGCCTTTTGTGTTTCTTTATTACATTTGATTATGATCATTATAACACCATAAGTACCCTTATTTTTGACATTTTGACCTTTTATGTTTATTTTTTTTGTTCACAAATCGATGTCAACATTGTGAAATTTAATTCGACTGTCATACAAGTGAGAGGTTAAGTCCTCCATTTCCTACATAAGAAAAAGCCGGTACGCAGTCAGGAATATGCCAGTTTGATGTGTTTGAGCTTTTGATTTTACCATTTGATTTACGGACTTTCCGTTTTGAATTTTCCTCGGAGTTTTGTATTTTTCTTATTTTACTTTTCAACTATTTGACCACATTTCACATTTGTTTTGATAATTTGTTTGTTGGCGTACTAAATTATAATCTTGGTACCTTTGATAACTTTTATCAGCCTTATCAGATGTAAGATTTTTATCAATTGTTATTTATTTTTTTGGCCAATTGCCAAAGCTTATTTTTCTGAAATGTGCAAACATAGTATGGTTTAGAACTGGGACTAATACACTGATTGGTGTAACGGTTTCCAGTCCAATTAGTATAATAGTCCCCGGTTAGAAGAAAATCAGTCTATCAAAGCCAAATGATCTCAAGTGTAGATCTAGAAATACTAGCTATGATTAATATCCATAAGACTGAGATTCGTCAAGGTTATCTTTATCATTATAGAACATTATATAATTGTATAGTGAACTGGATAAAGTTAAACGGAATTTAAGAGCCTCCTTGTAGGGTTTTTGATTATGTAATTACTTTGCCGTTTCTATAGTGATACTGACTAGTATTTGATTATCAGACAAAATATTTCATGATTATTTGATTATTTAAGCATCTTGGTCTGTTTTTGATTACTTGAATATATTGATTAAAAACTTATCCATGATGATGTGATTACTTTGACACCATGGTCCCCCCCCCCCCCCAATGGTGGGTCTCATTATTAAAAGATCATTTAAGAAAATATTAAAAAAGTATAGGACCAAGGACAGAACATTGTGAAACACCTATCATGTTATGTTTAAACCTCTAACAAACTGTTACCTGTTAGCTGTTAGATGCGTAATTATCAATCAGTTTTAGAGCAGAATAAGAATTGCATAGTTAAAAGACCATATATATATATACTTTGTCAAATATTTTGTGTTTTTATTTTATCATTGTAGGTTATTTCCCTTGTTTATAAGTCTTTCGTGTTACTATAAACAATATGGCGAACACATGGATCGAGAAACTTCGAAGTGCACAAAAAACTTGTCTCCTACAAGATGGTAAGCTTGGAAACTTGCAACATGGAAGAATATCATAGGACATACATTTTAATATAACTTATAAGGAAATGACCCACTTTGATAATGCTTTTGTTTACCTGCAGTTGTGTTCAAATGTACACCTGTACACACCACATCTTCCTATATCTATGTAAATCTGAGACTACTATAACAGTTATAGTAATAACAGTTATAGAAGTCTCAGTGTAAATTCAGTAAAAAAAATTCTCCCATTGACTTTAATGCTGATCTATGTCTTGAATTAAATTTATACCTGTTTTACCTTCAGAAATTAGAAAATTTCATATATCATTCATGAACATGATGAAAGTACAAATGCAGGCCCTATCTTTTGCAACAATAAAAATATAAGGTCTGACATGCTTATTTTGGTAATTTTTCAGTAATTTGGTGTTTAGGGTTTTTTAAGAATTGAATGTTCCATTATAAAATTTGCTCTTTCGAAGTAAAAAGACGCAGATATATAAAACATATGAGACGACTGGATGCAAAGCAACACTAAATAAATGCTCAGTAAGAATTAAAAAGAATTAAAATAAAACATTTAATTTTGGCAAATTATTACAATTTCATATGAAAAAACAATAATAGATGTTAAAGTTAATTCAATTAATGTTCAGCACCATTCATCAACGACAATTTGATCGCACGTCTATATCCAGCGAGTAACCATAAATCTGACATCTACAGCATTGTGAATTAATCCGAATCCAAATTATCGGTTATAAACTATGTTGCTCCAACGTCCTTTAATCAGTCAATTATATTGTAAATTCGTATATATCCACGGTAACATCAGCAAGGAACATACGCTGAAAAAAACAACTTCCATAGAAAATGAGACTGAAACTACTGATTATAAATATTGGGTGGGATAAATAATGGGAGGGTTAGTTGTCGGCTATCGACAGCAGAATGAAAAACTTAAAATTCTTTAAATCACAAGTATAATTATAAAGGAACCAATCAAAATGCATTGTTATGTTATAAAATTCATAACAAGTTGTATCATTAGCTGTATGTAAAAAAACGAAATAATTTGAACAGTATATAGTCTATTTCTTATATCTTCAGTCGCCAATTAAATATTTTTAATTATGCTGCACTCGTTCTATTTGAGCAGTCAAAATGCGTTGACCGTATATTTCTATGTCATATACAGTCACTGACCTGATATCACTTTTCCTCATGAATATTTAAATAGAAATTGTCGAAATTATGTTTAATTATTCATACGACCTCTTCAACCTGTTCTTGTTTTCAATGTAAACAACGATGCGTTTAACGACTCAAACTTGTTTCTTTTGCAATTTTCGGAAAAAACATATTTCACTTTTTAATATTTTTTTGTTTGCAACCTATAAATCATTATGTTTTATGTTTATTGTTGATGTTTTAGTCTGCAACGAATTCATTCACCATTGATTGCGGTAATGATGTATATTTCATCGTGTTTTATATTTCTCCGTCTGTGTGATATGAGGCCTTTTTAAAGGGGGATTTTTCCCAATATTTTTATTTAAAAATAAAAAAAAATAACATTAACACAATAAACAACAATTGAAAATGTTTTTTTTTTTTTAGATTGCAGTATAAAGACAATAATAGTGCATTGACTTGACATGTCAACGATATAAGGACTCGGCACAGCCTCGCATTTCCCCGTTTCTAAGCCTTATCCTTATATCGTTGATATGTCAAGTCAATGCACTATTATTGTCTATTTAATTAAAAATAGCGCAATTTGATCTTTTGAAGTAAATAGATGCAGATATATAACACATATATGAGATGACTGGATGCAAAGCAACACTAAATAAATTCTCAGTAAGAATTAAAACGAATTAAAATAAACATTTAATTTAATTTTGGCAAATTAGTACAATTTCATATGAAAAATTAATAATAGACGTTGAAGTTAATTCAATCAATGTTCAGCACCAAAACCCCAAAGGCCAAACAGTAACCAAAGCACATTGATTGATACTAAACAAAATTTAAAAGCTATTTAAGTTACAGGGCTCATCTAAAGCCATGTTTCACCTTTATTAATATACCCTTATAAGAATGAAAACAAAAATAATGAAAATACTGACATGAATGTAGTCCTATAATATAAGACTCTGAAGGTTCATATCATTTCCATTCAACATTTTTTATTGGAGGTTCAACATTGATAGTAAAAAAAAAATATCCAATAAAAAACGTTGAATGTAAATGATATGAACCTTCAGAGTCTTATATTATAGGACTAACATGAATGGTTAGAAATCACAAAATATCACTGACATGATTGGTCAGAAATCACAAAATATCCCTGACATGAATGGTCAGAAATCAAAAAATATCACTGACATGATTGGTCAAATATTTCTAACAAATACAAAATATAATTAAAAACCTTATCCAGAACAATTGAAGGTCTTTCCACCAAAAACAATGTATTTAACAATGTTTTAGATTTTAACGAAAGAAATTTATGTATTACTGAAAAATTATTACACCAGGGTTTTCGATATCACAAACTAGTCAAAACATTTACTAAATTTTATCATCGGTATAAAGACATCATTCGTAAATATAGCTCAACATGCAGACTTCTAACACGTTCAGGTATTTTACATCCAATTTTTTATGGAAATATTCTTTATAAAGCACAAAGGTGTCAGTATTCACCTCAGAAACTTACAAAACCTTTGAATAGACTTATTAAGAAGGGATATAATTACGATACTGTTGTCAAGTCATTAAAGATTGCATATTTTGGCGTTAATATTGAGTCACTGATAATGTCTTTGCATCGGAACTAAACGCATTTATTCTAAAAACAGTTGTTGGCATGACACGGGTTATGTTCTTCTCATATATGTTATGATGGTATGATACTAAACCCCTAACGGGAAGGATTGTGCCTGATGTTCATATGATGAAATCATAATCTTTCAGTCAGTTTAATTGAAGTCTGGAGCTGGCATGTCAGTTAACTGCTAGAAGTCTGTTGTTATTTATGTATTATTGTCATTTTGTTTATTTTCTTTGATTACATCTTCTGACATCAGACTCGGACTTCTCTTGAACTGAATTTTAATGTGCGTATTGTTATGCGTTTACTTTGCTACATTGGTTAGAGGTATAGGGGGAGGGTTGAGATCTCACAAACATGTTTAACCCCGCCGCATTTTTGCGCCTGTCCCAAGTCAGGAGCCTCTGGCCTTTGTTAGTCTTGTATTATTTTAATTTTAGTTCCTTGTGTACAATTTGGAAATTAGTATGGCGTTCATTATCACTGGACTAGTATATATTTGTTTAGGGGCCAGCTGAAGGACGCCTCTGGGTGGCGGAATTTCTCGCTACATTGAAGACCTGTTGGTGACCCTCTGTTGTTGTTTTTTATTTGGTAGGGTTGTTGTCTCTTTGACACATTCCCCATTTCCATTCTCAATTTTAATATGAAAGTTGTAAAATTAAGTTTAAAATGTCATTTCAATCGCCAAATGATAGCTTATTGTACACTGATTCCAAAAATATATGGTTTCTATACAATATTTTTCAAATAAGGAAGATAATTTGTTACTTCTGGTTTAAAAAATGTTACTTCTGATTATATTTGAATATTTTCTTGACACTGATTCCAAAAACATCTGGTTCTATATACTTTTATATTAACATGATTAATAAAGTACAAAAAATAGCTACTTCCGGTTGTTTTTTTTCAAGGTTAAATGGTTTGATACCTTTTGCCCAAAGTCTCATGGCTTTATGACGTATACATATGAGGTAAAAGTAAAGGTCAAAATCTAGAACGTCAAATTAAGCTATGACAGTGAGATCAATTTCAAGATCTTAAACCAAGGACCTCAAATCAAAAGACCATAGGTCTTAATTATATTTGGTTAATGAGCTATATCACCATACACGTATTTTAAAATACAAGAGGCAGGGCTTTCCATTGAAATTGAAGTAGAAGGCTCAATTAAAATTATAGGCGGCTGTAACATGCGTTCGGCGAAGCCGGACGCCCACCAAGCTGTAAGCTTGGTGCCTTACGGCAGGGGGTCTGGGGGCCGCTCAAGGCCCCCAGAAGCTCTGGCATAAATAGAGCAAAATCCTGCATTCTCGCAATCTCCTGGCACCTAATTTCATCTTTCAAATGACCATTTTTTTATGTATGAAATTAAAGAAAGAAAAAAAAAACTCAAAGAAATTTCATTTTTTTTTATGTTAGTTTTTTTATTTTCATTACCTTATGCTTAAAATTCATTTACTTTTAACGGAGTTTTATTTAAATAATCATCCGGTTTGTTAGAAATCTTGATCGATTTATTTTGCATAACTACGTGCATTTGTAAACAAATGATCGACCCCCTTTTCTCTCTAAAGACTGTTACGCGTATTTAAATCATACAATTATTTCTCAAGCATTGACAGAAAATTTATATGTCCTCTGATTTTCTCTTTTTTGTTGTTGTAAACTGTTCAATAAGTCGGATACATAAATCATTTGGAAATGTTATTTATTTGAGGTCGAGTCGACAATATTCTACTTTCGTTTTTGACCTTGATTCTCTGAACACCACGTGGGCTTTGAAAAATGAACTTCAAAAGATACTGTTTTCCAGATTCTGAACAATATGATCTACTACACTTTCTTTAATTTGACTAATATTATTCCATAACATAAGATTGTCATCCTATCTGATTGTCTTCACGTTTAATCAAGCCAAAAAAAAGCCAACGAGTTAATGACCATCGGAACATCTCTATTGTTATCATTCAATGACCACCGGAACGTCTCTCTTGTTATCTTTGAAAAGAAACGATGCATTCTGACTTTAAATAGACAACCAATCAGGGACCTGAATGTGAACTATATTTAGCCCAAGGTAAACACTGACTTTTCATCCTTGTTTATCGTGACCGCGACTTTGCGACAATACGTCTCTCGGCTGCCTGTAAACATTTGAAAAAGATTTTTTTTTTCTTTTTGAATTTATATTTTTGTCAGTAAAGTAGCCGGCACTTGAAGCCACCGTAAGCGGCGGATTTCCGCCGGCTACCGGCTTCAATGGAAAGCCCTGAAGAGGGGAGAAAACTCTTTTAGGTTCAACTTACCCTTGCAATCAAAATTTACATATTACGACATGTCGCAACTAACAATTTAGTAAAAATAATTTGTCGATATCTTATACGGTTTTGGGGAATAAGTGGAAATAAGCCAAATTCAAAATTTAGAATATGACCTTGACCTTTGACCTTGACCTCATTTTCATTTTTTTTGGACCAAGGACCTCAAATCAAAAGATCCTAGGTCTCTATTACTTATGGTTTACAAGATAGAAATGCATATCACTTATATCACATGCATAAGGGGAAATAACTCTCATATGGAGCGTTCATATTGCTTCGGTTAAAATAGGACAAATCATGCGAAGGAAATAAAGAGCAATTTTATAAATAAATTTGTCGTAATCTTTTACGGTTGCGAAGAAGTAGTGGACACAAGGAAAACAATGTTTGGGGAGATAACTCCTACAAAGAAAAGTATTTGGTTACGCAGGGTAAATTTCAAAAGCGCATAAACTGTTCGATATCATATACCAAATATCTAAGCGACATATTGCAAAACAAATATTTATCGCAAAAACAAAATTTATAGGCAGAAAAAAAAAGAAAAAAAAATCAGAAGAAAAACAATAGGTCTTTCCACAGAAAAGTGGAAAGACCTAATAATACCGACATGAATGGTCAGATATCAAACAATACCACTGACATGAATGGTTAGATCTTTCTCACAAAATTGACCAGAACACAAAATGTTCCCTTAAGGATATATACAATCACCCACTACTGTAAGGCACAGAATAAAATTGCTCCTTCTGTTTTACAGTAACAAGATGAGACTTAACATCATCTTGTTTAACAAATTATTAGACAATACTTGAACAAAAAAATTTGTTAACTTTAAATTACAAAATAAATCAAATGTAACTTACAGATGGGTGAATAAAGTTCACAAACTGGCATCCCAAACTTAAAAAAAGTTTATAAGTAGCTACAAACTGAACACGTTTAAAGCATAAACTTCTTAATCTAGAATTAATAGTGGTGACACAATAACTTGTATTCTGAAAATCAAGTAAACATGGAATAATTGCTGACATAACTATTACAGTATGTGGCTTAACTAATTTCTCAATTGTAGAGATAAATATAAGCACATTATAGGCTATATCAAAATCAGCAACCTTATAGGTACCAACATTGTTGGTTCTTACATGCATCAGAATTATATCATAATTTACATGAATTGTTGCACAATTAAGCAAATTGATCATGTCAAATATTTGCTCCAGGAAAGGCTTGCAAGTGACACCTTCTAATAGTTTTAACATGCTTTGCTATGGAATTGCACACCAGAGTAGACCTAAAATCTATAAAGAGCAAATTTTATTTTAAAACAAAGTCTTTAATTTGTTCCGCTACATTGATTTTATCAGACAAAGAACTGACAACATATTTAGTATAGCAATTGCTTTTCCAATCACCCATCAATTGGATAAAACTAGGAGAAACCCCTGCTTTCGATGCCAATGTTGCTCCACCTCTAGTCTTCGGAAACTATGGGAAGAAAATAATTTTGGATTTAACCCAATTTTACAAAGTAATTCTCTCAGTTTATTCTGAAACTGGTTATAAGTAATTGGTATGCATTAGTTTCCGGCTATCGATGGTAGAATGAAAAACTTAAAATTCTTTAAATCACAAGTATATAAAGGAACCAATCAGAATGCATTGTTATGTTATAAAATTCATAACAAGTTGTATCATTAGCTGTATGTAAAGAACTGAAATAATTCGAACAGTATAAAGCTCTATTTCTTATATCTCCAGTCGCCAATTATATATTTTTATTTAATTAAAAATAGCACAATTATTATTTTATTTGAGTGTAAAAAAGTTGACCACTGTTGTAATACTGTGGAATGCATTTTCAGATTCCTTCCCATCCTCTTCCTGTTTACTAAAAACTTATTCTTTTGCATAAAGGTCATACATGAAATGTATGTAGCATTTTCTCAGGAACTCCATTATAAGCCGTTCTGAAATTTAGAATCAACCATCATGTGAGCATGATATTTCAGGACCATGTTATATCAACCCAAATTGACCCTCCTGCAATGTGTACATGTACCATTTATGGTCAACTTAAGAGCATATTATCTAATGAATAATCATGCAATCTTTATGACTTGATGTAACTCAGAAATTGCCTAATGTATAAAAGATTTTATTTTCTTAATTTTGAACACAAATCATGAAAATTTAGAGTTATCTTTCTTTGTTTTACATTATCCTATCATTTACAGTCTACAAATATTTTTTCTGATTTGAGTATGATTTTTAATTTTTCCTTTTATCACTCATATTTTTGTAAAAAAATAACTATTTTTAGGGGACTTTGATTTTTAAAATGGTTGATTGTAAGCTTTATGATGCAAAAAAAAATGAATTCAGAAGGGAAGTGAAAAAAAATACATGTAGTTTGTTTCTGTCAAACATGTTGAAAGTCATATGATATCTGAAAAGGCTGTCGTGATTTTTGACTGTTAGTACCTATAGATAAGAATATGAACACATTGGTTTATTTTATATTTTATTTGCCTCTAAAGGTGAATTTGTTTTGGCTGTTGTGTTCCACTGTGACTTGATTTCTCATTCCAAGTAATAGAGGACTTTCAATTTTATTTCTACATTCTCAATTTTAACATTGTATAAGACATGTACAGTCATCTATAGTAAGGTATATAAATATAGTTACACTACAAAGAATATTGGATGACAATTTATAACATAATCATCATATAAATGTAATTTCAG
The DNA here is from genome assembly GCF_963676685.1 of Mytilus edulis. Lineage (NCBI taxonomy): Eukaryota > Metazoa > Mollusca > Bivalvia > Mytilida > Mytilidae > Mytilus > Mytilus edulis. The sequence goes on along the minus strand of NC_092347.1, from coordinate 89,351,110 downwards.
CATACTGATATTTATGTATACATACTTTTATAACTATTTCAGGAAGAAAAAAGGTGCATTTTACATTTCCTGATGGTGGTGAGATGGCTGAGGAGTATGATGTCAGAACAGATGAATTATTAGGTACATGTATTGCAGGGAACATGAAACTTATTTCTTATTATATTGTACCCCTGTTCTGACAGAAAGGTTCATGTATACTGAACATGATGATAATGATTTTTTTTTATCCACATCCTGTTCCCAAGTGCTTGCGTTAATAGTCCTTTACAATAAATTTTCCTTTTTTGTCATGATTATGTCAGATTTTATATTGAACCATTTTGGCTTGTAAGGATTTTTTTCGATCATTTGGAGGTCAAAAGTTGGCAAAATAATGAAGCCAATATCCCTACACATGCATGGGTATTAATGAGTTATTTGTTTTAAGTCATGGATCATTGACTTTGAATGTTTTGTATTGTTTACATGTTAATGTATTACCATTTTAATTTCTGCATTTGTATTAATTAACTATCAAATAATTATATAAAGGCAAACATAACTCTGTGTCAATAGTTTATGAATGTTTGTTGTTGGCCATTGAAAAGAAAGATTTTTTTTATGAACCACAACATAAAACACAGACCTAATTGTTTTTTTTCATAGTAATTTGACTATCTGTCTTCAACATAATGCCCCATAACTAAATAACAAAATATGACAATTAGAATTCATCTGAAAAATCTAAAAAATACTATAAGAGTCAAGTTATTTTGAAACAAAATACCCCACATCTTCTTTTATTCATGATTTGAATCATACATTTATATGCATGCAACTATAGCCATTTAACAAAGAGTTTTGCATAGTTTTACTGTTTCTGGAGATTTATAGAAAAATACATAATCCTGTTATCACTTTTGTGTATCATACAATAATTCTTTTATAATTTGCATATCAGGAAATGTGTTGATACATGTATTATTGGTCGAAAGGACTTCCCGAAGTTGTTCTTGACTTATATTTTTCAATAGACGACGTTGACCAAACTTCTTTTTGTAAGCATGGTAAACAAGATTGTGGCAATAATGACACAATACAGATTGACTCTAACAAAATTTATTTCAACTTTGCGTTAATCGTTTAATTGAAACATTTGTTTGAATGATTTTAAGAGTTTTTATACGACCGCATTTGGTCGTATATTGGTATCACGTTGGCGTCGTCCTTTGTCGTCGTTGTCCGAAGACATTTGGTTTTTGCACTCTAACTTTAGTATAAGTAAACTGAAATCTATGAAATTTTAACATTAGGTCTATGACCACAAAAGGAAGGTTGGGATTGATTTTGGGAGTTTTAGTCCCAACAGTTTAGGAATTAGGGGCCAAAAACAGGTCCCAAACAAGCATTTTTCTTGTCCTGTTTTTAAATTGGTCTACATTGAGGTCCAAAGGGTCCAAAATTAAACTTAGCTTGATTTTAACAAAAAATAAATCTTGGGGTTCTTTGATATGCTGAATGTACTTAGATTTTCGATTATGGGCCCAGTTTTCACCGTGTATCATCAGTACACCGGATATAGGTACTAACCAAGCGGGCATGATCGATTTTGACCTTACACGGTTACGAAAATCTTTGTTTTTCCTTATCAATATTCAAAGTACATCTCTCAACATTTGAAATTCCTGCTCCCAAATAATTTTCGCATCGATTTTTTCCTATTCATAAAACAACTTTGATATTCTAATAAGAACAATTAACTTGAACATGCGCAAATAGTTTGTTGAGACATTTACATCTTTTATCTGAAAGAAACCTAATTATACAGGGCAAAAGTAATAGTACCAATCATAAACCTACCTGTGATTTCTCATTCCTTGAAACTTTTTGGGTAATAAACGAGTATGAAAATAAAGTTTTTGTGTACGGTGTACAACAACTTAACTATGCTCCGTACATACGGATTTATGTGGTCATCTAAACACCGTACACAACGCTTCTTTAGGGATAAGATATCGAAAAATAACATAGGTATGAAAGATTTCAATGCCAATTTTTGAAACAGCTATTCTTATTACACACACACATTGACCTTCTATCAGAAAAAGAGTTGCAATGAATATAGAATTATATTGGATGAGACGAGGGCCAACTTCTTTGACAAGTATTTGCACATGCTTGTACAATGTTTTAGTAATCCCTCTTGTTTTGGGAAAATAATGAGACATCTCTTATCATCAACCTACGACCAAATCATTTCTGAAAACAGCAATTATGTTTAGATTGAAGTACACATTGATATTATGTCAACAAAATAAAGATTTTCGTTACCGTGTAAGATCAAAACCGCTCACGCCTGCTTGGTTAGTACCTATATCCGCTGTACGATGATACACAGTGTTTTTCAAGTTGGTCCTAATCGGGGTCCAAAATTATTATATTAAGTATTGTGCAATAGCAAGAAATTTTCTATTGCACAGTATTGCGCAATAGCAAGAAATCTTCAATTGCACAGTATTGTGCAATAGCAAGAAATTGTCAATTGCACAGTATTGCTCAATAGCAAGAAATCTTCAATTGCACAGTATTGCGCAATAGCAAGAAATATCTAATTGCACAATATTGAGCAATAGCAAGAAATTTTCAATTGCACAGTTTTGCGCAATAGCAAGAAATATTCAATTGCACAGTATTGTCCCATTTTCAGATTGGACTACATTAAGGCCCAAAGGGTCAAAAATCAAACTTTGTTTGATTTCAACAAAAATTGAATATATGGGGTTCTTCAATATGCTGAATCTAGCCATGTATTTAGATTTTTAATATTATGGCCCGGTTATCAAATTGGTCCACATTGAGGTCTAAAGGGTCTAAAATTGAACATTATTTGATTTCATCAAAAATTGAATTCTTGGTGTTCTATAATATGCTGAATCTAACCATGTATTTAGATTCTGGATATTGGACCATAATACAAAATGTAGGTATGTCCAATTTATAATGTTCAAGTTTTTAAGTTTAAGTTCTTGGACCACATTCAGAAACCTACGTTGTGTCAACTATTTAATCACAATCCAAATTCAGAGCTGTATCAAGCTTAAATATTGTGTCCATACTTGCCCCAACTGTTCAGGGTTTCGACCTCTGTGGTTGTATACAGTTGCGCCCTGCTGAGCATCTGGTTGTAGTTTATTTTGTATCAAATTGCAAATTTCATGGAGTACATATTTTGCGTTTACCAACAAATATATTCATCGCTAGGCCTAACCAATGACACAAAAAAATACAATTTACGCATGATAGCTGAGATTAAGAGTGTGTAAATATAATTTCCTTATCTCCAATTTTAAAGAATTATAAGGATAAAATGCCTTTTTAAAGGAATTCATTGGTGTATAAACTGTACCAAATCACTCACAAACATATCATAAAAGTCCTTTGGACTTATTTGTTTTTGAGTGAATTGGTTTAGTTTATACACCAATAAATTCCTTGAAAAAGGCATTTAATCCTATAATAGAATGTCTATAAATTCTTAGAAATAAGCCTGAATAAAACTTTTCTTTCCATAACAGTTAGAAAATGGAGAAAGAAGCTGAACAACAGTTTTGCCACTAAACAGACCTCTGAACAATGGGAGTATGAAATAGGTGAACAGTTAGCTCCAAGGAATCTAGAATCTGCTGGCCTCATGGAAAGTCTCTCTAATGTAAGTAGGTTGAGCTGTTGAATTTCTTAAATCTGCTGGACTCTTAAGATAATTCATTTAAAGGTGAGAGAATGAAGCTGATTTTAGAAATCTATCTGCTGGTATTATTAATACTTTTATTAATTAATAGCTGTCATGAATTATTAGATTAAAAAAACTAAGTGATAAAAACTAAAAAGAAAAAAAAATTGCAACAACAATACTGGCAGATCATAGAACTCTTTTAAACCTGTCATAATGGAAATTCTGCTGCTTGAAAAAAAAACCAGTTAAAGATTCCATAAAGGATATACAAATTTTAACAAGAATAAGAAAATAATATTAGCCAGTGCAATATATTTTTAATTTAAAAAGATCAACGGGTTATTTTTATGAAATAAATTCACCTAGTTAAAATTTGTATATCCTTTATGGAATCTTTTACTGTTTTTGTTTCTTCAAATATATGTCTGTTCAAAGAGTGCAGCCAGTAATTCTGTGTGTGTGGTAGGCTGCTGTCTGTCATATTTTTCTTCTTCTAATTTGGTTAAAATCAGGTCGTCTGCTCTTGAATTATTTTACATTTTGTAATGTTTTGGTCTTTTATAGCTTACTAATATGGTATGTGTTTTGCTCATTGTTGAAAGCTGCACAGTGATCAATAGTTACTTACATATACTCAAGTGGTCTCTACTGGAATAGGTTTATCTTTTGCAATCATACCACATCCCCTTATTTTCAATGAATATGATTAATGTTATTTTTAAGCGTCTTGCACAGCAGAGTGGGCCTTGAGTGTTATACTTGGCCATCTGTGTCTATATGTATATGTACATCATAAAGTTAGTTTTCTTTCTCTAAATTTATTTTGCTTCATTGGGTCAACTAAATTGAAATGTTATGAAACTTATACACAATGCTTATCACCACAAAACTCAGATCAAATTAGACTTTGTCACTTTTCTTAAGTTATGTCCTTTTATTATGTTATATGCAATCAAGGGCATTATCTGTGTCTCCATTTATATGATTTTAAATGATAAATTAACTGATTTGATAATGGTTAATGGTACCTGAACTTAAAGTTTGTTTTTTTTTAACACATTTAGTTTTTTACAGCCAATATTTGTGAGAAAAGATAGTAGTACAGCATTTATAGGCAGAGTGAGAAACCTACCCTTTCCTATTGAGACTTACATGGTAACTGTTGATGAAGATAAGAAAAATATTGTGATTAGAACAACTAATAAAAAGTAAGTTGGTACAGTCTTACTGGCTACCTTGACCTGCAGGTCAAATCTGAAAAACAACATTACTGTCTTAGTATTTATTCCAGATGTGTACCCCTAGTATGTGATCCAGTCATGAACACTTACCACTGTTCAAGTATTTACATCCCTGCTCCTTTGTTCTAACAGGGGTGATTAAGCCGAATCACCCCTACTAGATCACCCCAGCTTGAGTTTCTTTGTTTTGCATGCTTTCCTTTGTTCTGTAACATTTTGGCGGGAATGTCAAATCAACTATAAAACTTATAATTAATTATACAGAAAAGACTTTCTTTCTATCAAAATTTACATAAAATCCAGTGTCTATGCTGTGATTTGAACCGAAGACCTTTAGCATATAAACCCCAGACACATACCACTACACCAGGACGACTGGATACCAACTATCAGTAATTTAACATACTTAAAGGAAGCAAGATTTTTTTTTGTAAGTGGGGCGAGTTGGCAAACCTATATTCAGTGGGGTTTAAATCCTTTTTGTAAATGAGTGAGTAAATGTCAGACTGATTGTTCAATTTACACTTTGTAAAAGTGGGGCGAGTCTAACAAGAGTGGGGTGATCTAGTGTGGGCCGATTGGACAGTGCGGCCAGTTTACATGATTTCATATGTAATCATTGAATTTTGGGGTCAAAAAGGGTATACATTAAATAGTAATATATAAAGTATATCATAATGGTTTTGTGGCGTTCTAAACTATATTTCATGAATTGTAAATTGTTTTTGGTCTAATCTGACACAGCTAGGATGAAAAATAGTTATTCCACTTGGACTTGGTGTGTCAATGTTAGATCACCCTCTTGCCTCCGGCCTATAGAGTGATCTTACTGACTTCCTCGTGGGTTAACTATTACTTATAGTTTAAATTTGTACATTTGTACCAATATCAATAGGTCAAGGTTGAATTCTTATCATTGTTCAAGTATTATATTCTAAATTCATACCAATATGTTTAGGTTGCGAGTGAAGCATTTATTGCTGTCCAAGTACCCATTGTCTAAATGTGTTCTCCTACCTATTTGTCAAGTGTAAACTTTTATTGCTATTGTACATGTAGTTTCCATAGTCCAGATATGCAATCCTACCAATAGTTTCAGTCAGAAACCTTGCAAAAGAATCTATATATCGCTGTCCAAGTATTAAGTCCAAATATTTTGCCATATCTTTAGGTCCAATCACCATATGTGATTTATGTCATATGATGTATTCATAAATATATAGGCCCTTCTACAGTTGAAAAAAAACCCCACATTTTGACAGTTTGCCTTGCTCAAATGTTATGAAACTTAACTTATACACAATTCTTGTAGCAATAAAACTCAGATCCAGTGCAAATTTGAGTATCATCTCTTCTACCTTTCATCAGTAATGCCCCTTTATAACTTTATATGATATGCAATTGCAAGTGGGGGCATCATTTTTATCCCAAGGACACATTCCCCATTTATTTTTTACTTTTTTTGCAAGTAACTACATTGTATCAGAAATGTTGAGCATGCATTGTAACAGTGATAATTATCAAAATCACAGGTGAGTATTACAAGATTCTAAAAGCTTCTAGTCAGATCTTGTCATAAATTAAAAAGAGAGAAATTATAAAGAAAAATTTTTTAATTTTTTTTGTCTGTTGATATGAGCTAGTTATATATATTTAATTTGACCTCAGACTATCTGTTAAATCTGAATTTTGAATAATTTGAATGTGCTTATTTTTTGTTGTTGTAGATATTACAAAAAGTTTGACATTCCTGATATGCTGAGGGCACAGATACCTTTGGACCAGAACAGTATATCAGTAGCTCATGCAAACAATACACTAATTGTCTCAGTAAGTAACACATTGTATATTATTGTGTACATTTAATGAACACACTTGCATGTAATACACTAATTGTGTCAGTAAGTAACACATTGTATATTATTGTGTACATTTTAAGAACACACATACTTACTGGTTATTGAAATTGTTGTTACTGGTGATTGAAATTGTTGTTTTCTTTATACTAGTATATAGTCCAATGTGGATAACGAATAATTAGAAAATAATCATATATATCCCTTATTTTTTATACATGTTATATAAGAAGAAAAAAAAATATCAGGAGAGAGAAGAAATTACTTGTAAAACAAACTTGGGTAGTGATTGACTCGTGCATTTTAAGTTAACATAAAGGATTTTGTCTGGCTGAAAAAATTATTATGTCTGTAGCTGTCAAAGAGAATTATCGACCCCTTGACATAAAGTTATCCATATTTTGAGTGAAAGTTGAGAGATTTTTCTATAATTCCCTGGCTAGCCGGACAAATAGCCACTCCGATTTTGATATGTAGTAGAAATATCCCTTTCCATTTCAATGTCATTATATTTAAGGGCAAGGTCAAAATTACTAGATAAAGAACAAAATTTTTGAGTACAAGAGTTGTTTCAGGATGCTGATATACACCTTATCGCTATTTGTCCGCCATTACTGAAAATCACACAGGTTCTCGTAAAATTTTGACGTCATAAAACAAAATGTCTGACGCCACAATGGAAAAGTGATTGTTGTATGCGTCAAAAGTTCAAACGGCTGGTTCAGCCGGGATTAACGATAAGGTGTATTACAAGTTTATTTGAACATGGGCACATATGATAAGAAGGAAAATTATCACATCCAATAATAGGAAAAAATCATAACAGAAAATAATTTATACCTCACAGTAAACAAATATGAAACTATGCCAACCAGGACTGTAAAATTTTTGCTCCTGAAATGGGGGTGGTATGAGGATGAAAGTATTGAATTACATCTCACTAACTGTTAAATTATTAAAATAGACAAATTGTTGTGTGATTGCCAATGAGACAACTTTCCATAGACCAGAGAGTGAACAGCATCAACACCAGGCGCAAATACAGCCATTTTAAAAGGCGTTGGGTTGTTTCAACCCTCAAAACCCAACCCTTGAATGGTCACAGAGTTATAAAACACTATAAATGTGCAAAACTCTAACTGTATAGTAGATTATGAAATGCACTAGTACTGTTCTCACAATTCAAGACAAATATAAGACAAAACAACCAATGACAAAGGTGCCTTGCTTGTTATAGACACAGAAAACGAAATTTGGCTTGTTTGATTCATTTATTCATTTTGAAATGGAGTTATTGTTTGGTCTCCAACTGTATAAGATGGTTTAAAATTATCAAATCAAAATTTACCATGTTTTATTTCCAGTTCAATGTGATACATGTAAGTCTTGTCAGCAGATGTCCTTGTATAATTTAAATTTTGTAATGTTCTATCTTGAAAAATTATGATATTTTGATCGCTTGATGATTCATCTTGAACATGTTGAAACAAATGTTCTTTCATGTCTTATTTATACAATTTTCAACAATCTAACCTCACTGTTTATTGTTTCACAGTACAAGAAACCTAAAGCCATAATTGATATGGAGAAACAAATTCAGACAGAAATTAAGAAAATGAAAGCTGCAAAAGATGGAGATGTTGATTGTACACCCAGCTGATAGAAGTAATATGATGTCTGATAAAAACAATTGGCAATATTCATCAGGATTACTGGGAAATTGGAGCAACAACTATATTACCAAAATCAGGATCAAGAAGATCAGTTATATCAGGACACGATGATATAAAATAACAATGTTGTTTTTATTTTCAATAACTGTTTTAAAGTATAATCAAATCTGTCTAATTTGATTCTGAATCTATTTTGCAAAAAAACATTTGTTGATGCAATTATACATTATTGATTTTAATCATGAGCTCAGGAGGTATTATTTATTAAAAAAAAATAAGCACTGATTTGTGTTGATGTGTTGAACCATGGCTAACAAGATTAGTTATCCAGTCTGATTGTACTGCCAATTAATATTCTTCTCTTCATGATAAAAAAAACTACAAGCTTAATACATTCAAGGATTACAATAAACTGATATATAGAGACTCACTGTGTTGAAGACCCATTGGTGGCCTTGGATGTTTTATATGTGCATATTGACATGAATTTATGATTACAATCTTTTCTAAGAGTTATGTCCTTTCGAACTTATTTGTCCCAATATACTACTGCAACAGATTGTCATTGCAACTCCTCTAAAACCACAAAACAGAATTCCATGAAACTTTTAAGATGATAAGGACATACTATGTAGATGTGCATATCAGCGGGAAATTATGATTCAATATTTTTTTCTTGCATATATTTTTTCTTTAAGACTTGTCATTTCATGTCTTGACAAAGACCACCCAGACTGCAAAAAGCAATTAATTTTGTTGATCATATAATTATCTTGCACAGATGTATATTGTCAACATATTTTGAATCCTTGCAAAACAACTGCAATAAAAAGTCACATGATAAGCAATTGTCTTGTATATTGTAAACCTGATCATAATTTCACTCTCATTACAGTGCAACTTACATGTGTAAAATGTTAAAGAATACATAAAGAGATGCAAAATATACCAGAGGGACATTCAAACACAAATGTTGAAAAAGATTGACAATGTAATGGCTAAGAAAAATAAAGACCAACAGACAAATAATAGTACACAAACCACAACATAGAAATGACTGAGCAACACAAACCCCACCAACAATTTACAATGTGCTCAGCTGTAGGGTTAACATATCCTGCTCCACACATGACACTTGTCCTGTCACTTATGTTAGTACAAACCCGATAATAAGTCTAATTCGGAGGGTTACATTCGTGAAAAATGGACTGGATTATAGGAACGACATAAGAACATAAAGTAACACTATCAAGAAATCTAGAATCTTGAAAATGTAGGTTTCAGAAATTGTTTTGTTTGAAGACGAAATTTTATGAAACAAAGCAGAACTACTAGCTTCTTCAATTTGCAATGGGAAATACTTGAGTAAAGTGTAGAAAAGTCAAATTTTAAAAACAATTGCAGAGCCTTTAGATTGAATTTACCCTAAACCGTTCAATTTTTGTTTTAGTATCCACATCTGATTTCCTGTTTAACACTATTAATTTTTGAAACCCTTCATAGCTTACTGTTCGGTGTGAGCCAATGCTCCGTGTTGAATGCTGTTTCTTTTTACTAATAATGCAACACGAACCTCACCAAAAACTAGGGGTGATCTCAGGTGCTATTAAATTGTCCCTCTCTTATATGCTGCCTAAACTTAAGTTTTACGTGAATTTTGATACCTGTATGGATAGTTTATGCTTTCAGGTTTCAGAACAATTCAATTACTCATTTGTTGTCATATTTCATTTATAAATGTGTGATAGTAACTCCAAAATTTTGATTCATTACTAATGATTAGCCTTAAAAGTACAAACTTTGCAATGAGAGGTATAAATGGACCCAAAGGGATCTGATAATGAAAGCAAAAAGGTACATTAGTGGTGTTGTCATCTCAGATTCATCTTTTGTATCAATATTCAACTGGTTTTATGCAGAATATTTGACCATTTATTGGAGAACTTATTGCTCTACACTATATTCTTTCATGATGCAGCTTGGTTTTATTTGTTTGACAAAGTTTTGCACAAATCGCTGTAGATTTCATTTTAATTTAATATACTTAATTTCTTTAGTTTTGGATGCCAGTTTTTGAACTTTATTCACCCATCTGCAAGTTACAATTGAATTATTTTGGTAATTTATAGTTGACAATTGCTTTTGTTCAAGTATTGGCTCATTGTTAAAGAAGAGGATGTTTAGTCTCATCGTGTTACTGTTAAACAGAAGGAGCAATCTTATTCTGTGCCAGTTTTGTTCTTACAGTAGTGGGTGATTTGTATATATCCTTAATGGGACATTTTGTTTTCTGGCCAATCTTGTGAGAAAGATCTGACCATTCATGTCAGTGGTATTGTTTGATTCTGACCATTCATGTCGGTATTATTATATGTATTTGTTAGAAATATCTGATATTTTCTGATTTCTGACCAATCATGTCAGTATTATTATTTTTGTTTTCATTCTTATTTTTGTATAAGGTGAAACATGGCTTTAAATGAGCCCTGTAACTTAAATAGCTTTTAAATTTTGTTTAGTATCAATCAATATGCTTTGTTAACTGTTTGGCCGTTGGTGTTTAAGTGCTGAACATTGATTGAATTAACTTTAACGTCTATTATCGTTTTTTCATATGAAATTGTAATAATTTGCCAAAATCAAATGATTCATTTCAATTCTTTTTAATCCTTTCTTAGCATTTATTTAGTATTGCTTTGCAACCAGTCGTCTCATGGTTTATACATCTGCGTCTATTTAATTCGAAAGAGCAAATTTACAATAATCTACCAATATCCTGTGATAAAATATTTCATATTTCTGGCTTCTTCTTTTGTATTACAATAACAATAACGGTACCAAAAACATTGGTTAATACTGAGACTCCGGAATCCTGTGTTGTATATATTTTTCAAATTTTTTAACTATTCCATTATTTAAGTTTTTATTCATTTTTAATCGGACTTATTATTAATAATCTATCTTATAACAATAGTGATAGTGTATATTAAGGTAGCACAATACAAAGATTTTTCATCCCCAATCATACATCTTTAAACTGATGTAATTCCACTCATCTTTCTTTGAATTTTATAAATGAGGTACCAAAAGAAAGAAGAAGGATTAATCTTTCAAATTGTGATAATTTCATTATGACATAATTATTACATCATTAATTGTTATGTAATTAGTTGCCATATTGTGATGTCTATACTTGAATGAATTTAGCTTCTTTGTTTTTCATAGCATCCCAAAATATTTTATAGATTCTTGCACAACACAGTTTGACCTCCAAAACTGTGTCTCAGATTTTTCCTATTGTATTTCATTCTCTCATAAATCTTCAATGAAGTTTGCAACATGCAATTCATAAGAGACCACTAAATTCCATTGGGTATAAAATTTGTTCTATTGATGTTTTTGGAAATCTGAGACACAGTTTTGGAGGTCAAGCTGTGTTGTACAAGAATCTATAAAATATTTTGGGATGCTATGAAGAACAAAGAAGCTAAATTCATTCAAGTGTGGACATCACAATATAGCAACTAATTACATAATAATTAATTATGTAATAATTATTTCATAATGAAATTATCACAATTTGAAAGATTAATCTTTCTTCCTTCTTTTGGTACCTCATTTATAAAATATAAAGACGGATAAAATGAATTACATCAGTTTAAAGTTGTCTGATTAGGAGTGGCAAAATCTTTGTATTGTGCTACCTTAAACGAAGAAGCTTGTAGTACATTTGCTCTATGAAAAGAAGAATGAGTATAACCACGATTAAAGAGAGAAGTGTTCAGGTTTATAAAAGAGGAGACAAGGAAAAGGGTCATAATAGTTATCAAAGGTACCAGGATTATAATTTAGTACGCCAGACGGGCGTTTCGTCTACATAAGACTCATCAGAGACGCTAAAATCAAAATATTTATAAAGCCGAACAAGTACAAAGTTGAAGAGCATTAACATGTGGACAAGGGAGAGATTTCACAGATCAGAAATGAGTGACTTTTTTTTTTTTTAAATAAAACGAGAGGTGATATCAGAAGAGTATAATAGCATGATCATTCTCGATCTACAGAAATAAAGGGAGATAATAGGAGTAAGGACAGTCAAAGGATTATAGAAGTGACACAAATAGGAAGGTAATAGACGTATGAATGTTCACAATTAAGGTTCATTTGGACTCTTTGGCTAAAATGGCTGCTTTTTTACCTCAAAATTTACTCTGAGTACAGACAAACATGTGCATCTGGAAAAGTTTCAAGGCATAGCATACCCTAGATAAATAAAATTCAAATGCATTGTATGATTTAGAAAATTCAAAACTTAACCTAGATTTTGCAGTTCACTTTTTTTCAAAACTTCAGAAGATGAAAAAATAAACAAACAGTTGAGTTTCGCTTGATATGGTCCACTCAAGTACACAGTTTAAATCACCAACCATTGTCAGGTATCCACAGTCCATCTATTGTCCATGTCAATTAATACAGTTCACTTCAATTATTACCTGTGGGGAAGATCTCAAACCTCTTTCCCAACTTAGTTTTTGTTGGTACCTTCTGGAGGAATGAAAAAAGTGCACTGCAAAATCCTGTCAAGTTTTTATTTTTTTTAAACAATAAAACTATTTGAAATTTATTCATCTAGGGCATGCTATGCCTTAAAACTGTTCCAGATGCACTGGTTTGTCTGCACTCAGAGTAAATTTTAAGGTGAAAATGCGGTCATTTTAGCGAAAGAGTCCACATGAACCTTAAAAAAGAATCTGTTTTGATTTGATTTTTGGTGGTTTAACGCCACTTTTAAGCACCGCATTAAGGCTATTTCATGGCGGCCAGTTATTATTGGCAGAGGAGGCCGGAGTGACCAGAGAAAACCATAGACCTTCGATAGGAAAACTGACAATCCTAGTCAATTAATATTGGAGTCGAGTGTACCCGCATGAGCGGGGTTCGACCTCACAACCCCAGCGTAGACTGGCTAGTGATTCCAGTAGTAACTAATTAGACCACTCGGCCAGCGAGGCCCCGATTAAAGAAGTACAAACGGTTTTTGTGATAAAACAATTAAAAAAAAGACTAAATGTGTTGTTGTTGAAAGCCAATTTACAGTTCAGCTAAATAAGTAAATGTAAAACGAATTCTTTGAACGATTGTAAGAACACACTCTCTGATGATCTGTTATGTCAAACAACGGCATGCTTATTTTGTTTATTTCAATATATAAATCATACTTTATATCACACTTAAATCAAATAAATTGCAACTGACATTTTACAAAACCAATAACATCTTTATGAGATAATTTAATTATAGGATATGATCAAGACATTTTCATGACATAGGACAATCCAAATGTATCATTTAAAGCTTTTCGTAAAAAAAAAAAAAAAATTGAGATAAGCTCATTGGTTAACATACAAATGAATATTTATTGACGTGAAAATACGCATCTAACGAGAAGTATACTGGTTATGACACGGTTAGGACGGTTATAAAAAACTTATCACATTACGTCTATATGTTAACGATAATTGCGCAAACAACAGTAACATGCATGAGTATTTTGTAGGATAAAATTATGATACAATGATTAAGCAAATGATTCACTCGGCTGTAGCAGCTGCAGTACTTTTGACACAATGTACAAACACTCTGAAAGTTAAATTACAGAAATATGAAAATGCGAAAAATACATGTATTATAAATGGAACACCGATTAGAACATTTACTGCAAGAACAGTACGCGAATGTGCTAGTTTATGTACCATTGATGATAGTTGCTTTTCTGCTAACTTTGAATCCATGTCAGGACAGTGTAATTTCTACTCTACTTTCTATCCGATCACTGGACCCTGTATGCGATCTGAAACCATCAGAAAGACCCCCATTACAGGTAAGATTAATGAAAATATAATTATATAAACACACAATTTTCGACATTCTTATGATTAAAGGAAAATTAAATTTTCTAAATAAAACAAAATGACTTTTTCAACTGATTGCTACTGTTCGATTCTTTTAATAACAGACAACTGTATTTTTGAGTTGCCAAAAAATAAAACAAAACAATATTCGGATGACCTTACATTTGTATTTGGAATACTCTTAAGTTTTATTTAAATCCTATTTTGTTGCTTGATTCCCCTATCTTGACAAACACTACATAAGAACAAAGTCAAACGAATTAACAAAAACATATAGATATAAAGAACTTATAGAAATAAAGAAATGGATAACAAAAATAAATTAAACAAAACAAACCTAAAATATAAAAAATCAAGGAAATGGTTCTTTTTCTAAGACTATTCTTAGCCCCTCTTTGTATACAATCCGACTTGAATCTGTTCGACATTCCGCCCTGATATCTCTAAATACAAATTGTATTGTGTCATCTCACACACTTTTCGGAATAATATTTTTCCAATAGATTGTCATTTTGGACTTTATCTGATATGAAATTAAGGTAAGGTTACTATAGCACGGTTTGGTAAGATTACCAATTTATAGAATGGTTATTCGGCTTCATTTTCTTTCAACGTTATGTAGAATATATATTTATAAGCATTTGATTGAATTTCTATTTTTAAACCAGTGACTGGTCAAAATCTACTGATTGATTCAAGCGTTCATGTAAAAAGAGATGTATATATTTAATTGGTTGCTTGTATACAGTATCAGTATACAGCGAAACTTTGAGTATCAACATAAAGCAAACATGCTTTAGTGACAGTTTTAACAGAAAGAATTTGATCTTGTAATACTGAGATACTTTAATTATATTATATTTTTACATCATTTATGTTTTTTCTGATAAAGAAGAATGTTTATGTTTTTATTCAACTTTTATCTCGTCATAAAAAAGCTTCTGTCCAAATTTCAATTAAAGTTATCGTTTTGTCACAGTGAAACTTCATTGCAATTACATATCTCGATGAATATGCTACTTCGGTTCATTTTCACATAGTCCCGATTTCATATTCATATTGTAAAAGGAGTGCACTTCTAATGCAAAACAAAAATAAAATGCTGTAGCCTAAATATGAGATTAATTCTTTTAATTTTTGAACCTGTCTGTTGTATGGTTTGCCGTCCTAATTAAGTTTGCTTTTCTACAGCAAACTATAGTTGCTAACATTTATTTCGCTTGGACTCTAGTTTACAGATGTCTCACTGGCTTTTAACCTATATCTCTATATGTTCATAGTAAAAGCGAAAATACGTATTTTAACGTGACAATACTTATTTTAACGTGGCAATACTTATTTTAACGTGACAATACTTATTTTAACTTGACAACACTTATTTTAAATAACAATACTTATTTTAACGTGACAATACTTATTTTAACAGGACAATACTTATTTTAACGTGACAATACTTATTTTAACTTGACAACACTTATTTTAAATAACAATACTTATTTTAACGTGACAATAATTTTTTTAACGTGACAATACTTATTTTAAATAACAATACTTATTTTAACGTGACAATACTTATTTTAACGTGACAATACTTATTTTAACGAGACAATCACAAATTTTTTGATAAGTTTGTATGTCTGTGTGTAAGGTTTAATCCTACATCACATGCACACGGAAATGCCTGTACCAAGTCAGGAATATGACATTTGTTTTCCATTCTTTTGATTTGTTTGAGCTATTCATTTTACCTTATTATGGTGTCTCTCATTAAACACGATACCGAGGAAGGAATATACATCTTTGATCTCAGTATAAACATTTTAATTTCATAGCAACTGAATCATCGTTTTAATTGTCCTGTCATGAAAACATACCTATAATGTTTTATGCCTAACTGTTTTTTGACGGTTTGAATTCTTAAATTCAAGCTTAAAATTTTAGAATTGCATTTAGAGCTAATTCCACAATGTTTCAGCATATCTGAACCTTTGACATTGGCAATTCATTTGATCTGGAAACGGCAATTGGAAGGCACGTCAATCATAGCTTCTTTCCTGAATCATTATTGATTGAAATAGCATTGTAGTTTAGTGCTTATTGGTGTTTATTTGTTCACAAATTACAATAATTGCCGCGACAAAGCCTTTTTGTGCTGATGTGGCGTAAAGCAACCACCAATCAATCAACCTATTAATATTACAGTACTAATGTACCACTTTTAATATGATACGTTACACGAATCAGATTGCAGATGCCTTGTCAGATTAACTAATTTAGGAAATAAACTACACGTTTTCTGCCTATTAGTTCATAAAATAGACAAACATTTTATGACTTTAAGTTTTGAATTCAAATAAAAAAGCCATCACTAGTTTGAGTAAATAAAAAAAAGTATGAAATAACGCCTTATTTTATTAGTATCAGATACATTGTAAGATAAATATTTATATCAAATGCATTCATTTTAAGAAATTAGTTCGATTAAGTAATAGCTGCATGACTCACTTTTCATTTTAGGAATTATATATATTGATAGTAAAATATTGTTTGGTAAAAAATAAAAATCCTCAGAATCTTGCAATACTTACTACCACTTTTGAAAGTAAAACGGTAGAAAATTTGCACAATGTCGGTTTATAGTATAGTAATTGTTCTAAATAATAAGGATGTTCTTATCCCAAGCAGACAACCCTAGCCGTATTTTACACAACCTTTTTGAACTTTTGATCCTCAGTGCTGTACAGTTTTGTACTTGTTTTGACTTTCGAACATTTATATCTGGGTGTCACTGGTAAGTCTTGTGTGGACGGGGCGCGCTTCTGGCGTATTGAATTTAAAACCTGGTGCCTTTTGTTAGCTATTATTCATGTGTTTCTTTGTCTAATATGTTCTCGTATTTGTTTGTATTGTAGTCCTGTAATGTTATGTTGTGATTTTAATGTTATATTTAACATTGCCATTAAAGCGGGAGGTTTGGCATGCCACAAAACTAGGTTCAACCCACCATTTTTTTCTTTTAAAAAATGTCCTGTACCAAGTCAGGAATATGGCCATTGTTATATTATAGTTCGTTTCTGTGTGTGTTACATTTTAACGTTGTGTCGTTTGTTTTCTCTTATATTTGAGTGTGAACTCACATTACCATAAGACGTGTCACGGTACTTTTCTATCCCAAATTCATGTATTTGGTTTTGATGTTATATTTGTTGTTCTCATCGGATTTTGTCTAATGCTAAGTCCGTTTCTGTGTGTGTTACATTTTAATGTTGTGTCGTTGTTCTCCTCTTACATTTAATGCGTTTCCCTCAGTTTTAGTTTGTTACCCCGATTTTGTTTTTTGTCCATCGATTTACGAGTTTTGAACAGGGTATACTACTGTTGCCTTTATAGTCTTCAATTAAATGTGAATACATTCTCTCTAGGTACAATCTAATATTGAGATGATATATTGTAGTCAATAGCAGAATTTGAATACCATATTTAAAAACAATAGCATTTTACGAGTTAAATAATTAAGTATTTTGTAAATTTAGTCGTAGTGCAGTAGTGTTTATAAGGTCATTAGGTTGCGAAATGGCAAGTCGTTACAAAAGACCAAAAAAAATCAGCTCATAAGAAAAAAAAAACATAAAAGAGGAGTAAAAGATACCAGAGAGATATTCAAACTCATAAATCGAAAACAAACCTACAACGCCCTAGCTAAAGACAAATAAACATACAATAGAACACAAAACACAACATAAATACTAAGCAACAGGCATCCTCTAAAAAACTGGGAGAGCTCTCAGGTGCTCCGAAAGGATAATCAGATCCTGCTCCACATATGACATCCGCTGTGTTGCTCATAGAACACACGAGGTAAAACTCTAATTCGGTAAGTTATATTCGTGAAATGGGAACGGGGTTGTGACTACGGAACAAATCCGCTATCATCTGTGAAACGGTTATTCCATAACTGTCACCCAACTCGTGATGGCGTCCGTAAAATTTACGAAGTCGTGATTTCAACTTCATCATTTGGAACTCTTGATTTAATAGCTATCTAATGAGCAGCAACCCTCTATCAAGGGAACTATGATAGAAAATACAAGCCCGGTTATATCGTATCAATTGGAAGCTAATTATAAAATACTGAACTCATGTAACAACAACTTATCGGTTTATTAAAGCTTTCGAAATCATTAACAAAGGGGTGGAGGTGAAGTATGCATCACTATGATACATTTGGCATATGTTTACTGCCGTAGTTCTTTAAATATAAATGTAACCACAAACGATCTGTCGTAATGTTCAAGCTTAAAGACAAACACTGTTACGTGACAGTGACGATAAAATATCTTTTTAAGAAAAAAATTAAAATCGCAAAAATACTGAACTCCGATGAATATTTAAAACTGAAAGTCCCTAATTAAATGGCACAATCAATAGTGCAAACACATCAAACGAATGGATTACAACAGTGTTTTTTCGGGGTTTCGATACCTTGCTATTGATATAAACAATGTGAAATTAAATGCCTATTACTAAATCATTACATTGCTATATCTCGATCTGTATTATAAAAATGGCATTATTTATTATGTCATCTTTATTCGATACTGGTCTACAATATATGTCATTCAAGTTGTATTTATTATTTCATTTATTTGAACTTTTGTCTGCAGGGTTTAAGAACATCAGTTGTTCGACCTGCTAGTCAAAGGCGTTTGTTAAAATACTTTTTCACTTTTTTTGTTTTTTTTGAAAATGTTGTGTGTGCTGTATTTAAACCCCTCTACCACGATATTTTTTACATCCACACGTATAAAAATTGCGTTTCTTTCCAAAGCAATCATAGGTTTGAATGTTGTATTCAATTTAGACTCTTAATATTATTTTATTTATATGTAAATGTTACATTTAGAGCTTTCCCCGCAAAATTGATCATAATATCCGGCGCCTAATTGCTTGGTGCTAATAGTCTAATGCAAAACTTTGTGGTTGAGTAAACAGCACTGTTCTGTTGTTCAGTTTTTTTCATTCAACACCTTATGAAGCTTTAAACTTACCAATTTAATTTTAACGAAAGTTATTGTTTTTCAATCAATCGTGATTTAGGAATGAAGTATGTGACTGCTTGCCAATTAAATGATAAATAGCAATAAGATTAGAACTTTTCATTTGATGATGAGAGATTCAGTATCTAATTTGAAATTAATTATTAGGAAAAGAATATAACGATTTTTTTTAATTCAAATTTATTTTTAATTTTTTAATTAATGGAACTGATAATGAATATTTTTCTTTAAATTAGTATTCGCCCTTAATTTGCATGAACTCTAATAACTGCTTTGTTTGATACTCTTAGTTCGACCAATCGATTTTTTCTCTCTATTGAATCAATAAATGGAAGAAACAAATCCAATTTTGTGTTACAAATATTGATACTGTGAATATGACATGATGTTTTATTTGACTTTTGAACAACACTACGGCCTTATTAGTTTTTATACGAGTACGTATTTTGCTTAAGTTGTACATATACAAATGAGTTTTGATACGAAATAAGTTAGTAAATGCCTAATTTTATAACCCCCCAAAAAGAGAGAGAGAGAGAGAGAGAGAGAGAGAGAGAGAGAGAGAGAGAGAGAGAGAGAGAGAGAGAGAGAGAGAGAGAGAGAGAGAGAGAAGAGAGAGAGAGAGAGAGAGAGACACACACTCAGAGACTCCTTATAAGTTTCAAGATAAAACCTAAAATTTAAATTTAAACAAGGACAGTTACAGGTCTACTTGCGCCACACGCTCTATTTAACCTATCACAGTAGTTAAAGAACATACAAACATGTTTCAAGATTGTTTCAAAAGAAAATTATGAAGTATGAACTACGGCACGAGTTAAAGGATATCAAGCGTTGGCAATAATGCATACTATCTTTCGGTACTGATTTTTCTGGTATCACATCATTTGTTCCGAGAAAACTGATAACTTAAAGGTCGATCAATAAAAGACTTAAGATAAACTACAACTTATACATAAAGTTTAAGTTTTTCCATTAAAAACGGTAGGGCGCTCATCCACGAGGATTTATTTTTATAGTACTAGTAGACTAGTAGTGGGAAATTAATTTGAACTGATGTTACTTCTCACAAGTTTCAAGGTAGATGGCATATCTGCCTATTTGATGTTTACTCTTGTATAAAGAAGACACAATTCTTTTGATTTCGATTGAAATCACTTTACTTATTAAGCTACGGATGTGTTCTACTCATATAACATATATATCTTGAAAAACTTATGTATTAATTAAAAAAATGCTATGTTATGGATGTTCGTAACATTTCTATTTCCGTTTTGTGCTTTTTAAAGATTTCTGTGAATCAGGAACTTTTAATGCACTTGACATTTTACATCAATCGATTTATTTTTAATACAATGTTTTTTTAATTTCTTTTCCCTGCTTTGTAACTTGAAAGTAATGAGCTGTCTAGATCGCTAAAATGTGTTTAATATTAATTAAGTCATCATTAAGAGAACCAACATTCATGAAAACAGTAAACTCTTTACTGTAAAAATTGTCTATTGGTATTTTGTACCGAAAAAAAAAATGGAAAATCAAAACGGGGGTTGTCCGGTTACCTTCAATCATATAGCATTGTGATATAAAGAATTAATCTGGCATAATTTTAATAGAGGACTCCAAACAGTATATGTATTGTATGTAAAAATTATCAACCCTTGTATTAATTCCCAAAGAAGTTTACATTCTTCAAGTTGAGATAAGCAAATCGATCAACATGATTACACAAGTTGAAGGTGTACTTACGATGGTGCTGCCCAGTGCAAATTAATACAGCTAACATCTGAGATCTTAGATATCATTTTTAAATCCCCAAATGATTTGGAACTGACGCCCGTCAATAAAAGAAAAAAAAAGCAAGTAATCAAAATTCAAGAAAGTTTTAGTATTATTCAAAGAATCTAGTTTCAGGCAAAAACTTAATATCTACAAATAAACTCGTCATAGATACCAGGACTAAATTTTATATATACGCCAGACGCGCTTTTCGTCTACAAAAGACTCATCAGTGACGCTCGAGTCCAATAAAGTTAAAAAAAAAAAAAGAAAAAAAAAAGCCAAATAAAGTACGAAGTTTAAGAGTGACTAGTTCAATCTAAGGCTGAGGAGTCATGTGACGTTGATTAGCGGGAAACGAGAACCGGATCCGAATGATGCAGTTATCATGTCTCTTTCATTAAATTTATTTATCTTATAAATGATCATGAGATAAACCGTATTATATTGAGAACCACATATTGTATTCGAATTGTATATTTCTTATTACTTTTAAGTTGTAACAGACTCCTTACATACGTAGTGAGGGGAAAATAAAGGCAATAGGAGTATACTGATTCAAGTTGAGATAAGCAAATCGATCAACATGATTGAGTTGAAGGTGTACTAGGGATGTTGCATAGTGCAAATAAATAGGCTAACATCTGAGACCTTAGATATCCTTTTTAAATCTCCAAATAAATTGTAATTGACGCCTGTCAATAATAGAAAGAAAAAAACGGACTATCAAAATTTATTTTGAAAACCTCATATTGTATTCGAATTGTATAGTTCCATAACCTTTAAGTTGTTACAGACTCTTTTAATCAGTTTTGAGGTGAAGATAAAGGCAACAGTACAAATTGCTGTTCAAAAGTCACAAATCGATTAAACGAAAACAAATCCGGGTTACAACCTTAAACTGAGGGAAACACATCAACAATAAGAAAAAAAAAATAACAACTGGAACACTGAAGTTCAACAAAAAAAACCAACAAACGTCAACATACATAGAAACAAACTATTTGATAACAACTGCCATATTCCTCACTTGGTACAATTTTTTAAAGATAAAATGGTGAGTAGAACCTAGTTTAATAGGTAGCCAAATCGCCCGCGTTATGAAAATGTTACAAATATCACTGTAATGGTAACACTTTGAGACAGAAATACAGCACATACAAAAACAAGCACATTTATTTTAAAGAAACGCACAAATAAATAATACAATACTCGACAAAACATGTAAACTGCATAACAACAACGAAAATATTACATCAACGACAAACAACACAATGTAAACAGGATCATATTTAGACAAAAAACTATGCTGAATTTTACGTGCCACGAAATTTAGGAAGTATCATTTTCGTTTTAAATTTTAAATGTTAACGTTATTTCCAAAACACCAAACAATAACACTCTACACCAAACTTTTGTGTTTAAGGATGTTCACTGCTCAGTTTCAAAATAAATAACTTTTCATAAAACTAGTATGTATTGATAGGGAATAAATTGAGGAATCAAAAAAGCAAAAAAAATATAGGGGTCAATGTGCTTGTTTTCGAGATATGAACCATTGGAATTTTGGCGGGAAAATATTCTCTCTTGATTTTTCCTAGCTTTATCATTGTCCAGTTAAAGTTCTCAAATACTATTAAAAATAAATAAAATTTTATAAGACTTTAACTAATGACTTATAATTATACATGTAAAAGATTTATGAAAAGAAAAATGGGGGTTCATGGGGATTTTTTTTAATGCATTCAAATGGATAAAACTAGAGGATTCCGAAAATCTGACAAAAATTCCAAAACATGACAAGCAGACATCCTTAAGCAAAACATAAGAAATACTCATATTTTTATTTCTAAAGACTGGAGTGTTCTAGATTGGGTTTTCTATACTGTTTTTTGTCTCCTTTTTTAAACATTTTTTTTGACATGACGTGAGCAGTATGTCTCCGATTTTTGAGTTTGGATATCTCTTTTGATTCTTCCGCATCTATGCTTCCGCGTCTATGTTTCTTTGGCAATCTATAACATATTTACAAGCATTTTTTTACCTGTTATGGCCTCGTGTACATTTGTATTAAAACCCAATGTCTTATTGGAGGAATATTTCACTGGCGTTGGAATTCACTGATATATTGTCAATCGTTTTTAAAAGAAAAGTTTGTTAGATTGTTTAAATACACTTTCCCACTAAGGTCAAATTCTGTATCAAAAAAAAAAAAAATAGCTTTCATAGATATGAGCATTTGAAAAACTTTTGTTTTAAAAGTGTATTAATTGTATTTGACATCAGTATTATAAACCAGTGCGTTTAGTATTTCGATATTAGACCATGACCAAATCCAAAACATTATTTTAGACTTTTGTCAACTTCTTCTTTCTAAAGCAGCATAACAATGTCAAGCGTTTGACATCCGAAAAGATACCGATCAACATAGATATATATTTTTATTTAGATAATGCAGTTGTTAACCTAATAAACCTGAAAAGTACAAACACACCAGGATATAATTTCCTGCGTTTAATGAATAAAGTTTCATCGATCACTGTAAATGTCGAGAACGTGAAAATCAAGCATGAACTGAAACGTTTGAATTAGAAACATAAAGAACATTCAAATCAATCCGGAATTTATATGTAAGAAATGTATTATGCAGAGAAAATAACTAATGTTTTGTAGATTTATCCTCATCTGGGTACAACAAACTCATCAAAGATACAAAGCTAAAAATTATAGATACACGACGTGCGTTTCGTCTTAAAAAAACTAACCAGTTGTGCTCAAAGCAAATGAATTTGAAAACTAGAACGTGACAAAACAATTTGTTTTACCAGCATATTTTATGCGTTCACTTCTGCATACATTTATAACATTTAAAAATGTTTCAGCACACATTACAAGTGCAAAGTTCTCAAAAAAATATTTGATCAATATTTCATATCCGTGTAAAAGATAGAAATTGATTGTAAAGATAAATGAATTTCCAACAAAACATGTATACATAATATTCTTTTCTAATCAAATATTGAAATACATGATTGGTATAAATTTAAAAGACTAGGTGAAAGGAAATTAGGAAAACAGTTTCAAGTATTGTAAACATATATAAAATTATATAAAGTTCTAGTTTAAGGCAAATGTGATGGCAACACAAAGAAAAACATAATTTGTTATACTGAATCTAACCTGTTTAAATATTGTAAACAAAACGCGCGTATGGCGTATAAAGACAACAGTAGTAGATTGAAATAAACAATTAATTTCCCCATAGGCGACAATGGTAGCCTTTTTCGAGATACAGACTTTAGAAAGTTGATTTTTTTAACGAATCCTTGCTAGAATCAAAGAAAAGTTATTAGAACAGCATTTTTTGGTTAAAAAAATATAAGTTCGCGTTGCTTTTCTTAGCATATTTTGTACTTATCTCCCATGCCTATATATTTTGCCCTAAAAATACGTGTCTTGTCCTAGCGTTGAAAAGTCATCTCAGTGCCTTTAGGGCTACGGAATAATTTTTATTTTGCCTTTTGTATAAAGCAGAGTGCACGAAATCTCTAATAATAAAAAATAACGGGCGCACATATTGACCAATCAGGATTCGCCATACTCTTAATTCTGAATACCATGTTATAAAATGGCTGCCCCCATAAAATATAATGGTGTATTGTAACCTAGTATATACCATGTATACCGTTATTGAAAAGTCAATTTGATTAAGAGAAAACAAATCCCAATTATATTGTGTATCTTAGATGAGTTTATTTTCTACATACTTTAAAATAAGGGATATCAATTGTAATTTCTGGTTTTCAAAATTTCATATGCAGTTTAAAATAATAGGTTGCTTCACTATTTTCAAAAAAATGTTTTTCGTATTTAATTTAATATGTTAACAAAACCCACTAGCCCCATTTTACACAACGTCACGGCACGTTCGATTTAAAAGTATCAATAAAATTCACACAAAATTTCAAAGGTCATTAAGGAGGGATTTCGAATCAAAATGATATAGGCCTCTGAGTTATATCACCATTTTCTACATTTGAAAATGCCTGTACCAAGTAAGGAATATGACAGTTCTTGTCCATTCGTTTTTGATGCGTTTTGTTATTTGATTTTGCCATGTGATTATGGACTTTCCGAATTGATTTTCCTCTAAGTTCAGTATTTTTGTGATTTTAATTTTCACCATACAACGCATAAAGAACTTTCCAATGAGCTATTCACTTTTAGAGACGTCGTATTATTTTATAAAATTGTCACGTCGGAACTATCAATTTGGCAAAGTTTGTGTACTTTAATTTCAATTTATAGACCCAAGTGAAAACAAAAAAAGTGAAGATTTGAAATATGATCCTGACCTTTGACCTTGATCTTTTATTTCTTTTGAGGGACAACATTCCTGATATAAAATGACCATATGTTTTTAAAACTAACATTCCACCGTAGGGACATGGCTGTACCAAGTCAGAAATATGACAGTTGTTTTCCAATTGTTTGATGTGATTGAACTTTTGATTTTGACATTCGATAAGGGACTTTCTGATATAAATTTTCCTGAGAGTTCGGTGTTTGTGGTATTTTACTTTTATGACAATCCACTGTTATGCTGAATAAAGGCAACATCATAACAAGTTATCCCTTCTCATGATAGTCAGATGCAATCTCTAGCTATAGTCGCATGACCGTCATAGTCACAGATAACTACTTATGATATACAATTATCAACAATAACAACAATAACAATATACTTTATTTGGAAACACTGAGGCACATATTTACATTTGTAACAAAAGGCAAAATACATAGTCATATTATTTCAACTTCAAAACAATGTTTACAAATAACCATAACCTTAAACACGTCCTTTCTTCTCCGTAATTTGTGACATTAACATTTTGACAAATCAACGAAGTATGCTTATCAACATCACCGTGTTTGCATTTACCATTATCAATATGAGGGGTGATAAATTTAGAGCAGGATATGCTTACCTTTCCGGAGCACATGATACGTCCCCAATTCGGTTGTTGGTCCGTGTTGCTCTGTCTTTCGTTTTCTAAATTTGTAATCTTTAATCTTTTTCTTTGTGTTTAAAATCTGAATTATTTTCTTCAAAAATAATTATAAATTGGTAAACAAAATGTGCTGAGAGGTATACAAGCGAGCGGTTTAGACAGCTATATAACCAGGTTTAATCCACCATTTTATACATAAGAAAAGGTTTGTATCAAGGCAGGAATATGATATTTGTTCTCCATTCCTTTGATGTGTTGGAGCTTTTGATTTTATTATGTGATTAGGGACTTTTCGTTTTGAATTTTGCTCGGAGTAATAAAAACCAAAAACAATTTATCTATTAAATTCAATATGATTAACTGTCCTCGATTTAAAAAATAATTTGTTCTGATAATTTGAAATACACTTAACGACAATAAATACTTCCAAAGCTTGGTATTCTAATATTTCTATTGTAAATTGAAAGAACCTTGTTGAAATATTTCGAAATAAAACAATAATTATTGGAGCACACCCAGATGAGATTTTCAGAAAAAAAATCCCAATCTACCTTTTAAATATGTTTTTTTTTCTATTTTAGTAGAAACTTAAATATAAAAAGTCATTAGCAATATTTTCAATATATGATATTGAACAAAAGTATAAATATTCAGTTGGAGCTGTTTCATAGTTTTAAACAATAAGCATGCATTTTACATAGAAATAATAAACCTAACGGGACATCGAAACATACTTTACATGTCAGCCTGTAATTGAAATCGATCAGTGATGTAACAAAGTTGTTTATTCCATTGTTTGTTCAACATGTGTTAAATTGAAATAGTTATACTCTTACCATTTTAGTACCTTAGCCGTATTTGGCACAACTTTTTGGAATTTTGGATCCTCAATGCTCTTCAACTTTGTATTTATTTGGCTTTTTAACTATTTTGATATGAGCGTCACTAATGAGTCTTATGTAGACGAAACGCGCGTCTGGCGTATAGAATTATAATCCTGATACTTTTGATACCTATTAGTACTGGTATATTGAAATTAAAATTTCATACATGACACGCCCATTTGAAACATCAATTTTGAAAATAAGGTGCATCAAAACAAATTCCGTATCTAACGAATTTCAATTGTCTCTATCTGCCGTATTTACAGGGAATATATATTAATCTTTTAAAAATCAATGCATACCTTATTTTGACAATATATTAACCACTTATACTTGCAGTAGAAAACAGATAGGTATCTTAAAAAATAAATCATATTAAGGGTAAATTTCATAATCTCCCGTTTCCCGAATTTAATGCATCTGTATACAAGTGGGAGGTTTAACTAATTACATATAAGAAAATGCCTGTAACAAGTCAGGAATATGACATTCGTTATTCTTTTGAAGTGTTTGAGCTTATGATTTTGCCGTTTAATTAAGGAATACTAAACGTTATTTTTGTTATTTTACTTTTTATCGTATGTTATCACAATAATATTAATAATGTGTATGTGAGATAAGTCAAATACTCATGTGAACTAAATGTTATGATTTCCGGACATCCATTATAAGTAATTATTCACTTTAAACCCTTCCGTATTACGGAGTGAAAAATAGACAACATAATTTGAAGTATTACAAATGTTTTCGGAAAGGTAATATTTATATAGAACTTTTAAGGATTATGTCGGTTAAAACGCAAAAAAAGCCCGTAGATACTCTTTCTGAATGAATTAAAACCGTGAGATCGTTGATACAAATCAGTAAGAAAAAAAAAGCAACTGAATGGGACTATCAATATCCATGCTACGTCAATCTATATAAAGACCGAAATGTTTCAAAACACTTGTCCAACCTACATGACAAGTAGGTTGTTGTCCTCGCTGATAATGCCATAAACAACATCGGATTTGTGTGTAAACCACATTACATAAACTGCCTATTAAAAGAATTAGGTATTGACCGTCCCCTTGAAAATTCAACATATTCCCCACGACACTAACGAAAGAGGATATCCTGGATAATCATAGGTCCGTCCAATGTTCCTTTGGAATTTCAACCAAAGATGAAAAACTGGATTTTCAACCACCGTATTCGAGATCTTAACTGTATAAGTGTCCTTACAAATAACGGTATATAGCTGGTTCTTCAATGCGCTCCATGAAATCTCTTAATAAATGATTAAAATCCCTTTTGTAAAGCCGGGCTTCAAAGTTTTTGTATATGTATCTTATGTCTTAACTTTCGTACACTTTTCACGAATATATGACAAATCAAATAAGACTTGTTACCGATTTTGTACTAACATGAGCAACACGAAGGATGCCACATTTTGAGCCGGATCTGCTTACACTAACAATTTGTGAAATTAACATATATCTATATTTCAATTATTGTTTTAAATCATTGCAGAAACAAGCCAGACAGAGCTCTTCTCTACAACACCTGTAGACGTAACATCAATTGGATCAACTCACCAGGTGACCAGTATTTCTCCAATCGGAGGTAGATATTTCTAAAATTCGTTAATATTTGAAAATATCCTTCATTAATTCTGAGGAAATTTTACTCAACTGTAAATACTTATCAGCCAAACTATAGTTAAGATGAATATAGTGACCACCCGCTCTAATATTACTACCAGGCTAAACAGTGTCACGTCCGCTTGAAGTCACATGATTTAGACCGATAATATTTATCGAACATTTGCGAGTGTGAGAAGCATTTGAACATATTTTAAACACTTTAAACGTTCTATCCAAAAACAGAGTGGTAGAAATTGACAACTCTATGCTGGTATATAAGACCGAAAATTTAATCAGATAGGTTTCATAACTGTATCATAACTGTTTGCTGTTTTAACCACAAACAAGGCATTCATACAGTCTTATTCTGTTCTCTTAACCAATGAGAATCGCCTTATACAATACGCTTGTCATTGTTGATGCTCATGGAAATCTACATTAACATACACAGTGTATGTATATGTTTACGCAGATACCAGGTTTAGCATTATTGTTTACTCAACATAAAAGAGAAGGATAATTAAATGTGATATACTTTATTTGTTTAAGGCAAACATTTAATGGTAAAGTTTCTTATTTGTAAAATAGATAGGAAACAATACAAAAAAAAAGGTATATGTCTGAAATCGACTGATGGTCTAATACGTCTGAATAGTGTATAATTCAGACTTTCTAGGTTTTAAGAGCATCGAGGACAAATAATCCTAAAAGTTTTTCCTAAGGTAATCTATTCCTGAAGTAGAAAAGCCTTAATATTTCAAATATTCAATAGTTTTGTAAACAGTTAATTTATAAATATGACTATATCAATGAGTTTCAATATATTCCTATTGTATAATTCGCTGATCTTAGCTCATTGTTGAAGGTCGTACGGTGACCTATAGTTGTTAATGTCTGTGTCATTTTGGTCTCTTGTGGACAGTTGTCTCATTGGCAATCATACCACATCTTCTTTTTTATATTAGCATATTTTACTTAGGATAGGTTTTGCTATTTAATTCATGTTTGTTTAATTCATATTGCTCCTCAAATATCAAAACTTTATGGATAGTGTTGTTATTTTGGTTTGAGAGTTATTGATGAATTGATATTCATAAATTATCATTTAACACATTATTTTTGTTTTTTTATTTGACCTTCAAACTTATTTTAATCGAGACTCTCTGATGAATATTATATAAACGAAATGCACGTCTAAGGTATATACTAATAATTTTTTGGCGGAAAAAATGCCATTAAGGAAGACAATTTCCAATGATTTTCAAATTTTCTAATTGCATTCTTCAATTTCTCCTTAAAGTTTGAAAACACTAGACAGGTTCCAAACAGTAGAAAATTTGACAAGACGGTGAATATGAACCTTTGGCCTTGACTTGTGACAATAGCATTTGAACTGAATACTGATGAAATATGTGTTACTGTAATATGCAAGAGGTAGAGTACTTATATTGTTTGATATTGTTGCTGGTAATAAATCATATTGACACCATGTTTCTCAATATCAGTGCAATAAGCACCCTCCTTATGACACAAATATATTTTATTGTAGAAACCAGCCAGGCAAAGTTATTGTCTACTTCTTCAGCAGAAGTAACAACAATTGGACTCACTAACTATGTGACTGGTATTTCTTCAACTGAAGGTAACTTACTTCTTTGATTATATATATTTAAAAAAGTATTTTGATCTTTATTGATAGCAGGAACATTGTTTTGTCCTTACATTCAGATTTGTTACAGTAACGTAACTCCTGGAATTTTGTCACAGTTGTTCCATTCACATTCCATTTCTAGTAAATGACAACTTCAAAAAAGAATGTTATTCTAAGTAAATAGAGGTGTTACGAAATTCATAAATCGATTGAGAAAACACAAATCCGGGTTACAATCTAAAACTGAGGGAAACAATCAAATATAAGAGGAGAACAATGACACAACAGAAATACTAAAATAAGATAACAAATGCTATACTTTGATGTACAAAAGGGCGACTAAAGTTTACCATTGTTCAAATGTTGTATTTCGATTAAGAAGTTACAAATCAAGATTACAAAAAAATACTGAAGTAATCGCATAATCTTCAAAAGATGTAAGACCAGGAAAGTTGTCATGGTAGGTGTCACCTGGTATGCATGCATGGTACGCAATCAGTCTGGCATCTTTTGAAGTTCATGCAGTTTCCGTTTTTTTATTTGTAAATTAAGGTTGTCTTCGGTAATTAAGGAGGTTTGCAAATCGTTAAATTATTGCTGCCTTAATAAACAATCGTAGTATTAAATAAACAACTTTCATCGAGAGGTTCCAGTATAACTGTTATTCTTCCACACTCATATTATCTGCGTAAACATTTTTCTCTAGAATCAAGTCTTCCGTATTGGTATTTTTGAGTCCTTCTTAATAATGGTTTGCATCTTTCAGAGTTAGTATTTTGATAGTAAAACAGGCCAGAGCGTTGGATTGATGTCTCGTTACACAAAATCACAAGCGATAATTATTCGTCAGAAGAACAAAAATGATTAATATTAATTTCTAATTTACCCCTCTCTTTATCCATTGACGACTTTATATAGAGGAACAATATTTATCGATGTAATACACACGTGTATGTGATATTTATTTCTGTTTTCAGCACTCTGTAATACAGCAACAGGATATACCTATGACACAAGCATGAACATTTGTTACAAAACTGTTGTAACTTTGAGATATTATACACCAGCTAAGGAACACTGTGTTTCAGACTCTGCACATCTCCTACTTATCGATTCTTTGGATGTGTACGGATGGGCTATGAATCAAATGGGTATGATTTGACACGTTAATTCTTTATAGTTAAGGAATTTTTATTGTATGTCAAACCTTACGCAAAGCCGTATAAATGTCTGAAAAGTGTTTTAGTTTTTAGAGCACCGGGTCGATACCGCTGTTGGTTAAATATCAGTCTCACACTGTTTCATCCGCTCAAAGGTCAATAATTCGGTATTGCCATGCTTTATAACAAAACTGTGGTTTAGAAATTAAGAGTCATTAATAAAGTAAGGTGTCAACTATCTCGACAAATTTTACAAAAGAGGCATATTATTAAGTTATTAAATTTTTTTATATTACGTCTCATAAAGAATAAAAATGGATCTATCATTACCCTCTAACATTAAGATTCGTTATATAAATGATGTCCTTTCAATAGATAATTCAAAGTTTAGTGACTTTGTTGGACACATTTACCCTATCCAATTGAAGGATACAGCATAAAAAGTTAACTCATCCTCAGATCTTGACTAACCTCTGTATACGGTATATATATATATCCAAGTTAAATCATCCTCAGATCTTGACTAACCTCTGTATACGGTATATATATATATCCAAGTTAAGTCATCCTCAGATCTTGACTAACCTCTGTATACGGTATATATATATATCCAAGTTAAGTCATCCTCAGATCTTGACTAACCTCTGTATACGGTATATATATATATCCAAGTTAAGTCATCCTCAGATCTTGACTAACCTCTGTATACGGTATATATATATATATCCAAGTTAAGTCATCCTCAGATCTTGACTAACCTCTGTATACGGTATATATATATCCAAGTTAACTCATCCTCAGATCTTGACTAACCTCTGTATACGGTATATATATATATCCAAGTTAAGTCATCCTCAGATCTTGACAAACCTCTGTATACGGTATATATATATATCCAAGTTAACTCATCCTCAGATCTTGACTAACCTCTGTATACGGTTTATATATATATCCAAGTTAACTCATCCTCAGATCTTGACTAACCTCTGTATACGGTATATATATATATATCCAAGTTAAGTCATCCTCAGATCTTGACTAACCTCTGTATACGGTTTATATATATATATCCAAGGTAAGTCATCCTCAGATCTTGACTAACCTCTGTATACGGTATATATATATATCCAATAGATATAGGAAGATGTGGTGTGAGTGCCAATGAGACAACTCTCCATACAAATAACAATTTAAAAAGTTAAAAAGTAAACCATTATAGTTTAAAGTACGGCCTTCAACACGGAGCCTTGGCTCACACCGAACAACAAGCTATAAAGGGCCCCAAAATTACTAGTGATTTTATTTTATCCTCGTATCCATGTTGTGATTATTGGTTCGTGCATTTCCTATTATGATTTCCTTGATAGAAAACTATTGAAAAAAAATAAGTGACGCAGTTTAAATCATTTACTATAAAACTTGAAGTAAGCTACAATGAGGTGGTAGACCGTTATGGAATATCTGTGTCATCATTCAAGACGGAAATGTTCCATTCGTCGAAACCACATTCCCGTTTTTTCCCTCGAACGTGACCTATAAAATAAAACTTATCACCGGATTCGTACTTAAATGATCATTAACCTCTGTTTTATGTGAGGTCCGAGTTAGTCTGTCTTTAATTTTCTATATTATGTTTTGTTTACTGCTATTGTCTCTTCTTAGTTTTTGTTTTTTTACTGTTATTGTCTCTTCTTAGCTTTCGGTTTTCGCCTCTCTTTAACACAAGACGTCTGATCTAATTTTTCTTTAAGTTTTAAGTTTTAAACCTCACTTCTTTCAATACTGACGAGAGAGATAAAATAAAGATTCATACAAATGCAACTATCAGTTCAGACAAATTACTTACTATTTATTCGAGTGTAGACGAAACCCGCGTCTGACTTACACCACTTAAATCCAGATATTCGTGATGTCGATGATGTTGTTTATTTGCATAGTAGTAGTACTTATAAGGGAAAAGTTTTATGTAATCTTATCAAATTTAATCCAATTTCTGTTTTTATTCTTCTTCAAATTATCGGTATTTAAAATGTGTCCACCTGCTTGATATAAAACAACTTTTGCTTTATTTCAGATGCGTACGGAATTCAACGTATTTATTTTCAAGGTGAACGAGTCGACCAATATTCACCTTTCTTGGATGATGAAGGCAATACTTTAATATATTTCAAATGGAATCCAGGGGAACCAGATGTTATAGGGAATTATTTACGAACGGATGGAACAACTAGACTAATGGAAACATCTTCGGGAAACTCCGAATATTCTTACATTTGTCAGATATATTAGCAATCAGTTGTTTTTTAATATAATAATATAGACGTTTAACATAATTTCTATTTAATGATAAATTTTCTGTACACTATCTTAATTCAGATGTTTATAAATTTTCAAAAGAAAGCTATCCACTAATACCCTTACCTAAAATAAACAGATTTTTCTGTTTTAGGTATGATATTATAATCTATCCTGATAATCCTCATGGAAAAATAATTTGGTAAGATGATACTTTCTTCTACTGCTATAGTATTTATCATTTTTCTTTTAGCTTACGTGTAAATGTATCTTCTTATATAATTGAGAATGGATATGAGGAATATGTCAGAGAGACAACAATCCGACCAAAGAGCAGATAACAGTCGAAGGCAACCAATTCATGCTGGTATCATTTCCAATGGTATCTTCTGTCATCTACCAAAATATCTGTGATTAGCTTTTTTTTTTTTTTTAATTTCTTTACATTGTTTCAAAATTCCGGATGATTTTAATGTGGATTAACTGTACATTCCTTTTTAGAATTGCATTAAGCTACACTATATTTTGGTTGTATGTGTCGTAAGTTTGTTTTAAATTTACCAAGTTTACGAGAGAGTGATATTACGCAGGATTTACCATTGTCATGAGCAGTATCATAGGGTTGACAAATAAAAAAATAACCTGCTTACCCTTTCATAAGCTTTAGCCCTTATTCTGTGAGTTTTTCGTTGCTCTATGTTTAGTGTTCTATCTATTTGTGGTATTTTATGGACGATTGACTTTTCGGGTTTATTAGACTGATTAAACGGGTAATATTTTCCAAGTTAAATGTATGTTTCTTACATCTGTAGGTTGACTATTCGTTCAGGGAAATGTTATGAAGCCAGTAATCAGTCATTGGAACTGATATAATAGTAGCCTTGATTGACAATTGTATCATTTAGCTATTATTTTTAGATCCTTTTTGGTGTTGTAGATATACGATAATTTCGGTTCTTCTGCATACTTGGTGTTCAAATATTTGGCATTTAACCTTCCTGCTGAAGGTTAATCCAGATAATCATTTATTGAATGACGTCTTCTTTTTTTTTTTTGCTTAGGAATAGCTACCTGTCAATGTCAATTTTACTGACGATTTTGTTAAGTCTAAATCAGTGAAAAACACAAAAAGTTGTATTCAGTTTTATATTTGATAATTTTAACGTTAGGTGAACGGTCACATGCTTAGTTTGTGGTAAATTACGATTCGTATAGTCTAACAAAGAAATGAAACATTATCATCAATTTGATAAAAATTGTCTCATTTAAGTAATGAATTCGATCGTTATTTTAACCGCATACAGATTGTTTGTAATATCACCATGAGCTGTTTCTTTGGTTACTGTGGATTCATTTATTTTCGTGGGTATCAATTTTCGTGGATAGAGAAAAAAAGGCATTTCGTGGTATACGTAAATTCGTGGATCGCTGATTACAACAACAAAAAATTAGATACGTAATTCGTGGATTTCTTTTTGATTTATTAGATCATATAACCTCCTTGGTTTTATCAATAATAAAACAAAACAAAAAAGAAGGAATTCATTGAAAAAGTTTTGAATTGTCAAAATCCTCGCTTGGTCATTCTAGTTTAAAGTGTTCATTGATAATTTCGATTACAATAATGGACAGAGACAACTAATTATTTGTTTGTTTTACAATTAATAAATTCTTGTCTGAATTCTATAAGGCATTCAAAATTTTATAATTGAAAGCTCATTTCCCTAATCACGATATAATAAACAGTGATATGAGTATAAGGTGTGAAAATAAATGTTCCTGTCATAAACAATATTACCTACGGGAAATATCCCCGTACTTAATCATATTGATTTTTATTCACTGGTAAACCAAACTATGACACGGTAATTAACAACTTGCAGTTATTTTCCATGAACAGTTTTAATCAATTTCAAAAAGTAAATTATCACTGATATTCGATATATTTATTATAGAATTAATCAAAATACTTGTATCTTCTTTCAATAAAAAACACGTGTTATGTTACAATGTTTATCGCTAATCAACACTACACTAGAACTGCAAAACATAACCGGAAATAAACATCCGACTCCATACACATTTCTCGGGATTATTCTTTGTTGAATTCTTAAATTCGTGGTTCGCTGTGACCCACGAAACCCACGAAAATTGGTATACCACGAATAAAAATGAATCCACAGTACTCAAAAATAGAAATGTGTCCTATCAGCATTTTAAGTAATCTGACATCAGTTTTCATCATTATCTTTCCGAAATATTGGAACCTCAATGATCTTCGTACTCAATTTGGTCTCTTAACGTTTTTGATTCGAGCTATTATGGAGTCTTTTGTCGACGAAATAGAAATCCTGGTATCTTTGACGATCTAGTCACAACATTCTTTATTTCTGTAAGTGATCAACCAAACTTTGAATTATTCAATAGAAGTCAAATCATTTGTATAGAGCATATGACGTTAAAAAAATATTTAAGCAATGACTGTCTATAAAGAAATGACATAAAAATGTGGTGCAAACTAAATAACCCGCGTAGAGAGTTATTTTAATATAGTGTGCACCATATTTTTTATATGTTATTTGAATAGGCAGAAAAAATATTACAGTCATTGCTTATAATTTAATTCTTAATTCCATGTAATACCAGAGTAAATCATGAAAAAACGTTGATGACGTGACGGTCAGCCAATCAGAAGACGCGTTACATCCAAAATTAAATTAAATACTGTCATCAACAACATGTTAACTTTAAAAGCGGTTTGTTAATATTAATTATTAATTAAGAAACTAATACTTTCGCACTAAACCTACATTAGTTATTGTCGGTACAAACAACATGGAAATAAGTCTGGTTTTGTACTTTGTTGTCGTCTTCCAAACTTATAGGATTAATGATCATTAATATTAATTTCAATGCATTTTGTAAAATTCCAATTTGTATTACGACCTAATCTTGTAAGAATAGAGATTTTTTGTCCAATATGTTATATAATCCTTCACAAAATCCCAAAGGATATCAAAGTATACCTTTTTGTTCCAATTTAAGTTACCAATTAAGTGGATGAATCCTGCATCCACCATCACGTAATTCTGGAACAATTCTAATATTATTTATCATAGCTCATTTGAATGAGCCACAGTTGCATAAGGATGTCATATGTAAGAATAAGTTTTTTTTCAGCATACGGTATATCCAATGAAATTTAGTTAATTTTATATGATTATAATGTCCAGATCGCTGATATAGATGTATGTAAGACCGATATTTTCATTACTTAATTTGAAAGAAAGAAAAGAAATGTAGATAAGAATATAATTTACTAGAATGTTTCATCAAATCATCTACACAGCAGTAGCAACGGCTACTTTTATGTTACTTTATACCAGCAGCATGAATATCAACGAACAGAAATTCGAACTTGAAACAGATACACGAATTGTGCCAACCAATTCGTCTATCAGAACATTAATTACCAAACATTTCTTGGAATGTGCTAGCTCATGTACAAGTATAGCAAACTGTTACTCAGCTAACTACCAATCGGTTACAGGACAGTGTCATATGTACTCTGCACACTTCCCCCATAAAGAAACCTCTGTGGGATCGAAAACCATCAGAAAGACAAGTAAGTGTTAATACATACTTATGTCATTCATTTATTCACTTTGATAATTTCAAATTTGAATCAACATACTTTTTGTTTAAATCTTGTAAAGGTATTTTAGCCGATTAGTATTGCTTGCTTCCTAATAATAACTAGTTATAGCTTTGAAGAGAGCTGAAGATTACTGAAGTTTAATGATTCTATTGAACAGACATTAAAATTGTAATGTTTGTTTAAGATACTACATTTGTTTCTATGCTGTTTGTTGATACGAAGATTCTTCAAAATGCCAAAAAATTAGGAGTCAGTTTCAAGAATATTATTCCTGAAAGGGAGTGAGCATGACAAGGACAGTTTTATGCACCAAACCATGCAAATGAATGCTCATTTTGATATGTTTTTAAACTAAGATAAACAATATTTTTTTACTGATTGTCTTGATTATATCATTTGTTCCGCTGTGTTTTTTCATGTGCTGATTTAGTTTGTTTTAAGTTTTCGTTTTATTCTGTAGCTAGTCATCACTTCGGTGATAACATGTTTATCTAAAATATAGTCATTTTTATAAATTTACTGTTTTCAAAAGTATGAATTGTTCTAAATACTAAGGATTTTATTATCCCAGGCAGATAACCTTAGCCGTATTTGGTACAATTTTTTGGAATTTTTGGTCCTCAATGTTCTTCTACTTTGTACTATTTTTGGCTTTCGAACTTTTTTTTATCTAAGCGTCACTAGTGAGTCTTATGTAGACGAAACGAGCGTCTGGCGTATTAAATTATAAGCCTGGTACTTTTTGATAGCTACTAATTTTGGTTTCTTAGTCATGTTATGTTGTCGTTTTAATGTTATATTTATATTGAAATAAAAGTGGAAGGTTTGGCTAACCACAAAATCCGGTTCAACCCACCACTTTTTCTAAAAAATGTCCTCCGCCAAGTCAGGAACATGCCTGGCCATTGTTATATTATAGTTAATTTCTGAGTGTGTTTCTGTTGTGTCGTTGTTCTCTTCTTATATTTGATGTGTTTCCCTTAGGTTTTAGTTTGTAACCCGGATTTTTTGTCTCAATCGATTTATGAATTTAGAACAGCGGTATACTACTGTTGCCTTTATTTGGTTCAATTTTTTAAACATCAACCAGCTTTTTGAAGAAATTGACTGAATACTGTTTTGTTTTCATTGAAGAAGTAAAATATTTATATATAAAGGCCCATAATAAACCATCTCGTTACACAATTCAAGTCTGAATAGTAAGTATATAGTAAAGTTATAAAAATACCGAACTCCGAGGAAAATTTATGACGGAAAGTTCGAAAACAAATACCAAAACCAAAAGCTCAAACGAATGGATAACAACTGTCATATTCCTCACTTTGTACAGGCATTTTCTTATGTAAAATATGGTTGATTAAATCTGGTTTTAAAACTTAGAAAACTTAGACGATATACAGACAATAATAATCTTTTCTAATGATCTGCAAAAAGGTTATGTTCTTTATATTCGACGTCACCAGGCATGGTCGCTTTTTACCGTAACGTCACAATAGACCACTTTCGAGTTCATCCGTCACTGGAAAAAACTCGTCAATTAGGCGCGCCTTTGTGACGTCATTTACCAGATAGATGTGGTCGCCTGTATCCCTGCACTATCAACGTTCCTCGAGCGTCTAAGTGATCGTCATTGTGCAGAAAAAACTAGAAATATTTTTTGTTTCGTAGGTACTTAAGCACAATTCCCTAATGACAGCAGTGCTGATTATAAATTATGAGAATTTAGTTTGCCGAATAAATCGTGTAATATAGTATTATAATTTTCCAACCACTCGCTCAACATTGGAATGGAAGTGAAGATGCCCCTAAATGCACGACTGATGTTCACTAAAACCAGAGTTTTTGACGGAAATGCATCGAACTCGAAAGTTGTCTATTGGAATTTCAGAGGAAAACAAGAACATTTGACGTCATCATCGAATTTGGATAAATGAAGAACTGATATCAAACGAACCACACATTGTTTGAATCAAAATAATCAACAGGTCAAGAAAGGGAGAAATCGAGTAAGAGATACTAACTTTTTTGACGATCTTGGTATTTTGTATAGACATTGCATATTATTGTAGACCATTTGATAACTTTGAGTCTTATATTGTTATGTTGGTTATATATTACATTACTTAATGACATGTACGTGTACCCAACATTTTCCTTTGAAATATAAATAAATAAAATTACCATCTAATCTTTCAAATGAACAAGTGAGCACATTGTTTGACCATTTGAAAAAAAGGTTCTCATTCCAGGCTAGTAAGAGGAAATACATAATCGGACAACGAAAACTAACTTAAAACCGTTGTCTTAAAAAATCGGAGTGAACAAGTTCAGTTTAAATTTTGTCTTGTTTATACATTTTTACATCCATAAATTATTACCCAGCTTAAGTTAATACTCAAAATTATTCTAAATGATGTATGAAGTTCGTCGTTTTAGTTAACTTGAATAAGGAACATACACGAAGGAAGACATGCCAAATTATAAAACTTAATGCGAAAAAACTATATTATATAATAAGTACTTATTTATTCAATAGAAATGTTTGATGCAATCAGAACTTGTTCCTTAAAATAGCGATGCTTGATAAGATTTAAGATAGAAAATGGTCACTAGAAATCAAACTAATTCAGAAAAGAGGAAGTGGGAGTAAAGAACTATAAAAGGGATAACTAGTACTTAGAAAAGAATAACAAATATTCAAACTATCATTATTAATTTGTTGATTGCAATATCAGTTAATCTATTCACTTGTGACATTTTTCCTCGGTCTTTATTTCCACTAGTAATATTATGCCATGTAAGAATTTTTTTAAAAACATATTTAAGCATTCTAAAGTGCTGATAGATGTCACTTTGGAAGTATAAGTCATGGTGTTGCAGGCAGAACAGAATATTAAATTTATTACTGCACTTAGTTAAACTGTTTGCACTTCATCACAAATATGCATTTCCGATTACTTTCACATTTATATTTGATTGTAACAATATTATTAACAATACAGTTGGTATTAGAACAATATCTTTGCAATACTATAGAATACTTTATAAGAAACCATGTATTAAAGTCTGGGTTTGAATTTCAAATCAGTTCGCAATACTAAACTAAAAATTGTTTTATGTTTCCTCTGTGTTTTGAAAAAGTAAAATATCAAAAATACCGCATTGCGAGGAAAATTTAAAACGGAAATTTCGAAATCAAAAGGCAAAATTAAAAGTTCAAACACATCAAACGAATGGAAAATCAACTGCCATATATAGATATGTATGAACTTTGATTTTTTTTAATTCTTAGAATTATACAACCGTTGCTCAATTTTCAATTTTAATTTAGTTTAAGTTTTTTTTTTTAACTATGCTTTGAAAAATTGAA
Organism: Mytilus edulis; assembly: GCF_963676685.1. Lineage (NCBI taxonomy): Eukaryota > Metazoa > Mollusca > Bivalvia > Mytilida > Mytilidae > Mytilus > Mytilus edulis. The sequence goes on along the minus strand of NC_092347.1, from coordinate 89,310,225 downwards.
AAAAAATCTACATTATAATGATGGCGGATATCCGAATAACTTATTGATACTTTTTTTGAATGTTTCCTTTTTTAATATCAAAACAGTAAACTAAAAGACAAACTTAAACAATTGGCCCTGCCGGCTTGTTCTATAAAACAGTATTTTCAATATGGATACCAGTATTTTGTATAAGGGAGACATTAATTGTACTATGTAAAACAACACCACTCTCAAACAAAAAATTCTCTGAAACTGACATTTTCAAGATATAGTATTCTGTTTATCATATATTTTAATAAAATCAGATTTATGGGATATCTATTTTTTGTTTTAAATCGTCTGAGATTATAAGCTAGCAAAGACCAATTAGTGGACATCAGCTTTTGTTTGCTTTATGGTCGGGTTGTTGTCTCTTTGACACATTCCCCATTTCCATTCTCAATTCTATCATTATTTTCCTGTATTTTACTGTCATATTATATCAACTTAAATTTACATTTATCAAATAAATATAAGATGTAGAAATGTTTAAAGTGTTATTGTTTATTTGGCGATGAAATCATTCATGATCATGTTAATTTGCTGAAGCGGTGAACAGCTAGACAAGCATTTCTTGAAAAATTTGTTATCTACATTTATTCTAACCAAAATTTAACCCGTAAAAATTTGTATTTAATCCATCAGGTAATGAAAACAAACTTCACGGAAATTATGACCAAATGAACAATAAAACTTAAAAAAAATTCTACATCTTATTGTGTTTTTGTTTTATATAAAAAACAAATGCTCGTAAAGTTACTGGGTAATATTTTTTGGAAAAAATATCGATTTTAGTTGAAATTATAAAACATTTTTATTTTAGTGGGAACTCATTTTTTTCCTATGCCAGGAAATACAGCAACTGAAGGCCATAGGTCAAACGTTGACGTCATTCGAATTGTGACGTCATGCTAGGTATGCGATACGGGTTTTGCTATACGATACGGGGTAGGCGATACGGATTTAGCCATGCGATACGGGGTGTGTGATACAGGGTAGGTGATACAGACCGGAAAAAAGAACCTTTATTAGATATACGAAATTGTTGTATTTTGTACTAAACATATGATAAATAGAGAATAATACATGGCAAAATCAGTATCATACGCCATATCATCCCGAGATATCAATATCAGCCCGAGAGCTTTTAGGCCCAAGGAATGATATTGGTCGAGGGTGGTACGGCATGTGATATGGATTTCGCCATGTATTATTCTGTTTATCATATAATTTAATAGAATCAGATTCATGGGATATCCATTTTTTTTTAAATCGTCCGAAATTACATGTATAAACAAAAAAAGAATATTATGATTGTGCTCTATTTTCCCAGCTGACCTTTTTTTTTTATAGACTTCCTTATTTGCTTAATATCCACATCGCAATATTACCTATAACCTAATTTTATTCTCAATATAAGTTTAAGACAATGTAATAAAATGCACCCACAAATGATACTGTCCTATTATTTCAACAAAAATTAATATTTAAAAAATAAATATTGTACGATGTAGAAATGATTAAAGTTTTCTAGTTTATTTGGCGATGATATTGTTCATGATCTGGTTCATTTCAACTTCTGACGAGGTGAACACCAAGAAAAATATTTATTGAAAAGTTGGCTTTCTTTTCTAATCAAATTAATTCGTAAAAATTTCCATTTGTGTAATGAAAACAGACTTCACAAAAAATAAGACCAAATAAACAATGATATTTCCATTTTATTGTGTCTTTTACTATATAGATAAAAATCGCTCGTAAAGTTACTGGGTACTAATTTTTTGGAAAATATCGATTTTATTTCAAAATTTTTGTTAGTTTGAACTATTTTTTTCCCCTTTCATGCCAGGAATACATCGACTGGACGTCATAGGTCAAAAGTTGACGCCATTCACATTATGACGTCACGCCAGCTATGCGATACGGGTTTTGCCATGCAATACGGGGTATGCGATACGGATTTAGCCATGCGATAAGGGGTATGCGATATAGGGTATGTGATACAGACTGGAAAAAAGACCCTTTATTAGATATACAAAATTACTGTATTTTGTACTAAGTATATGATAAACGCATCTATCCCATCGAACTTGAAATAAAGTATACATCAGATACAGTCAAGTACCGCATATCTTGACTCAATATAGGTATTAACAATAAAAATGCGTTAAGACAAAAGAAACGATTTTAACATCACAGGGGCACTTTCATATGTAAAGTTTGTTTTAACATATAATAAAATAGTTTGAAGTTGTTTCACAGAATCTTACAAATGTTTACAAAATTGAGAATGAAAATGGGGAATGAAAATGGGGAATGTGTAACGAGACAACAATCCGACCAAAGAGCAGACAACAGCAGAAGGCCACCAATGGGTCTTCAATGCAGCGAGAAACTCTCGCACCCGGAGGCGTGCTTCAGTATGACTATGAATATGAATATGACCAATTTGATTTTCTTTTCAGAATTATGTAATGGAACAATGGGATATAAATATGAAGCAAACGTCAACATTTGTTACAAGGCTTTTACAACAGCAAAAAACCATACCATTGCCAAATCAATATGCAAAGCAGACGGTGCACATCTCTTACTAATCAACTCTGAGCAGGTTTATGATTGGGCTGTTGATCTGATGGGTAATATAGTTACATAAGGCCAAATTTTTAAATTTTACTCAATGAATAATTACTCGATTTTATAAGTTAGTAGGACAAACTATAGTCTTTATTTTCAAAGTGTATGAATTGCCTATGGCTCATGTGTAAAAACAATTAGTTAAACCCTTTAATTTACCCCTTAACTGTAAAACAATATTCTATGAGTAGGTATTTTGAATCAAATGAACCTTAAATCATCTAGGTAAACTACTGTTGCCTAAAAAAGAGAAAACAACAAGTTTCATACGTCTATTCTGCATTTACCTTCATTAGGAACGACTAAAGCCGAATATTTGCATGCCAATGATGTATATGAACCGAAACAATTGTAGAGGAATTTGAACAAAAAAGAACATGGGAAATAGCCAAAATCAGTCTACGGTTACTTTGCCTCAGGGAGTTGAAACCTTAGTTTCTATATATTTTCAAAATGTATGCTTAACGTTTTAAAATTATGACATAACATCGTCTCAAATACAAAAAAAAACACCTTATAGTTAGCAGGATTAAACAAACAATTTTAGAAATTTACCAAATTTCTTTATCATTAGTTCGAGAACTCATCAAAGGGAACATAATATAACAATTTAATGTTAAAACTTTAAGCATACATAACTTTTCTACAAAAATATTATACAATTGTTTGCTGAACGCGCAGAAGCACCCTGAACATGGATTTGAAGTTTATGAGTGATTGGGTTATAAAATGTAGGTGCAGTAAGGCGATGGAAGTTATTCGAATCTCGTAAATTTGACATAACTTTTTTTTTCCAATAAACTGATATCTGACAAACTATCATGGAAAAATGTATTTCATCAAGGAATATTTTTTTTTCGTTTCAGCTGCAAATGATATGATGCGCATCTATTTCCAAGGGGAAAAAAATGATAATCATCCGTCATTTGTGGATGATGAAGGAATAGAATTAATATATTTCAACTGGACTGTAGAGCACCCAGGTACAGACAATTTTTTACGCACGCAGGGAGAGACCAGACTAATGGAGACAAGCACCGGTACCTCCTGCTATGAATATATTTGTCAGATATATTAGATTGTTTTCAGCCCAAAGCCAGATTATCTTGTAAATCATATTCTTTAAGAGTTATCCTGGTGTATGTGCAAAAGGAGAATACACGAACACTTTATATATGTTTTTCTTTTTATCCAGAAATGTCCTCATTAAACATGTTAAATATAATTATGATTTATTTGCACATGTTAAATTTCGAGAATAGTATGTAATTCATGTGTAATAATTCAATATAGAAAATGGCATTTTTTCATATTTATGGCTGTATTTACAAAAACAAGGAACTTTTGTTTAATTCAATTTTTTTCTAACCTAGCCTCTAAGGGGAGAAAACTTAAATGTAAGGGTAGATAATTCAGATAAATTTTCTTTTACAATAGAATGTATTAGGAATTTACCTATTTTATTATGTTGCAAGAAAAAAAGTCCCGTTACCCCATTTCTTCTTTTTCTTATCTGAAAGCATAATTTTAGAGCTATATTCTCATATTTTATCTCAAAAGTCTATGATGTAGTTTTCTTTTTATGGCAGAAAAAATGGTTTTTCATGCATAATCTATACAAAATCTTTCAATTTTTCACAACCTGTAGCGGGAAAATAGGACACGTGACCCATTCTATTTATCATTATTTTTTTAAAAGCATGATATAAACTACATTTTGACAAATTATTAAAAAAAAATCTATTGTTTTACACCCCCTTAATATAAGAAAATGAAAGCATCAACAACAGAAAAATCTGAACTTTTATTTGAAGCAGGACAGAAAACAACATAGCCTAAAATTAAAAGATAAAGTTCAGTCAAAAATCAACAAAAGACAACTTCAAAATAGTGTCATGTACCAAGTCAGTAAAATGGCGTTTGTTATCTTATAGTTTCTTTCTGTGTGTGTTACATTGTTGTTTGGTTTTTTGTTGCACTTTTGTGTTTCTGTTGTTTCTTTGTTTTCCTCTTATAGGTGACGTGTTTCCCTCGGTTTAAGTTTGTAACCAGAATTGTTTTTCTCTAAATCGATTTATGACATTCGAACAGCGGTATACTACTGTTGCCTTTATTCATGTGATCAAAGCAAAATGTTATCATAATCGCAAGTGATCGCTTACGCTCCAAAAGAGTCCTGCTCTACTATCTACATCCGTTACCCTTGTGTAAAACAAATGTTAATTGATTCTGGTTGATAAGACATAGTGCAATATCAATTAAGTTATAAACTCATCAACAATATTAGGCTTGTCAGTTTTTACGTAATGCTCAGAATTAAGTTTTCTATGTTGTGTTTCACATGCTGTTGTTGGTCTGCTGGTCGTTTTCTTTTCTTGTAATAGCGTTGACACTTTATGATGGATTTAGTGTCACGTGATCAAAACAAACCTTAAATCATCGGTATAAGGACATCATTCGTAAATATAGCTCAACACGCAGACTTATTATACGTTCAGGTATTTCACATCCAATGTTTTATGCAAATATTCTTTAAAAAGCACAAAAATGTCATTATTCACCTCAGAAGCTAACAAACCTTTAAATAGACTTATTAAGAAGAGATATAGTTACGATACTGTTGTCAGGTCATTAAAGATTGCATACTTTGGCGTTAATATTGATTAACTTATAGGGTCTTTGCATCGGAACTAAGCATATTTATTTAAAAACCAGTTGTTGGCATGACACGGGTTATGTTTTTCTCATATATGTTATGATTGTATGATTCTAAACCCCTAACGGGAAGGATTGTGCCTGATATTCATATGATGAAGACATAATCTTTCAATCAGTTTAATTAAAGTGTCGAGCTGGCATGTCAATTAACTGCTAGTAGTCTGTTGTTATTTATGTATTATTGTCATTTTGTTTATTTTCTTTGGTTACATCTTATGACATCAGACTCGGACTTCTCTTGAACTGAATTTTATTGTGCGTATTGTTATGCGTTTACTTTTTTAAAATCGGCTAGAGGTATAGGGGGTTTGAGATCTCATAAACATGTTTAACCCCGCCGCATTTTTGCGCCTGTCCCAAGTCAGGAGCCTCTGGCCTTTGTTAGTCTTGTATTCATTTTAATTTTAGTTTCTTGTGTACAATTTGGAGTTTAGTATGGCGTTCATTATCACTGAACTAGTATATATATTTGTTTAGGGCCAGCTGAAGGACGCCTCCGGGTGCGGGAATTTCTCGCTGCATTGGAGACCTGTTGGTGACCTTCTGCTGTTGTATGTTCTATGGCCGGGTTGTTGTCTCTTTGACACATTCCCCATTCCCATTCTCAATTTTACTAAACAAAATCGTTAGTGATCTCTTTTGCTCCAAAAGAGTTCTGCTCTAAAAATACATCCATCATATTACTCTTGTGTAAAACAAATGTAAATTGATTATGGTTGATAAGACATGGTGCAATATCAATTAAGTAATAAACTCATCAACAATATTAGGCTTGTCATCTTGTAGCCAGACAAAAGACTCATCAGCGACTTTAATATACCATAAGCATTAGCTTAAATTTCGAACTCCGATGAAAATGCAAAACGAAAAGTCCACAATTAAATGGCAAAATCAAAAGCCGAAACACATTTAACGAATGGATAACAACTGTCATATTCCTAACTTAGTACCGGTATTTTCTTATGTAGATATAATGATGAATTGAACTTGTATTTATAGCTACATAATGTAGTTAAATCTCTCACTTGTATGACTTGTATCACAGTCGCATATATAGACAATAACTGTTTAGTGTCGTTGAATATCAGCTGTATTTGTACGAGGCTAGGAAACAAGGTGTATGCGAGCTTTTAGCGAGCTACTACACCTGTTTCGAGTCGAGTTCAAATACAGCTGATATTTGAAGACACTAAACAGTCATTGTCTTTATCCTGCAATTAATTCTGTATATTGTTTGTTTTTTGAAAGACACAAAAATTAACATATTTAGCATTTATTTTCGATTTGTAATCCCTTGAGGCCCGCGTAGTAATATCAAAATCACACATTACGCGGAAGACGGGTTCGCAAAAAAAGAATCTCGAATAGTCAACAATAATACATCGCTCAAGGTGAATAATTATCTATTTTAACATAACAACTGATTTCAACAGTAAAAAAAATAACAAAACATTGTCAAATTTGAAACAGAAGTCTACGAGTTGTCCTACGCTTCAGACTTGACATTCACTAAACATGGGCTGCATGCTGAAATTGACATGGTTGATTTTGTAACACAATCATACACATTCAAGTTTTGAAATCGACAATTGCCATTGTCATTGGAATGTAACTGGAATACACATTCTGAGGTCACACAGGTTCAAACAATACTCAGTCAGGCAGTGGGCGGAGCTTTAAAGCAATTACAGCATAGTGATATCTGTAGGGCTGGATCTGTATAGTAGGACACCCAATTTCAGTATAAAATTCCATTATTTCGACAACAATATTTGAACAAAACAACCAGATATAAAAGGTAAAAAAGCCAAAAACAGGGGTACAGCAGTAAAAAATTACCAACTTAAAAATTAGTAAACTTTCGCAATACATGAATGACTCTGCTAATTTAAAATTAAAAGAAACAATACTGAGTTGTCACAATAGATAGTCATGAACGCAAAAAATCAAAGATATTATGCCGCCAAACATCATAACTACTCGTACTATCCGACAAAAAAATCATATGTATCATTCTGCCAAAAAAGAAATAAAAATTAATGATAAACTGTGGTGTTTTCATAAATAAGTATAAAAAAATCAAACGATAACCATTGAATCAAAGTCAGCAAAATATGTATGGACTTTATACACAAAATTCGCTTTCAAATGATTGCTTTAATATGATAATGATTATAAAATGATGTAAAAAGTTGCTATGATTTGCCAAGGACATGGAGGAGACAACTACCAACAATAAAACGAAGAAAGATGATGTAAGCACCTTCTCATGTACAACCTTCCATGTTATCCGGCAGATCGGTGAACAAAATTGTGGGTTTGGTGAAAAAAAGCACCAAATTTGATCTGTTGTAGTTCTTGTTGTGTTTCAAACAATATACGATATGGACCCACCTTGAAATTTCAATTTGGCGGCTTTTTTTTCAAGATAGCCAATATAAAATATCAAAATCAAAATCTATCAAACTTATAAGGTCAAAAGCAATGACAAGAGTCAGAAACCTGTTGTTCAGTAGTTGTCGTTTGTTGACGTGGTTCATAAGTGTTTTTCGTTTTTGATATATATCATACCGTTTGTTTTCCAGTTTGATTGGTAATTAACTAGTCAGTTTTTGGGCCCTTTATAGCTTCATTAATGTTCGGCGTCAGCCAAGGCTCCGTGTTGAAGACCGTACTTTGACCTATAATGGTTATTCTTTTACAAATTGTGACATGGAGGGAGAGTTTCTCATTGGCACTAATACCATATCTGCTTATATCTAAGGACCTTACTTGAAATTTCAAGATGCACAAAATATCAAAATCAACAAATATCATTTAAAATAATAATATACAAGTTCAAATTTGGAATGTTAGACGTGGTTGATGCTTCGAACAATATAACCAGATGCCCCAGTTGAAATTTCAAAATGTAGTCTTTTTTCAAGTTAGCCGCCATAAGATTTCAAACTCAACGAATATCCCTGATATATGGTTACAAAGTGTTTTGTTTTGACGTATCGTCAGTATAACCAAAATTACACATTCAATATTCATCAAAAACCTATATCGTATGTTAAATTATGTTTCAATTGAATATCAACAGCTGAGTAATTCAAAAGTAACTGGCGTCTTGTTTAACATATTCAATATTGGCATGTTTCGGTTAATTCCAAGCATTGAATGTTTGACAAAATTAAGAGACTGGAAATATATATTTATAAGGAATCGTAATATGCGAAAAAGTCTGAAATTTTATTTTTGTTATGTTTTGTCTTGAAAATCAACCTTTGAAGTTGAATTAGAAGACTGACCAAGAGCCTCGTTTACACCATCAATCCATTTATCAATCCTTTCAAATAGTTCATCCTTATCCATAGACATAATGACACTGCCTGTATCGTCATTGTCGTTATTGTTTTCATTGTTTATTCGTTCTAAGAAATCTTCCTCGACGAGCTCGACATCTCTATTTCTTGTAATGGCTGAAGCAGTTCGGAATTTTCGTTGAGCTTGCCTTTCACAAAAAGCAACAGCTCGCATGTTTGCCATCTCATAATCAAGTCTTGCCCTACCTTTAATTTTTTCTCTGGCAGATGGGTTTGTTGGAAGAGCGCCGTTATTTGGACGAATTTTTATTTTGGATTTTCTTATCTCAACACCATTTTTGTCATATCGCACCATTACTGGCTTTCGTAAACCTCGTCTGTGTAAAATGTCACTTAACTGAAACGGGTCCAGTTCAAAATGATCACTATATTCCGAAACTGAACGACTATCATCAGCAAAGTCATGATGATGCCGTCTATAATCCATATATTCTGTGTGGTGGCGCTGTTGTAGGAACTGATTTGTCAGTGACCATTCTAGTCTCTGTATAGCATTTGGGTCATCATAATGAAATGTCCCAGGTGCAGACTTAGTGAATATTGGCCTTTGCTGGAAATCGTACGAAAAAGCATTGTTATCATGAATCCTTGGAAATCTTTCCCTTGTTTTCCCAAATTCTTTTGCAACTTTCTCGTAAAGTCGGTCACATCGTTGTAGCTGTAAAGAAAATAATGTAATTTAAAGATAAAGATTTTCATTGTCAAATTATAAGTAAATTTAAAGTTCAATAACTATAGTACTGTATTATCATAGTTACTTGCTCTTACCAATACCAAATTTGTATTTCAGATTTAGCGTTTACAAATTTCAAATCAGAGACATATACATGTGTAAATAGATAAAAGCTTCAAATGAAACATAAATACGAAAATCAAAGAGAAATGGAAAGGAATTAAATCTTTGTATCATTCTTGTATTTAAAAGTAGAAACTGCTAGAAGACAGACAACTCTTGATAATCTGAAACAGTGCCAAGAAAAGGAAAGGACGAAATTAAACAAATAATCAGAAAAGTATCACGAAAAAACATTATAGAAACAAAATTAAATAAAGAAGCAAGCAAATTTTAGAACAAAAAATATACCTCTCGGTACAGAGCCGTCAGTTTGAAAGATATTCAGATACAAAGTGTGTACGTGCATCTTTAATTTTGTTCAAATCCAACGTGAATTTAAACTGTTGTTCAACCAATTATAGATAAATTAAATAATTATAATCATATATAGTAAAAAAAGGAATACATATTTTTCCTTGTTTGCATTGGTGTTTTTTTCCTTAACCGACTTTTCCTGTTTTAAAGATCTTCACTGGAAAATCAAAATAAATATCTAATATCATATTCATATTGCATAGGACAAACAAATGAGGATACATGATACACTTCTACAAAATGATTAAAACATACCGACGTGTTTGCATATACAAATGTAGATATAGCAGTATTTACATTTCTTTAAGAATCCCGCCCACTAAACTGGATAAAAGTGAGTCAAAGAACATAATTACATTTTAAATATTAGTGAGAAATCATGAATGGGAAAATATCTGCCTGTGTCGAGTAGAAACAAAATAAATATCATCTGAAAATGGCATGAACCCATCAAGTTTGTTAAATTGACATCACACGAATTAGTATTTCAATATTTCATTTTTTTATGACGAGTATTTTCGTAAAACATCTTTGCTTTTGCCAAAAAAGGTAATTATTTGATTAATTGATAAATGTGTTTGGTTGACATCCAGTGGTCAATACTGCATGCCTATTCAAGAGGAGACCACATTATTAATATAAATCTAATAAGTATGTTTGTCAAAGTGATTCGACCGGGATGAAGTGCACGAATTTCGACTGCAACTTGAAAAAATAGAGTAAAGTTGATTGTCTCGTTTGAATTATTTTACATTTGTTATTATATCATACAAGGCGGTATTGGTTTTGCTCATTGTTGGGCGTATGGTGGTCTATAGATGTTAACTTAAACGACTCATTGTTGGGCGTATGGTGGTCTATAGATGTTAACTTAAACGACTCATTGTTGGGCGTATGGTGGTCTATAGATGTTAACTTAAACGACTCATTGTTGGGCGTATGGTGGTCTATAGATGTTAACTTAAACGACTCATTGTTGGGCGTATGGTGGTCTATAGATGTTAACTTAAACGACTCATTGTTGGGCGTATGGTGGTCTATAGATGTTAACTTAAACGACTCATTGTTGGGCGTATGGTGGTCTATAGATGTTAACTTAAACGTCGTTTAGTCTTTGGAGGAGAGTGGTCTCGTTGGAAATCATACCATATCTTCAGAAATTTCTATTTCTATTAGATAGAGCAGAAATCGTACATAGAAAACACACCACCTAAGGACCTAGCAAAAAGCTCTTGTAAGTAGTTATGAAAAAAACCTCATAGAATGCTGACATTTCGTAATATAGATTTATATTGAAATACATAGACCATTGCACCTGCATATCTAATATAGAGCTATTTACATTTTTATATAAAAAAAAAAGTGGACAGATAACACTACAAGACTCGTACGTCTCAATCCTATGTCACCGTACGGCCTTCAGCAATTAGAAAAACTCATACCGTATGTAGTGAGTTATAAAAGTCCCCAAACATGATAAATGTGAAACATTTCAAACGATAAATTTTAAACGAAATTACAGCGATATTGTCCATACCAACTGACTAACAGTGTATTATATGGTTATTGTCTTTAGTAAGTGATAAAAAACGAATTAGAAATACTGTTCATACCAACAGGAATTGTTACCATCACACCGCATTAAAACGGGTAAGTTTTTTTAACATCCAGATAAAGGAAATCCATATGGTTTTAAAATGTATTGTCGGTTTTGTAATATTGATATATTCATCCCTATAAAATAATGAAAATCATGTTGATCATGCTTAAAGTATCCTTTTTTTTAAACTTGGAACTTTTAGTCAAAGCTTAGGTCATTCAATTTCAACAAAACATGAGCAAATATAGTAACAAGACAAGTGAATAACGTGGTAGCTACGAAAGGAAGGTCCGTATTGAATATACATATCAAACATTCAAATCATCAAAAACCTTGTCAAGTGCATGTGAATTTTTTTCTGAACAAAGTTAAACATTGTATCAATAACAGACTGTCAAACGATCTACGGAGATATAAAAATATTTAAGTAAAATTAAGTGTCTGTCACAGAGAGGCAATTTGTTCAATTATTTATTCGATTACGCACACTTAAAAGATAGTAAAATAAAAATAAAGATTTAAATTAAATTTAAATATTTACATTTATTGCGTCTGAGTGACTCTTGTAAAATTAAAAATAACACAAGTTCTCGTGTTATTGATCACTAATACAAACACATTAAATCACATTTTGCGCACTATGTTCTGACTTTGGTGTTTTTATCTGAAAAGTTCAAGAACCGTAGTCATCAGTCAAAGCATGTGTCAATTGAATTTTAAAGGTACCTAGAAACGATGTTTAAATAATCGAAACCGATATTTCACTTTGACAGCATTGCGGGTAATACAAGGATAGTAAGAGACGCATACGCTCTCGACACACAATCAGTGTGGCTCTTTTTTTAGTTCAGGATTGTCCCGGCGAGTCACACAGACTTTTCTCATGGTGGCCATGGGTATATTTAAAGGGGATTTGCGAAATTTGAACATCGGTAAACATCCAGCAAGTAGAGAGTAATCCTCTTTAAAAGTTTTATATACATCCATATATTAGTGAATTAGAGGCAATAGCAGTTTACGATGTCCAACCTTCATCAATCATTTTAAAACAGACAAAATAAAGATGAAAAACAAAACAAACCGGTGGACAAGTAAAGCAACAATCAACTTAGGCATGTTTACGTCAACTAGCCCTGATGGCGATCACTATCTGTCAAATGGCAAATTTTGAAGCCAAAACCAAATTCATGCATTATTTTTGCTATTTGATAGTGATCTGTTTTTAATTCTAGTCGCCATATTCACCATATTCTAAAACAATATTATATATTGAATATATGATAGCTGTTAAGTTTTTAAAAAGAATGGCCTTGACATTCTTAAAGGATCATCGTTTCTGTTGATGGTAAATTCAGAAAAGCGCTTCGAATTTACGAACTTTATAAAGTGTTATAAGAATTATTTTCATTCGCAAATATTATTTCTGTCAAGCATTATAAAGATTATATAAGATATTTCAGCTATAATAGATAATAAAGATCGATAATTTGAATAAAGCATAACTCGAATTTAAGCCAATGGATAAATTCAAAAATCAACTTAATTTTCACGTTTGTTATATAACAACATCATTGCTTGATTTGAATATACATGAAATAGTTGCCACTGGACGTTAAAACAATTTATTATTCAATGGAGACTATTCACGCTCTCAGACGAGCATCGTACCTTTATACAAAAAAATACTTCTGTTTGTATTCCTGGCTTGTAACTTATACCGTAACCTCTCTTACTTGTTTTGTACAAATTGCAAATATGTGTTATATTAAAATTTTGTCTTTGGCAATTCACAATTTTACTAAGTTGTTATAGTAAAATTGTGAATTGCCAAAGACAAAATTTTAATATAACATATGTATTGTTTGTATTTGTTATCTCTGTACCGATGCAATGCATTGGCTTTATTAAAATAAAGATATATATTATAGAAAGGACTTTGTTAATCCTTGAATGTATCTTATGCACAAACATCTTATTTACTGTGTTGATTACATATATTTATAGAAAAGGGCACTTTTTTGTAAGGTGACAGCTGATCTGAAATACGATCTTTCAGTTATGATTTAAATACACAAAACATTTCAATTTCATTTTTAAATCTTTGCATTGACTTTTTTTTTTAACATTTATTCTGAATGAATGAAAACAAAATATCACGAAGTGGGGTGAGATAATAAAGATAAAAACAGAACTTTTAATAGTGCTATTAATCATCCAATTATGGAAATTATTAGAATTCATGATAGATAAATAAATTTTAAATAGAAATGAAGAAAACAAATTTCATTCAATATACTGTTTCCCCCCCAAATTTGGTTCATATTATAGAACGCAGTAACGTGTCAAGATTTCGTAAAGTCAATGTGAAATAATCTTTTGACTTTTCACTGACGTTTACAGAAATACTGATGTTAGATTTGTCACGACTTTGGTAAGATAAATAAAAAAATGTCAAGTCTTTTCCCGTTAACTTTTTAAACTTAGGAAAATAAACTAAGTTTTTACCAAGCAAAACCACACAAATACAATTGTATAAATCAATAATAAGTTTTGAACCATATTGATATTGTAAAATGATAGATACAAATGTACATGTATATGCATTTTTCTTTTACACATATATATCTTTACTAGTCAGTGAGACATATTTTGTTGCATACCCAACGAAAAGGTTTCAAACGTCAGTATTCTTAATGTAGGTTTCCATTTCGTTTGTTGCTTTGTGCGTGCGTCTGTCCGTCTGTTCAGAGAATCTTCAGAAAGTGCATTCCAGATGAAATCTAGAGTTTCCATGGCTTTATTACAGATTTTCCTTGAAATAAATTCTAACTGTAATCGTTTTTAAAACGAAACTTTCAATTGGAGATACATGTATGTTGGAGGGGAAGTGGTGTGTTCACTGGAGGTCAATAGTTCAAACTTCTGATTTACTGATAATACCGATTTTGAGGGGTTTCCTCCCATTTTCCATAGGTAAAAACTTGTGGTCCTTTGTGGTCTTTCAACTGACAACTTAAATGATAAAATATATAGAGAAAGTGCAAAAATTAATTTCTAGATCAATTAAAGAAAAAAACTTAATTCACAGATGTAGCAATATTTGGCTTATTTAGAGACAAAATATGGTATAGTATTATCGATGGAGAATGTCTGTCGTAAAGTTGTCACACATCTAGACGTGTATGTATAAATATATAATTAACACAGATGTATTAAAATTTTAAGGGGGAAAATACAAATGCAGACATAATATGTCACCAATTAAATATAAATATTTCTTATCAAAGAAAAAAAGCCGGTATGATTATACAAATAAAAAAAAAAAACACTTTCAGCTCAACTTTAACATTTTTGTTAATCAATTTTACAATTAAAACTTTGTCAAAAACATGAAACATTGTGTCAATAATTAAACCCAAAGAAGGCGTTTTTTTAATTCATAAATATAAATACTGATGATAGATTAAGTGTTTGTAGCTAACAGGTACACAGATGTATATTGGTCAATTTGTCGTTTGATTACTCACACGTAGGTATAAAGAGATTTAAATTAAATTTAAATATTTACATTAACTGCTTTTAAGTGTCTCTTGTAAAATCAGAATTAATACGAGTTCGGGTTCCCATGATATTTATTAAGAGTACAAGTACATTAACTTAAACTCTACAACATGTACTATTATTGAATTCCCAGTTTCATATAAACTGTATAATGCAGGTGACACAAGTCAAGTTTGAAGATTGGAATGCATTTTAATATAAAGATTGTATCAACTTTTGCCTGCACAGAGGTAAATTAAATGTACCCCTTTTTCAATTGATTGCAAATAGTTATAAACTGTAAATGAATAATTAGAATAATTTACTAGAAACATCTGTAAGGATTATGATAGAACTATACCCTCTACGTAATCGTAAAACAATATTTTAAATTGCAAATTGAGATGAGGCACGTTGGTTCCCGTGCTGTTGTACGAGGCTACTCATTACATTATTTTTTTCTATTTTACATGTCTATTCACTTTCCAGTTTACTGTATTTTTAGCCTGTATCAAGACACGATGATTATCTCGACCTTGTGATGTTTGTTCTTACATGCTTTTGTATGTCTTTCATTTTCCTCGGAGCAGACAGCATGGGTGAATGATGCGATCTGTTGTAAACATAATGGAATTAGATTCGACTGTCATACAAGTGAGAGGTTAAGACCTATAAAACCAGGTTCAATCCACCATTTTGTACATTTGAAAATGCCTGTACCAAGTCAGGAATATGACAGTTGTTGTCCATTCGTTTGATGTGTTTTAACCTTTGATTTTGCCATTTGATTATAAGGGACTTTCCGTTTTGATTTTTCCTTGGAGTTCCGTACTTTTGTGATTTTACTTTGTACTGCCCAGTAGTTTTGCGATTCCTTTCGTATTACCATGATTACAACGAATGTTACTAAAAGGCAAACTCCTTAGACTTCATTCCGTTCTGGTTTATAGAAAAAGCTCTTATTTGTTTATATTATTCCTAATGCATTTTCAAATTATTTGGCCTCGAGCATCACTGAAGAGACATTTATTTTCGAAATACGCATCTGGTGCGGTAAACTTGGTAACTTTAATATTATTAAACTAGAAGTGAAATATGAGAGTCCTGTTGGCTTTTCACTCCCATGGCCATTTTTCAGATAATTGAAATAATGTATACTGGTAACCTACGAAGCATGAACGTGTAAATAATTTCTTCTCAGATTGATCTTTTAACTGATGATATATCATGATAAACACAGCTTTCACTTATTTGATATTCAATACTTGCTCATGTGTTATTTAAAATACATAGATATTAAATTTGATTTGAACGCCATTATTGCATTTTAAATGTTATGACCTCTTTGTTGAATTTATCAAGAAATAGAACGACGTATGCCTTTTATTTAAATTCAATGCTTAAATGACACTGGGTCTTTATGAAATGAATTTCAATCAACAAGGGTCTTTATCTTCTGATAAAATTATATAGATGGTAAATGATTCGTTTGGTATTTTAATATAATGAGACAGCAGCATACCAACACAAACAAATCAACAGATCTATAAGTTAACATGTTATCATTCTATTTAGACTCTGCTTTTAGTGTTTCTGAAGTTGTTTGATTGGGAAATGTACAGCGAACGCAAATTATAACTCTGGCTTTAACTTTATTCGTCCATCACTTACCATTGGCAGATTTTGGTTCTCGTCAAATGCTACTCGTGAAAGTTCCCCTTCAGTTGAAAAGTATTTTGTTCGAAATATTTTGAAATTAAAGCGTCATCGTACATCTTCCCAATCGAATATATTAGGTTTATATGTTTTTTCAAGTAAATTATAAAAAAAGATTTTAGAATGAAATTATAAAAGTTTATAAGATAAAAGAACATTTAAACGTACAACGCGATCTCCAATGATGACCGTCAACCTACATTATAAGCTAGTAGCATGATGTTGAAGCTAAAGTCCTGATAAAACATTGACATGAACATTTATCAAGATAGCAAATTAAAATGAATGCAACACATCCACTGCAAACCCAAACTTTGAACGTTAGATTGGTCACACATATTAGCCATTGGCTATCATATCAAATTGTCAATGTATTAAACTTTATTCCTTACCTAATCCTAGGAAATTTTAATTTTAAAATAACATGTTGAATATTAATATTTTGATGTTTTTATAACGAATTGCTTGTTTCTATAAAGATTATCTAGAAATTACTTGTTGTATTGTCCTAAAGGCACCCTTGTCTAAAGTATTGGATAATTAAACGTTCAAGTGGTATTTTGAACAATGACTCCACATGAAAAAAAAATCATTATTGATTTTTCTCATTGTTGAAGGCCATTAGATGGCCTATACTTACTTAAATCCACGCCATTTCGACTGTTGCATAATTGTCTCATTTGCAATCATACCATGATATCTCCATATTTATATACTATAATTGTTTAAATACACAAACTGGTCAATCCACGCAGTAGTCCTTAATTATTTTATTTTGTAAATTGTCGTTTTATATAATACATATAAATCATATTTCTTTCAGACGTGAAAACGTAAAAATAAAGAAAGACCTTCTATGATTAAATGTTTGTAGAAGAATTTCCAGAGAACGGATATAGGAAAACTTTCATAAATTTACGCATTTCTAACTTGAAAAAAAAACCCATCCCCACTCTAGATCGACATTCTTTAGTCTAATATTTTAGGTTTTTGCTTTCGTGACTTTATGACTATTCTTGTATTTAGAGGCCTAGTACACAATCATTGATTACCATTTAAAGATTATCTTACAGTTCCAGACAAGCATGTACTTCTCGTAGGATATATGTTTGGACGAACGTGTAAAGGACAATTTTATCGATTCACTTATTGATATTAGTTTCTATTAAAACAAACATATTTCATGCGCATCTTAAGTCTTTAAGAATTTTTGTTCATTTTCTTGAAAGATTCAACTTATTTTCCTTAGTTTTGTGTTTTCTTGACTTTGTCCTTACAACTTTACAATGAATGAAGCGTCCTTCCCCCAAAAATAATTGTAGTTTGTACTAGCTGCCCCTCAATATAATAAAATTTGAACAGAGAGAGGGTACACTTTGCTTTGACAGTATGGTTTTAGTAATGTGATAACACAGTCACATAAGTGTAAACCGTACACGACAAGTATTATATAACTTCAAAAGTAAGAAATGATTCGAAGGGGACATGCACACAATTAGTGGAACAGAAATAAACAAGATAAAAAAATAAAACGAAAATACATATAAACTCAAATATGTTATGAGTGTTTTGGTCTAGAAACAGTAAGCAATATATAAAAAATGCGGTATGATTACCAATGAGACAACTCTTCACAAGAGATCAAATGACACAGATAAAAACAACTATATGTCACCGTAGGGTCTTCAACAATAAGCAAAGCCCATATCGCATAGTCAGTCTGTTCTGAAATTTAAAAAAAAAAATGAGATTTCTATTGTGAATATAGCCATGTTTTATATGGTCTACCATTTCCTATTGGAACAGGCTCGCTAAGAAACACTGTAAGCATCGTCGAAATAATTTTTACACGTAAAAGAGGCTTGGCGCTCTCCCAACATATGAAGTATACTAGGCCTCAGTCTAATAAACAGGTGATGTGTCAGCGTATCTATATCCCGCGAAGCCATATAGACTTTCCAGCATACATCTTAACCAGGATCCTACTTAAAGATGGTAAAATTTCTAGTTAGTCTGTACCTTAAAAGTAGTTGTATTGGTACAGTAGTTTGTCCCACTGGACCAGGGTACAAAACACAAATTTATACAAATAAAAAAAAAACCAAAACAACAAACACATACTCATTCCTAACAGATATAATTAATCTTACCTGTTTGGCGTATGTATTAATGACAGGTGTTTTAATATCTGCTCGCTGCTGTCTGTATAGTTTTCCTGGAGACAATGGATGTTGAGTCCACGGTCTAGTCGTAAATATTTTCTCAGGCATTATAATTATATAATTATGTCCGATTATATTTCTCTTACGCCATTGTACGCTGTAAAATCGGAATAAATAGTTCTATTTCGAAATTAAATCCCCATCAAAGTGAATGACAAGTTTTGTTTCGGAACATAACACGATAATGAAAAGTCTGTTCGGAAGTTGACAGTCTTAAGCGCTACCTGTTGTTCGGTTCTCCATCAGATAATTTTTCACCGTTAAATGTTGTCATGCTTTAATTTTCCTTAAATAGATATGATTCGAACATAAAACTTCCCCAATTATCTTTCAAATCATTCTTCTCGCATCGTTAATTCATATTTATGAGAAATCTAATCTTTTTCATTTCTTATATTGAAAAAAAAAGTTTTCATTTGATTGGTGAACTAAGTTTAACTATCACATCCTGAAGAAAAATATCAATATGACTCTTGATAAACGTGATAGACTGGGGGTAACAGTAGCTATAACCTGCTATGTACGGTAGAATCCGGCTAATACGGTACAGAGCCTTGTTTAGTTTGAAGATTTAAGTCGAGACTTCAAGTATTGACCATTCAATACCAAGCTTTCACCGTTTAATTCCTAGGTAAATAAAATTCAATAAATTGACAGGGGGTACAACGCATTATCATTGTTGGCTTTTTAATTTTATTATTTTGTGTGATTTATTAAATCTTTGTGACGAAAGAATTTATACCGGGGAAACGTGATTTAAATTGCACCAAAATTAGATAATTTTAATCCTACAATATATGATACCTCCGTTCCAAGTACGAACAAGTTAGATAGTTCTTAAAGATTAAATATGTAATAGTGAAATGTTTAAAGTTTAAATACTAGACAGAAACATATGTACGACCCTGCTTTATTACTATAAAGAATAGGAAATATATTCACTTTCATACTTTTATTCATATTTTTTAAAACATTATCGTAGTTACAAATTTAAACTAAATGTGTTTTTTGCTCATTGTAAAATTTCTTACATTGACTTGTATTGGTTCATACTCTTATGGAGATAGTTGTCTTATTATAATAAATCATTCCGAATATCATATTTTTTTTTATAACGCATGCAACGTTTCCATGGATTTATACTTTTTTTACCAGCGACTTTATCCGTTTGCTATTATATAGATAAAACTGTTGATAAATGTTTAACCTAAATATATTTGTACCTCTTACCTGTACCTAACGATTTTTTGTATTTCCTTAAGCATTTCGTTTTCTTCATACTTTTTCGGCTTAAATGTTTGAAAAATGAGTTGATGTAAAGAGAAAAATTTAGTAAAATAGCTAAAATACCGAACATTGAGGAAAATTCTAAACGGAAAGTCCCTAATCAAATGGCTAAATCAAAAGCTGAAACACATCACACGAATGGATCGGATCATTCAAAATTCAAAATTCAGAATTCAAAATTCAAAATTCAAAATTCAAAATTCATAATTCATAGTTCATAATTCATAATTCAAAATTCAAAACTTAAAAAAAAAAAAATTGCGAAAACATAACACGTGTTTCTGGTATGATACCACAGAATATGCAAAATTGCGCCAAGGAAGCAACCTGTGTAGTATTAACAATTATAATTTTTAAGTAAAGATTTGAAAATTTACATTCATCAGCTAAAGTTCCTGTTTTGGCGATCAATTAAAAAAAGACAAGATATTCATATTACAATACAAAAGTAGTGATAAGGTGTACCAATTCGATGAGAGAGAAAATAATAAAATTCTAAATCCATAACTATGGATCACTGTGAATAAATATAATCTGCTGAAAGTGTTACGGAATCTGGCAATTGTCAAATAATTTACACATGACATTCTATATTCCTCTAAAATGTTTACAAACTTATCCATCTTACAAAAGAGGTCAGATATACTATTTATAAAAATTAGTGGACAATAATTGAAAAAAAGAATGACGTCACTCAAATATGAAAAGACTATATCTATTACATGTACATGTAGGCAAATATTTTTATAGTCTCGTTGACTTAGGTCGGGGTCATATATATAGTTTTACACTTGTCCTTCATCCCGTCATTCTGCCATTCCGTCATCCATAATACTGCAGTCCTACTGGGCCACGATCGCACTACGATCTGTGAAAAAAAGCTCGTAGTAAAGCCCCAGTCCCACTAGACCACGATCGCACCACGCTCACCGCGATCTAAAATAGAGTGAAATTCAAAACAGTGTGGCTGTGGCCATTGATTGACACATTAAATTCATCCATTGACTGGGACAATTTACGTGAACGTTTGTCTGTAACGACCACTGTTCACGACGTACCTACGATAGACATTTAAACTGTGGGGTTACCAAAGGTTTTTTAACGCCTTTAATTATAAAATAATTCGAAAAAATAATCAGGAATAACCTTTATGTTTTGATTTATATAATTGATTTAAATCAAAACATCGTGTTATTTCTCATTAATTTTTCGAATTACTTTATTAAGGTGTTGAGAACCTTTGGTGACCCCTTAGTTTAAGTGTCTTTAAAAAGTACATAGTAAGCAGTGGTCGTCACATACAAACGTTCACCTAAATTGTCCCAGTCAATGGATGAATTTAATGTGTCAATCAATGGCCACAGCCACACTGTTTTGAATTTCATTCTAAATTAAGATCGTGGTGAGGTCGCGGTATGAGCGGCATGAAAATGTAAATTTCGTTGCTTTCACGATGCTACTACGTCCTCTCTACGCTTCTACAAAGATACCGCTACGATTATACCACGTTCTCATCGTGCTTATTCTGCGACCTCACTACGCTTATCAAGATCTTTCTACACTCTCTACACTACGACCCTACCACGAGTTATCCGATTGCAACACGATCTTACTGCGATTATAACACGTTCTTACCACGATTATACTACGTTCATAGCGCGACCTTACTACGTTCTCAACAATAACGTCAACATTGCGTTCCATATCAATACAGTTCAATTCCTTCTATTTCTGATTAAATCGTAGATTTCTCGCAAACTATACAGTCATGCCACCAAAATCTACCAGAACACATGGGCATGGTGGTATGAGTTGATGTAGAGGCAGAGGGAGCAAAGTAACGAATCCTGATCAAGCAAAGATGTCGGACCGACCAATCCAACCTAAATTACAACCTATTGCTGGTCCATAACACTCAATGACGATATTTTATTGAAAGATAGCAGAGATGACATAGATGTATTAATATATATAGGAAGATGTGGTATGAGTGCCAATGAGACAACTCTCCATCCAAGTAACAATTTTTAAAAGTAAACCATTATAGGCAAAGGTACGGCCTTCAACACGGAGCCTTGGCTTTAATATTAATTTGTCGTCGAGAAAGATTCCAGCTAAATAGTCACATTTAAAAAACATGTTTAACTTGTCTCAAATAGTCTCAGTTCCTACTCGAGTCACACAAACATCTTCATCTTTGGTAGACCATATTTATAGCAATGAACCACATAATATTCATTTTATATCTGTTCCGAAGTATTCTATCAGTGACCATTATCCAGTATGCATTTCTCACAAAAGAGGGTTAAAATCGAAAAAGAAAATTCATGAATATATTACGTTCAGATCTACTAAACATTTTAATGAAAATGATTTTGTCAATGACATATCACAGTGTTCATTTAATTGTGTATTAGAAATTGATGACCCCGAAGAAGCACTGTTGTCTTTTTTGAATATTTTTACTAAAGTATTAAATCATCATGCTCCACTCATTAGAAAGAGAGTAAAACGTTTGTATCAAAATGAGTAGATGAATGATGAAATTCTAGATAGCATGAGAAAACGTGATTTTTATCATAAGAAAAAAGATATGTATAGTTATAGACTTTGGAGAAATAAAGTCAAATATCTCGAAAACTCTAAACAAAATTATTATACCAATATCATAGAAAAAAAAAAGAGCAACAGCAGTAAATTATGGAAGCACCTACATACTGTCAGCGGTACCGACAATCATACCAGTATAAAAATCATAAGTGATTGTAACAAAAAGGAAATTTTAGAACCAAAAGGCATTGCTGATGTTTTTAATGCTTATTTCACAAATATCACAGATAATCTTAATATAGATCAAAACATCAACAATTCTAGTAGTTTTTTTAACAAACTCGGTGATTTTATATCGGGTCATGTACCAGATGACGTGTATTTTTCTATACCACTTATGAGTTATGATTTTGTGTGTTTACAACTAAAAGCACTAGATGAATCAAAAGCAACAGGCCTTGATACCATAAGTGCAAAATTTTTAAAGATGTCTTCTCATGCTATTTCACTACCACTTTGTCATATTTTTAATTTGAGTATCAAAAAATGTATTTTTCCATCCTCATTTAAACTGGCAAAAGTTATACCAGTTTATAAGAACAAAGGCTCAAAACAGGATGTTTTTAATTATAGACCAATTGCAATTTTACCACTCATTTCTAAAATCCTTGACAAACATGTGAAAACACACTTAGTAAAATATCTTAATAAATACAAGTTATTGTATAGAATGCAGTCAGGCTTTCGTGCAAACCATTCTTGTCAAACTGCTTTAACAGCTTTAATAGATAAATGGCTTAAAGCCATTGATGATGGCGATCTTGTTGGAGCAGTATTTCTAGATCTAGCAAAAGCCTTTGATCTTCTCAATCATGAACTGCTTATTCAAAAATTAAACAAATACAAATTAGCTTATACTTCATTACGTTGGTTTACATCATATTTGGCTGACAGATATCAGAAAGTATCTATTTCAAATACATTATCAGACGTACAAAAACAAAAAACGGGTGTACCTCAAGGATCCGTATTAGGACCGGTGTTGTTTTTAATTTTTATTAATGATCTTCCTTTGTCTAATCCTAATCATAACACCGATTTATTTGCTGATGATAGCACTATATCAGTCATTGGACAAAACAAAAGTTGCATCAGTCAAAAACTTAATACGGTTTTACAAGATATTTTTCGCT
The DNA here is from genome assembly GCF_963676685.1 of Mytilus edulis. NCBI lineage: Eukaryota > Metazoa > Mollusca > Bivalvia > Mytilida > Mytilidae > Mytilus > Mytilus edulis. The sequence continues at coordinate 89,286,223 of NC_092347.1, read as the reverse complement.
GGTGTGATGACAATAAAATGGCTGTAAATGTATCTAAAACGAAAGCTATATGCATTGGATCTAAACAAAAGTTTTCCGTTTCATCAAATGAAAACATTAATCTTGCTTTAAATGGACAACAAATTATAGAAAGTACATGTGAAAAAGTTCTAGGTGTTTTAAATGATGCATCTCTATCTTGGTCTTCTCATATCGATTATATAATCAAAAAACTTAACTCTTCTTTAGCTTTACTAAAAAGGATAAAGAAATATTTAAATCATAAAGCTAGACAAATGTACCATAACGCTTACGTTTTACCTCACTTAGATTATTGTTGTTCAATATGGGGAAACTGTAATAACTTTCTATTAGATAGTTTACTAAAACTGCAAAAAAGGGCAGCAAGAATAATTTTAGACGAACATGATTACACCAAACCTTCAAGAGAATTATTTCACGAATGTAACATTGTGCCAATCACACAAAGAATACTTTATCACAAATCATTACTAATGTATAAGGCAAAACATGGCTTAGCTCCAGAATATATGTCCAGTGTTATTGTATCAACTTCTGCAAACGAAAAATATAATACGAGATTTTCATCCTCAGATAATTTTATTATTCCAAAACCAAATACAGAGTTGTATAAGTCTAGTTTCTCGTACAATGGACCAAAAGTGTGGAATGCTCTTCCTAATTCAATAAAAAAAAATCAAATACAGTATCCGAATTTAAACATAAATACAAATCTATGTACTTTTAACATTACCATCATATTTTTACTGTAATGCCATATCATAATTGTTTATTGTATTTTAAATTGTACATAATCTTTATTTACCATTATTATTGATGCATTGTTTATTTGTAATGTAATTATTATTGTATTAAGAGAGCCTTATTGAAAATTGGTGTAATCCAAATGAGTTACTCTTTCTAAATAAAGATATTATTATTATTATTATTATTATTGGCTCACATCAATCAGCACGCTATAAATATTACTAGTGTTAAAACATTTAAATGGAAAAACCAACGGTCTAATCTATATAAAAACGAGAAGCATGGTTGAGCAGTTAGAGAAGATGGATAATTACATACAAACAAAGAAAATCTAGGGAGCTTTTTCATATATTTTATGTGAAAACGACAATGAGAATGATGGTCGTAGTGTGAACGTAGTCAGGTCGCTAAAAGAGCGTGATGAGGACAGCAAGGGCGTGCTAGAATCGTACTATGATCGTGAACAGCGTAGTATAGTCATAGTGGAAGCGTAGTTGGGTCGCAGTGAGAACGTGATAGTCGTAGTGAGGTCGTGATAACGTCGCTCTGCGATCGTAGCGCAGTCTCTCCGAATATGATCACACTTTCGCTACGCTCTCGCTACGATTGTACAGCGACCTTTGTGATCTTACTACGATCTTAGTGCGCTCTCACTACGCTTCTACTACGACCTGATTTCGCCACGACCGCACCACGATTGTTTTGAACATGTTCAAAGTTGGCCACGCTCTTCACGATCTCGAAGACCTCACGACGACCGTGATACGACCTTACTGCGATCTACACGATCGCACTACGATCATCAAAATTTGCATTTTTTTTCACAGATCGTAGTGCGATCGTGGCCTAGTGGGACTGGGGTATAAGGTCGTATCACGGTCGTAGTGAGGTCTTCAAGATCGTGATGAGCGTGGTCAACTTTGAACATGTTCAAAACAATCGTGGAGTGGTCGAGGCAAGATAGGTCGTAGTAGAAGCGTAGTGAGAGCGCATTGAGGTCGTGGTAAAATCGCAAAGGTCGCTGTATCATCGTAACGAGAGCGTAGCGAAAGCGTGATTCTAATCGGAGAGACTGCGCTACGATCTCACAGCAACGTCATTACGACCTCACTACGACCATCAAGTTCTCACCGCGACCCAATTACGCTTCAACTACGACTTTACCACGTTTAAACCACGCTGTTTAGGACATAGTACGATTCTAGCACGCCCATACCGTCCTCATCTCGCTCGTTTTACGACCTGACTATGTTCCCTACTACGACCATCATTCTCATTTGTCATTTTCTCATAAAATATTTAATCTCTCCAGGTTTTGTTTGTCTGTATGTTATAAGAACCTCTTGTCCTCTAACGGCTCAAATATGCTTGACACATCTGTGTCATCTGTTCTATTGTTCACTAATATATCGTCATTTGAACTTGAGGGACCAGCAATAGGTTGTAATTTAGGTTGGATTAGTCGGTCCGACATCTCTGCTGAATCAGGAGTCGTTACTATCAGAGCTGCCTCTACATCTACCCCTATCAGCACGCCTTAGTGTTCTTATAGATTTTGGTGGCATGACTGTTTTGTTTTCGAAAAATCTACGTACTAATCAGAAATAAATGGAAGCGTGTTAAGATCGTGTTGCAGTCGGATATCTCGTGGTATAGTCGTAGTGAGAACGCGATGAGCGTAGTAAGATCAGGAGAATTATAGAAAAAGCGTGGTGAGAACGTGGTATTATTGTAGCTGAAGCGTAATGAGGACGTAGTATCTTCGTGAAAACAACGAAAATTAACATTTGCATGCCGCTCATAACGCGCCCTTACCACGATCTGAATTAATTTTAGATCGCGGTGGGCGTGGGGCGATCGTGGCCTAGTGGGATTGGGGCTCAACGAAGAGTTATAAGGATTTTTTTCTAAACGCCTTCACATAATGAGCTCACATGATGGTCATCTACTATCATAAGTTAGTCATGCTCCATTTATTTACTTTATAATCAACAAAGTTTTTTCCACAAAAAAGAGTGCGGAGACCCTGCCCCTTTAATCCGCCTCTCAGTTTTTTGTAAATTGCGTTAAATTATGATTGAATACTAAAGTGACCCTAAATATTTTTTTTTTAGCTCACCTGGCCCAACGGGCCAAGTGAGCTCTTCTCATCACTTGGCGTCCGTCGTCCGTCAATTACAAAAATCTTCTCATCTGAAACTACTGGGCCAAATTTAACTATACAATCATCATTGGGGTATCTAGTTAAAAAAATTGTCCGTAGACCCGGCCAACCACCCAAGATGGCCGCCATGGCTTAAAATCGAACATAGGGGTAAAATTTTTGCTCTATATATCTCTGAAACCAAAGCATTTAGAGCAAATCTTACATTGGGTAAAATGTTTATCAGGTTTGCCCCTGAATTGGTAATTTTAAGGAAATTTTGCTGTTTTGGGTTATTATCTTGAATATTATTATAGATAGAGATAAACTGTTTACAGCAATAATGTTCAGCAAAGTAAGATCTACAAAAAGGTCAAATAACGAAAATGTTCAGTTGACCCCTTAACGAGTTATTGCCCTTTATAGTCAATTTTTGTCATTTTATCGTAATTTTTTGTATTTTAAAAAAAAAATCTTCTCCTCTGAAACTACGGGACCAAATTTAACCATACTTGTTCACAATCATCATTGGGGTATCTAGTTTAAAAAATATGTCCGATGACACGGCTTGCGAACCAAGATGGCTGACCTGGCTAAAAATAGTACATAGGGAGAAATGCAGTTTTTGGCTAAAATCTCAGAAACCAAAGCAATCAAAATAATTGCTCGTTTGGTCAAGGTCTATCTGCCCTGAAATTTTCTAGGAGCCGTGTATTGAATATTAAATATTTCCAATACATTCATGTAAATTAGTGGCGTCGTGTAATAATTATAACATGCGCTTGTTCAACTGATTGGCCAACTAAATCGGTATACGGTACATGTATATCATTAAATCTGCACGGTCGGGGTGACCCATTAACACGAACTCATACGTCGTTCGGGTCAAGTATCATCACTCGAGCATTGCAGGTTAAATGACATATACCCTTTTGTTTGTCCCATATTAACTTTAACATATTATACTTTGGTAATTAACTTATTGAAAAGCGTGCAAAAGTAGCTAGCTACAATGTAGAAGGGTTGGTCAACTTCTATTACATTATGTAGTTCCTGAAATAAAAATTCCTTAATATTTAAAAACGTTTAGAATTAGGTTTTTCGTATTCGAAATCATGTATATGCTGTTTGAAATCATTATACCTGACACAATTCAAAGTTTATAAATGTATAAATGGTCTTTTGGAAAATGTTGTTTGTGCTGTATTCAGACCCCGCTACAAATTTGTTTTACATGCAAACGTATACAAATTGCGGTTTTTATCCAACGCAATCATGCATGTACTAGGTTTGAACGTTGTTTTCAACTTGTATATATATATTTCAGATTTTCTTCTTTTGTGCACTGTTCTTAAACGTGAATGCAGTCTTTATAGACAAACACCCCTTTTGGACGATACGATTTACTCGAAAGAGGAACTTGTGAAAGTGTATTTTGATAGAGGCTACACAAATCTGGAAACAGTAAATGCACTTTCAGTCGGTCATGCAATTTACTTAAGCATTTCAACGATTAAATCTACGCCAGGTCGACTGTTGACCTCAATACGTTTGAGAATGCAGATGCATATTTTATTACGTCGGCAACAAACATGCTTGAGAGGTGAATCAATTTGAAATACAATCTAAAAAGAAAAAGTTCCGGTATGACAAATTTATAGGAAAGAAATGCTGTAACAGAAAGGAGATTTCATGACTGAGAAATGACAATGAATCCTATGGTAATTCCCATGAACTTAATAATTCGTTATCTATTTACAAGTTTATTCACAAATGTACATCACTTCAGATGCATTGACAAAGTTAGCTGCAAAGTTTAACCATGTAAACTTTAAAAACCAAGTCCTTCAGTATCTTTACTGATTAAAACATTCAAGGAAAATCCTTACAGTCGTGACAGTACCACAAATCTAGTATCTTGACCAACTGACCTTTATCATAGAGTTTAATTACTTTCTCGCTAGGCAAAACAAATAGGCATAACTAATTTGTTTTACCCTACACCCCAAGACATCGTTACTTGTCTTAATTAGTCTGACAGTTCAACTTTAACTGCAGATAATAAAACTAGCCATTTGTCAAATAAGCCTTGCGTCATTAATTTTCCCTGTACACAAATAAACAGTTATAAAGCTAATGAACTAGAGGTAATTAAAAAAATATTTCAATATTAAAAAAGTATTGGTTATTTATATTTTGCCAAAAATGCTCCATTATTACCAATATTTCTTTTTTTATTTAAACTTATCAAAGTAGTTGTTGATTCAAAGAGTCCTGTTCATCCTTTTTTTTTTGTAATTACAACAAAATTGTTAGCTAATTTTTTATAAGCCTTTTCTAATTATTATTCATTACTTCAATTTATAAATTAGTATACATTTATTAACATTATAATAATACTTAAATCTAAACCAGCAGCCATCCTTTACCGAGGTCAATTGAGGCGCAGAGACCACGTGACAAAGAAACGGCACGGGAATCGGAGTTCTTGATGTGAGAATTTTGAGTTTTGAATTATGAATTTTGAATTTTGAATTTTGAATTTTGAAATTTGAATGATCCTTCTCGGCTTTCGTAGATAACAACTGTCATATTCCTGACTTGTAAGGGCTTCAGGTATCTTCTTAATATATTTAAAATGGTGGATAAAACTTGGTTTTATAGCCATCACTTCTTTGATCGACTCATGAATTTCCATTATAGTGACAACGATGAGTGAACAAACCAAACAGCCAAAATAGGTAAAACTATCGAAAACAGTGGTACAGCAGTCAACATTGTTCATGTTCCATTCACCCAAATCATTATTCAAATATAGTTCTTGTGTTTAAAGCTAGGAACCAATAGTACACTGTCTACTGTTGTCTTGTGATCATATTTGATTTTGGTTTTATAAAAACGACTTTTAATAGGCCGTTAATATCTGTTTGAATATTCAAAGTTTTGTTCGTGGATGGTTTAGGATTTTATAACGTTCTTTTGTCGTTGGTGAATGGTAATACTCATTCATTTCCTTATTTTTATATTTATAGAAGAAGGCATCCACATCATCGGCATTTCTAAAAATTTCAGGCTAGCAATGTGGTTGTAAATAGAGCAAGTTGATTTGAAGAAGTTTTCATGACGTATGAACAAAACGCTGCTGTAAACTCTTTTTTCACTTTCTTTCTCAAAATGTTTCACGTTGAATTTTGTATACACACGTATTTTTCAAAAGTGAATCATTTACATTTTATTTCTGGTTTAATAAATATCTCACGCAATGTCTATTAGTGATAAGCTTTGTTAGTTTTGGGAATGTTTAACTGTCATATGAAACGAGTGACTGTTGGAAAATATGGTTTATTCAATTCTTGAACCAAATTGAATGCATGAATTTATCATAAACTTAGTCTTCTGTGCACAATTTTATCCTTTTTTACGCAAACATATCGTATAGTCATCATTTTTTCTCTCTCTGTCTGTAATGATGTGTAAATTATTTGTCGTGTTTTTTTTATGCCGAAGTTTACCGATGGTCACTTTATAGTAAACTATCAACAATGAAGCATGGATATTGAGCACGTGTATAACATGTATAATCAGATAATAGTTTATTTCAATGAGAGATCCATGCGTATTGCGATCAACGTAGTTTTACAAGTCACTTTGCATATGGAAAATATGTCGGCAAATGTCTTTCTGGAAGCAAGCAATTAAAAAAAAAAGTAAACTTCAAAATGTGGACAAATCAAAGAATTTTCTTCAGAAAAAAAGTATATGTACATAAGTTTTATAATGAAAACTATCCATTTAGTTATTAAAAAAAATATATGCATATTTTTTTTAAATTTGAGGTTTCATATGACTGTAATTGAACGAAAAATATATAGAATATTTTGATGTTTAAAACAATTTCAAAAGACTGGTCCAATTGTCTTCTGATTCCATTTTTCGTTTTAGATGTGATTTAGGGATCGCAGTTAGTGCACATAAAATTAAAATTCGTAAGGAGTGTTCCTTTATCTATAAAGAAGTCAATTGTCATCAGATATAACAGGAATACGAATGTTATTGATTTCGCAATACAAATCATATAAATCATTCTGACTATTTGCAATGGACTGCATGCATGGTTTACAAATATATAGGGGGGGGGGGCCTGGGGGGCCCGGCCCCCCTTTCGTGGGAAAATTTTGGTTGATTATATTGGGAATCACTGAAGCATGACTGGAGCGGCCCCCCCCTTAGGTCAGTCAGCGCCCCCCCCCCCCCTTTAGGCAAAGTTCTGGATCCGCCATTGTTTGCTCATTGTTGAAGGCCGTACGGTGACCTATAGTTGTTAATTTCTGTGTAATTTTGGTCTCTTGAGGAGAGTTGTCTCATTGGTAATCCTACCACTTCTTCTTTTTTTTGTATATGTAGTTATCTTGTGACATTTATTAAATTCATTGGTTAATCTACTTTAATAAAATGGAGAATATTTAGTTCCCAACAGCGGTATAATTATCTTAGATAATTCCAGTACGATCTCGGGTATGATGACTTTTTTAGTCCAGCTCTCAGAAAATCTGATACTTTTAGCTGATTATACTGAGAATAAAGATGTATGTTAATTGCTTCTTATTCTCATTTATTTATATTCATGCGAATACTTATTTTGTTAATGCATTATTGTTTGTCGTTTATAACGTGGTCTTTGACAAGGAAAAGATACTTTTTTCTGGTTATTCCCAATCCTATTTTTAAATATTAAGGAAGTAATATTTCATTGTTTACAAAATGGCTTCGTAGTTACATTATTGACATTTCGTGTAAGTATTTATATCATTAATTTGTTTGACATCTACGTTCTTTAAATTATCATTTATCAATCACATCTTCCTCTAATCTGTTGCAAGCAGTCATTAGATTTAGGAAGATGTGGTATGAGTGCCAATGAGACAACTCGCCATCCAAGTAACAATTTATAAAAGTAAACCTTTATAGGTCAAGGTACGGTCTACCTCACGGAGCCTAGGCTCTCACCAAACAGCAAGTTATGAAGGGCCCCAAAAAATTTCTAGCGTAAAACCATTCAAACGGGAAAACCAACGGTCTAATTTATATAAAAAAACGAGAAACACTAATGAAATACATAAACAGACGACAACCACCATGACCACTTAAAATCACTGTCATCAGATTCCTGACTTAGGACACATGGGACAGATGCAAACAGGTGCAGCGGGATTAAACGTTTCAATAGTACCAAACCTTTTCCTTTTGAAACAATAGTATAACATCACAACATACGAAGACACTATAAAATATCAATTGCAATGGCTTCTAAACTCAATTAAAAAACGTAGTAACACCAATTAACACACAATGAACGAATAAACTTGATCTGTGATACAATCTCGGATACAATGCATACACATATAGTTTATAAAAATAAGGGATGAATAATTAAAGTAAAAGTATAAAACCTCTGTGAAATGTTAAACAATTTTAGAAAAGCATTAACTTTGAAAAAAAAGTAACTCGTATTATATACTTCTTCTTCTGTCTATATAATCTTCCGTTTAGGAGTACCAAGACATGTCTTTTTATGTCATCCGAAATCTCAGCAGAATGAGTTCGAATCCCGGCGAGGGACAAAAAACAAATTTTGCTTCCGCAAACTTACAGATCGTGCATTGTTGGGCTGTTACTATAACATAAAAATGTATATACATGTATATTCTACTATTTGAATTCCAGAAATATGAAAAAAAAAGCAGCAATTGTGGTAGAAAAAATGAAAAAACTGAAACGGAAGATGTATAACGAATGAGCTTGAGTGAACATCGCGAGCACAACATGGACGAAGAACCTTCAACATCAGCTGGCATTAAATCTTCAATACCAAAAGAATTACAGGATGAATTGGATCTAATAGCTGCAAATGTTCCACGAGATATTGGTATGTCTATCTGATTCAATATGCTCACCTAGTATAGATAACACGTAAATATTTGTTTTTTTGTTGTTGGAAATAGTATAAAGTCAAGATATATTTCTTAGGTTGATGATAAAACTGTCCCTCTTACCAGTGGGTCCATTTAAGAGTGCATAGCTGATGGTCTTAAATCTCTCTTCCTCTGAATTCTAACGTGTGTTCTTTTATTTGATAAGGGATATTTTCATCAGAATGTCATGTTCTTAATTTAAAATGAAACTAGCACAGCTAGCACTTTGGACTGAGACTGAAAAGCACAAAAAAAAATAATATAAGGGGACATAATTTAACTTAATGCATACATGAGAAATAGACAAAGTCAACTTAGAGATACATAAAATTGATAATTGAAATGGGGAATGTGTCAAAGAGACAACGACCCGACCACAGAACAGACAACAGCAGAAGGTCACCATGTATATTCCAGTACATGTCGTGTCAAAAAGATTTTAGAATAATAGTTTAAATGCCATCTAAAGCATCTTAATATATATCAATGTAAGACATGCTGTAAAATGTGGAATGAATGATTTGGTGCTTAAATGGTTCTTTTAGCCAGATTTACTATAAGTAGAGTTGGCAATCCAACAATTCTTTCTGAATCACGATGTTTTACCTCTGCGTTGATTAGAAGCATCATATATTTGAGTATTGTTCACTCCTTAATTAAAGTCATAAGAAACCTCAAATTAAAAAAAAAATATGCATATGTTTTTTATAACTAAATGGATAGTTTTCATTATACAACTTATGTACATATACTTTTTTTCTGAGGAAAATTCTTTAATTTGTCCACATTAAGAAGATTGAAGTTTACTTATTTTTAATTGCTTGCTTCCAGGAAGCAATTCGCCGACATATTTTCCGTATTCATAGTGACCCGAGCGTAACCCTCCTCGTAAAAATCCGGTGATCGCAATACGCATGGATCTGTCATTGAAATAAACAAATATTTGATTATACATGTTAAACACGTGCTCAATACCCATGCTTTTTGTGATTTGTTTACTATAAGGTGACAATCGGTAAAACTCGGCTTCAAAACACGGCATTTAATGAGCAGCCATATTTGTTAAATCATAACAAACAGAGAGAAAAAAAATTGACGATTATATGATATATTTGCGAAAATAATGATAAAATCGTGCACAGAGGACTTAGTTTATGATATATACATGCATTGGTTCAAGAATTAGATAAACATTATTTTTCACCACTCACTCGTTTCATATGACTTTAAGTAAAAATGATACAAGTGAAAATATGCTAGCTGGGGTTGGGTTATAATCTGTAATTTGTTTTGTAAAACATAAGTGCAGACTAGCATTCTTTATTGTAATATGTGTCCTAGTAAGAAGTCTTAGTAAGATGCATCCTAGGTGTCATTACTGGTTTCAAGTTTGTGGTGTCTTTGTTAATAAACCAATCCTCTAATTTAATTAATAAACATATGTACAGATTAATTTTATCATGGGATACAATTGAACCATTATTTCTATAAGTTTATGATAACATCAAAATTGCAGCAACACAAACAATCGAAGGATATTGAGAAAGCATGGTACACATTTAAAAAATCATTCCATCAGTACACAATATTAACTTAATCTACCGCAGTTTAAAATAAATACGATTAAATACTTTATGAATTTTATGTAAACACAAAAGCGACTGCATTGCCATGAGCCTATTATCATTCATATTTCTTTTATATAAGCATATACGCGACTGCATGTTAATAAACATATTATCATTCATGAATTTTTACAACAGCTGATTCGATGCCAATGCTGGTAGGCATAAACCACTACGATATCACAACCAAAACGCAAGCACTCCTGTCCCGACACTAACCATTACCAGGCTGATTTGTTTCTGTTTAACTGTTTGGAAAATGTAATACGTCATTTTGCAACACCCGTTTTTAGCTCACCTGGCCTACAAGGTCAAGTGAGTTTTCTGATCACTTGGCGTCCGTCGTTGTTAACTTTTACAAAAATTTTCTCCTCTGAAACAACTAGACCAAATAACCAAACTTGGTCACAATCAATATTAGGATATTAAGTTTGAAAAATGTGTCCGACGAACCCGTTTGCTAACAAACATGGCCGACATGGCTTACATATAACATAGGGATAAAATGCAGATTTGGCTTATATCTCTGTCACTAAAGCATTTAGAGTAAATATGACACGGGGGAAAATATGTTCATCATGTTGAGACGAAACTGCCCTTGAACTAGTAATTTTAAGGAAAATTTGCAGTTTTGGGTTATTATCTTGAATATTTTTTATAGATAAACTGTAAACAACATTCAATTGTAAACAAAAAACAATCAGGTGAGCGACACAAGCTCCTTGCAGCCTATAGTTATCAGATATCGCTCAAAAGGCATTGCGATAATATTTGTGTCATAATAAGTCGATCATAGAACAATAATTATTGATGAATTTTGACGGATTGATATGACGGTGTTCTAAGAAAAAATGTACGAGAATGTTTTTCAATCATGTAAGTACATTTACGATTACTAATCATATACATGTTGAAGTAGAGTCCAATAGGCAAACTGATGACTTAAAGTCAATGACTATTTTTATTCATAAAATGAAATATAAAATGAAGAGAGTCTTATTACAACAACACTTAAGGAACTGCTGCAGACATTTTATTGATCGACATGTTTCGGAGCCTAGGGGACCGTCATCAGGATACCGAAACATGTCTATCAATAAAATTTCTGCAGTAAAAGTGTTGTTGTAATAAGACTAGATACATTTAATGTTTTTTTTATAATAACGACCCTGAATACCCGAGGTATCCACTTTAGGAACTCTATCGTACACAGATTTATCAGGCGTTGGTTCACTTTCGCTTGTAATTAAATGAATTAGATAAATAGACAACCAATGTTATTTGTTATTCTTGTTGTTTTAAAGTAAACCCAACAGATCTAAGTGATAACCAGAAAAGATGGTTGGTTGTTGGAATATGCCTTCATAACGTCTTAGCACCAGCGTTGAGGATCCATGTTAATTCAATTTTAACAAGCCTTTATAATCAACTATCTTGTAACCATAAGATTGATACACAAATACATTCAAATCATCTAAAACAATATCCACCAACAAATACCTACCTGAATTATGAGAATGTCAATAACAACAAGGCAAATCATGGTTATCAAAAAGCAAACTACGACTACACGATCAAGAATGCTGTTGATTTATCCAGGCTATTTTTACAAACACATATGGCACATTATACAGGCTTTGATGAAACATGCGACTCCTCAGCTTTGTTAGGATTGATCATCAACATTGACAAGTTTTCTCCAGTTGTAAAGTCAGATGCTGAAGATGTACGTACAGTATCTGTGTTAACTGATGGTTTGTCATTTACTTAAAAAAACATAATAAAAATGATATTTAAATAATTTATATTTATCATAGGGATCAAATATAATTACTGTAAATACCATTAAAAGCTTCAATTTTATAGTACCGTATGCTCAAGGCTAAGCACATTATAGACGAACTGATGTTAGAAATTTTAATTTAAAACTTATATATTGTCAAACGAGATAGTGTTTAAAGGACTGATTTACCAATCAAAGGTTGACATAAAATGATAATAGTCTTAAACGGAAAGAGAAAAGAAAATCATATATGTACATGGCTTTCCTTTAAAAGTAAAATTAGACTTTATAAAACCTTATATTTAATACTCTTGATTAATGTCAGCAGATTGACATTCAGATAAAGAATTAAACATGCGAAGTTGTCAGGGATCATCCATAATTGTCAACCATTTCCAAAGTGTACAAAACATACATTTTCTAGACGCCACACCCTCAGTCAAAAAGTGTACATGAATCATTTTCAAATTTCAAGACAAGAATCAATTATTCTTAAAAAAAAGAAGATCCTGTCTATTATAGAAATTTGCTTTGAAAATAAACTGAAACATATAAATCTGACTGTATTATTTGATGACGTGTATCTGTGATGCCTGCATATATTTTGGAACAAGCTACTTTTTGGAAAATGTTTGGCAATTGTGGATGACCCCTTAATTGATCAAACTGTCCGAATAATAAGGCAACGAGGGCTAGATTCATATTTTGTAAAAATTAACCAATCAAAGATTGAGTGGTATCAGGTACACATACAAAGTAGTTTGTTCCTGTTCATCTACTGGCTTAGATCGTTATCCTTATATCAATCTATGGATGAGTCACATTCGGGGAAGGCTTGTAAAGACAAAATGATGTGATTTTAACAATCATGATAATTATACTTTGGTTGATAAAATATAACATGATGCTCATCTCTACAGTCTTAACTTAAAATATTATTTTATGTAATTTTAATGAAGGTACGAACAAATATAAGGAACCAGTGGGCTCATTGTGATTACACTAAATGGGATGCTGTAAAGTACTCGACATCATTCCAGCTGATGGAGAAGTTTGTCAGGGACATCAGTCCAATCGATGAAAATCAAGTTATAGGAAAATTGAATAAATGGAAAACAGAAGGTAATGTGATTTACGTATCGTTAATCAAGTTAATGTGTTTACGCATTCACAATGACTAAATGTACATGCGTATAATCTTAAAAGACACATCTACATTATAAAAACGATTATCAAACGTGCTTATCACCGTGACATTCAATAAGAGTCTACCCAAGTCGGGAGCCCGTAATTAAGTAGTTGTCTTTTTTGCAATTATCATATTTTTTTTTCGTGTGCATAGTTTGTACTTGTGTTGTGTCGTTACATCACTGTTCAGGGTAAGGGAAGGGTTGTCGCATTTAAACATGTTTAACAACGCCTGTATTTCAATGGTTTTTGTTAGTTCATGTCTACTGTATTTGTTTTATTCTACATTGGCTAGAGGTATAGGAGGTGGGTTAAGATATCTCATAAAACATTTTTAACCCTGACGCATTTTTGCACCTGCCCCAAGTTGCATTGGTTAGTCTTGTATAGTCTTGTATGTTTTTTAATTTTTGTTCATTTTTGTGTTTTTGACGTCCATTTTCACTGAACTATTACACAATTTTATTTAGGGACCATCTGAGGACCACCTCCGGTGCTGGATTTCCTCGCTGCGTTGAAGACCCATTGGTGGCCTTCGGCTGGTGTCTGCTCTTTGGTCGGATTGTTGTCTCTTTGTCATATTCTATATATCTATTCTCAATTTTATTCTCGTAAATGGGTTTGTGTGACACATTAGGCTATTAGTATTCTCAGCTGAAATGTTTCATAATTGTCATGTTGGGGCTTTCTGTATCCAACTATATAGTATTGTGTTTTTCTTATTGCTGAGGGTCGTACGGTTGCCTATAATCGCTTACATCCACTTCATTCGAACATTAGTGGAAAGTTGTCTCTTTTGCCATCATATTACCACATCTCTTTATTTTTATATCATTTTACAAAAATGGAAATCTTTAATACAATTTACTTCGTCTCAAGTCATGAACAATTTTACTCTTGCACGAACACACCAAATCAAAAAAAAAAAAAAAAACCAAATTAACTAGATACGATATCTTCAAAATGCGGCACGTTTTAATCGACATATTTTTTGGGTTTAAAAAATAAGGAAAATAACCAAAATACAGAACTAAAAAAAACCCACACACACATCAAACAACTGTGGATTACAACTGTCATATTCCTGATTTGGTACAGCCATTATTTTTTAAATATATGGATTCATATCAGTAGATTTTTGATAATTCCTCAGCAGTAAGTGACAGTGACATTCCACCATCGTATGGCAATTATACATATAACGTTATTAACAGAGTGTTGTTCTCACACAACAACTACTCTAACAGAGTTATATCGAATCCGGTCTCGCTCCTTTTGGAGTTCGTGAATCCATAGAATTCCGTCTAAGCCACAAAACCAGGTGCAACCCACCATTTTCTCTTAAAATGTCCTGTACCAAGTCAGGAATATGGCAGTAGTTCGTTTCTATGTATGTTGCATTGTCGTTTGTTTTTTTGTTGCAATTCAGTGTTTCTTTTGTTTCGTTGTTTTCCTCTTATAATTGATGTGTTTTCATCAGTTTAAGTTTGAAACCCGGTATAATACTATTGCCAATACTTACAGGCGAATTTGTACTAAGTTTTTCTTTTTTCTTTTGCTCTCAATTTTAAAATTGATTATACTGACTAAATGTATTGTTTTTCTTCCAAAATAACTACAAGTGAAACCAATGTAATACTGGTTATTGCTTTAAATGTTTTTGATCATTTGCAAACAAATAGCATAAACAGCTCTAAAATTAGGCAGAAGAAACCAAGGACATATTTTAAAAAACTTTCATTCGTGAAAATTACAAACGATAAGTATACATATTTTAAGTGGAATATGCACCTTTTTTTAGTATGGTTTTGAAAAACGTGATTTAGGAAGATATACTGTAAAAAGCTAAACTGATAAACACATTGAAATTTTTATAGTGATTTTAATCTTAATGCACTGAAAAATTGGTATGTCTGTTAATTGGATATGAAATTTTGAATTTTTCGAAATATTGATGCGATAACCTTTTAACTGCATTTTGCAAAACTTTTCGGAATATTTGGTCTTCGATGCTCTTCAATTTTGTACTTCATACGGCTTAATTAACTTTTTGAATTCAAGCATCACAGTCGAGTCTTTTGTAAACAAAATGACTGGCGAACACAACTTTCTTCTGATATCTATGATAAGATTTTATTTTGAAGTTCCCTTCTGTAGTTGTTCCAAAAAAGGGTGAATATGGACTTTTGGATTATCGTATAATATTTGATGGCTATATACTAAACCCTTAAAGGGAGAGATTGTGCTAGATTTTTCTTATCAAAGACATGACGAAATAATCTTTTAATCAGTGTTATTGAGGTCTGGAGCTGGCGTGGCAGTGAATGCCAGCAATCCTTATTTCATCATGCTGATCATTCTCATTTTTCTACTGTCACCTAAATCTAATGTCTATTGTATCTACTTACTTTATGAAAGGGGGACACTTTTTTTCTTTTCTTGATATTATTATTATTATTATTATTATTATTATTATTATTATTATTATTATTATTATTATTATTACAAGGCATTTTTATAGCTCATTATATAAAACAACAATTACTCTAAGCGCTTAAATATGTTAAAATAAGTACACAAGTTCATACATACACGAAATTACAAAGTCAAAAATAGACCAAAATATGTTTAAAAGCCTACAACATCAAATAAACTTTAAAAAGTTAAAACTCCAGAAACTCGGTAAAAAATGAATTAAAAGAATTATTAATGAATAAGTAAAAATTTGAACACTTGTTATCTTAACTAAATATTTCTAAAATTGCTGAATTTTGCTTTTGTATTTAAAAATAAGTTACTAAAATACTCCAGCTTGTAAACAAATCGATTTTTCTAAGAGATTGGATATGAGAAGCCATTCATATTTCCCCGCAAAAATAATTACAGAGTTGCCGGTCCTTACAGGGAGTGTCGCAAAACGTTTTTGAGATAGTCTTCCGCAAACTTTAACACAATTTTCGGTACGTGTGCATAGATATTAACAATGATTTTTACCTTTATATATATATATATAACGACAAAACAGTTTCATATTATTAATTTGTGATTTAAATTTTTTTTTTTCGGAGTAGCCATTAAAAAAATTAAATTTAAAACAAGCGATAAGTAATGTTATTTTGCACTAGATAATGTCAGCGGATCTTTAATTTTTATAGATCGGTTGAAAACCCAAAACTAATTTGCATAATGGAAATTTAGGCGATAGCAATACATCGGAATGACCTCAAGGTCATCTCGATGTAAAAATGAAATGTTATATCAAAATATACAGAAACACATAAAATCAGACTAAAATGTACAAAATGTTAAAAATCAACATCAGTCAAATACAACCAATCACAGTTCCAGGTCTCAACTATGAGCAGTCCACAAATACAACTTTGAATAGATGCGTCTTTGGTCCTTTCTTAAATAGTTCTAGCGATTGTTCATTTCGAAGATTTATTGGAAGGCTATTCCACAGAGTCCCGACCGCCACATCGAACCTCCGTTCACCATACATTTTGGTCCGTACGTTTTTTGGCATCTCGATTAAAGAAGCATTTTCAGATCGCAACGATCGTTCTGGTTTGTAGAAATGTATTAGTTTACTAAGATACGAAGGTGCAAGTCCATGCAAGGCTTTGAATGCGTAAAGCAACAGTTTGTATTGACATCGGAATTTGAATGGTAGCCAATGAAGAGTCATAAGTGTTGGAGTTATATGTTGAAACTTCTTTTTGCGGGTAACTTGTCTGGCAGCTGTGGTATGACCACGTTGAAGTTTGGATAGATTAAATAGAAAATGCATGTACTATTGTTAATTATCGATATTTAGATGCTGACGTCCATTGTCACTATCTTATGGTGTTTATATATTTCAAATTTTTCAATTCGCTCGTGTATTACTAAATTTTACCATCGGTACTAGGAAATCATTCGTGTATAATGTTATGGATGTCTTACTGAAATTGTTTAACATCCCACCCCTTATTTTATTGATTGTTTTATTTCCATGTGTCATAAGATACAATTCTTCTGTTCAGTGTATGTATTTTTGTTAATATGTCTTTTGCTTTAGTTAAGTCCGTTTAATTGATATTTTTATATTGTGTCTTTCTATGTTGTGGTGTTACACAATTGTTCATGTAAGGGTGAAGGTTAGCCCATTTAAATGTTTAAACCCGCTGCATTTGTTTGCACCTGTCCCTAGTGGGGAGTCTCTGATATGTGTTAGTCTTATATGCTTTTTAAGCTAATGGCTAAAAATAGAAATTTTGGTGAAATGCAGTTTTTTGCTAATATATCTGAAACTAAAAAATTTAGAGCAAATTTGACAAAAAATGTAAAATTGTTCATCAGGTCAAGATTTATCTGTTCTGAAATTTGCAGACGAATTAAATAATCTGATGTTGGGTTGCTGTCAATAAGTAATTTTCAGGAAATTTTACAGTCTTTTGTTATTATGTTGAATATTGTTATAGATAGATAAAAACTGTAAGATCTACAATAAGTCAAACATGACTTAAATGTTAAATTGACTCTTTAAAGACAAAATTTAGCAATTTTTCGTGATTTTTTGTAATCTTTTACAAAGGTCTTCTCTTGAAACAACTAAGAAAAATAAACCAAATTTGACCACATTAAGCTGTAGGGTATGTTGTTTAAAAAATATGTCTCATGACCATGCTGCCAACCAACATGGCTGAATTAGAATATAGGGGAAAATGCAGTTTTTTACTTATATCCCTGAAACTAAAGCTTAAGTATAAAGGTTACATTATTTCGTGCATCAATTGTAAAAAAAATTATCAGATGAGCGACACAGACTACTTAAAGCCTCTAGTTATACCCCCGCTTTAAACAAAACGGGGTTACAATGTTTTACCTCTGTTTGTCCGTTCGTCCGTCCATTTTTACTCGTACCTTTCTCAGGAACTACATCATAAGGATTTCTAAAAATTTGTTTCAAGGTTAATATAAATCAGCTATACCATGTATACCGTGTGATGCGTTTTCAGATTCATTACTCAACATTAAGCGTAGTTAAACCTGTTAGTGGGGTCCCATCCATTCCCTTTATTTTGGACAGTTGTGTAACAGTTCAACATAAGAACGAACTATAAAAATCAGTTAAAAAGGATTAATTGATCAGATGCATACACATAGTAATACATATAACAAACACATGGAGTGGACGTGTCCCTGTGCTTGTATATCCCAACAACAAACAGTTCATTCATATGTTTCTGAGTTTAGTGAGACATCAATTTTCACTGAACTTGTACACATTTGTGTTTAGAGATTTTGCCTACGGGTACGGGCTATTATCTGTACTTTGGTCGGGTTGTAGTCTCTATGCCACATTTCCATTATCAACTTTATTTTATTCTTTATTCTTCATTTCATTTTTGGGTTGATTAAACTATCACTAGTATTTTGATTATTAAATAATTAAAGCCCATCAATAACTGAAGAGACATTATTTATCCAAAAGAGCATCTGACTGCAGCACAATTAGAACCGTTTATGCGATTGTATCAAAAACACCACGACATTAATCCACGTCAAATAAAAAGCAATGTCTTCTTTTCCCATAAAGGTTAATGCATGGCATAATTCACAACTGAATTCATTAGTATTAACTTTAAGAATTAAGGCTCACTATACTTTGGTCCGTTGGGAAATACATCATACAACTAAGAAGTGTTTGAAACTCAAATAATATAAGCACATGGAACAGAATAGAATGAAATTCAAAACAGTGTGGCTGTGGCCATTGATTGACACATTAAATTCATCCATTGACTGGGACAATTTAGGTGAACGTTTGTATGTAACGACAACTGCTCACTATGTACTTTTTAAAGACACTTAAACTATGGGGTCACCAAAGGTTCTCAACACCTTAATAAAGTAATTCGAAAAATCAATCAGAAATAACACGATGTTTTGATTTATATCAATTATATAAATCAAAACATAAAGGTTATTCCTGATTAACTTTTCGAATTATTTTATAATTAAAGGCGTTAAGGAACCTTTGGTGACCCCACAGTTTAAATGTCTATCGTAGGTACGTCGTGAACAGTGGTCGTTACAGACAAACGTTCACGTAAATTGTCCCAGTCAATGGATGAATTTAATGTGTCAATCAATGGCCACATCCACACTGTTTTGAATTTCATTCTATGCACACTTGGAAGTTTGCAATGATACAGCCCTTAGATGGTGTAAACTTCCCAAAAACGTGTATGGTGTAATGGTGTATGGCATATGGTGCAATGGTGTAAGGTGTATGATGCTATGGTGTATGGTGTAAGGGGAATGGTGTAATGGTGTTCGAGGAATGGTGTGATTGTGTAACGTGCGATTGGGAATGGTGTGAATGATAGTGTACGACATTTCATAAGTTGAAAACGAAGTTTTTTTTATGAATTTTTTTCGAATTGTAAACATAAACAATAATAATAATCTTAATATTTGAAATTTAATGGCATTATGGGTAATTTCGGATCATGTAGATAGAATGGGGAATGGTGTATGGTGTAATGTGTAAGGTGTATGGTGCAAAGGTGTAACGTGTATGGTGTAATGGTACAAGATGTATGGTGTAATGGTGTATGGTGCATGGTGTAATGGTGTATGGTGTTAGAGGGAAGTTTACACCATCCAAGGACTGTAATACCCCTCAGCATTAATCCATAATCATAATTGAAAATTTAATTTCAATAGGTTTGGTATCGGTATTTGAAATGATAGGTTCTGATGAAAAATACTGCCCAAGTTGATGGCACAGTGGACTTTAGAGCCTAATGAGAGTTTAAGAGAAGATCCTTTCTTCGTTACATCTTTCCAATAGCAACCTATATGAAAAAAATGACGGACAATTAGGCGAATTAATAGCTTTAAGTTTGATTTAAAAAGTGATTTGTAAGAGATGTTCAGATATTGGGTTTTGAAAGGAGGAGTGTATATAGATATGCCCGGAAGTGCTGAAATTCTAAAGGATTTTTTATAAATGTCAGAAGGTAATTAATGAGTACATCGTAATAAAGAGTAGGTGATGTATATATCTTTGAGTTATTATTACCAATAAAGGCAATTCCAGGAACGCGTTTTTGACACGATTAATCTAAAAGTTGTTTTCATTTTTTGATTGATTTTTCATTTTTATAATCCAGGTTCAAGTTTTCTTATTGGTATTACTCTAGTATTAGTAAATGAGATACGTCAACAAACACAGGTTTTAGCTGAATACGCAAACTTGGTAGCAACAGAGACCGATGAAAAAATCTTAGGGATTAAGAAAGAACTCCAAAATAAAAAAGATCAGTTAAAGGAAATTTATAATGTAAGTTTGACTTTTGGAAAAGTTTTCAAAACGCATACCAATCAGTGTCTAAAGACAGTTAGTTGTCTTATGATTTGTGGGATATTTGTGGTTAGAATATAAATTGAGTATGAGGAAAAAACAACAAAAACAGCACGTGACTCATCCTTTTCAGATATCCAACTAAATGCACTCGTCTAGTTTCTGAGGTTGGTGGTAAATACACCTTATCGCTATTTGTCCGCCATTACTGAAAATCAAACAGGTTCCCGTAAAATTTTGACGTCATAAAACAAAATATCTGACGCCACAATGGAAAAGTGATTGTTGTATGCGTCAAAAGTTCAACCGGCCGGGTCAGCCGGGATTAGCGATAAGGTGTATAAAATCATTGTGAAATAATTTTTTTTTTGCAAAATCTAATAAACTAAGATATGATTGCAGACATGCAGACATATAAATAAACAGCTGTGCCATGATACGCTATATGGGATTAAAACTTCTCAATGTCATATCTCAAAAATTTAAATAAAAAAATACTAAAGGGATGTTGTTTTACTAGTTAAAAACCCGCCATAAAAGATACTTAAATCACTTTTGAGTTTATGTCTGAATACTGTAAAATCTCCACATCTTTATGAGTAAATCTTAAAAATAAGAAACGAAAGAAAATTAGCTGACATTTTAGCTTAGGTGCTTTGTGCATATTCCTTTTCGGTGCTTCTTTAATTTGTTACATATGACGTGGCTCTGTACATCCCGTCATTGCTTATTGTGCTAAGGTAAATTCTGGTATGCTTGTATTTCATTTTTACTAATGTACATTGTCTATATGCCTTTTGAGTTTCTTTGTTTTATATTTTTTTGTTTTATAGAGATAAAGATTTAAAAAAAATTTGAACTGCTGTACCCCAATTTTTGACAATTTAACCTATTATGTCTTTATTTTGTTCACATATCGTTGTCAATAAAGTGGAATTTTATGCGACTTTCATTAAAGTGCGAGGTTTAGCTAACTATAAAACTACAGTTTTCTAAAAAAAAAAGCCTCTACCAAGTCAGGAATATGACAGTTTTTATCCATTATTTTGATGTGTTTGAGTTTTGATTTCGCTATTTGATTAAGGATTTACCGTTTTGAATTTACCTCGGCGTTCGGTATTTTTGTGATTTCACTTTTGACGTCAAGAGATATAATCTTTTTTGTATACTTGTAGAAGGTGATGGATCAAGAAAAAACTCTAAACAATCACGAGACAAAGTTTGGTAAGTAGCATATCTTAGATTGACACAACTAAATTTCTTAGGCAAAGAAACAAGCATTTACAAAGAAAAAACTTATATTAAAAGCCGACACTAACAATGTGTTATGCCACACATTGTACTTTGAATATCTATGAATTTCAAGTAAGATGACCTTAATTGTGGATTGATAGAATCTTTTCGCATGTATTTGTACGATTTGTTACTATTTTGAAAAAAATAGGATAAGCATAAGACATTCGGCGGGTAAACCTTAGGTCAGGTCAAATGAAGGGGTTTGTATTTTGAAGTCAACTGTATTATGAGTAATGATGAAATTTAGGAGACAGGTATGTGCAGGTACTATTTATTGTTCCTCATCATTTCAAGAAGAATATGCCGAAGAAACATATTCACGATTTGTAGATTTCAAATATTGTTGCCCTGCATATTGTTCCATGTTGTATTTAAACATGTTGATGCCAATTACAAATTATCTCTTGTCAATTGCTTCTAAGGCGACAGTAGTTTATCATTTCAATAATAATTCATTCATTTGACAAAGGATACATTTATACATTTTCTCCAATTATACCTACTTGTCAGTGTAATTTGCGATGTTTTATACTTTTTCGTCTTTTCAAACCAGTAAGACCAGAACCTTTACATTAGAAAAAGAGGATATTCTATCCTTTTCTGTTTACCAATAAAGTAATTGATGCATTGAACAGCAGCAAATTTACGTTCTACATCACAACGAAGTAACTTACATCCAAAATGCCATTATATTTACAAAATTAGCCTGTTCCTGATGTAACCTACAGTAACACCTTAAACCATTGCATCCAATGTATTTAACTTTAAACAAACATTACAGGACCTGGATTAAGGACACTTTCTAAAAACCCTGTGACATAGGACTGTTCCCACTCGCCTTATATTTTTTTGTATTTGGGATATAATTATGATTCCACACGAACATCTCCGAAAGGTGATAGCTTATGGTCCTAAGTTCAGAGAACATTAACACATCAATTGGAACCTTTTTTACTTCAAAAAATATAATTTTTTTATATTAACTTATGACTTCAGGCACTCCCGATTTAAGTGTTATGCATATCCGATATGTCATCTTAAGGATCATAAATATTTTCTATTCATTTTTTTTTACATTACATTTTATTATTTCAGAGGAAGTAAAAGAAAGCCTAAAGCTATGCTCATGTTATGGTGAGTTTTTTTTGTATAGAATAATAGATAAATACATGACGTGATATGTAGAAATTCCCATAAAATATACAAAATACGGATATCCTCTTTTCAAGAAATTGTAGACGGAGTAAATACGTATGCAATTCTTTATCGTCATAACATCTGGATAGTGTTGAATTAAATATGAAATTTCTAAATAATACAACAAAAATACAAAAGGGAAATTGAAGCTTCTGAATTAAAAAAAAAAACTGACAACGCCATGGCCAAAAAAAAAAAGGTGACAATCAATAGATTAAAAAAAAACCACATCATAGAAAACTTCTGACTGAACAACATGCACCATCTCAAACAAAAACCTGGTAAGCAGATCCTGCTCCACATGTGGCACCCGTTGTGTAGCTCATGCGAATACAAACTCGGGTTATAAGTCTTACTCGGTTGGTTCAAGAAAAGGGAACGGGATAGTATTTACGACATCAGGAACATATCCTCGTGCATCAGTGAAACGGATATTTAGTAACTTTCAACCAACTCGTGATCGCGTCCGTAAAATTTAAGAAGGGATGATTTCAACATTACCACTTGGAACTCTTGTTTAACTAGCGTCATTGGGAGCAGTAGCCCTCTTTCAATGAAATCATGATAGGAAATTCAAGCCCTCTAATATCGTTACAAATAGCTTCCATATTTAAATATTTATTGTTAATTAAGGAAGAATAGAGATATTGAAGGTACCAAAACTGACAGATTAATATGATTTAATAATTTTGAAATACTCAATATGATTACTTCTGATTGTTTTTCCAGTCATACATATGTATATATATTTTGTTCTTTTATTGTATTTTATGATGTATTGTAAAATATTTTGTTGATTTATGTATGTCTTCAACCCCATCGGGGTATACATGTGCATTTATTCGATAAACTATTCTACGACAAGATATCCTGGCTGTACATAGTTATATTCGGGAATAAATCCTCATTGACAATGACGATCGGTTGAAAACAAAACTTTACGACAAAAGAGATGATTTCAGCTTTAACTTTCCATTTCTAAGTAGCAACCAACATTCCCACCTGCTTACGGGGTATATCTCCCAATTTATACGATATTCCCGTGCATGTAATTCCCAACATGATTTTCTTGATAGAGGGTTGCTGCTCACAAGGAAGTATTTAAACCAAGAGTTCCAAATGGTAAAGTTAAAATCATCCCTTCGTAACAGTTGGTTGAGCGTTATGAAATAACCGTTTCACAGATGATATCGGATATTTTCGCTTTATGAGTTTGACTGTCCCTCTGGTATCTTTCGTCCCTCTTTTATGCAATGCGTTAATAGTTATCAAAAGTACCAGGATTATAATTTTATACGCCAGACGCGCGTTTCGTCTACATAAGACTCATCAGTGACGCTCAGATCAAAATAGTTAAAAAGCCAAACAAATACAAAGTTGAAGAGCATTGACGACCAAAAATTTCAAAAAGTTGTGCCAAATAACGGCTAAGGTAATCTACTCTTGGGGTAAGAAAATCCTTAGTTTTTCGAAAAATTCAAAGTTTTGTAAACAGTAAATTTATAAAAATGACCATATAATTGATATTCATGTCAACACCAAAGTGCTGACTACTGGGCTGGTGATACCCTCGGGGACGAAACGTCCACCAGCAGTGGCATCGACCCATTGGTGTAAATAGTTATCAAAAGTACCAGGATTATAATTTTATACGCCAGACGCGCGTTTCGTCTACATAAGACTCATCAGTGACGCTCAGATCAAAATATTTAAAAAGCCAAACAAATACAAAGTTGAAGATCATTGAGGACCAAAAATGTCAAAAAGTTGTGCCAAATACGGCTAAGGTAATCTACTCCTGGGGTAAGAAAATCCTGAGTTTTTCGAAAAATTCAAAGTTTTGTAAACAGTAAATTTATAAAAATGACCATATAATTGATATTCATGTCAACACCAAAGTGCTGACTACTGGGCTGGTGATACCCTCGGGGACGAAACGTCCACCAGCAGTGGCATCGACCCAGTGGTGTAAATAGTTATCAAAAGTACCAGGATTATAATTTTATACGCCAGACGCGCGTTTCGTCTAAATAAGACTCATCAGTGACGCTCAGATCAAAATAGTGAAAAAGCCGAACAAATACAAATCTGAAGAACATTGAGGACCAAAAATTTCAAAAAGTTGTGCCAAATACGGCTAAGGTAATCTACTCCTGGGGTAAGAACATCTTTAGTTTTTCGAAAAATTCAAAGTTTTGTAAACAGTAAATTTATAAAAATGACCATATAATTGATATTCATGTCAACACCAAAGTGCTGACTACTGGGCTGGTTATACCCTCGGGGACGAAACGTCCACCAGCAGCTGCATCGACCCAGTGGTGTAAATAGTTATCAAAAGTACCAGGATTATAATTTTATACTCCAGACGCGCGTTTCGTCTACATAAGACTCATCAGTGACGCTCAGATCAAAATAGTTAAAAAGCCAAACAAATACAAAGTTGAAGAGCATTGAGGACCAAAAATTTCAAAAAGTTGTGCCAAATACGGCTTAGGTAATCTACTCCTGGGGTAAGAAAATCCTTAGTTTTTCGAAAAATTCAAAGTTTTGTAAACAGTAAATTTATAAAAATGACCATATAATTGATATTCATGTCAACACCTAAGTGCTGACTACTGGGCTGGTGATACCTTCGGGGATGAAACGTCCACCAGCAGTGGCATCGACCCAGTGGTGTAAATAGTTATCAAAGATACCAGGATTATAATTTTATACGCCAGACGCGCGTTTCGTCTACATAAGACTCATCAGTGACGCTCAGATCAAAATAGTTAAAAAGCCAAACAAATACAAAGTTGAAGAGCATTGAGGACCAAAAATTTCAAAAAGTTGTGCCAAATACGGCTAAGGTAATCTACTCCTGGGGTAAGAAAATCCTTAGTTTTTCGAAAAATTCAAAGTTTTGTAAACAGTAAATTTATAAAAATGACCATATAATTGATATTCATGTCAACACCAAAGTGCTGACTACTGGGCTGGTGATACCGTCGGGGACGAAACGTCCACCAGCAGTGGCATCGACCCAGTGGTGTAAATAGTTATCAAAAGTACCAGGATTATAATTTTATACGCCAGACGCGCATTTCGTCTACATAAGACTCATCAGTGACGCTCAGATCAAAATAGTGAAAAAGCCGATACAAATCTGAAGAACATTGAGGACCAAAAATTTCAAAAAGTTGTGCCAAATACGGCTAAGGTAATCTACTCCTGGGGTAAGAACATCTTTAGTTTTTCGAAAAATTCAAAGTTTTGTAAACAGTAAATTTATAAAAATGACCATATAATTGATATTCATGTCAACACCAAAATGCTGACTACTGGGCTGGTTATACCCTCGGGACGAAACGTCCACCAGCAGCTGCATCGACCCAGTGGTGTAAATAGTTATCAAAAGTACCAGGATTATAATTTTATACTCCAGACGCGCGTTTCGTCTACATAAGACTCATCAGTGACGCTCAGATCAAAATAGTTAAAAAGCCAAACAAATACAAAGTTGAAGAGCATTGAGGACCTAAAATTTCAAAAAGTTGTGCCAAATACGGCTAAGGTAATCTACTCCTGGGGTAAGAAAATCCTTAGTTTTTCGAAAAATTCAAAGTTTTGTAAACAGTAAATTTATAAAAATGACCATATAATTGATATTCATGTCAACACCAAAGTGCTGACTACTGGGCTGGTGATACCTTCGGGGATGAAACGTCCACCAGCAGTGGCATCGACCCAGTGGTGTAAATAGTTATCAAAGATACCAGGATTATAATTTTATACGCCAGACGCGCGTTTCGTCTACATAAGACTCATCAGTGACGCTCAGATCAAAATAGTTAAAAAGCCAAACAAATACAAAGTTGAAGAGCATTGAGGACCAAAAATTTCAAAAAGTTGTGCCAAATACGGCTAAGGTAATCTACTCCTGGGGTAAGAAAATCCTTAGTTTTTCGAAAAATTCAAAGTTTTGTAAACAGTAAATTTATAAAAATGACCATATAATTGATATTCATGTCAACACCAAAGTGCTGACTACTGGGCTGGTGATACCGTCGGGGACGAAACGTCCACCAGCAGTGGCATCGACCCATTGGTGTAAATAGTTATCAAAAGTACCAGGATTATAATTTTATACGCCAGACGCGCGTTTCGTCTACATAAGACTCATCAGTGACGCTCAGATCAAAATAGTTAAAAAGCCAAACAAATACAAAGTTGAAGAGCATTGAGGACCAAAAATTTCAAAAAGTTGTGCCAAATACGGCTAAGGTAATCTACTCCTGGGGTAAGAAAATCCTTAGTTTTTCGAAAAATTCAAAGTTTTGTAAACAGTAAATTTATAAAAATGACCATATAATTGATATTCATGTCAACACCAAAGTGCTGACTACTGGGCTGGTGATACCGTCGGGGACGAAACGTCCACCAGCAGTGGCATCGACCCAGTGGTGTAAATAGTTATCAAAAGTACCAGGATTATAATTTTATACGCCAGACGCGCATTTCGTCTACATAAGACTCATCAGTGACGCTCAGATCAAAATAGTGAAAAAGCCGATACAAATCTGAAGAACATTGAGGACCAAAAATTTCAAAAAGTTGTGCCAAATACGGCTAAGGTAATCTACTCCTGGGGTAAGAACATCTTTAGTTTTTCGAAAAATTCAAAGTTTTGTAAACAGTAAATTTATAAAAATGACCATATAATTGATATTCATGTCAACACCAAAATGCTGACTACTGGGCTGGTTATACCCTCGGGACGAAACGTCCACCAGCAGCTGCATCGACCCAGTGGTGTAAATAGTTATCAAAAGTACCAGGATTATAATTTTATACTCCAGACGCGCGTTTCGTCTACATAAGACTCATCAGTGACGCTCAGATCAAAATAGTTAAAAAGCCAAACAAATACAAAGTTGAAGAGCATTGAGGACCTAAAATTTCAAAAAGTTGTGCCAAATACGGCTAAGGTAATCTACTCCTGGGGTAAGAAAATCCTTAGTTTTTCGAAAAATTCAAAGTTTTGTAAACAGTAAATTTATAAAAATGACCATATAATTGATATTCATGTCAACACCAAAGTGCTGACTACTGGGCTGGTGATACCTTCGGGGATGAAACGTCCACCAGCAGTGGCATCGACCCAGTGGTGTAAATAGTTATCAAAGATACCAGGATTATAATTTTATACGCCAGACGCGCGTTTCGTCTACATAAGACTCATCAGTGACGCTCAGATCAAAATAGTTAAAAAGCCAAACAAATACAAAGTTGAAGAGCATTGAGGACCAAAAATTTCAAAAAGTTGTGCCAAATACGGCTAAGGTAATCTACTCCTGGGGTAAGAAAATCCTTAGTTTTTCGAAAAATTCAAAGTTTTGTAAACAGTAAATTTATAAAAATGACCATATAATTGATATTCATGTCAACACCAAAGTGCTGACTACTGGGCTGGTGATACCGTCGGGGACGAAACGTCCACCAGCAGTGGCATCGACCCATTGGTGTAAATAGTTATCAAAAGTACCAGGATTATAATTTTATACGCCAGACGCGCGTTTCGTCTACATAAGACTCATCAGTGACGCTCAGATCCAAATAGTTAAAAAGCCAAACAAATACAAAGTTGAAGAGCATTGAGGACCAAAAATTTCAAAAAGTTGTGCCAAATACGGCTAAGGCAATCTACTCCTGGGGTAAGAAAATCCTTAGTTTTTCGAAAAATTCAAAGTTTTGTAAACAGTAAATTTATAAAAATGACCATATAATTGATATTCATGTCAACACCAAAGTGCTGACTACTGAGCTGGTGATACCCTCGGGGACGAAACGTCCACCAGCAGTGGCATCGACCCAGTGGTGTAAATAGTTATATAGTTATATATAATTTTATACGCCAGACGCGTAAAGTAAGATGTGGAGTTGACAAGAACAATTATATTCAAAATCGATCTAATGTTGGTCTGTCATCTGATCAACCCTGATACCCTCGTTGTGTCCTTAAATTGTCCATCCTCCATAATTTAATAAATACAAGTGAATGAATATAGATTCCACTACTTTGTCGAGTGTGATGATAAATACTTCCACTCGAGACAGTTAAATTTTTAAATATTTAAAATGCGTAGTGATACATGTATGTGAAAAAAAGCTGGGTATGTAAATAGCAACTATTTTGTTAATAAATATTTGGTCTGCTTTCTCCCGGACTAATCTGTATGATAAAAGATGGATATTCCCGGTGTATATGTATTTACATATTTTAAAAGTATATTTTTTTCCATGCAGATGACAAATACAAATATTTTGAATCCAGATTTCCTGCTTACCTATAAGGGTTAAATTTAAAAAAAAATAATATAATTTATAGTGTTGCTTCCTTATGTAATCTGTAAACCATATCCCATATTTTAAAATGCTAGAGACACGTTTGAATGATTAATATTTCTTCTTATTTAAATCTATACGTTTGTTCATGTGAGCATTTGACCAACTGCTACGTGTTTTGCATAAATCAAAATCGTGAGATCTATCCGAATGGAAAAATGGGTAAAACATTAACCTGAACGTTTGTTCAGAATGTAAGCAGAAAAATAAAAATATAGCTCGATTTTTAAGTCAAATTGCTAAAAGGAAATCTCTCCAGTCCAAAATTATCCATAAAATTAAATATTTTCACAAATAAGTTTTAACAAATTGTTTGATAAGAATCACAAGTTAACACATCAAATGCTGCTGATAAAAGGAAGTGACCAAAACACACTTACACGTGAACTCGCACTGACCCAGCAAGATCATTGACCAAAAAGAAAGATGAAAATCCAATCATGCATTGGTCATAAGTGAAATTTCTCTGCACGTGAAAACATGCTATCTAATTTCAGCAATTTATCGTTTAATTAAGTAGGACACTCTGACTCTTTGACCAGACTAGAGACATTATAAACTTACAGTATAAACAGCTTACTTTTTATTTAAGTCTCAGTAATAACCAATCAAAACAAAATTATCTTCTCTGCTGTCTTAAATTATTTTAATCAGCCTATTTTTCAATAAGCAAATAAAATTGGTTATAAAGATAACTTCATGGTAAACAAAACTTTACGTATATATAGCAAATTTACAGATCTAACATTGTTGGGTTGATGTTTAGACGAGTTGTATATACATTATGTACACAGCCATGTATCACCATCACTGCTGGTGATCCGATGGATACATCTGTTGTAGAGTTGTCACTGGCTCAGACGTACTTATAAATATAATTATTTTCTGTGACTGTATCTTACATTAATTCATAGGATCCTTTACTATGAAAAAAAAATTTAAATTTACTTTACGACACTTAATTTTATTTTACTGAACATACCTTAATGAGATCTGTAGCTTGAACACCTAGCTTTTCAAAAAAAATAATTCAATCTTAAGAAGACTCTTATATTCACAGGTCACTAGAAAAGAATATGGAACTATTTAGTGGTAGCAAAACATAAGATATACATTGTGTGTGTACAACTACGTATTTAATCTTGAAATGTCTTGGTCGTATAAGCTAAAACTTTTTGATTTTTCGGTTTGTATTCTTCTTCAACATTCCAAATGTTTGATATGATACAAGCGTCAGTGATAACTCTTATGATTACCGTGTTCAAAATCGGTCAAAATTATAGCATAAGAGTCATTGTTTTTTATTTTCAGATTCCCACAATATCGAAATAGAGTCATGGAAGGAGGAAAGTGAAAAGTTTGTTGACACACCTGTTGTGAATATGATTTCACAGATAATTGAATCAGAAACTAATGTCTTAATAGTAGGTGAACCTGGAATCGGTAAGAGCTTTTTGATGCATCATGTTGCCTTACATCTTCATACGATGATGGAATATAACATAATTCCATGTTCAGGTATTCGGGATATAGTTAAGCATTATAAAGAGAACGTAAAACAGATGTTTGTTCTGGATGATATCTGCGGGAGGTACACAACTAGTTTGTTTGATGCTGAATATTTGATAAAAAATGAAAACACATTGAAACTGATGCTGAAAAAGAAGATTATTAAAGTACTTGCAACATGCCGATTAGATATTTACAGTGAGGAATTATTCCAAGAATCATGTACTGTTTTTACATCGAATATCTTTAATTTGTCGGCAAAATATTCAAGGGACGACAAATTAACAATATGTTCCAAATATTTAACTGAGGCAAACATTCAGCTATTGAAAGATGAAAATGTACAGTTCACACCTCTAATGTGTTATCTGTATTCCAATAGTCAGACTTTTAATTTGACAGATTTTTTGCAGAGTCCTTTTGAAACATACCAAATGGAATGGAACAAACTAAAATCATATGATCCACACAAATACTGCGCCTTGTTTTTATGTGTTATTTATAATGGCATCATGAGAGAGTCATTGTTTGATATTTATAATGAAAATAACACTGAAAATAAAGATGTCTTTGAAAACGTTTTTGAAATCTGTGAAATAAATCGTTGTACGTCTAGAAGTAAAATAAAGAGAGTTTTAGACAGCCTTGTTGGAACTTATTTAAGAAAAACAGGAAACAAGTATATAGTGATACATGATCAAATGTTTGATTTTATGTGCTGTTATTTTGGTAAAAAGGATAAAATGATAATAGGTATATTGCGTTATTCAGACATCCGAGTTATCAATGAACGGACGCAATTAGAATCTGTCAATGAACAGCATGGTAAATTTACTATAATGATATCTAGGCAGTATGAACAGGAATATTGTAAGAGAATTGAAAGTGAGTTACAATTTGGAAAAATGAATCAGTGTTTTTGCAATTCACAGATGAAGTTTGAAAAATACAGAGCCTTATTTCTCGACATTTTGAAATCAATGGACGACAGCTTACTATTGGAACATATAAACACATATGATTTAGTAGCGAATAAAGAACATCATGAAATTGAATACGAAGATTATCCAAGTGATGAGGATATGACGGAAGGACCTTTTTTAACAGCATGCATCCAAGGATATTATGATATAGTTCAATATTTTATTTCTAAAGGAGCTGATATCAATCTCTGTGGTTTGTTTGGTTCACCTCTAATAGATGCCTGCATAGGGGGAAATGAAAACATAGTGCAGCTACTGATAGACGAAGGAAGTGATAAAAACCAAACTAATCGTATAGGATTTACCCCTCTTACAATATCGTGCGTTAAAGGGAAAGAGAAGATAGTACAATTACTGATTAACGAAGGCTTTGATATCAACCAGGTTGATAAAATGGGACAGACACCTCTGAAAGCGTCTTGTTGGACAGGACATGAGAAAATAGTACAGCTACTTATTGACAAAGGATGTATTGTTAAACAGGATGCTAGTATTGGAGAGACACCCCTATTTGCTGCTTGTAAGGTAGGAAACGAGAAAATAGTTAAGATACTTATCGACAAAATCTGTGATGTTAACCAGACAACTAGTATTGGACAGACACCTCTGATAGCTGCTTGTAGTGGAGGAAACGAAAAAATAGTACAGTTTCTTATAGACAAAGGATGTGATGTTAATCAATATGATGGTTTTGGAGAGACACCTTTGACAACTGCTTGTAGTGGAGAGAATGAAAAGTTAGTGCTTTTACTTATAGACAAAGGATTTGATGTTAACCAGATTGATGGTATGGGACATACGCCCCTTACATGTGCTTGTAAAGGGGGAAACGAAAAGATAGTTCAGTTACTTATAGACAATGGATGTGATGTTAACCAGGATGCTGGTATTGGAGAAACAACTCCGACAGCTTCTTTTTGGAGGGACAATGAACGTTTTTTACAGTTACTTTTAGAAAAAGGATGTGATGTTAAACAAGATATTGGAATAGGAGAGACTCCTCTGACAGCTGCTTGTAGGGGAGGAAACAAGAAGATAGTAGATTTACTTATAGACAAAGGATGGGAGGTAAACCCGAATGACAGTATTGGAGAGACACCACTTACAGCTGCGTGTAGGGGAGGCAATGAAAACATAGTACAGTTACTTATAGACAAAGGATGTAATGTTAACCAGATTGATGGTAACAAAGATACACCACTGATAATAACCTGTAGTTTGGGAAGAAATGAAAAAATTGTACAGTTACTTCTAAACCAAGAAGTGAATTTAAATCAGACTGACAGGACACGACAGACTGCCCTTACTGCAGCTTGTAAAGGGGAAAACGACAAGATAGTACAGTTACTTCTAGACGAAGGAGTTAACGTTAGTGAGATTGATATGATTGGACATACACCTTTGACTGTTGCTTATAGCAGAGGACATGACAACATTGTACAGTTACTTATAAATCAAGGCAGTGACGTTAACAACTCCTTCGATACGATAAACCTTTAATCGCTGCCTGCATTGGAGGATATAAGAATAGTTATCAAAGGTACCAGGATTATAATTTAATACGCCAGACGCGCTTTTCGACTACATACGAGTCATCAGTGACGCTCGGATCAAAATAGTTATAAAGGCAAACAAGTACAAAGTTTAAGAGCAACGAGGACCCGAAATTCAAAAACCGGTTAAGGTAATCTATTCCTGGGATAAGAAATTTAATGAAATGACCATATAGTAGATATTCATGTCAATACCAAGTGCTGGGTACAGGGCTGGTGATACTTTGGGGACAAAACGTTCACCAGCAGTGGCATCGACTCATTAGTGTAAATAGTTATCAAAGGTATCAGGATTATAATTTAATACACCAGACGCGCGTTTTGTCTTCATAAGACTCATCAGTGACGCTCAGATCAAAATAATTATAAAGTCAAACAAATACAAAGATATAGTAGAGTTGCTAATTCATCAGGGATGTGATCTCCACCGGACTATTTTAATCGCCATTCACCCCTTTGACAGCTGCTTGTAGAAGTTCAAATAAAAATATATGTAAGCTGTTGATAAAGAACGGGGCTTGATCTTAACGAGAATGATGGTAGTGGAAAAAACACCTCTGGTGGCAGCGTGTCAACATTGAAGTTATTGAATAGTGAAAATGTTCATAGCCAAAGGAGTTGATCTGGATCAGTGAAGAGGGAGTGCCAACTATTACTGCTGCATGTGTGGCAGGTAGCGAGAATATAGTAAAGCTGCTGATAGACACATGTGTTGATGTTGATTATTCTGATAGTATGGGAGAAACGCCTCTGATAGCTGCGTGTTGAGTACGACATGGAATTATAATACGCTTACTTTAAGACAAAGGATGTAATGTTAACCAGATTGATAATACGCTTAAAACATTTCTGAGTTATGTTTGTATGATAGAAAATCAGAATATTGTTAAATTACTGTTAGCAAAGGAGCTTAAGTTGTTGCAAAATAAAGGAGCCGGTGCAAAAATAAACGAGCCGGTGCAAAAATAAAGGAGCCGGTGTTATTAATTTATAACAATAGTAATGTACACAACCGAGAGGCTTATACTAGCTTGTATCGTTAATAAACGAGGAGTATTGGTATATTTGGCGCATATATTGAGAACTTTTGTACCCATGGGTTTCAATGTGGTTATAATATCTAACTTGAGGAAAACTCATAAAAAGCTTTTTTAATTTCCTATGGAAATAAACTTATCATAGAAACCAGGATTTTTGTAATTACGCCATACGCGGGTTTCGTCTACAAGACTCATCAGTGACGCACGAAAAAATTTAAAAAGGCAAAATAAAGTACGACGTTGATGACCACTGAGGACTTAAATTTGTAAAACCAACATACAATCAGTATTAGAAGTGGAGATAACTATTCAAAAATGAGTTTTGTTTTGTCCATTTTCTGTTGATTTTCTAAAAATCTATTTAAATATTGATACTTTGATGGGGTTATAAGTTCGTATTTGACTATATTATATAATCTTCTGCTCATGAAATGTACAAAACCGAATTGTTATGGGTATTTGTATTTTTTAACGTGTGCATTTTTTATTAAAGAAATTGCAAATTTGTGGCTTTGTGGCTATTTTGAAAACAATAATGTGAAAATTTGGTAATGTTTATATCTATATATTTTATTTGTTCAGCATCTACCTTGTTTAAAGAAAATTTAAACCACAAAAAGAAGAATATATGCTTAATTATTTTTATTAAATTTGAAATTCTTTACCTTGACATGTTGAAAAAATCAATGAATGGTCAACTTATGAATTATGAAATCTAGATTGTAGCTGGATAAAAGATATGAAAACACCTTTAGAGTTGTTTGTTATACACTAATGAATGCTAAAATATCAAGAATCATTACATTATGTTGAATAGCAGCGGTAAAGTGATAATTTTGTGTCAATTGATTTGATATTTCTGCCTATTTTACCGATTTATCTAACTTTTACATCTCCATAGGAATTTTGAATCGTGATTTTTTTGTTTTCCTCAAGTAAGATTGATGGGACTTTGTTCTATGTATATTTTGGGTATAATGTTAAAGATGAAAACATAAAAATCTTATGTTGAAATAACTTTAAAATTAAGGTCAAATTTATGCTAGATTGACTGGACTAGAACGTCACATTCGTTTTAAAAATACAAAATAACACACGTTCTTTTTTTTTATCATTATTTATATTCAAAGTCATTTTTATTTTAGCTGCACAGTGTCTCATTGTTAAATAATATCTGACAAAATGTTTTTGTCCACCTTATTGACTTTAAATGTTCTGAAAACGAAACTGGTCAACTGTGCTGTAAATATTTGTATGATTTATATGACTTTGGGAGAATAGATTTTGTAACTAGTATGTTTTTTTAAATTTGTACTGGTTGATGGTTTTGTCATGCAACAAATTGTATATCTTATATGTTTTCTTCTTTATTAAATGATATTATTATACATTTACCTCATATACCACTTTATAAAGATAATGTATTTTCACTGAATAATTATACACAGATTTGTGACTTCGTTAATCGCATCTTTTCTATCGCTTGAACTTGAAATAATTGGTACACACCACAAGTAAAACCAACTCATAGCATGTCAAACGCTTGCGCATTTTGAGTAAGGGTCTATTTTACTACTGACTAAACCAAATGGCAATTGAGATGCCTTTTAATTTGATATTCTTAGATTCCGTTAGAGTGAAGCAACATTTCAGCAGTTACTTTTGACTATTTTCTAGTTGGGACTGTACATGTATACAAGGCCTTGTGTTTCCTTATAAATATTTCCACCTACTATCAAGCTACTGAGGTAGTAAGAAAAAATGTGTCTTCAATTTTTCAACTAATGTCATTATGATTTCGTTAATCGTAATAGAATTTATTAACTCATCATAAATACCAGGATTGAAATTTCATATTTGCGTCAGACACACGTTTTGTCTACAAAAGTCTCATCCGTGACGCTCGAATAAAATAAAATGTTAAAACGTCAAACAAAGAACGAAGTTAAATAGCATTGAGGACCAAACAAATCCTGTTTTTTGGCCAAATACAGTCACACATGACAAACATTCCCATAATTTTGTATCGACTCGGGAACCACCGACGTACCATCGAATATATTTTTATAGGCCACACTACTAGTGCCATTAATGGACCAGGATCTGCACATCCTTCTGGAACATATATTTTTGCATCCGATTAATTGTCCGTTGATTTTCATTTGTTGTGGTTTTTGAGGTAGCAATACACAGTCAAAAGTTTAGTTTCGCATTTTGGCCATGACGAATTTTTTAAACATGAAATATTTTGTACAATAAAATGAGATTTTAAGATAGTTGAAGAATAATATAGCCTTCCAATAAAATTGAGAATGGAAATGGGGAATGTGTCAAAGAGACAACATCCCGACCATAGAACAGACAACAGCA
Organism: Mytilus edulis; assembly: GCF_963676685.1. NCBI lineage: Eukaryota > Metazoa > Mollusca > Bivalvia > Mytilida > Mytilidae > Mytilus > Mytilus edulis. Next base: position 89,249,055 of record NC_092347.1, on the reverse strand, counting down.
GAAGGTCACCAACAGGTCTTCAATGCAGCGAGAAATTCCCGCACCCAGAGTCGTCCTTCAGCTGACCCATAAAAAATATGTATACTAGTTCAGTGATAATACACGCCATACTAAACTCCAAATTGTACACAAGAAACTAAAAATAAAAAATAAAACAAGACTAGTAACAAAGGCCAGAGGCTCCTGACTTGGGACAGGCACAAAAATGCGGCGGGGTTAAACATTTTTATGAGGTCTCAATATGAACATTAATTTGTTTTAAATGCCATTTTTCTGTTTGACAGACCGTATTTTCACATCCGTATGGCCGATAGGTCATCGAATTGACAAACAAAACTGAGTCAATTCGTTGACCTATCGGCCATACGGATGTGAAATTACGGTTTTATTGATTACAAAATCCATATTTATACCGACTAAAATCATATTCAAAGATAAAATTACAGTGTCGGATTTTAGAATCAATTTATTAAATAAAGGCAACAGTAGTATACCGCTGTTCAAAACTCATAAATCCATGGACAAAAAACAAAATCGGGGTAACAAACCAAAACCGAGCGAAACGCATTAAATATAAGAGGAGAACAACGACACAACACCGAAACGCAACACACACAGAAACAGACCAATCATCAGACAAAACACCACGAGAATAACAAATGTAACATGAAAACCAAATACATGAATTTGGGATAGACAAGTACCGTGCCACGTCTTATCTCAATATCTCAAAAATAAGAGAAAACACAAACGACTCAACGTTAAAATGCAACACAAAGAGAAACGAACAATATTATAACAATGACCATCTTCCTGACTTGGTACAGGACACTTTTAAAGGGGAATAAAAGTGGTGGGTTGAACCTGGTTTTAAGGCATGCCAAACCTCGCACTTTAATGGCAAAGTTAAATACAACACCGAAACGACAACACAACACCACAGGACCACAACACAAACAAACAGGAGAACATATTAGACACAGAAAAACATGATTAATAGATAACAAAAAGCATCAGGTCCAAAATTCAATACGCCAAAAACGCGCCTTGCCCACACAAGACTCACCAGTGACGCCCAGATATAAAAGATCGAACGTGAAAAAAGTACAAAGTTGTACAGCACTGAAGATCAAAAGTTGAAAAGGTTTCGCAAAATACGGCATTGTTTTTATGCCCGGGATAAGAACATTCTTATTAAAAGTGTCGATAGATTTACCCGGATCGTATCTAAATTTACAAGCTCAGTCAATATCACCGTAAAATATGCATATACTACCCGTACAACTAAACTTCAAAACTAACTTATTTGATTAATATTTTCGTAATTGCATGGCAACTATTTACAGACTGCATCCACATGGGTGTGTTCCCAACACAAACATTCAGCTGAGATATTTGGAATAAAAACTAATTTGACAATACACATATTTTATGATCATCATCAAAGTTCTATAAGTTGACAGAAACGTCGTGTATGTTTTGTAGCTCTAGAGAAATAACAAATCTTTCATTATGTGATTTGATGATTTACCGATTGCTTCTTATATACCCTTGTATTAAATTTTTGGATGTTCGTGCCTGGCAATTCAGATAGCAGGAGATATAACTAATCTTTCACGTTGGGATTTATTCAGTTGCATACGATAATATATCTCCCAATTGATACAATATTCCCGTGCTTGCAATTCCTATCACGATTTTCTTGATAGAGAGTTGCTGCTCACAAGGAAGCTATTAAGCCAAGAGTTCCAAAGGGTGAGGTTGAAATCATCCCTTTGTAAATTTTACGGACGCCATCACGAGTTGGTTGACCGTTATGGAATAACCGTTTCACAAATGATATCGGATATGTTCCTTACGTCGTATCTACAGTCCCCTTCCCTTTCATGAATATGACCTACCGAATTAGACTATTTACCGGATTTGTTATAACATAAGCAACACGACGGATGCCACATATGGAGCACCTATGATCACCCCTAGTTTTTGGTTGTGTTCGTGTTGCTTATTATTACTTTTCTATGTTGTGGTATCTGTTCTATTGTTTTTCTGTTTGTCTTTTTCCTTTTTAGCCAGGCGTTGTCAGTTAATTTTCGATTTATGAGTTTGATTGTGGTATCTGATATCTTTTGTCCCTCTTTTATTACCAATTTTGTGCTTACCACGAGCTTAATAACTGTGTCAAGTGTGAAGAAGAATCAACTAATGTTTTCGAATAACCTGAGAAAATCCCCGATTTTTGGTCTGTTTTGTTTTGCTCAGGATATAGTCTGTGGAATTTGATGCGCTTTCGTTGCCTGTTTTTTGTAATAACGTTGTCAGTTTCTCTGCGACTAGTGAGATTTGATATCCCATTTTATCTTTGGTCTGTTTTTATATTCATTAAATGATTTATCCTATTTTCTTTTGGCGAGACGTTTTTTCCTTTGTTGTTTTTTTTCTTTTTATACTCAATCAGTCTGCATAACGGACTGCTGTGTCAGGTAGATAAATGCAAGTGCAATAGTTGTTGTAGATGTTGATGTCTAATACAAATGTTCAGTTTCTATAGACGCCAATGATTTTTTTTTTGAACACAATATGTTATTTTGATGCGGTAATAAAACAATTTGTTTTACATAAAAGTATCTTCATTTTCTCAAAACTGCAAACTCGAAGGTGTAATATGTAATATGTCTATACGTAACAAAAACAAGTTTAAAAATTTGATTATGTTATCAATCTTTTGTTTCAAATAAATGTGTTTATCACTCTCTCAACAAACTTCGATACTGTAATATATAGTCCAATATCTTATGAATGAAAACATAAAAAAATTGTGCCGATCTGATGAATCAAGCCTTCTCCACAGATATATTGTTCTTGTTATGTGTTGTTTCAACTCCGTCCAATAGGGGATTGGAAGCTCGCAAACATTGTTAATGCCGACGAATTTATAATTCCGTGGTAATCATCGGTCGCTGTCTGTCATATTTGATTTTCGTTTATATCTTATTTTTTGTCATACATTCGGACTTTGAATTATTGTCTTTTTATTTATTTTTTCACATTTTGTTATGTCTAGGACCCTTTATTAGAAACCTATATGATATAGGTTTTACTTATTGTTGAAGGCTGTATTGTGATATTAATTGCTTACATCTTCTTCAGTTGGTCTCTGATAGATGGGTTTCTTATTGGCAATCAAACACCTTAGAGAATTTTAAATGTTCATTCATAGAAAATGATTGGTTTTTCATCCTTCTGCAAACGTGAGGTGCCAAAAAGAATAGTCGCAGAAAGCTTTGGTTTGGTTGAGCGTGTAAAGCAGTAAAACTTTAAATTTTTCGGAAAACTAAGGTTTTTTTTTTTTTATCTCAGAAATAGATTACCATAGCCGTATTTGGCACAACTTTTTGGAATATTTTGTCCTCAATGCTCTTCAACTTTGTACTTATTTTGCTTTATAATTATTTTGATCTGAGCGTCACTGATGAGTGAGTCTTGTGTACACAAAACGCGCGTATAGCGTATATAATTATAATCCTGGTACCTTTGGTAACTATTTACATCACTGGGTCGATGCTACTGCTGGTTGACGTTTCGTCCCCGAGGGTATCACCAGCCCAGTAGTCAGCACTTCGGTGTTGACATGAATATCAATTAAATGGTAATTTTTTATAAATTTCCTGTTACAAGACTTTGATTTTTTCGAAAAACTTTTATATCCTAGGAATAGATTACCTTAGCTGTATTTGGAACAACTTTTTGATATTTTGGATCCTCAATGCTCTTCTACTTTGTACTTATTCAGCTTTATAACAATTTGATTTGAGCGTCACTGATGAGTCTTATGTAGACGAAACGCACGTCTGGCGTATTAAATTATAATCCTTGACTGGTACCTTTGCTAACTATTTACAACATTAATGCCAAAGAGCTCTTTATTGAATTAAAAAAAAAACAACAACAAAGAAACATGAATTTAAGTGTTTATTCGATGACAATAACCTTTTTGATTCCCGTTATGGAAATTACTGCCCTTCCTCAAATTTAACAGTAATAAAAAGAAAAATATATAGTCTTAATACATTAGTTAATAAGAAACAACACAGTCAGATAACTAGCTGTCATATGTCCAATCTGTATTATAGCATTTTGTTTACAGATGTTATCTTCTTAAACGATCAATTTGAATTTGCACAGTTTCTATAACGTTTGTATAAATTCCAAATCGGTGAACTATTGATTCACGTTCATCTGAGAAATAACATATGAAAATTCAATTTAGGCACTTTTCACTAATTTTCATTATATAATGTACCGCATAACATCAGACCAGTATTAATTTTATTCTTCATTTCATATCTGATATATATCATGGAAAACTTCCAATTTTACTACATGTGGTAGTTCAGTAAATATCGTATTGGTGGTCTAACTGTTAAGAAATCAACATTGCGCTTTACGAAATGTCAAATCTACAATGTATGTGTGTGATAAATGTTATTCATTTAAAAAGTAAAATCACAAAAATACTGAACTCAAAGGAAAATCAAATCGGAAAGTCCTTAATGACAAAATGAAATGACAAAACACATCAAAAACGAATGGACAAATACTGTCATATTCCGGACTTGGTACAGACATTTTCATATGTAGCAAATGGTAGATTGAACCTAGTTTTACAGCATTAAATCTCACTTGTACAACAGTCGCGTCAAATTTAATAATATTGCTAATGATTCGTGAACAAAACAAACAGACAATATCGGTAAAAATGGCACAAGTAAAGGTAAAAAATCTTATTCGGTAGGTCACATTCTTGAAAAAGGAACTGGATTGTAGTTACGACATGAGGAACATATCCGATATCATCTATATAACAGATATTTCATAACGGTGAACCAGCTCGTGATGGCGTCCGTACAATTTACGAAGTAATGATTGAAATCAGCTTCCAAAAACGCCACTATTGGGAAGTCGTAATCATTTCTTTCGTCGTAAAGTTTTGTTTTCAACATACCCTCATAGTCAATTTCTAGATATAGATCCTAATCAAGTGGCAAAATCAAGTGCTCAAACACATCAAACGAAGGGACAACTGTCATATTCCTGACTTGGTACAGGCATTTCCTATGTAGAAAATGGTGGATTAAACCTGGTTTTATAGTGCTAAACCTCTCACCTTGTACGACAGTCTCATCAAATTCCGCTATATTTACAAAGATGCGTGAACTAAACAGACATAATAAATAAAACAGTCAAAATATGGGTACAAAAGTCATCATCGTGTTAATTTAAAAAGAAACAATTTAACAGAACACAAATGCATCTATCAAATTAAAAACACATTCATTGCCTCTCGTGTCTGACGTCAGAAAATTCACACGTCACATATGTTTGACGTTCAATATTTATACAAACAATTTAAAATTCCACACGGGCAATATTAGCATATAGGGTTAAAAAATCAAAAGGATGTAAGAATTAATTTCAGAAACAGACCGAGATTTTAAATAGTCCAAAAGTTTTATAGAATTTATGAGAATCCATAAATGGTTCATTCCACTACGCGATTAAATAATTGACGTTTGTGGTTCAACGTATTTTCTAATTTATAATAGATGACACATTATAGAACGACATACTGACAGGATCTTTTAAAGTACAGAGTCACATTATAAGAACCAAAGAAACACAAGAAGTCGCATATACAAAACACACCAGCGAAAATGAAAGATAATACAAACACATTGACGTGATACATAAGTACCGCGCCACGTTGAATAGATATCCCATAAAACAATCCAACAGTAAAATGAATATCAATAATAGACCAAAGGCACCTTCCGATGAACTTTTTCAGAAAAAGGACGAGACGTTCTTTGAAATACCCCTGGTTCATTAACTTTCTGCTCAGACACGTTTTACAAAGTGTGAGTAGGAGCGTCAATTCATATTAATGAAAAAGTTAGTTTCTTTTTCCACCCATCAAGGATTATGTACCCTTGTTTTGATTCAATGCTAAACGTATGGAATTTTATAGAAAATCCATATCAAGTACACCTTTTAGGGTGCAATCGACTAGTGACTCAGCACAAAGTTCTTTTTTTAATTTAAAGGTTGTGTAGGACTTTTTAAACAATAACCGCTAGCACATTATAGAAAAACAAGCGAGTAACCGTTGTTAAAAATTTATAACATAAATCTCTGTGTTTTTTCTGTCAAAAAATCTCCTTTTTCTGTTAAATGCAATGAAACGATGGATAATAATGCTTTTCACAAAGTTTTTTCCTTGGTTTACGACCCCTCCTGTAGACCTGTAAATTGCAAATCAAAAACAGCAAAGATAATGGAATTTAAGTAAATAGAATTAAATTCAGTTATCGCTGGGGCCACTGACGGATTGTGTTTCATGTTTTATATTTACCTAACACGAGTGACGTTATATTATGTGACGTAATTTAGTCCTTTTTAGAATTTCATCGCAGCAAGCAAGCTGTTTAAATTTCGTAATCTGTAAAATTGAAAACCCGCCCTCCCACTCCTTTTTTTTTGTATGAGATACTGCTCTTTTTTTTTATTTTTCAGGTTTGTGTCGGTGTCAGTGGTGATACAGATTTGACTGATGATGTTTACTTGTTTGCTGTTGAGAGAAAAGTTACTTTTATTTGAACTTTGAGCATCATAAATAGATTCCCAGTAAATGGCAGAATTCGCTGCATAGAATCTTAATGTTAACTATGAAATTTTAGGTTTTTGGATAATACAGACTACACTTGCAATTATGTATCCCACGGTAGAGATGCGTCATTTTGTACAAATGTTAGACTAATATTGACGTCCGGCTTCTAATCGAAGTCCGTTCTTCAAATTGACGGCCGTTTCTTAAATCGACGCCCAAATGAATAATCTGACGTCACATTCTCTAATACTTGTGCTATTTTCACATTTCCTGACCGGTGTGAGAAATGTATTTATCTATTTTTTGTGCTATTTTCACATTCCTGACCGGTGTGAGAAAAATATTTTTCCTTACTAGTGAAAAAACTGTTCTCGGCAAATGATTAGTCGAAATTTGATTATGACGTCAACATCTTTTGTTTTGTTTTCAATTTTGCTATTGTGACGTCATGAAAAAGGGCGACCATTCCTGATGATGTCGCTAATGAAGAACACAAGTTTCTGAAAATCTTTAAAAACGAAGGATAAAAATCATTAGAGAAACAGATTCCGACACTATAACTCGTGTATTACGATATTTCTCCACTCTCGACAGTTAAATTTTAATTATTTAAAAAGCTCGGCAAGCCTTGCTCTTCAAATAATAACATTTAACTGTCTCGAGTGGAGAAATATCGTAATACACTTGTTGCAGTGTAGGAATCTATATTTATCCCCACTAGTTATCGGCAAATGATTGGTTGAAATTTGATTGTGTCTTTAAATTTTTTTGTTTTCTTCTGAATTTTCTTATTATGACGTCATGAAAAAACGCGACCATGTCTGATGACGTCATATCAAAAGTACACAACTTTCCTCAAATCTTTGAAAAGGAAGGATAAAAATCATTCTATGCAATTTGGATGTGACAATTTTGTTCATTGGCTAAAAGTTGTCGTCAAATCCACAGTTGACCACGCGTAACTAAGGAGGGACCCGCCATTTTTAATTGATTTAATCAACAAATGTTCGATTACTACTACATAATCGAAAATAAAACACTCTAATCGACGTCCAATGTGACGGCATGTATTGACAAAACTACGCCCGATTGGTTGTGGTCGTCTTTAATCAATGTCCAATATCAATAATAAATATAAAGTACTGGACATAATTGCTTACACTTATACATGTACATGTTTATATGGTTGAAACATTTATCAATACATAATTTGCATATAGTTTTTTTCAACCCGAAATAGGTATCCTGCAAATTAAAGTTTATCTTGATAAAAAGTCAATCGAATCTGAGTAGCGTGTCATTCCTATTCATGTTAATAAATGACATCCATCGAAGGAAGTGTATGTCAAGGAGAAAACAACCCAACGACAAAGAAAACCACATTTGTTTTTTTAAATAGATCATATTTGTCACACATAATATGTTCAAAGGTCTACAGATTTTAACTGCTGTCAATTCTGGTCAATTTTGTATTCTGTGTCCAAAACGGACGATGATAAGGGAAGCTAAAATTTGGACGTCGACTAGAACATGGTCGTCGATTAGATAAGCATAACATTGGCCGTCGATTTGGAAGGAAATTTTATTGTGACGTCAGATTTGGACGTCGATTTGAGGAACGGACATCGATTACAGACCGGACGTCGATCTGAGTCTTACACCTATATATCAGATATATAAAATAACCAAAAATAATGATGCTTATTCTTTCTGTTTTCGTTCCGTAATCCGTTTCCGCCGTTTAGTAACACTCAAATATGGCGCATGCGTTGCGATACAGATACATGTACCATGGTTTATTGTCAATAACATCAAACATTTTTTAACTCTAATTAACATATGTGTTCAGCTATTTTTATGACTGTAGACTAATTAGACTAACGAGAATATATAAAGCAGGAAGAATATATATATATATAGCTCCCATGAAATGTTATATTTTTAAATACAAGATATTCATGATCATTGCTAAAAAAGAAACCAGTTTTTCAAAAGATATCCTATTTCAGGTTTTTCCAATCCCTATTTATACTGTCATGGTTGTCGAGGAAGATTGTCATATAATGGCGTCTGGGATATATTCATTGGTATATTTGTTGTAAGTACACGTATATTTTATTTATTCGTTATCCGTCGTCTCAATTTCAAAGGTCATTTATCAATCATCATCTCCTCTATCAACAAACAAACATAAATACATGATATAATAAATAAAAATCTGCGTTCCTCTTCCTTGTCACTCGTGGCCTTTTAATAGTTTATAAGTCACAGTCCGTTGCTTTCTTTTAAGATAAAAGTAGAGATGAAAGAAAGGAACGAATGATGTGCACCTGTATTTTGAGAAAAATAGTATGAAAACACGGTTGAAGAAACTACAGTACTCAAAATTATTCGAATTACATGTACCTTCAGAAGAATGTCAATGCTTTTATTTAAGTAAGATATTACGATGTACAGTATTTCACAGTGAAATAATGTCTCGGTCAATTTGAAAACACATCACGAAGAAGGCCACATAACATAATAAAATATTGCCCTGAATAGTATTTCACTATAAAATATCGTCTCACTCTGATGACAATATTGAATGAAATATTTCATAGGGACAATTACGAAATCGTTTTAACTGATTTATAATTTGTTCCTATACATAACGTATTTATTATATAACGGAATACTTATCCGTTCCCACGGATAACGGATTAGCACCAAATTTTGGATATCTCAAATGAACGTAAGATACTATATATATATCTGTAGCATCCACTTTTAGCAGTCAATCAAGATAGCAGCCACTTTTTTCCAGCAGCCAATTTTCATTATATGTCTAAAATCGAACAATATTGTATAAGACTTCAACGTTCCGTAAATCACAAAATCTTAGTATTTTATAATTTGACTGCGAAATTCGACATTTGCACGGCTAGTTGTGATTCTTAAAATATGACAGTTCTTTTAAACGGCCAAAGATGATAGCGGTCAGTTTTGTTTTCGGAGGATACGGTTCGACTCACATATCCAGTATTTCAGTTTTTTCCATATATATTTCTGTATAAAAGAAATAAAAAACATTTCGATATACATGTAATGTTAATCTCTTTTCAATATACAAGCATTTTCTATAAAAATCCTACATGGACTAGGTTGTACGGCACGCAGCATTTCCTATGAAATCCATTTAGGAAACTTATTTATTTATGAATTGTATCCGAATTTTTGATACATCAACAAACATCATGCCACCATGGCCAAAATTAGATCATAAGGGGCAAATGCAGTTTTTGGCTTACATCTAAAAAAAAACTACAGCATTTAGAGCAAATCTGACACGGTAATAATGTTCATCATTTCAAGATCTATTTGCCTTGAAATTTTCAAACGCATCAGACAACCCGTTGTTGGGTTGCTGCCCCTAAATTGGTAATTTTAAGGTAATTTTGCAGTTTTGTGTTTTATCTTAAATATTATAATAGAAAAAGCTAAACTGTAAACAGCAAAATTGTTCAACAAAATAAGTTCTACAAATACGTCAACTTTACAAAATTTGTCAGTTGAGTTATCGACCTTTAAGGACAATTTTACACAATTTGTTTATGTTTTCTATCTTTAAAAAATCTTCTCAAATAAATCTAGTATGCATTCTGTATTTTATGTCCTTGTAAGCCAAGAAACATAGTTACTATGGCATAAGGGAACATATGGGTAAAATGCATTTATTTGCTTTTGAAGTATCTATGACAGATACAAATATCATTTAAATGGCATTTTCAAGCCACTCATTAATATATATTTTGAAAAGCAAAAATAATCATCGATGAAAGATTGAAGCAAAACTAACAGGTGAACGATTCAAGCTCTTGAGAGACTTTGTTAAATTTTCCTCGAAGTTCAGTATTTTTGTGATTTTACTTTTTTCTATCATGATGCGACTTGATTTGAATTTTTCGAAGAAATTTTGTTTGAATCGCTGTAGATGTCGTCTTACATTATACTAGATTTTTCTTAAACTATTGAACTGATTGTTTTGTTTACGTAGTTGTCAAACGGGGTCACGCAATGTTAAGATGATGAAAAAAGAGTTCCGGTAACAAATGGGCGGGGCCTAATGCATAATTCGTACTATACAAATAAAGCAAAAGCTTATTTATACACCTTTTATTTGTACAATAGAAGGCTAATAACAGGATAAATTGCATTAATGTTTCATTTATTTTCATAACAAAAAGATGTAATTGTTTTTACCTTTATTTAGGGTTAAGTGTTATGAAATTTAAATTTTGTTGTTTGCAACCTAAAAATACAAACTTATAAGAAATGTAATCTCTTCGAATTGTGGGTTAAAAATCGTGTCTACAATTCAAAATAACACAAAAAACATATTCTAACAACTGGTTTACCGACTTTACTATATAGTGTATAGAACGGAACGTTTTAGTTGACCAATGATAAACTTTAATGTGTATATCAACTATCATTCGAATTTCAGAAAGATGACAGGAAAGCAGTACATTAGGTAATAAAACCAAACAAGATCTGGAAAGATGCAAGTATAAGAGAGAAGATCTCCACGTTGTGACATATTAAACAACTGTTTTGCTCTCGCAAGATGGACGGAGGACCTTCGACATCAAGCGGGATAAAACCCTCAAAACGGAAGAAATTAGAGCATGCAGTTGATATGATAGCTTCTAAAAAGTCGCGAGTCATTGGTATGTGGACCTTATTCAATGCATATGTACAGATATTATCTAAACAAGGTCTTCAATGTTTTGATTGAATCTAGGACTTTTATACTACAAAATTTAATCCTGGTATCTATGATGAGTTCATTTATTAAGTTTTTAAGTTAGTATAATAGTCCCAGGTTGAATAAAGTATTAGATCCACAAGTAAGTTAGTATTATAGTCCCAGGTTGAATAAAATATTAGATCCACAAAATTACTCACGTAGGAAAATTTCGTTCCTACGTTATATGCAGAATTTTGGGGGAGTTGTTAATTGTGAACAGCATTTTACGTTTAAGTCCAGAGAGATTATTCTATTAAGCTAAGTAAGTTAATCCTTTTTTTTGCGAATTTCGACGGTTTATTCCATTTTAACATGTCATGTTTGTCAGGTTTTGGTCATCAGGAAATAAAGACAAAACAGTATAACGCTGTTCAATAGTCATAAATCGATTAAGCGAAGAAAAACATCAGACTACTGTAGCCCTTTTCACAAAAAATCTTAAGTATAAAATTTATCGTAAGTTTAAAATATTCCTTAACAATTCAACTAAATATTTTTATCGTAAGATTAATTTTACACTTAAGATTTTTTGTGACAGAGTCACAAACTGAAGCGCATCAACGAAAACAACGGAATAACAGAAACACTGAACTGCTACAAAAACGAACGCCAACATACATATAAACGGACTATTTGATAACAACTGCCACATTCCTTACTTAGTACAGGACATTGAAAGATAAAAATGGTGCGTTGAACCAGGTTTTATGGTTAGCCAATTCTGCCGCTTTTATGGCAATGTTAAAATACCGCTAAAACGACCACATTACGTGACATAAATCATGTAAATACTCGTTCCAATAGACAAAAGGATAGAGAAATGCACAAATAAATAATATCATAGTACATTACATCATGTAAAACAAAAAATAATAATTGAGACCTTCCACACATAGTACACCACAATATAATTTTTAACTGTGCGTCACACGAATAAATTAACGTCATAATTAGTGACGTCACAGGTAAATTTCAAAAAGAAACAATAAATTAGGATTACATTTGTAGTTTTGTAATTTGATGTATTTTCTAATCATTTCAAGAAAATGAATATAGAACTATATTAGTAATGGTGTAAAAATTTCTATTTTCTAAGAATGGTTTTTTTTTTCTTATTAATTAAAACGGTGTGAAAATAAATAAATCATGTACTTATATTTGCTTCAAACTAAAAATCATATAAATGAAGTAGCTGATCAATTATCTTAATATGTACGTATATATACATTTCGAAAAGAAAAATAGAATGCAAACCTACATTTTAAACCAGACTTAAAGGGCACATCATAACTTCTTAATGCTGTTGAATATATAAAAACCGAGACACTTCTAATAGAGATGCGAATTTACAAGCGGTAAACCAGTCATATTCGTTCGGTACTTAGCAGACCCAACCACGTAAATGGTAAACAAAATCTAAGACGAGGTAAAAATTCGTTAGTCACTTTAAACACAGACACATCGTATATATCAACTCATTCCTGATGGTGTTCAGAAATCTTTCCTCCTCTTTAACTCTGTTGGAGCAGTTTCTGCGTTAGCACTCTCCTGTATATGAAGTCGATAAAGTGTGAACATGCACGATCATAGCGGATTAATTGAGATATGTAAACACCATACAATTGGGCAAGGGGTATGTTATATCTCGAAACGGGTTGGGAAAAGCTTAAAGATCGAAGGGAGGCCCACAGATTAATTTATTTTTACAAGATGAAAAATAATATTACTCCGGAATATTTATCAACCTTAGTTCCAGAATCCCACGCAACCATACATAATCATAATCGAGAAACTCGTCCCTAATTCCCCCTGTTCGAACAAGAACAGCCCTGTATTCAAATTATTTTTTACCGTCAACTGTACGTTCATGGTATCTCCTCCCTGAGAATGCTAAGACCAGTACTTCGCTCGGGGCATTCAGGAATTGTGTCCAGTCTCGGGCGATCAAACCTCCAAATTATTTTTCCATTGGTAAGCGATTAGGTCAAATTTATCACTCAAAACTTCGTATGCAATGCAGTTCTCATCTTTTTGTTAAAAATATAATGGCTTCGCCACTTTGTTTATGTGGTGCTATATAAACGACAGCGCACTTCTTGTTGTACTGCCCCCGTTTTCACATTATGCGTGAACAGCATTTTTATAATCTCAATATAATACATTATTTGTCGGAAGAAATCTTGCTACACGGTTCAACGGATTTCAGCTACGAACAAAACATTGAAATATTCTTGGCAGTTCAAACATTTATACTCAGTAGTAAAAGATTTTTCATATGATAGCACACATCTTGTTCAACAAGTAATATACTTATATCTTAAATAATTGTGTCCGTTCAGAAACATACACTTTATTATTGAATTTCCGATGTATATTTTTTGTTTCTTTCTTATGTGTCATAACCTTATTATATGTTTTTTTCTTCTTTCCGTCTAGTGCAACATTGTTATTTTATTTAACATTTTACTCCTTGAGTATTACAATATGAAATGTTCTTATTAGGAAACGGATTAATTTAAGCTAACAGCTTGTTTCTGGATCCTATTAATTATTTCACTTGTATTATTATGTAAATGCCTATTTGTGTACATTACTTTACCTGCATTTAATTAATAAAATATGTTTACACTACTAGCACTGGTGGTAAGTGGATGGTCGTAACTAAAAGTTACGACCATCCGGAGATGGCAGACAACTCTAGGGATAAGTTTTTCTTTTCCGATTTTCGTGCAGTAAAATGTTCATTTGAGTCAAACCGCTTGTCTCATACATACTATTCGGTGGTTCGGAGATATTGAAACCAAATTCAATGCATTAAAACATGTCAATTTTCGTAAAATAGTCATTCAAAAATTCGAGCATGATGGTCGTAACTAAAAATACAAAAATGGGGATGGTCGTAACGAAAATTTGTGATGGTCGTAACTCTGTTTTAAATAAAACCGAATAAGGCAAGTCAAGAGTTTTAAACGTGTCTTTTATTGTATGCGTATATTATATGTTGTATTTCTGAAGATTTTTTAAATTTTTTACATACAACGTAAAATAAAGCAATTTCAATCCGTGTAACACTTATCAATTAAAATTTTAAAAAAAGTTTTCAAATATTAGCTTGGGGGAATTTTGTTTAAAGTTTCAAATTGGTTTAAAATTCCAAATTTTTAAAACGTTTTGGACCGAACAAGGCAAGTCAAGAGTTTTAAACGTGTCCTTTATCATATGAATTTATTATATTATATATTGTGAAGTTGTTTTCACCAATGATAAAATCTAAAGGGGGTGAAGAGAGGGGTACCTGTAAAGTGCGAAACGGAAGAAAATTGGAACAAATCGAACGAAACAATACAAAATGAAATGACAGTCATATATACTAAAAATATAATGTATAAAACTAACCAGAGGCAAATAGTTCAATTAATGTTTAAGCAATTAAATTCATTAACAATGTAAATTTCTCAAAAGTGGAGAATTCATTTTAGAACAAGAAACACAGCCTTGGTTATGATAATTCTTAGTTAGAAATAAAAAGCACGAAATGTATCAAATCATTTTTAATTACAAAATAAATGATTTTAAGGAAAGGCATTTTTAGTAAAAATGGACATCACATGAAATAACAGTATCCTGGTTTTTCTTCTTCTTTAGATTTTGCATCTTTGTTAAAGATGAACATTGTAAAAACTTTTTGAGGATGTACCTACTAGTTGATTTTTTTTAAATCTACAATTTAAGATTGATACGTTTTAAAAGTCGAAAGAGCATTAGTAAGGAGTCAAAATAATCTAAAAGTTAAAATAGATAGGTTATGAAGGTCGTTATCTAGACTAAACCATTCCCGCGAATTCGCAGGTCCGTACCTGAGTTAAAGAACATACGCTTTATTTTTAGCCTGGATTATTGGAAGTCATATTGTTATTTAGTGAAATCAAGCTGATAATAAGGTGGACACTTATGTCCATTACGAAGTCCATGAGTAGCGTGTAGCCATTCATACAATGTAAACATATAACATACACATAATGTTCAATCTGCATACCGTGGGGTTTGTATGTGATAGTCGCCGCAGTACATTTAGTTCTACCTAAGTCTCTGACATATTATCCTGGTTACAAGCTTAAGCCTGGCTTCAAACTAGTATTTTATTTTACTCTTAAAGTCAGCGCGTGTAGAAGTGTAAAATATATATATCAACACTATTCCTACTTTCGAGAGATTAATACAATTTTCATTGCGACACAATGGATTCGGTTTTCATTCCGTACCAATACTTAGAACTAATATCAATGGTATACCGCTATATATAATCATTATGTAATCGATAAACAATAGACAGCACGTTAAAAAATCCTGGGTTGAGTTCAATATCGTAGCGGCTACGTAGCTACTATCAATATCTATGTAGCAACTAGTATATAGCTACACGTTCAATAGTCAAAATCTACGTAGCACTATACGTAGTTGCTACGATATTGAACTCAACCCAGGACTCCGAAGTGTATTTGTGGATTTAATTTCCGAATGAACCGCCAAAAGCCGAATATTTGAAGGCCTATAGTTTATAAGAACTGCAATAGCTGATTAAAAGTTAACGACGAATGTTCAGAATTGTACGTTTTATAATTTCATCTGCCGACATGATTGCAGAAAAAAAGTCGAAAAAAAAAATATGAGTGAACACACGTGCATTTGGTTATTTTATGCCTTAACGTACAGTAAAAAAAATATTAATACTCAACCCAAACATACTTTTTGGCTTAATGCGAGTTGAACAGTTTTCATTGTTCCTCCTAAATGATGAGCGTTTTGAATACATCAGAACTGTGTGTGTTTAATAATTCTCTAGCTCAATTTCTGCATACCATTATCATGGTAACAAATAATATTGTTTGTAACAAATCATGTATGACATCTGAGTTTATTACTTTTACTTTTAAGATACATTAATAAAAGTTTGTCTAAATACTCGAGTTACGGTCATCTTTCAAAGTTACGACCATCATCCAAAATATTATAGTTGAATTTACGACCATCACACATTTAAAGTTACGACCATCATGCTCCAACTTTTGAATGACTATTTTACGAAAATTGGAATGATTTTGTCTATCAAATTTGGTTTCAAAACAACGCACTCACGATAAGTGTATATGAGACCAGCGGTTTGGCTCAAATGAACCTTTTACTGCACGAAAATATGAAAAGAAAAACTTATCCCTAGAGTTGTCTCCCATCTCCGGATGGTCGTAACTTTTAGTTACGACCATCCGCTTACCACCAGTGTACTAGAAGACATCTGCAAAATCGAGAGCATGGTTGAAAGTATGTAAACTGTTGAAAGATGATTTTTGTAAAAGATTTTATGTAACTGGAGAATTTCAGTAAAAGTATCAAAAGTCATTGATACTTGGGGACACAGGACAATTTTGTTTTTCAAATCCGTTATATTTTTATTTTTCATTAATTTCATATTTTTTTTCTGTATACTACGAACAGACATATATCATAATCTCTTATAATATACGACCGCCGCTGATATTAAACTTGAAATTGATAGTGTATAGCAAATACAATGTACACTTTATTTATAGGGGCACGGAGTATCTCCCAGTCCATAAGAGATAATGATAGCCTTTTTAGAATTTTCACCACTTTCTCAATGCTCTTCAACTTTGTATTTGTTTGGCTTTTCAACCATTTTGATCTGAGCGTCACTGATGAGTCTTATGTAGACGTTTCACGCGTCTGGCGTATAAAATTATAATCCTGGTACTTTTGATAACTATTTACACCACTGGGTCGATGCCACTGCTGGTGGACGTTTCGTCCCCGAGGGTATCACCAGCCCAGTAGTCAGCACTTCGGTGTTGACATGAATATCAATTATATGGTCATTTTATAAATTTTCTGTTTACAAAACTTTGAATTTTTCGAAAAACTAAGGATTTTCTTACCCCAGGAGTAGATTACCTTAGCCGTATTTGGCACAATTTTTTGGAATTTGGGGTCCTCAATGCTCTTCAACTTTGTATTTGTTTGGCTTTTTAACCATTTTGATCTGAGCGTCACTGATGAGTCTTATGTAGACGTTTCGCGCGTCTGGCGTATAAAATTATAATCCTGGTACTTTTGATAACTATTTACACCACTGGGTCGATGCCACTGCTGGTGGACGTTTCGTCCCCGAGGGTATCACCAGCCCAGTAGTCAGCACTTCGGTGTTGACATGAATATCAATTATATGGTCATTTTATAAATTTTCTGTTTACAAAACTTTGAATTTTTCGAAAAACTAAGGATTTTCTTACCCCAGGAGTAGATTACCTTAGCCGTATTTGGCACAACCTTTTGGAATTTGGGGTCCTCAATGCTCTTCAACTTTGTATTTGTTTGGCTTTTTAACCATTTTGATCTGAGCGTCACTGATGAGTCTTATGTAGACGTTTCGCGCGTCTGGCGTATAAAATTATAATCCTGGTACTTTTGATAACTATCTAACACTGCAAAAAATTCTTTGTACACGGTTATTGGAAGTACTTTCATCATAATATTCAGAAATGAACTTAAATATATATCATGACCGTTTATTTTTTTGTTGCTATCTTTAAAAACCTATGGCCACTATAGTCCAAGTAATTATGACGTCTTGGAAGGCTATTTTAAATTTTTGCATTGATGCTTTCCCGTCGATTTAAGGCTTCAAAGACAAAATCATATAATAGCCTTTCAAGAAGTCATAGTTATTTGGACTATGGCCACTAGTGCTTTTATGTCTTTTATCATGCAGTGAATACAAAGCAAAAAAAAAATATCTCAAAAATTCATTTTCACCTACAGGTATGTAAAATTATTTCATATTTTTTTACACCTGATTCATAGACCAACAGTTTCCAAGTGCATTTCGTTTTGTTTTCGTGTGAAAAAGAATAAAAAAGCAATGTAATATTTATCTATATTTACAGTAAATCCTGCAGACTTAGAAGATAACCAGAAAAGATGGTTGGTTGTTGGAATATGCCTGCACAGTATTATATCACCAGCCCTTAGAAAACACGTGGCTTCAACTTTAAAACAACTTTATGAAACGTTATGTGTTCAAGATAAAATTGATACACAAACATATCAAACTAGACTAAAAAAATATCCATCGACAGGGAAAGACGTAATTTATCTGAATTATGAAGCTGTGAATAAAAACAAAGATAATAACGGTTATAATAAGCAAAATTACGACTACGAGATAAAAAACGCAGTGGATTTATCTAAGCTATTTCTGAAAACAGATATGGCAAATTATAAAGGCTTTGATGAAATATGCGACTCCTCCACATTGCTAGGATTGATAAATAAAGTTGACCTGTTTGTTCCAGTTGTAAAAAACAATGCCGACAACGTACGTAAAGTATAAGTGTAATGGTGCCTTATTGTTAAAATGTGATAAAGAAAACCCCAACAATACTTTGATCGTGTTTTGTGTTTGTTTAGGTCGACACCAAGTCATTGTTAATACATTTAGAGATACAAACATTTTTCTTCACTATAATTCGCTATTTTTTTTTATAACATATGGTAACAAACATACCGTTTGTTATAATATAATACTTTGATGTTCATAAGACAACTTACATTGTGTTTATGCCTATCCAATGTCAGGAAGCGTACACGTCTTTGGTTGTGGTCATTCTTATTTGTCTTTCGTTTATTATCTTCGGTAAATCTTTGAAATCATGAACTCTCATACGGTTTTAAAATTAGGTATATTTATTCCACCGTTACGCTCAAATAAAGAGACAGGCAGTATTTAGATTAAACATGTCTTAATAAAAAAAATATTTATAATTATTGGTTCTGCGAACACATACCTATCCAATATATTAAAGCAATTTCAAAGTCTACAATGTTATCAGGCAATAAACAAAAAAATCAGGCGATGAACGCAAAAAAGTAGGTGTGCAATGGCATCATAAGGTAGAGTTCTTGGGAATTATTTTTTCATAAAGGTGTTAATCTTTCGAGGGAGTTACATATACAAATTAATACCTGCAGAACCATTTAATGGCAATCATAAGAATGCGCTTAAGAAACGTTTAAAATATTTGGAACATGAACATAGGTACTATAGCAATAGATGGTTAATATTTCAAAAAAGGTTCATTTATTGTTTGTTAAATATAACTGTGTTAATGATAAGGTTAAGTATACAAACAATGTGTACTGCAAATAGCGGATGAGGCGAAGTAAACTTAAAAAACTCTTCCAATGAAGACATATACGATGCAAAAGTATTTGATTTAAGTTCTGTGTCTGAAATTTGTATCAACATATGTATATTGTATTTATAGAAAATTCGGCTTCAACAGTAATTAAGGTGATTGTTTATGACTTCAGTAAGATTTTCTAAAATTTGCATCAAAATATGTCTAATGTAAACAGGGTAGTTTCGAATACACCAGTAGCTACATTTAATTTTTAGCTCACCTGTATATCAGGGCCAAGTGAGCTTTTCTCATCACTCGACGTCCGTCGTCGTCGTCCGTCGTCGTTAACTTTTAAAAAAATCTTCTCCTCTGAAACTACTGGGTAAAATTTAACCACACTTGGACCGAATCATCAGTGGGGTATCTAGTTTAAAAAATGTGTTCGGTGACCCGACCAACCAACCAAGATGGCCGCCATTTCTAAAATTAGAACATAGGTAAATTGTAGTTTTTGGCTTATATCTCTGAAATCAAAGCATTTAGAGCAAATCTGAAAGGGATGAAATTGTTGATTAGGTCAGAAATCTTAGAAACAATTGAAAAATTATTCAAAATGTTAAGAAGGACAACAATATCGGAAGCGATTACTAAATTTTCTTAGGATAGATCTAAAAAAACATTTCTATATCTTAGAAAAAAATGAAAAATTATTCAAAAATGTTAAGAAGGACAATTATATCGGAAGTGATTACTAAATTTTCTTAGGTTAGATCTAAAAACTTTCTGTCAGAAAATTTTGAAATGTAACATTTTCGTTCACAACAACGTATGATCACTTAATACATAAGGAAAAATGAAAAATATTTTAATGTGGTTTGGGTTATGTAAACTCAGAATTCCACGGATTTGGTATTAACACTTTCCGATTTTTCCCACTAATTGTAACACATTCAGGAAATTTGCCTTTAATCTTTAGAATAAAACTAAACAATTAAAACTTTAACCGATGCGCCCACACTCACCAGTGGCGGATCTATTTTTCTACCATATCTTTATAACTAGAGGCTCTTAATAGCCTGTGTCGCTCACCTTGATTTCTATAAATTACACAAACAAACGACAACTACTGTACATCAGATTCCTGACTTAGGACAGGTGCAAACATTAACAGCGTGATTAAACGTTTTAATGGATCCAAACCTTATCCCTTTTTCTGAAACAATAGCATAACATCACAACATAGAAAAATACACGATAAAATATACAGTACGTTTTTAAGATTATAACAACGCTTAAGATAAAAATAATTTTGTTTATTTCAGATTCGTGAATATGTTAGAAATACATGGGCACATTGTGATTTCACTGAATGGGACTCCTTCAAGTTTTCTACTTCATTCCATCTGATGGAGAAGCTTATCAAGGACTTCAGCCTTAGTCCAAGCGATGAAACTCAATTTTTAGTGGAACTTGATAAGTGGAAATTAAATGGTAATGTTTAAAAACGAGTTGGTTCGGAGAACATAGACAAAGTGTGCATCCAAATATCGCAAATAAATAGGAGGATATTACTCTTGAGCACCTATGTATACTTATTTGTAACCAATTTTCATTTTCCACAAATTTAATTAACTAAAATGTAAGGGTCTTTAAAAAATCTCTTCAATAACAACTAAATTTGGAAAGCAAAATTCAAATTTTATGTGAAGTTAATCACTTCATATGAACTGTTTGTTGAGGAAATTACGTAAACACACTTGAACATAATTCGCCTCTCTTTGAAAACTCAACATTTACTTTAAAGACTTGCATTTCCCTTAATTAACGCCCAAAATAATTACTATTTAACATCGATCAAGCAATTATTTCAAAATTAGGCAACTTTTTACACCTACTTCGATTTGACAAACTATTTTTGGGCTTTTACGGTATTGTAAATATCTGTACTGACGGTCCCCAATCATAGACTATTTTCTGTTTTGTATTTTAAGAGTTAAATATGTTAGTCTCCAGTTATTCATGATTTCAAATATATGAAAATAATATTTTAAACGTTTACAATGGGTAAGTTTTCTAAGCGTGAATCTTCAATGTAATTGCTTGAATTGGTTTAGCCACAAAAAAGTTTATTAGAAAGAGCATTTTAGTCACACACACCTATATCTTTTGCCTGCGTTTGACGGCATGATTTTCTTCATGTCATACTTGTTTAATTCCGGGAAATGTAGTAAAAAACATCTTTGCTATGCTTACATTTGGCCAACAACAATTTTCCAAAATAAATTTAGGTAAGTCATCGTCGATTAATTAACAAATATTATTTCCTAGAAAAAAATTGACAAATACACCCATGTCACTTGATAAGCCGGAAATGAGGAAATTTTCGAAGATCATTTAATGAAATCTGCATAAAAAATTGCGATTTTACCATTTAGAGATTTCAACTTGAAAATTCAGTCTCCTTTCGTATGTATTGTAAATTGACACGACTGACAAATTATTAAACGCAAATAGGATACTGATAAGGTAGGTGTTAGGTTTAAGTTTTTTAGAACTCATTTGAAAAGTATTTGAAGCAGACCTTAAATGAGATTACTATACACTACAGGCTAAATGAAGTAGATGTAAGAAAATTTAACTTCATAGATACTTAATTGTTTTTAGTAAAACAATTCTGAGCAGGTCCTGCAACTCGTTTATAACAGTAACAGTTTAATTCGGATAAACATTAAAAGAATATTACTAGATTAGGTTTACTCTGTTTTATTTATTTATTTATTTACTCTTTAAATATTTATTTATGAAGGTGAAGGTTTTTTGAGTGGTACAACTCTTGGTCTTGAATTAATAAATGAGATTTGTCAGCAAACACACGTGTTAGCAGAATATGCAAAACTGGTAGCAACAGAAACAGATAATGATTTCGTCATGATTAAGAAGAATCTTGGTAATTTTGAAAAACTGCTTTCGAATAAAGTAGATCATTTAGAGAAAGACATGGACAGAGGATTTTCTGAAATAGATAAAGTAAGAAAAATGTAGTTTTACTGAGCCTATTGGCTGTTAATGACGTTTATATTGTCAATCGGTTGAGAAACAGTTTACCAATTAACTTCAACAATGTACAATATGCTCAGTGTTGTTATTTTAATTTTATATTTTGTCAAAAGAAGCGACCTTTGACTTTTCATAAATATGAATCGATATATACAATTGTTTCGATTGCAACTTAATCTGTAGCCTTTTGCATTTGAACTAGGAATGACAACGAGTACTCGAGTACTCACTCGGAAGGCCGAGTACTCGTGTACAGTTTTAGTATTCGGATACTCGTTTGCTTGTTTTACATCTTAAAATTTCTCTTCACATTTACAATCATTTAGGTCCGTTAAAATATCCCCTTCGTAATACTAAATAAAACCAATTAACAACATAAATATGTTTATCCTGAGGATCCTATTTATAGTTGTACCAGCAACGTCTTTTCCTTCCAAGGAAATGTTTTCATGTGCACTACATGTAACATAAATAGAAAGTCAAACAGTCTTTCGTCTGAAGTTGTTGGCCAGATTATATAACTAAACACGAACAAAATCAAAATGACCTTCATTGAACCCTACGCAACTGATTAGAGACATTTTAACTGTGTACAAGGATCAACACTTTCATGGATTAATAATTAACTCATTGCAAGCCATAAAACTTACCTTTGTTTGTTCATCAAGACTTCTATGGTTTTTTTTTTAATTCTTTATTACTTTAAGCACATTATGCTTATCAGTGCAATTAATACAAATACATTTCTATAACACAACATGACATAATACACCAGAGAAGCAAATAAATATCAAGTATTGACCAATAACAGTTTGGTCCTATGATTAAGTGCATGAAACAAGAATTTACACAAATTACGCAAATCTGTTACATTTTCAGTGCTGAGAAGTTGCACTAATTTGAACGACGATGGACGTCTATAATAATAAGGTTTAATAAACTGTCTCCTTAAGTCTCTAAAACATTCATATTGTAAAACAAGATGGAATTCATCTTCAGTGATATTCAAAGTACAAAGAGTACACTTTCTATCTAACCTATTTACTCCATGATAACGACCTACTTCAACAAACAAATTATGAGAAGAAAATCTAAGGCGAGTTAAATACACTCTAAAATTCATATGTTTAGTTAGATAATTCTGAAATATAAAAAAGAAGATGTGGTATGATTGCTAATGAGACACAGACATTAACAACTATAGGTCACCGTACGGCCTTCAACAATGAGCAAGCCCATACCGCATAGTAAGCTATAAAAGGCCCCGATAAGACAATGTAAAACAATTCAAACGAGAAAACTAAACGTACATTATTGACAATAACACTTAGATGAAACGTTCAGTTGATCATTCAAATTCTGTTTTGCTTGATCATATATCATTGTTTTTACAAATAATAATAAATTTGTATCAATAATCAAATTGTCTTGGTTATACCAGATTTCATTTAAACCTAAGTTAAATAATAATTGTTGTAGTTGATAATTCCAGCTGCTTCTAATATTACAGAAATTATACAGCTGTTCCCTATAGCAGTTTTTAAGAATACAATTACTTGTGGATAACAATTTTAACCAGTACTTCACTATTTTGTTCACTCTAAAATATATCAAAGGATATCTACCCAATTCAAAATAAACCAAAACATTTGTTGTACATTGTTTGACACCTAATATATTTTAAAAAAATCTGGTTGTATTTTTTCAATATTTGGAGCTTTTATATTTCACAAACATAACATAAAATACTGCTAATGTAAGTATCTAATAAATTCAAAAATGTAAAAACATTCAAATACAATGACGAAACCTTCGACTTTAAACCAAAAACAGCTTTTCTACTTTGCTAAATGCTTTTGAGCTTTAAGTTTTTGAGTCTTGCACTTCATATGGTATATTACTATTACGTAGAAATTCCATTTCAAAGTCATTTACATATAACGAAAAAGTATGGGAGAAAGAACTTCCACTTGCATAAGACCAACTGAACTTGTAAACTGCTCAGAATAAAACCATCAACTTTCACACATACATTTATTGTAGAATACATTAAAATTTAAAAAAGACAATTATTTGCATGTTATACAAACTCTTAGATGATTTTCATTTCCTATCGTTTATTATCCATTTTTAGATGGTGACGTTCCCTTGTCACCATCTTATGGTGTTTATATATCTCAACTTGTACGATTCGTTCGTGTATGTAACAACGTATAAGATTTTAGCGGGAGAAATTTATGTATTACTGAAACATTATTACACCAGGGTTTTCGATATCACAAACTGGTCAAAGCATTTACTTAATTTTATCACCGGTATAAGGAAATAATTCGTAAATATAACTCAACATGCAGACATCTCATACGTTCAGGTATTTCACATCCAATCTTTTATGGTAATATGCTTTACAAAGCACAACAATGTCAGTATTCACCTCAAAAGATTACAAAATCTTTAAACAGACTCATTAAGAAGGGATATAGTTACGATACTGTTGTCGGGTCATTAAAGATTGCATACTTTGGCTTTAATATTGATTCACTTATAGGGTCTTTGCATCGAAACACATTTATTTGAAGAAAAAAAAGCAGTTATTGGCATGACACGGGTTACGTTCTTCTCATATATTTTATGATAGTATGATACTAAACCCCTAACGGGACGGATTGTGCCTGATATTCATATGATGAAGACATAATATTTCAATCAGTTTAATTGAGGTCTGGAGCTGTCATGTCAGTTAATTGCTAGTAGTCTGTTGTTATTTATATATTATTGTCATTTTATTTATTTTCTTTTGTTACATCTTTTGACATCGGACTCGGACTTTTCTAGAACTGAATTTTAATGTGCGTATTGTTATGCGTTTACTTTTCTACATTGGCTAGAGGTATAGGTGGAGGGTTGAGATCTTATAAACATTTTTAACCCGCCGCTATTTTGCGCCTGTCTCAAGACAGGAGCCTCTGACCTTTGTTAGTCTTGTATGATTTTTAATTTTAGTTTCTTGTGTATAATCGGAGTTTAGTATGACGTCCATTATCACTGTTCTAGTATACATATTTTTAGGGGCCAGCTTAAGGACACCTACGTGTGTGGGAATTCTCGCTACATTGAAGACCCTTTTGTGGCCTTCGGCTGTTGTCTGCTCTATGGTCGGGTTGTTGTCGCTTTGATACATTCCCCATTTCCTTTCTCAATTTTATCTTGATAGTTTCAACCATAAGTTAAGTCTGGTTACGGAGTCAAATGCCTGCTTGTAGTCAACGAAACAGCAATTTAATGTTTTTTCTTGAAAAGTGCTTTCTGAGAGAGTATCAACTAAGAATAAATTGCATTAACAGTGCTGCTACCCGGGCGAAATCCAAATTGCGCATCTGTAATAAAATCAATATTCTCAGACCATTTTATTAGTCTTGAATTTATAATAGATGTAAACAGTTTCGCTAAATTATTGACTAAACTGATTCCACGATAGTTCGCTGGATCAGACGAGTCGCGTTTTTGTAAAACAGGAATTAACACTGCGAGTGCCCAAGATTTCGGAAAATGTCCTGATGCTAATATCTTATTGAATACTTCCTCCAGGAATGGTAGCAGAATATCCTTAAATTCAATAAATAACTCGTTAAATGTACCATCAAAACCATGACTTTTACCACGTTTAAGGTTAGAAATAATCTTCATAATTTCATCTTGTGTAATAATTTGATCAAGTTCATCATATGTTGTGTCGGGAACAGTCTCTGGAGTATCGACTGTCACATTAATACCATCATTTGTCACCACAAATTTCTAAAATGTTCGAAGATGTAAACGTGATTGATATGAGATATACATTTAAATTAATTTAATAACTCTGTATTTTAAACTTAACTACAATTGTTTAATTTACAATTTAAAGATAGGGAAAAGTACGAGAGCAACATTCAAACCCAAAAGTCGAAAATAAACTGACAACGTCATGGCTAAAAAAAAAAACCTCGACAATCAGACAAACGATAGTGCAAAAAAAAAAAAAAAAAACCACAGAAAAAGTAAGATTGAGCAACACGAAAATGTACAAGTAATTTGAAGTCCAATAATTTTGTTGACAATTTAATGGACAAGTCGTATTATAAAAAAAGTACCAATTCCTCAGGAACAGATGATACATATATTGTCTACTATGTCAGACTTAATATGCAAATATTTTTTTAATTTTATTGGGATTTGATTCATGAACACGTACACAAACAATAATTGCTATTATGGTAGGTTATTTAAGGAAACGGCGATCGGTAATTCATTAATTGACACAAAATAAAACAGAGGAGCAAGCTATGTTTGTAGTACGTTTGTCTAAATTTTATGAATAGTAATAACAAACTAGAATTGCCATTGCAAGCAATAGCGGATGTCACCCTTCCCCCCATTGCCACTAAGCGGCAGCCATTTCAAAATTGTTGAACAGTGAATGCACATGTATGCATTGCAGTACATCTTTCTGTAAATTTTCAGTACATTGAGAGCATTTTAGAAAATTTCACATTTTTGCTGTTTCCATGGCAACGGCAGCCATTTTGAAAATTCCAAAGTCAAAAGTCTCACCTATACATGCAAGTTAACAATAATATTAAGTTTCATAAAGTTTGGAGGATTTTGAAAATATTTGACATTTCTGCAGTTTCCATGGCAACGGTGGCCATTTTGGAAATTCCAACTTCAAAAGTCTCATGCAGACTTGCCAGTCAACAATCCTATAAAGTTTCATCAATTTTGGAGCATTTTGAAATTTTTGAAATTTTTGACATTTTGATTGGTTCCTATGACAACAGACACTATTCCCAAAATTAAATGGCAGATACCACATTGGTATATGGGAGGGACCATACCATCAAAGTTTCAATCAATTTGACCTACCATTTTAAGAAAGTATATGCCACTTTTAGGTTTTTGGACCATTTTGACCTGTTTTACATTGTTTCCATGGTAACGGCAGACATTTTCGAAATTCCAACGCCAAATTCTTTATCTACCAATGTTGCTCATTGTTACTGAGAAGTTTTATAAAATTTGGAGCATTTCCATATTTTGGAATTTTTTGGTGCAGTATCCATGGCAACATAGTAGTTCCAATGATTGCCAAAATCATCCCAAAGCAGTATATGCCCGGCACCTACATTGTATCAAAATATAATGATTCTAAGTTAAAGAATTTCCAAATAATTCATCAAAACCAAAAACTGGAATTTTCCATTATTTTTCGGTTTCCATGGTGATGGCAGCCATTTTTTAGTTCCAAAGTTGCACTGCAACTGGAAAGTCAGGGTTCCTTGTTATAGTGCACCATCATTCAGATTGGTTCCTTTGGCTCTGAGAAAACTGCCGGACAAAACTAGGTGGAAGAATAATAATAATAACTAGAATTGCCATTGCAAGCAATAGCGGATGTCACCCTTCCCCTCATTGCCACTAAGCGGTAGCCATTTCAAAACAACTTAACAGTGAATGCAGATCTATGAATTGCGATATATCTTTCTGTAAATTTTCAGTACAATAAGAGCATTGTCAAAAGTTTCACATTTCTGCTGTTTCCATGGCAACGGCAGCCATTTTGAAAATTCACAAGTCAAAAGTCTCATCTATACATGCCAGTTGACAATAGTATTAAGTTTCATTAAGTTTGGAGCATTTTGAAAATATTTGACATTTCTGCAGTTTCCATGGCAACGGTGGCCATTTTAGAAATTCCAACTCCAAAAGTCTCATGCAGACTTGACAGTCAACAATCATACTAAGTTTCATTACTTTTTGAGCATTTTGAAATTTTTGAAATTTTTGACATTTTGCCTGGTTTCTATGGTAACACAGACCATTCCAAATTTCTAATGGCAGATACCACATTGGTACATGGGAGGGAACATACCATCAGAGTTTCAATGGATTTGACCTACCATTTTAAGGAAGTAAATGCCACTTTTTAAGGTTTTTAAAGCGTTTTGACCATTTTTGCCTTGTTTCCATGGTAACACAAGACATTTTCGAAATTCCAACGCCAAATTGCACATCTTCCAATGTTGCTCATCGTTACTGTGAAGTTTCATTAAATTTGGAGCATTTTGGTATTTTTGAAATTTTTGGTGTAGTTTCCATGGCAACATAGTAGTTCCAATGAGTGCCAAAAATCATCCAAAACAAGTATATAGTGGGCACCTATATTGTATCAAAATATAATGATTCTAAGTTAAAGCATCTCCAAATCATTCACCAAAACCAAAAACTGGAATTTTTCACACTTGTTCCGTTTCCATGGTAACGGCAGCCATTTTTAATGGTCTTAAGACCTACTGCAACTCGGAATTTTGTATTCCTCATTATAGTCAACTGTCATTAAGATTGGTTCCATTGTCTCCAAGAAAACTGCCGGACAAAATCATTGGAAGAATAAGAATAATAATAGTAAAGAAACAGAGGAAAAGCAATATGTCACCCGACATTGTCGATCGGGTGACATAACTAGAATTGCCATTGCAAGCAATAGCGGATGTCACCCTTCCCCCAATTGCCACTAAGCGGCAGCCATTTAAAAATTGTTTAACAATGAATGCACATATATGCATGGCAATACATCTTTCTGTAAATTTTCAGTACATTCAGGGCATTTTTAAAAATTTACATTTCACATTTTTGCTGTTTCCATGGCAACGGCAGCCATTTTGAAAATTTCAAAGTCAAAAGTCTCATCTTTACTTGTCAGGTAACAATAATATCAAGTTTCATTAAGTTCAAAGCATTTTGAGAATTTTGACATTTTTCCAGTTTCCATGGCAACGGTAGCCATTTTGGAAATTCCAACTTCAAAAGTCTCATGCAGACTTGACAGTCTACAATCATATGAAGTTTCATCAATTTTGAAGCATTTTGAAATTTTTGAAATTTTTGACATTTGTGAAGGTTCCTATGGCAACAGAGACCATTCCCAAAATTTAATGGCATATACCACATTGGTACATGGGAGGGACCATACCATCAAAGTTTCGATCCATTTCACCTACCATATTAAGAAAGTTATTGCCACTTTAAGGTTTTTCGACTGTTTTGCATTGTTTCCATGGTAACGGCAGACATTTTCAAAATTCCAACGCCCAATTCCACATCTTACAATGTTGCTCATCGTTACTGTGAAGTTTTATAAAATTTGGAGCATTTCCATATTTTGGAAATTTTTGGTGTAGTATCCATGGCAACATAGCAGTTCCAATGATTGCCAAAATCATCCCAAAGCAGTAAATAGTGGGCACCTACATTGTATTAAAATCTAAAGATTTTAAGGTTAAGCATTCTCAAACAATTCACCTAACTCCAAAATTATATTTTTTCACCATTTTTCCGTTTCCATGGTGATGGCAGCCATTTTTTAGTTCCAAAGTTGCACTGCAACTGGTAAGTCAGGGTTCCTTGTTCTGGTGCACTATCATTCAGATTGGTTCCTTTGGCTCTGAGAAAACTGCCGGACAAAATTAGGTGGAAGAAAAATAATAATAATAGAGGAAAAGCAATATGTCACCCGACATTGTCGATCGGGTGACATAACTAGAATTGCTATTGCAAGCAATAGCGGATGTCACCCTTCCCCCTATTGCCACTAAGCGACAGCCATTTCAAAATTGTTTAACAGTGAATGCACATATATACATGGCAATACATCTTTCTGTAAATTTTCAGTACATTCAGAGCATTTTAGAAAATTTCACATTTTTGCTGTTTCCATGGCAACGGCAGCCATTTTGAAAATTCCAAAGTCAAAAGTCTCATCTATACATGCGAGTTAACAATAATATTAAGTTTCATAAAATTTGGAGCATTATGAAAATATTTGACATTTCTGCAGTTTCCATGGCAACGGTGGCCATTTTGGAAATTCCAACTTCAAAAATTTCATGCAGACTTGACAGTCAACAATCATAGTAAGTTTCATTACTTTTGGAGCATTTTGAAATTTTTGACATTTTGGCTGGTTTCTATGGTTACACAGACCATTCCAAATTTCTAATGGCAGATACCACATTGGTACATGGGAGGGAACATACCATCAGAGTTTCAATGGATTTGACCTTCCCTTTTAAGAAAGTAAATGCCACTTTTAGGTGTTTTTGGACCATTTTTACCATTTTTGCATTGTTTCCATGGAAACGGCAGACATTTGGGAAATTCCAACGCCAAATTCCAGATCTACCAATGTTGCTCATCGTTACTGTGAAGTTTCATTTAATTTGGAGCATTTCCATATTTTGGAAATTTTTGGTGTAGTATCCATGGCAACATAGCAGTTCCAATGATTGCCAAAATCATCCCAAAACCAGTGTATAGTAGGCACCTACATTGTATCAAAATCTAAAGATTTTAAGCATAACCATTCTCAAATAATTGGCCGAACTCTAAAATTATATTTTTTCACTATTTTTCTGTTTCCATGGTGATGGCAGCCATTTTTTAGTTCCAAAGTTGCACTGCAACTGGAAAGTCAGGGTTCCTTGTTATAGTGCACCATCATTCAGGTTGGTTCCTTTGGCTCCAAAAAAACTGCCGGACAAAATTAGGTGGAAGAAAAAAAATAATAATAATAATAATAACTAGATTTGCCATTGCAAGCAATAGCGGATGGCACCCTTCCCACATTGCCAGGCGAGTGGCAGCCATTTTGAAAAATTCAAAGTCAAAGAGCGCGTTTACACATGTTTATTAACGTTGTTGTAAAATTTCATCTCGTTTGGAGCATTTTGAAATTTTTGACATTTTTGCTGTTTCCATGGTTACGGCGGCCATTTTGAATATTCCAAAGTCAAACCCTCGCTGCAATTTTTGCCCTCCATAATCATATACCATTTAATGTCTCTAGAATAAATTTAACATTGATGTTCTGGAATGTTCTGTGGAAATTCAAAGTTTTGACCTTTTTGCATTGTTTCCATGGTAACAACAGATATTTTGGAAATTCCAACGCCAAATTCCACATCTTCCAATGTTGCTCATCGTTACTGTGAAGTTTCATGAAGTTTGGAGCATTTTGATATTTTTGAAATTTTTGGTGTAGTTTCCATGGCAACATAGTAGTTCCAATGAGTGCCAAAATCATCCAAAACCTGTATATGGCCGGCACCTACATTGTATCAAAATATAATGTTTCTGAGTTTAAGCATATCAAAACAGTTCACCAAAACAAAAAACAGGATTTTTTCACATTTGTTCCGTTTCCATGGTAACGGCAGCCATCTTGAGCCATTCCATGGTGCCTGCAACTCTTCACCTAAGGGTCCTTTATATAATAGAGTTCCATCAACTTTGGTCCATGGGATTTCCAGAAATCTCCTGGACAAAATTAGGTGGAAGAAAAATAATAAAAACTAGATTTGCGATTGCAAGCAATAGCGGATGGCACCCTTTCCCTATTGCCAGGTGAGCGGTAGCCATGGTAACGGCGGCCATTTTGGAAATTCCAAACTCAAAAGTCAAGTCTACATTAGCTAAGCAACATTTGTTATAAGTTTCAATAAATTTGAAGCATTTTGAAGTTTTTCGTATTTTTGCTGTTTCCATGGTAACGGCGGCCATTTTGAAAATTCCAAAGTCAACCTGCTCCTGCAATTTGTTCTCACCATAATTATATACCATCATTTAACATAAAATGTCTCTGGAATAAATTTAACATAGATGTTCTGGAATGTTCTATGTTAAACATTTCGCCTGTTTCCATGGCAATGGCAACCATTCCGGAATTTCTAAGTATTGTTGGTACCTCGGGGCCCCACCACCAACATTTGCAAAAAGTTTCATAAGGTTGGCTCTTATAACGAAAGAGTTAGAATTTTTATTTTTTTTTACATTTTTTGAGTTTCCATGGTAACCGCGGCCATCTTGCACATTCCAAAGTCAGGTGCACAACTTCACATGGTGGACAACATTATAACATAGTTCCATCAAGATTGGTCCATCCAATTCCGAGAACTGTCTTGGACAAAAAGTGTGGAAGAATAAAAATAATAAAAATAATAAGAAAAAAAAGAAACGAACAATAACAATATGTCACCCCAACTCCGTTGAGGGTGCCATAACTAGATTTGCCATTGCAAGCAATAGCGGATGGCACCCTTTCCCCATTGCCAGGCCAGCGGCAGCCATTTAGAATATTTTTGCTGTTTCCCTGGCAACGGCGGCCATTTTGAAAATTCGAAACTCAAAAGTTAAGTCTACATAAGCTAGGCAAAATGTGTTATAAGTTTCATTAAATTTAAAGCATTTTGAAGTCTTTCATAATTTTGCTGTTCCCGTGGTAACGGCGGCCATTTTGAATATTCTAAAAGTGCAATTTTTTCCCTCCATGATCATATATACCATCATATACCATTTAATGTCTCTAGAATAAATTTAACATTGATGTTCTGGAATGTTCTGTGAAAATTCAAAGTTTTGACCTTTTTGCATTATTTCCATGGTAACAACAGATATTTTGGAAATTCCAACGCCAAATTCCACATCTTCCAATGTTGCTCATCGTTACTGTGAAGTTTCCAAAAAATTGGAGCATTTCCATATTTTGGAAATTTTTGGTGTAGTTTCCATGGCAACATAGTAGTTCCAATGAGTGCCAAAATCACCCAACACCTGTATATAGTGGGCACCTCCATTGTATTCAAATATAATGATTCTGAGTTAAAGCATATCCAAACAGTTCACCAAAAACAAAAACTGGATTTTTTCACATTTGTTCTGTTTCCATGGAAACGGCAGCCATCTTGAACCATTCCATGCTTCCTGCAACTCTGCACATGGGGGTCCTTAATATAGTAAAGTTCCATCAACTTTGGTACTTTAGATTTGGAGAAATCGCCTGGACAAAATGTGTTGCAAGAAAAATAATAATAAGAAAAAAAAGAAACGTAGAATAACAATACGTCACCCCAACTCCGTTGAGGGTGCCATAATAAGAAAAAAAAGAAACGTACAATAACAATACGTCACCCCAACTCCGTTGAGGGTGCCATAATAATAGGGAAAAAGAAACAGAGGAAAAGCAATATGTCACCCGACTTTGTCGATCGGGTGACATAATAATAATAATAGTGAAAAAGAAACAGAGGAATAGCAATATGTCACCCGACATTGTCGATCGGGTGACATAAAAACACTGCATCCCACCTAAAATCTAAACTTTCCAATAGACGTTTAAGCTTCATCCTAATACTCGCGATTACTCGAGTATCTTGACCAAGTATTACATTTTAAATCTTTTGACATCCCTAAATTTTGAACGTATGGTTAATATGGTGTATTACTAAAGACATGCAACTATCTTCTTATTATGTCACTTTGTTGGACCAATCGTAAACGAGGTAATTATAATTGCGTTGAAATACATCCCACACATTACATTAGAAAGGGTGGATCTTCTGCTGATAAAATTTGTTCATATGTTGTGTGGGATATTATTATAATAAACAGTCACGGCAACTTGTGAAAGTGGAGTCAAATAGATAATTCGTAATTGAAGCTTGTCATGTCCTCAACATAATTAATAACACTTTGCAGTGACTAATCCCGGAACATAAAGTGACAAGACATCGATGTTTTTAATTTTTCCTGTTAATGAATTATTATTATTATTATTATTGACTTTATTTCCTCTTATACAGAGATTATATCACAACATACATACATATTAGAACAAAACACAAAAAAACCCCACATATTTAAGCAATTTTCATTGTCACTAATGATCAGTAGTTTATCGATAAAAATGTTTACATGTGCTGTAGACATGCTGGACACAAAGTTTTGAGAATACAATACTCTCGTCGTCATCAAGCTCGTATATAGTGTCACAGGATAGAAGAGTGGCTGTGAATTCTAGAGACGATAGGCTGTCCATATAGACACTAAACTGGATTGGGTTTATGTTTATAATGTCTCTCCACATTTCATTTCTGTAATCAAGAACAAAATCACATGAGCATAGTATATGTTCTAAAACGTTTGAAAACAGTTTCCCGCATTTTTCACATAGGAGTTGTTCAGCTTCAATACGAACAATAGCGCACAAGTCGATTATGTACTTTGAAGCTACTCTTAAATTTGGATATCTCTTCGAAATTATCCATGCTTTATGTAACTTAATGACTGGATAGATAAGTTTGAAAAAGTTAAACTCGCTGTCGTTTGAAATCCTTTCTAGCCACTTCAATTGTTCAGTCTTGTGAATGTTTTGCGTTCATCTAAAGACTGTTTAAAGTAGTATGTTATGATTCAAACTATTTATTTATCCTTGTATATTTTCAGAAGTTTGTTGCTAATGATGAAACTCTGAAAAGTCACGAGACACAATTAGGTAAGTTTATGCAACAGAACTAAACCGACCTAATTTAAAGTCTCATGCGAATCAAAATCAAATTGACAAAACATATTGCAAATGCATGCCTGATACAAAAATATTGATTGATTGCAAGACAAGACAAGACAAGACAAGACAATATTTTATTTAAGTCTCACCTCTTCATTACATAAAACATACAAACAGTTGATAAAACAACATCATAAAACATACAAGAGCCACTCTAAAAAGAGTTATGAGAGACTATCTAAAATGTATATACAATATTTACACTAAAATTAGCTATATAAAATACATTTTCTTTTCAATAAAATGTCATTGCAGATTTTGGCAGTATAAAAGTACATATTTTCATTTGTAAATAAAAATATAAATTTATCGTCATCAGACAATTGCATAAAATTAACATTAAATAGAGATGCTTGATAAAATAAATAACAACGCAAATCTTCATACACAGGACAATTCATTAAAACATGTTTTTCATCTTCAATTAAAAGATTTTCATTACAAATACTGTTATAACAAATTCTATTTTCAACTAAAAGACCTTCATACCTTCCGGTCTCAATTTTCAAAGGAGCCGTACCACTTCTAAATTTGGCATAGGCACTCCTATATTTACCAGGTATAATATTTAATAAATAATTGTCTTCACCAAATTCATTTTTGAACAGTCTGTAAGTACGTAGTTTACTACGCTCGTTTGACATTAAATCAATATACCATTGCTCTTTAAATCTATTGAAACAGATATTCTCAATATTTTTTATAACATGTTTATCAATAATCAAATTAGTATTACAAAAATGCTTGCTTTTAGATTACGTCTGGTAGTATATGAACATGCTGAAAGTAAATCCATGTTATTATGGACTTTCCGATTTGGTTTTCCTCTAAGTTCAGTATTTTTGTGATTTTACTTTTTGATACACTATTTCCTGACGAAAAAGTTTATATTAAGTTGAATTTTAAAAAATCAAATGCTGATCCATATTTTTTATCTCCAAAATATGATATTTCCAATATCTCATGTCTAATATTTTATGATATTATTAAATAGGACCAATAACAAGGCCAATACAGAAATACACGTAATAGTATCTATAATACTAAAATTACGAGGTCCAATTTGTCAGCCGTCATCACGTAAAAACGACGAATCAAAGAATTCAACTTTATATACAACTAATATAGTACAAAGGTGTAGATTAAAAATTACACCACTCCAGGCCCTTTTGTTTTCCATGTAATTAATAATGCCAATAATTAGGAAGTTCCGGGTCGAGTCCGATACCGATACCAATAGTATAATCACCTGTTACCTATTACCTTATCTGTACGTTCCTCATCTGACAGGCGCACCACCAAACTGTGTATTCAGGATTAATATGCTATATACACGAGTCATAATCCCAGGGTTGGCACTACTAAATTGTTACCTATTGTAGTATTTTAATCCGTAAGACTTTCTAAGATAACAATACGAATACTAAAAATCTGGACTAAAAATAAGTTTCAATTTGTTAGCGGGCATGACGTAAAACAGAGAATCAAAGAATTCAACTTTATTTATAACTAATAAATAAATACTCCATTCCAGGACCTTTTGTTTTCCAAATAATTAATATTACCAATAATTGATAAGTTCCAGTTCGACAGGTTCAAACAGAAAGATTTGAAAGCAGAGAAAATTGTGTATCTTATAATCGGCATGACCGGCTTTATCAGATGACAGTACTAATACTAAGATAAGGCTTGCGCATAGTTATATACTTTAATTCAGTCACGGACCCGCGATATCACGGGTGTGTTCTAGTCTTTATTAATTAACTACAGTGTTACAATATTTCTTTAATTTCATTTCACAATAGATAAACATTTTTACCTTGAAGTGAAACTATTCAAATCTCAGTTTCTTTTGATAAGATGCAATTTATAACGATGTCTAAATCATTATCTAAATAATTCGTATCTACACTGAAAAAATTCTTGTCAATTGAACATATTTAATGCATGACCCTGAAATTCAGATACAGTATGTATCAAACATATTTGTCAGTATAATAGAGTATCAATGATTTAGAAAAATCTTTTACACTGTTTGAGTCTCAAGTTTTCTTGAAATACGACTTTAATAATTGTCAAAAACAGGACAAAACAAGAAACAGATTAATCTTCATATTTTTGTTTTCATAATGTGATATCTTTAACTAGAATGGCAAAACAAGAACTATAATCATATTAAATTCTGATGAAATTTGAAGGAAAAAAACACTTTAAAAGACAATTTCTACTTCATACGGTTACATTTACGACAAATGTAATGTCGATAAAAAACCTCCTGATCTGAGTCCTAATCTCCTGACTAAAATTTCCCAATCTCCTGATCTGATCTGAGTTTCACAGTCCATCACATGTATGCTACCCGCAAATTTGTTGTTCTCACATCGAAAATGTACATAAAACAGTGCAATTATTCTCCCCTGGGTCCCTGGGAGGCCTGTACTATAAATGAAGAAGAAGATCTGGTGCCGTTTCCAGGTGTTGTCAGCATTTTCTTATATGATACCCTTTCCAGTCAGTATAAAGTGTTAAAACTTAAATTTAGACGCAACACATAAAATAGTAATTGGGAAGGTACTGACATTGCATGTGTTATGCAGAAACAAATTGAATATATTTAAAAAAAAATAATAATAATGTATATGTAGGGGTTGGAAATGAAACAACTATCCATAATCCAACTGACCAAAGAACGAATATTTGCACAATTACAGATTACATATGCCTGGTTCGGGTTCAAAAGTAAATGACAGTTTACAAAACATGAGAAGCGAACACATAAATAGTAATTGGGAAGGTACTGCCATTGCATGTGTTATGCAGAAACAAGTTGAATATATTTAAAAAAAAAAAACAACACGAGAAGCGAAAGTAAACAGTAAATCGATTTGTTCCATCGTGAAATAATTTATATGAAATCGACAAGAAATGAACTTTGTGATAATCTACTCGTTCCCCAAACCTGATATAACTTGCTTTCAAAATGCTTTTCTAATTAATGTGTCCGTCTTTAGTCTGAAATATATGCCTTACTGAACGTTTCAACATGTTTATGGTGAGTGAAAGAAAACTGCGTCTTCCAAACAACTGTTTACGTTCAGTTTGTGGGTATCGTGACTTTCGATCTAAAAACTAGAGACGTTCCGAAATCCTGTATTTGCCGGATAAGAACTCGGTCAATATAGAAAAAAATCTGTATTGGCCGAGTTGACACCTTATATTGCATAGGCAGTTTTCATTATATTAAGTCCAATAACAGTGTAGTTAATTAATAAATTAACGTATTAATCATAATACATTTTTATTTTTTAAACTTTATATTTTATTTCAGAGAAAATTAAAGAAAACCTTTATCTGCTCCCGTGTCGTGGTGAGTCTTAGTTTTAAATGTTTTTATACGACCACAAAATTTGAAAAATTTTTCGTCGTATATTGCTATCACGTTGGCGGCGTCGTCGTCGTCTGCGTCGTCGTCGTCGTCGTCGTCCGAATACTTTTAGTTTTCGCACTCTAACTTTAGTAAAAGTGAATAGAAATCTATGAAATTTTAACACAAGGTTTATGACCACAAAAGGGCCCAAATAAGCATTTTCTTGGTTTTCGCACTATAACTTTAGTTGAAGTTAATAGAAATCTATGAAATTTTGACACAAGGTTTATGACCACAAAAGAAAGGTTGGGATGATTTTGGGAGTTTTGATTCCAACAGCTTAGGAATTAGGGACCAAAAAGGGCCCAAATAAGCATTATTCTTGGTTTTTGCACAATAACTTTAGTTAAAGTAAATAGAAATCAATGAAATTTAAACACAATGTTTATGACCACAAAAGAAAGGTTGGTATTGATTTTGGGAGTTTTGGTCCCAACAGTTTAGGAATAAAGGGCCCAAAGTGTCCAAAATTAAACTTTGTTTGATTTCATCAAAAATTGAATAATTGGGGTTCTTTGATATGCCGAATCTAACTGTGTATGTAGATTCTTGATTTTTGGTCCCGTTTTCAAATTGGTCTACATTAAGGTCCAAAGGGTCCAAAATTAAACTTAGTTTGATTTTAACAAAAATTGAATCCTTGGGGTTCTTTGATATGCTGAATCTAAAAATGTACTTAGATTTTTTATTATTGGCCCAGTTTTCAAGTTGGTCCAAATCGGGGTCCAAAATTAAACTTTGTTTGATTTCATCAAAAAGTGAATAATTGGGGTTCTTTGATATGCCAAATCTAACTGTGTATGTAGATTCTTAATTTTTGGTCCCGTTTTAAAATTGGTCTACATTAAAGTCCAAAGGGTCCAAAATTAAACTAATTTTGATTTTAACAAAAATTGAATTCTTGGGCCTCTTTGATATGCTGAATCTAAACATGTACTTAGATTTTTGATTATTGGCCCAGTTTTCAAGTTGGTCCAAATCAGGATCCAAAATTATTATATTAAGTATTGTGCATTAGCAAGAAATTTTCAATTGCACAGTATTCAGCATTAGCAAGAAATCTTCAATTGCACAGTATTGTGCAATAGCAAATATTTTCAATTGCACAGTATTGCACAATAGCAAGAAATATCTAATTGCACAAAATTGTGCAATAGCAAGAAATTCCAATTGGATTTCAATTGGAGTTATCTTTCTTTGTCCAGAATAGTAGTTGAATCAACTTAAATCATTGTTTTATACAATATACAATGTATATTCACTTTTACTACCAACTGATAGATTAAAACAATCTTTACCATTCAGTAATAACAAGCACTTTTTTTACATTTTAATATTTTATGATGTATTTAAATGAGTAGTTATTGTTGCAAACTTTCTTAGAAATTTGAATTGAGATCAGTTTTGAAATAAGGGAAAGGGGGATGTGAAAAAAAAAATTGGGAGGTCAATTTTTTTCATTTCAGATTTCATAAATAAAAAGAAAATTTCTTCAAACATTTTTTTGAGAGGATTAATATTCAACAGCATAGTGAATTGTTCAAAGGCAAACATATTTTTTTAAGTTCATTAGACCACATTCATTCTGTGTCAGAAACCTATGCTGTGTCAACTACAGACTTGGGGTAATTGTAATTGTAATCGTTAATCAGCTGTAATTGATTACAATTTTTCAAGTAATCATTGTAATCATTAATCAGCCAAAAATATGATTACATGTAATTTAATTTAATCAATTACTTTTCAAAATACCCTGTAATCCTGATAACTTTTGGATTACATTCTGATTACAATGAAAAAAAATCTTAAACTGTGTTTAGGGTCAATAAATGAACAATTTTGTAATTCTTATTTAATAAATATTTACATGTTAAGATAGTTTGGTTTACTTTATAAAGCATGTTAATTGAAAAAGTCATCATTTATAGACTAAGAAGAGACATATAATACAATTAGTAAAATATATTGTACTGGCCTTAGTGAAAGATATTGTACATATATTCACAATTTAAAGATGTACATATATATATTTGATAATAACTGTTATATTCAAGTAATATTTTACTTTTCTTTAATCCTGAATTATGATCTTTTGTTAATATTGTGATTTTTGTCAACTTTGAATTGACAGGTAGGAAACCAATTAAGGTTTGTTTTTATTGCAATTTCCAATTGAGTATAGCTGTAGGACTATGTATATGATAAAAGATTAATCAGACCTGTGAAAACTTATCTAATTAGCACAAACTAAATTAAAAGTTGGACAA
Organism: Mytilus edulis; assembly: GCF_963676685.1. NCBI lineage: Eukaryota > Metazoa > Mollusca > Bivalvia > Mytilida > Mytilidae > Mytilus > Mytilus edulis. The sequence continues at coordinate 89,208,217 of NC_092347.1, read as the reverse complement.
ATATCTTGTTCAAGATAAGCACATTTTTGTATTTTCTTAAACTGGACATGTAAAATGCAATGATTTATAGGACTTGTATTTTGTTTACAATTTGATTAAATAATTCTCTTAAAATTTTACATAGTTTTTAACTGGTAACTTTATTTCATCCATATTTTAACTTCCATAAACTGCACCTTGAAATACATATAAAGTCTCAAAGAGGTCAGAAGACAAACAGCAAACTCTTTATAATGACATATTCAATTGAAGTTAAAAAAATTCAGAGATCAATGCTGATAATGTGTAATGGGTCATAATCAGTGACACAATGTTCATGTATGTATGTTGTGAACTTTTGTGGTTCATTAAATAGATGAAGTTTGAAGTTATCATTTTCTAATATATAACACAAAATCCTTTCTAAAAAGTGCTTTAGTTGTATCAAATGTTAATTCATTCATATCATTCAAAATGTGTTTTTTTTTTAAATTCATTGTAATCAGATGTAATCATGATTACTTTGCTAATGTAATCATTAATTTAATCAGACGCTTTTAGAAATGATGTAATCATTAATTTAATTTAATCGTACAAATGACAAAGTAATTGTAATTTAATCAATTACATTGAAAGTAATCAGACCCATCTCTGGTCAACTATTTAATCACAATCCAAATTTAGAGCTGAATCCAGCTTGAATGTTGTGTCCATACTTGCCCCAACCGTTCAGGGTTCAACCTCTGCGGTCGTATAAAGCTGCGCCCTGCGGAGCATCTGGTTTAATAATATAACATTTAGGAGATCAGTTAATTAAAAAGAACTTGGTAAGAGAATATGTAAAATAGGAAAATAAATCGTCTGAATGTGGTGAAATATAATATTTTTTTGTTTTTTCTATTAGTTTTAGATGCGAAAGTATAATTTCCCTGTTAAAGTTTTTATAAACGATGTATTTAGACACCAACTCTTATGTTGAAATATATGTTTGAAAATACAACTATTTTATCTATAAAGCATACATCGGCTGCGGTAGCCGAGTAGTTTTTATAACCATCTACAGCTACCAACTGCCTGTCAATACTAATGGTTTGATTTCGAACGTCAATGATGGAAGATGCGTTCGACTTAATTAATAATAATTCAATATAATTTCAAATAATAAAACATGCTTCAAACAAAATGAGAATAGACCCACATGTTTTATACAGTACCTGAAAAAGCCAACCTTTCTGGTTTAAGGTTGGGTATGTGTGGCTCAGTCTTAAGTTCTTTGCGTCGTTCGCCATGGTATTGACAGTCTTGTGGGTGTGGTTTGATCGAGTATTCATTATAAAGATTTATGCGGAAAAGTGCTTTAGACGCATCAAACTTGTCAATGTGATATTCATAATTTTTAGCTCAGCATATCTTTATCTGTGATTTGAAATAAAGCATAATGAATGAATTTTAGTATACTTATGTTTACAACATGTTTATAGGAGATTCAGACATTGTTAATATACTATTTTATTATTTGCAGACAATCAATCTTTGTCTATCAGATCTTCGTTACGATCTCTGACGAATGATTTCATTGGTAGAGATGATGATATTTCCAAAATAATAGAAAGTCTACAAACAAGGAAGGTAGTTGTTGTGCTTGCTCCATATGGATTCGGAACATCTGAAATTGTCGTTGCTGTTGGTCATCAATTCAACGCAACCTCTGTTGTACATGCTGATATGCGCGATATAGGACACACTGTGTCAGGTAAACTCATAACGCTATTTGGCTTAAATCCACTACCAGACACAATTGCTCAGTTGAAAACAATTTGTCCTTATTTGACAAATACTCTATTGATTTTTGACAACTTAGATTATATTTTTGAGAAAAAAGAACACAAATCAGACTTTGAAAGTACAGTTCGTGTTTTAACCGATGATGCTTTATGTAAAGACGTCAAAGTTCTATGTGCAACACAGCAAAGTTTTAGTTTATTGCAAGAATTAGGATTTGAACACAGACTTACATCGCTCAACAATAGAAATTCAACAGAATTATTGATAAAACTTTGCCCAGAGATTTGTTACCAGGATGCGCAAAAACTAGCGACAGCGTCTATGGGGATACCTCTTGCCATTCATCTTATAAAAGACTTGTACAAATCAGGACACCATCCACAAGCTATTTTGTCTGGGATAAAAGAGGACATTGGTAACATTACCGCAGTTGTTGGTCTTGAAGAGAAGAAAGAATTGATAGCAATTTCGTTACAATACATCAAACGTCAGGAACCAAAGACACAAGAGGCATTAAAAACATTATCCTATGTTTTCAGTGGATCTTTCGATGAATTATCAGCAAAAGCTCTATTACTCGGAACGGAATTTGCGAAACAAGATACCTTATTAAGATTAAAAGGAAACTCGCTTTTACATTTTGACAATGCGCAAAAACGATTGTCTATTCACCCTTTTTATAGAAGACTTGTGAATGAGAAGGAAATGATTTCGATGGAAATAAAGCAGACCGCTTTTAAAAGACATGCAAACTACTTTATACAGATTATAAATACCGCCACCACTTTGTGGTTTTCTAAGGACTCTTCAAATGCACTCAAACTTTTAAGATCTGAGCAACATAACATTTTCAATTTATTTGAAATGTCCAAACATAATTGTGCACATGTTATTGACAACTCAAGTATGTTGCTACTTTTAGACACATCTGTTGTCAATACTTTGTATGAAGTTTTTAAAGGAAATGTGCTCATTGAATTCTTTGGACAAATACAGAACTCAATATCTCATATGGATAATCCTAGATCAGAAGAAGACATAGGTTTATTGCTAAAAGAATGCTTGGTCCATCTAAACGTTAAAGAAGGGCAGTATGCCGAAGTAGAGATGGCTTTACTGATCTATGATTTTGACAAGATTCAAGACACATTTCCCGCGAAGCATGCGATAAGATTCCTTCTCGATAAGGCTATTTTTTTCATTCATAAAAATTCATTTAATGAAAGCGCGCAGTCTTTGGTCTCTGTCTTCAAGGTACTGAATGAACATCTGATGAAATCCTCTGCAGACAATCTTATCGTGTGTCTGGGAGAACTGCTATGGGAAGTATCTTTCTTATTCTATACATATTTCCACGATATCAATACGAAACGTAAACAGTACCCTACAATAGAAGATAGTTTATGGATAGAGGACTTACAAGAGAAAATGGAAATAAGCATGCTAGTTGATCAGCTTCAGGTAATAGAAATGCCATTCAAATATAACAGTCCCAATGAAATAGATAAGACGAAATCATTTTGTAGAAGTCCTGATTTGCAGATATGTCTACATCATATTCTCGAAGTTGCTATTGAAGCACAAAGTAAATCGTTATCCATTTATGTCCACCTTTTAGGCGATAACCACACACTAACTGGATTTTGTTACGACCGCCTCGCCTTTCTCCTCCATAATCGTGAACATTATGAAAAATCAATCGAATATCGAAACAAAGCGATAACAGTTCGAAAAGTCGTTTTAGATGGCTATCATCCAGATATAGCTTGGTCTTTCTATGGTTTAGGTAATTCGTTAGAATTATTAGGACGGTTAAATGAAGCATTGGATGCTTACAAATTATCAGTTGGAATTCGAAAGTCATATCTAGGAAACCACTATTTGACTGCTAAGTCTTATTTCAAAGTAGGTCATATTTATTCAAAATTAAATCAGTTTGATGAAGCATTGGATGCGCTATCTAAAACTGTTGAAATGAGAAAAGCAGTTAATGATGATGCAGAATCCGTAGCTCGCGCTTTGTGTGTATATGGATATCTTTTGGTGTCATCAGATGACAAAGAGTTGAAAGAAAAAGCTGAATTCGTATACCAAGAAGAAAATAAATATCGTTTGGAAATAGCGAATAATGATGAAGAGAAACCGTTAGATCTTTACGAAGATGAAAGAACTGGTCAGGGTGCCCATGGATGGGGTAGGCGGGTGTTAGATCTTGATAATGTGGAAGAAGAGAACAAACAATTAGATTGGATCCGCATGCAAGTTTCTAACCAGAATATACAATTTGCTAACTTTTGCTAGGAAATTATAACTTACATATATAAGTAAGCAATGAATGTGGTTGCTAAATATTTGTTTGTTTTTGTTCCAATTGAGATTGTGACACGTTGATGACTGCTGTATACCTATTTTGACAACTTTAGCTATTATGTCTGTTTTGTTTACGCATCGTTGTACATATAATGAAATTCGATGCGACTGTTATACAATTGAGATATTTAGCGTTATAAAACCAGGTTGAATCCACCATTTTCTACATTTGAAAATTCCTGTACCAAGTCAGGAATATGACAGTTGTTGTGTTCGTTCGTTTGATGTATTTTATCATTTGATTTTGCCATTCTATAAGGGACTATCCGTTTTTAGTATTTTTGTGATTTTTCTTTTTATGCTTGACATATACATCAGACAACAGTTGTAATCTCTACATGAAAGGCAATGGTATGATGAACATCTGGTCAACGTCGGTAATGTTTCACTGACACTAAACACATCGACGAAACACCTCGCCTACCAATCAATTGAAATATCAAAATGTCTATTTCATATATTTTTAATATTATTTATCATTATGAGTATTGCAAGCCTTCAAAATATTTTTATGCCGGCTCCCTTTATTAATTCCATGTTTTGTGATTTATATCTGAAAGTGTGTTGTTAAAAGTGTTTGATAAGCTATTAGATGCCTATGCATATACTTACAAATCTTTTATCTCAGGTGACTATTAAACACGTGGAATGTTGTAAATGAGACATTTAATGTCGACCTTGGTACTGATCAGTATTAGTATTTTATTTATGGCTGTAGATAAAGATAAAATTGTGATTTATGTTGTTTTATTTTTGTATGTTATAATTGTTCTTTATTTTATGATTGCTTATTGCAGAGGAGCATTTGTAGACTTTAAATAAACCTTAATCAAGTTTTGATTTTTTTCAAATATTTAAATGTTTGGTGTGTATTTGTTATGATTATTATTATCCCTATATGGTGCTACATACAATAGACTGTATCCGTTTTTACTCATCACACAACTTTTACAGCTTATGGTTGCATGAATTATATTTATTCGTGAAGACCAATGCATTCTTTATAATTATGCAACACTAGTAGGGAATTGCACGAGGAAACGTAATAGTTTTTGATCAGATCTCATGATATAATATAAGCAAAATTGCTATTGACCCAGTAATCATATACAAAAGGAATGGTTGACTGCGTCAAGGGAGAAACACCAGATTATTAAGAGAGTTCAATCAAAGTAATAAAGAACTAGAAGTAAAAACCAAATACGATTATGTCTGATGTATTGAGTATGGGGTCAATAAAGACAACAGTAGTATACCGGGGTTCAAATTCATAAAACGATCGAGAAAAAACAAATGCGGGTTACAAACTTTAACCGAAGGAAACACATTAACTTTTAGTGGAAAACAAAGGAACAACAGGAACACTGAGGTGCAACAAAAACAAACGCCAACAAACATAGAAACGCACTATTTGATAACAACTGCCATATTCCTGACTTGGTACAGTACATTATAAGAAAAAAATGGTAGGTTGAACCTTGTTTAATGGCATGATAAACCTCCCGCTTTATGACAATTTAAAAAAAAAGTATATCACTAAAATGACAACACTACGTTAAAGAAATGCAGCACAAACACACGCAAGAACATTCATCGAAAGGAAACGCACAAACAAACAAATAATATAATAGTCGACACAACATGCGAACCCTAGAACAACAACGAACATATTCCATCAACGTCGTATATCAACGCAAATTCATACTCTGTATAACTGTCATATCGGGAATATGACAATGATGGTATTAAAGGGCAGTTTTATAACTATTTGGAAAACAAACTTAGACATAATACGTATTCAACCAAAACCATGCATAACAGAAAAATCAAAAATAAAGACATTAATTGCTGTGTCATTTGGTCTTTTGTGGAGAGTTGTCTAATTGGCAATCATACCACATCTTCTTTTTTATATGAACGCTTGGTGTACACATAACCGAGATACGTCGTATAGCAATGAAAATTCACACTCGGTGTTAATGTTACTTCCCGTGCCGCAAATCACAAAGTTTTATCTCATTGTAAACGTCTAACATGTGAACACTTTATGACAGATATTCTGCGTTAAAAAGGACTGACATCGTACTATATGGATATTACTTATGAAACGTGCTTCTTTCGATATGTAAACAATACCTTGATAAACATCTCGATACATCTATACTTAGCGCAAACTCAGAGATATAAATAATAACGGATGTTACAAGTTACCCCCACTTTAATCCACATTTTTTGAACCTATGTGCTAACGCTTCGCCGATTTCACTGTGTTAAAAATTGCAATTGAAAAAAAAAAACCAAACCAAACATCAGATCCTTTATTCTTTTTCGAATGTATAACAAAAATTAATGCATTAGAGCCTCGAAAAATGTATAAAATTAAACTAATATATAGCTCCGCGAAATTCCATGAATACGTTTGGCGGTGTAAAGCTGTTTCGTGATGTCATTCGAATGAAAACGATAAAGCTGAAGGTTCTTCCGTTACGTGGACTATCAATGCATTAAATTAAAGTCTTATGAAAGGTTTAGTTTTTATTTCTAATCTTTTGTGCATTTACTGACGGCTCCTTAGATACTAAAAGTTAACTGTGGATTCGATGGTAGAGTACGAGAAAAAAGATGTAAACCAAAAATGTCTCTGTAGTTAAACAATGTTTTATTTGACAAATATTGTTCATCCCTCAGAGGATTTGAACCCTTTATTGAGTGGCATGATTGCAACATCACTTACGTTGTGTCTAGCGTCCATATACATATTTATAAACTTACCTTTAAAGAGAACAAAAAACCGACATTTGATATTTTGAATTTAGTTGGAGCTTGAAAAAATTAATTGACTACTTTTCCATAATCATTTTTTCTGTCTCAGCTGACGCAAGAAGAAATATTGATTTGTGAAGTTTGATCTTTGGTGCAGTTTCTAACATGTATATTTGTCATAACGTAAATTATTTCGGGACTGAAACAATTAATATCATATTAATTTTATCCGTCCTTCGTTTTACCGAACGTAACCTACCAAAACTAGCCTTATCACCAAGTGTTGTTCTTGTTTGAGAACAACGAAGGGTGGCACATCTGAGGTAAAACCGTTTTTTCCTTCTGTAGCACCCGAGATTACATTCAGGTTTTGATAGGGTCGTGATACTCAGAGTGCATCTCTTTCTTGCAAAAACGATACAAACGGCTAAGCCGGCACATGTTTTGATCATTTGTTTCTAACATACGTTTGTAAAGTTTAGGTAAACTTTGACAAACTATGCACTCGCTAAAAATGCGTCTACAATTTGTCGTTCGTCGTTTGTTAGTAAAAACGCTACATATGTTTCTATCTTCAGCCTAATTAAACGATGTACTTGTTTCTAACTTCAGCCTGATTAAACGATGTATGTGTTTCTACTTTTGTAATTAGTCTGTTAACCAATAATGTGTGCATGCATTAATGAAAGTTCAAACAGGGTCCGTAAACACTAATTAAACGCTGTGTTTGTTTTTACTGTTGTAGCGTTTAGCAAACGAAATCAAACGGCACACAATGTTTATAACATTTTGGTTATAAAGAAATGCACCCTCAGTCTTTAATTTTCTATTTTAATATTTTTTTGCTGTTGTTTGTATTTTTGACTAATGAGTTTGAATTTCTCTAGCTATAGGTATCTTTCGTCTCTCTTTTATGGTGAAGGTCATTCCATTTTTAAATTAAATGGTGTTCTCGGTGGAATATTTATACAGGTACCACATACTGGTCTTCAATATATTGTGACCTTTGTAATACTGTCGTAAAAGGTTTTACTTTTAGTTATTTTATTATTTTAGTGTTAATCATTTGATCGATTTAAAGTATCGAGGAAATATTTGGATTTACCATTTCTTATACATATACCAAACAAATTGCAACTAAAATTTACAAACACGTGTTACAGGATCTCAATATTGACGACATCAAGCGTAAACCTAATTATTGCACATATGCTAGTTCCCCATTCATATCTAATCCGGCTGCCAACGTTATTACATTTGAACTCAAAATTGTCAATAACACTTTACTACTAAATATGTTATCAAAAGTTTCGAAATATTGTGAGCCTTAATCCCTCAACTTCAAAATATCGATGGATTCAGTCAAGGATTATGCCATGCAATAGAACAAACGCGAAAGCCAAGACGTAGATACTCTTTCCGAGTGAAAAAAGGCTGTGAGGTCGTTGATACAAATAAGAAGTAAGACACTGATTGGGTCTATAAGAAGCCGTCTACGTCATTCTGTAAAGACCCAAATGTTGCAAAAGACTTGTCCTACCTCAATGACACAAATGTTGTCCCCGCAGATCAAGCCCAAAACGACTTCGTTTTTGTAAATCATATTACAAAAGTGACATGATAAGTGAATACGGTATTGTCAATTTACTTGGTATATGCCCAGACACTTAGTTTTCTATGTTGTGTCATGTGTACTATTGTTTTTCTGTTTGTCTTTTTCATTTTAAGCCATGGCGTTGTCAGTTTGTTTTAGATTTATGAGTTTGAATGTCCCTTGGTATCTTTCGTCCCTCTTTTATTAAACAGGAAATTCTGGAAAATTATTTGTCTGTTCTATTACTCGATTTAATTCACTTGACTGGGCGGAGTTTAACCGGTTCGCTCATAATAAACCAGTCGGTGTTTTAGGATCATCAATAAAATGTCCAGTCATTATTGTGAAAATCCCTTTGATGACACTGATGGGTGATTAGAAATAAGTAATAATCATAACTGCAATCATCCTTATCACACACATCTTCGAATAGACTGTCCTTATGTAAATTAAAACGTACGCTCCGCCCGATCAGTTGAAATAACATTGGTAATACGTTCCTTTGAAATTTCAACCAAAGACGAAGAACTGGATCCATCACTGTATTGGATATCTAAACTACATACGTGTCCTTACAAACAACGGTATATTGCTGGGTCGTCCAAGTGCTCAACGAAACCTCTTTCTTAATTATTAACATCAATTTGATCAACAATTGAAGCCAGACTTCAAAGTTATTGTGATACCGCCTATTCTAGAGGTGTTTTGAATCAGATATGGATACTGAAATATACCTAAGATCTTTAAAAGTAAATACAATCTAAGTCTCTTTCATCTTGCAATAATATTAAAAAAAAATGAATTTTCTACACTTTGCAATTATTCCCCATTCCAAACTAAAAGACAAATAGAAAGAGTTGGTATTGCTTTGTTTCATAAAAAAGATTTACCAACGCAGATAGAAGTATCTTTTCCTAGGGAGGGAAAACTCCTACTTAGCAAAAAAACTCTGACTCAAACAAAATATTATATCAAACTGACATGATCAAGATGCTTGGTTTTTTGATTGACAACATAATTTTTACATTTGGAGGGCTTGTATTTCCTTATTTATATAATGATTTCCTGAATTGAGGGTTGCTACTCACAAGGCAGCTATTAAACCAAGATCCTGTTCCAAATGGTGAAATTGATATCATCCCTTCGTAAATTTTCAGACACTATCACGAGTTGGTTTACCGTTATGGATTATCCGTTTCACAAATGATAGCGAATATGTTCCTTATGTCGTAACTATAACATCGTTCCTTTTTCACGAATGTGACCTACCGAAATAGACTAATTACCGGGTTTGTACTAACACGACCAACACGACAGGTGCCACATGTGGAGCAGAATCATCTTACCCTTCTGTTTACAGATTTAAATTATTTAATTAGCAAAGCAGTGAAACTTATATATATTTACAACTCAGTGATCACACTGGTTCAAACTAGATTTTGTTAGTACATGTATATATACTCTTGTATTAAATATACTCAATAGATTTTTTCGCTATTTATATTGAATATACACATTTTATGTATATTTAGCACATACTTACAACTTCTCGTTCAATTAAATTGCTAGAATTTGCCTTCTAGTTGTCATAGCACCTACTTTTTTCGTAAACTAAGTAACTACGCATGAATGACCACAAGGATAAGATTTCATTGTATCGTAATCAAGATATTGAAATAGAAATATGTTCAGTGACAGATATTTCATGCATGTAAACTATCCTCTAGACTACCTATGGTCAGATCCATCCTTTCAAAAGGGGTTCCAACCCAAGATAAAGGGGGAGGGGTCCAATTGTATGTCCTCTTTCAAAAGCATTGATCATCCCAAAAAGGGTGTTTTCAACCACCTCTTTTTTGATCTACCACTGCAAACTATCTATATTTTTAAAAATTTATCATAGTTTTAGCTTTTATGTAAAATTGAAAATGTTTGTAAGAATGTAAAGCTTTCACTGCAATTTAAAAATTGCATATTTGGGTCAGTTTATTTTGTCATCTTAACATGTAAAGAAGTACATGTATTGTAAAACACAGCTTCATATCAATAAATAAACTTTCGTCAGCAGCTACAATCTTTTCATTCTGGAGTCAATGGCCTTTTAAAATCACATATTTTATAATGATATAAATAGTGAGTAGATTTATAAAACTACATGAATAAGCTACACCTAATCAGCCAAAACATATCAATAGCCTAATTACAGGATTCCTCAAATTGTAAATACGTGCTAAATTTGATAGTGTATAGAAAGGTATAAACTATGAAACTAAGTGCTCGGGGAAGCCCCTCGCTCTAAGTTTCATAGTATATACCTTTCTATACACTAACCGACACGTAAGAGAGTGATAATCCATTTCTTCAGTGTTAAGTACGGGCGATAGCAAGTATTTATTATGAAGAAAGGGAGTATAATTATCATACACACTTAGAATCTTGTAAAGTGCTCAAGGCGCAAATGATCTCTTGATTGGTTGTATTCAAAAATTTGTTTCATTGTTGGTGTAAATTAAATGTTGATAATTGATGCATCACTTCATTTTGCAGTAATTCATTTATGGGCTAGTTTTAGTGATGTAAGGACTTTCTTTTAATCTGGGAAATATTAAAAAATAATGTGTTATAGACAAGATGTTAGGTGACACAACAGTACAAAGTATATGTTTCTTGACTGTGAGTATGAATGAAAGTCTTATAATATTTTGAGCGAGGAATTATCCTTTTTTAATTACAGTTTCAATCATTAAATAAATCTCAGTTACAATAAAATGTGTTCCTTAGCCAATACTTCCGTCGGGATTTTTAAAAATATTTTATTATGTCTGGGAAATGTTCTAATAATATACCTTTAAAAGTTTTAAACTTAAATAAAATTTCTGGGTTTTTTTATCGTAATATTGGAAATAAATATTCTTTATTTTTTAATTTTTAGGTAAATTAATTGAAGTTATTGAAAAGTCAGTTTTCCCCCTCTAATTCTCATAGTACATGGCTTTCCATGCACTATTAAATGCTATACATGAATGCCTTTTCATTGTGGATTAACTATGAAAGCGAACTCTTAATAACTGCACTAGGAAGTGTACAATCCCCTGAGGCATTTTCCTTGAAAAAAGCCTACTAATTTAAGATGAGAAATAAAAGATTTACACAAAAACATTTCGAATTTTGCATATTTTCATACATATTCTTATAGTACACATATATAAATAAATATATATTTTTTTCTTTCAGGAAAACAATGCCAGACTGTTGCATTTTTTCTCGGAGAAACACAAGACACATAAATTTATCAATAAAAACCAAGCATTACATGTTGAATGGTCTGAATTCAAATATTTATATAGTGAGTTCTATAATTTTATATAAAAAATCAAATTTCAAAAAGAGGATTTATGTACCATTGTGTGTTTTTAAAATAAATGGTCTCAAGATATATAAGTCTTAAATTTTACCTGAAGCAGAAGAACAATAATTTTTCCTTTCGATCCTTACAAACTATGTCAGTCCAATTCTTTCTATCCATTGGAATAATCTTTACCTTTGTTTTACATTTATTTCATTATTAAAAGTTAAGTCTTATTTAGATTTGAATATTACAATGGGAAAGGCTAATTTTGTAAGGTCAGTCGAAAGTGTGAATATGTTCTAAATTGGTCAAACAATACTTGGTCATACTTTATTAAGATTTTTTACAGCCCTTAGCTTCGCCTGGGGCTTAAGTATTCATAAAACATGACTAAGTATTGTCTAACCTATAGGAAACACTAAACTTTAAACTTGTTTTCATTTTTTATATTTGTTTCACAATGAACATTTTTAGTCAAATCCAATCACTATGATAAATCCTTTCAATCTGGTAAATGTGCTGCAGGGCAGTTGTAAATCATTAAAAACCCTCTTTGCCTTGAATTGTAAGTAGGTCTACACAATAGGATAATCCATTTTTAAGAACATGATTTACATTCATTCTTCCCAATTAAAAGACTCTAAATTCTACAATTTCATTGATCGAGAGCGCTTTGCTATATTCTATTTTTTGTTAATTATTTATTTATACTTTTTGAAAGTTTTGTCTTTATTTTTTGAATTTGATATATCGTTGAAACTACCCATCCTCCCTTCCTCTTCATGATTTATTTCTTTTTGATCAATTTTATAGTTCAAAAGGCGGATGTTTGCCAAAAAAATTTGGTTATATATTAATGTTTATGTGTTATCATTTGTGTATTGAATTATTTATGATATACATGTATATTGTGTTTTGTAATATTGAAAAAAATATTTAGAACATGCAGTACAAGTTATAGCTATTGACCTATTTCTATTTGACTAAGTTGATAATTTTAGATCACCCCAGTTTTGATGGGGTCTGTGTTGCTTAGTCTTTATTTTTCTATGTTGCGTTTTGTGTACTATTGTTAGTCTGTCTGTCTTTTTCTTATTCGGCCATTGCGTTGTTAGTTTATTTTCGATTTATGAATGTTCCTCTGGTATCTTTCGCCCCTCTTTTAACTATCTATAAATAAAGGCAACAGTAGTGTACCGCTGTTCAAAACTCATAAATCAATGGACAAAAAACAAAATCGGGGTAACAAACTAAAACTGAGGGAAACGCATTAAATATAAGAGGAAAACAACGACACAACATTAAAAAGTAACACACACAGAAACGGACTAATCATTAGACAAATCCTATGAGAATAACACATATAATATCAAAACCAAATACATGTATTTGGGATAGATAAGTACCGTAACACGTCTTATATTAATGTGAATTCACACTAAAAAATAAGAGAAAACAAACGACACAACGGGAACACAACGTTTAAATGTCACACAAACAGAAACAAACTATAATATAACAATGGGTATATTCCTGACTTGGTACAGGACATTTTTATAGGAAAAAATGGTGTGTTGAACCTGGTATTGTGGCATGCCAAACCTATAAAACCATAGTAATTCAGCCTTTTATACATAAGGAAATGCTTGAAATAAGTCAGTAATATGATAGTTGTTTTGATTCGTCTGATGTGTTGGAGCATTTCATTAAGTGATTTGATTAGGGACTGTCCATTTTGTATTTTTTAGGAGTTCTGTATTTCTTTTTTTACTTTTTCTGTTTGGCAATCATTCCACATTTTCTAAATGTTTAATATAATTTTTGACTTTATTGAAATGTTCAATAAAAGACACATGTGTTTTTTCATCCTTGCCCAAAGTGCTGTACAATAGTGGTTTAAGAATAGTCTTACAAAGCGTTAGTTTGATTCGGTATTTGTAAAATCATGTAATACATACTTTATCATGACCTTTTATCAAAAATAAAAAAAAAACACAAAAAATCCATCTTTATAATTATTTATTCGAAGACAATAACCATGATTGATACTCGTTATGGAAATTACTGCATTCCCTCATATTTAACAGTAATAAAACAAACATATAGTCTAATTACATTATTTAACAATAAATAACAAAGACCGCACACTGTCATCTTTCCCCTCTGTTTTGTAGCATTTTGTTAACATATTTGCATCTACTAAAATGATCAATTTAAGTGTGGACAGTTTCGATTGTGTTTGTATAAATTTCGAGGAACTATTTTTGCACATTTATCCGAGAATTAACATGTCGAAATTAAATTTAGACTATTTTCACTAATTTTCAATATATCATTTACCGCTTAGCAACAGACCAGTATTTATTCTTCAGTTCATATTTGATATAAACCATGTAAAACTTCGAAGTTTACTCCATGTGGTTGTTTAGTAGATCTTGATTCTAGGTCTATCCTTTAAATAAATAATATCAATTACCAAAAAAGTATCATTGCACTTTACGTATCGTGAAAATACAAAACATGTGAAATCTACAAATGGATTTGTATGAATAATGTTATTCACTTATTATTCATATCTGTGAAAAATGTAGATGTCTTTGTTCATCCATTTAGAGGTGTCTCGTAAGTCAGTATACTATCTTTCGTTGACATTTCAACATACGTTGTATTATCGTTTGGATGTAATGTTCCTCTGTCTGAATGGTCACTGTAAATACAATATATTCAAAAAATTCAAAACGTATATTATACTATGTTGTGTCGTGTGTGCTATTGTTTTTCTGTTTGTCTTTTTCATTTTTAGCCATGGCGTTGTCAGTTTGTTTTAGATTTATGAGTTTGACTGTCCCTTTGGTATCTTTCGTCCCTCTTTTATACTTTATTTCATTTCCGCCGTACTAAAATACACTAATTCTACGAAATAAACATATGGATTATTTCAGGAGAGTATGTCTGCCCTAATTGTACATGTATCTGTTATAACTGGATTCAATTCAATTCTATGACCTTCATGTATGTTAAAATTATGTGACTAAAAAGCCTTTATGCAATCGGAAGAGGCTCTTAACATGCACGTAGACGGACGAAACCATATTGGATTTATTCCGGACAAATTAGACATTCGAAGTAAATATAATCTGTATGAAGTTTTTATTACTTACATAAGTGATGGCAACTTTCATGATAAGCTACCATGGAAACGTGTTGTTGTGAATTCAGTTGAATAAAAACATGTTAATGACAAGCTGATTCGCATTAATTCAGACAATAACTTCAAAAGATTCAAATATATACATAAATCTGTATCTGTGGATCATATGTGGAAATTCGGATTGCACTGTTTATCAACTTATATATATCTACAGCTCCAAACAAAGTTTCCAAATCTTATGAAATTTGCGACCGCCTGTTCACTGACGTTTTCGTACATGTAAGTGATCATTATTTATGATTATCTAGGAAAAGACCCTTCAACTGTGTTTAGTGTCTCCGACTTAGATTAATTTAAACGACTTTGCTACGTTCGTTTTAATAAAATCTGCATCCGAATACAAACGTCATTTGAACAATATAGTATAATGGTTTGTACTATTTATTAGCTTTTTGATGCCCCATTTATGGGCATTATGTTTTCTGGTCGGTGTGTCCGTCCGTCCGTCTGTCTGTCTGTTCGTTCGTCTGTACCGCTTCAGGTTAAAGTTTTTGGTCCAGGTAGTTTTTGATGAAGTTGAAGTCCAATCAACTTGAAACTTAGTAAACATTTTCCCTTTTATATGATCTTTCTAATTTTAATGCCAAATTAGCGATTTGAACACATATTCATGGTCCACTAAACATTGAAAATGATAGTGCGGATGGGGCATCCGTGTACATGGGACACATTCTTGTTTATTTTCTATGTGAATATTACGTATTGTTCATAACATTATCTTTTTTATTTTCTGTTATTAATCTATTTGTTTATTGTTCATGATGACATAGATCATGTAATCTCTGAACGAATGAATGAATGAATGAATGAATGAATGGATGAATGAATGAATGAATGAATGAATGAATGAATGAATGAATGAATGAATGAATGAATGATGAATGAATGAATGAATGAATGAATGAATGAATGAATGAATGAATGAATGAATGAATGAATGAATGAATGAATGAATATAAACCTATTATAGATGAAATTAAAAAAAGATGTTGTTTTATTTTCGTCCGAAAAAGTATAATGCACTTTTGTTTTCATGTGTAAAGTATTATCTATAAGTTTATACCTTAGGGAGGATGATTCATAATAATCTTTGGATATAGACACAGACAAGTTTATATATGGCTTCGTCTGTTCTAACATTCCTTCTAACTTCTTTTTTAATTCTGTAAATGATGGTCTACAATATGGATTAGGATGCCAGACTGATAGCATCATTTGATATCTGTAATAATTGTAAACATATTATAAATACATTATTGAGCTAGATTTGTAAAGACAAAAGTGTAGGTTTGTGAGAAAATGTCTAACCAAATGCTGAACTCAAAGACAATTGAAATACAACAAAAAGAAGAAATATTTTCACCTTATCTCTGTGTCTGTCTTTAGTTATATGTTTTGTTATCATTGTTTATTTGGTTTGATGGCAGATCTTTTATAGTCTCTGTTGAAAATATATATCTGATTCTGTAAACAGACATTGAGGGAAGTTTATTTCAGCGACATAATAACAGTGTCTTATTTCAATTAATTATATGGTAAACTATCATAATCCGAGCGTATGACAATTGTTTCCTGGAAGTTCTTTACCTGGGGCACACTCATGACCACCAATTATAAAATTTAGAAATAACATGTGCTATACTAGTATATATTTCCGATTTCATTGACTCAATGTTTTTGATGTTAATAAATCATAAGACTTCTTGACAGCACTTACACTTCTAAGCTGCAATTTTCTGGTTTCTCCATACGATATCCTTCCTTGAGCAAATTAAACAAATCCTTGTTTGGAATTCCTGGATATGGACTTCCCCCCAACGTAACAATCTCCCATAAAACTATACCAAACGACCAACTGAAACAGATAAATTGGATTTCAACATGACTACTCTCAGTGTTGGCTCTCTTTTCATATAATTTGTGAAGCGATATACCAGTAGAACTTGGCTTTCGAGTATATTTTCCCCAGTAAATATGATATTTCATGGAATGCTTGTCCCGAAATGATTTTTTGGATTGATGATTGCTGCTGACATGTTCATATTGCCGTTTCCTTAATCCCGTCTTCAACATATTTATTAACAGAAAAAGTACATCAGATGCAAGTAGTAAAGCAGGAACTGCTAACACTTCAGTAGCATTTGTGGTCAATCACGATTGTTTTAGTTTTTGCGTGTCTTCACATGTTTTTTTTTATTGGTCCTTGGTAAATTTACCACCTTTATCTTACTATTTTTGAAACAGTTCTTATACATATGGCGAGTTATCTGTGTTTGAAATTAGCTCACTGTATCTAAAACTATTCCATAAATTTTCAAAAAGAAGGAAACATCAGTTAATCAAAATGTACCTTGTGTTTTTGTTATCTTTCTGAGATTGATTGGATAAATATCTTATATATATATATATTAAAGTTATATTCTTAGACATTTATATAATTTTAATTCAGTAACTGTAGCAGTTTATTTTCACAAACTGATCCACGCCTAAATAGATTGAATGTTGATTGTTGCTATTTTTAGACATTATATAATATATATAAAGGACAAAACCACGAAAAAAAATGAACTAGTAACAATAACATAACATAGCACAAAGTATGCAACACGAAACACACCAAAAAAAGGGAAGGCAATCATATGCTTTTAAAGGATGAGCAGTTCCTGTTGAACCAGAGGCACCCGTTGTGTTGCGTTCAGTAATGCTACAATCGTGAAGTAGAGGACAGGACTGTGGTTACGACAAGCGTATCATTTCCGTAGTCATATATAACACAAATAGTCCATAACAGTCAACCAAACATTTACTGTGTGTGTAACGCTATAAATGACATTATAAAATGTGGAAAGCGTTTAAAAGAGAAATACGACGGTCTAATTAATGCTAAAATAACTATAGCTAGTCCAGGCAAACTAAGTTTGAACCTTAAACTAATTCAACATAAACATTTTTTTTTAATCTATAACATTAAGCCCAAAATATACACAGAAAAAGTCCCATAAAATCTAACTTAAGGTGGTACCCAACACTTTCACTAAAATTAATTTGGCTCGTTTAATTTTCATAAAATTTTGTCAAAGTGTATTTACTCTGAACCTTCAACAAAAATATAAAAATTTCAAAAATTTTGAACCAACCGTTTTGTCAGAAAAATAACACTGGTTATATAGCAGTTTGACAAACACCAATTTTGATCATTGAGAAGCTTAATAATCCTTTTACAACACAACGTAATTAAAACGTTTAGTCGACTTTACAGAGTTATCTCCCTGTAGTGTTAGGTACCACCTTAAGGAAAACTCGAAATCAGCATTTTTAATTTCTTATGGAAATTAACATTGGAAAGGGAGAAAACTCTGCAAAAATGTGTCTTTTTTCAGTTTTTGGTTGATTTTCTTTTAATTTATGTAAAATAATGATACTTTGATGGGGTTATAAGTTCGTATTTGACTATATTATATATTCAGCTGCTCATGAATTGTGACCATTTTGAAAAAAAAATGTGAATATTTGGTATTGTTTACATCTGTACATTATTTTTGATATGCAATTAACTTGTTTAAAGAAACGTGTAACCACAAAAGAAGAATATATACTTTATTAGTTTTATTCAATTTGAGATTCTTTACCTTGACATGCTGAACAATCTAATAAATGGTCAACTAATGAATTATGAAATCTGGATTGTTACTTGATAAAAAATATGAAACACCTTTAGATTTTTTTTCTATACTCTTAAGACGGTTAAAATATCAAGAACCAATACATTCTGTTGAAAAGAAGCGGTAAAGTTTTAATTTAATATCAACTTCTTTTGATATTTCTACCTTTTTTGCAAAGATATCTCCCATATGTCAATGCACATTTCCAAAGGGATTTTAAAACCATGATTTTTTAGTTTTCCTCAAGTTAGATTTTACGGGACTTTTTTCTATGTATATTTGGTGTATAATGCTAAAGATTCAAAGTTTAAAATTTTCTGTTGCAAGTCCTTCAAGGTTAGAGTCAAATTTATGCTAGATTGACTGGACTAAATACAAATATTGCAGAGAGCAACCTACGACAACTACTTATTATAATTACCGTATTAACTTGAAACATGTATTGAGCAAGCAATTGTTTTGGCGATTGTAACACTTCTGTTGATGATATAATCTTAACAAACGATGTATTGGAAATATGAATACACCTTTTAAAAGACAATGAGGGAGTAATCTGTTGTGAAAATGCTTTTTTGCAAAGATCCTTTGTGACAGTTGCTTTTCTGTGTGTATAAAATGTTTTTTTTTTTTTTTTATAATAAAATGAAATTTCTTTTTATAATGAGATGAAGTCTTTTAATCATAAATTGACTTATTTTTTCACAGTGAAATAATTTTCTTTTTGTATACTTATCTTTTTCTTTCGTATCCAATCTTTACTTATTTTCCTTCCTTTTCATACTTACATATCTGATTTGATTGTAAACACTTGGTCAAAAATGGCTTCCAGTGCCATCCACTTATATGGGAGTTTTCTTGCTGAGGTAGGTTGATAAAGATTTCTTTCGTAAATATCTCTTGTCAGACCAAAATCAGACACTTTAAGTCTCTCTTCGTCATACATTAGTATATTTCTTGCAGCTAAATCTCTGTGAATGAATTTCTTTGATGCCATATATTCCTGAAATCAATATAATCTCTAAAAATGGTTGACAATAACACTTCTTATCACCAATTGTTTGACCTTTATAATAAAATTGAGAAAGGTAATGGGGAATGTGTCAAAGAGAAAACAATCCCACCAAAGAGCGGAAAACAGTCGAAGGCCAACATGGGTCTTTAATACATCGAGGAAATTCCGCACCTAAACAACAATGTGTACTTGTTCAGGGATAATTGACGTCAAATTAAACTCCAAAATATATAAAATAAACTAAAATTAAAAATCCTACAAGACTAACAATGGCCAGAGGCTCTTGACTTGGGAGAGGCGTAAAAATGCTGCGAGATGAAACATGTTTTTACGATCCCCCGAACCCTATACATATTGCCAATGTAGAAAAAAACAACTAACAGCAATGTATCTTTGTCTGATATCATCTCACTCGATACATGGGTTCCTTAATGTTGATTTGCATTGCTGGTGATGCATGAATAGAAGGAGGCACTTACCTTCAGAACGTATTTGGTCTTGCTAAAATAGAAGCTCATGCGTTTCTCAGGTGTTTCTTTAATTTTTCATTCTGATCTGACTTATTAAAGGTCACAAAAGGACAAATATAAACAAATGTAAACAAATATAAACCAATCTTAGCGAATAAAACGGCCTTAAATATGAAGAAGAGTCTGTTAACAGAGGTGCATTGTTGATTTCAATATGAATGTAGAGTGTATGTTCATAAATCCGTCTCCCTACATAACAAATGGTTTTGTAGTATGGAAAAAGTAAATACAATGGTTATCATGTTACAATAATACTAGTGTTCACAGATAGGCTATTAATTTGCGTTGAAATTAATGTTTTGAACTTTTGACGAAAGAGTATTGTTGCATAAAGACATATCGAAAACTTTTAGATGCAATTGATTATTATATTTTAAATACATTTCTGTTTTACTAGTTCTATAACAACACTCACCATTGCTAGTACAATCTGTCTTGCATATGATAGTAAACGATCTTGGTGTAGTTCTGTTGAAGGTGGCGCTGTAATAAATAAAAGGGTGTTGTTTGTCAGTCAAATATTAATTCACAAATTTAAGTTTTAGTAAAATAACTTATTAAATTATATAAAGAAAGTGAGAGATTCAAAAACCACAAAAACTAAATTAGGAAAATACTGAAATCCGAGGAAAATTTAAATTGGAAATTCCCTAATCAAATAGCAAAATCAAATGCTCAAACACATCAAACGAATGGATAACAATTATCATATTCCTAATTGGTACAGGCATTTTCGTATGAAGAAAATGGTGGATTAAACATGGTTTTATGGCTAGCTTAACCTCTCACATGTATGACTTTGGCATCAAATTCCATTATATTGACAACGATATGTGAACAAAACAAACAGACATATTTGGTAAAAATGCCGCAAACAGGGACACATTAGCCAATATTGTGTTACAATCTCAATTACCACAAAAACAAACAAATATGTAACAAAGAAGCAACAAACGGCACATCGACAAAGCACATTAGTAAAAATGAAAGGCAAGAATACAAAAATTTACAATAACAAAAATGACGGGATGTGTAAGTACAAAGCCATGTCATATGTATAAAAAAAAACACGAAATGACATATAGACAAAGCACATCACCAAAAAGAAAGAAAGACAAGAATACATAAGTGAGTGAAAGCAATTATTGGTGGGTTAAATTTTCACTTTTTTTTTGTCTTATTGTTTTTTTGTAAGCCTTTACAATAAAAAACAGATAGTAGCACATTTTGATAAATGAGTAATTAGCAAACGAAGAATGTTAAAAATATAGTTGTGATGGTAATTTGCAGGTATCTGACATTTCAAAGAACCATACCACATAATTATACCCTAACCCACAACTTTAATTTCAAATCGAAAGTATATTTGATTTATAACGAAGGAAGATTTTTTTTCTCCAAATTGGTGTTTATATTACCCAGTAAAATAAAAATAAAACGCAATATGGATTACGTGATCTTATGTTTAACTATGTCGCTTATTTGTGGGTATTCGATACCAGATTGGAATTAGGACCAAGTTCTAGTTAACTAATATCGAACTGAATTAAATAATTTAAAATATAGGTATATCGACAATTTTGTGAAAAACAATTTGTTTCCTGCATAAACAAGTTGTACTCACATGAGAAAGCACTTTCTGCTGATGAGTTCATACCACTATCACTGCCTGATGAATGATGCAGAGTGCCGTAATCCTTCTGTAGTAAGAACTATTATCAATGTAACTATGGAGCTATGTAACAAGCATGATGATAAAATATGTAGCTTCGTTAAAATAAAATATTAAACTAGCCGTTAACTTAAAAAAAACAAATGCTATCATTGCGTTTCTAACATCTAATCATACAGTATGTTATTACTATCTGTGAAGGTCTTTATATGAATCTACAAATTGAAATGTAATGTACTTGCATCGCCAGAAATCATAACAAATCACATGCTATTCTTATTTATGGGGTCATTTTGTACCACTTTCTGCTTCAATTAAAAGGTTTTAGAATAAGTATAATCCGGTCTCTTTTGGTATGTGTCAAAAACTAATTTTTGCATAACAGGAAACGGCCGTTAACCTTAAAAATTTGATCCCATTCAGTGTGCACTTTGGCAGCTCAGCCCCTCCTGCATGCTTCATCAAGTGTTCATTTAACAGTGAACATAATAAGAACCTACACGACGATGCGGTTATAAGATGGGTATCCTGGTTTGTTGCCACACCCTGTTTTAAATTACCCTACGTATTTCATCAAAAGTTCACGAACCTTTATAAGATGTATATTTTAAGATCCTAAAATGATGAAGCGTACATATGTAAACCCGTCAGCTCCGATGAAATATCCACGAGGAATGCCACCTAGTGTTTAAAATATTTGACTTTATTAAATCTGCTCTTTATGGGTGCACCTAAATACTCATAAATCTTTGTACATTTCAAAATCTCAAAAACGAAAATGCAAACTTAAGTAGGGCATTATGGCCCTTTCATAAACCCAAAAGATTATGCCCTTTGACAATTAAGAAACTTAATACTGCTCAGTATGCATATAGTGCTCGTAACTCCTCTGATGTGCTTCCATCGATAATTGAGGTAACTCAAAATTGTGATGGGAGGTGTTTGTATATAAAATTTCTATTTTATTTTAAAAACGACCACAAAACATTAAGCTTTCTGGAGTTGCATAGAGTTGGCATATATGAATTTTATTCTTACCTGTAAACGCTGACGATAGTGTAATAAAAATGAACGTAAATCTCCTAGTCTGCAGTAGTCCATCAATAAACAAACGGTGTCTCTTTTACAACATCCTATAAAACTAACTATATGAGGATGACTTCCCAACTGTTTCATAAATTCTATCTCCATTAATAAGCTCTTCTTTTCATGGGCATCATGAAAATCTAAAAAAACACAAACAAAGTCAAGTAGATATTTATAAATAGAAATACGAAGATGTGGTTTGAGTGTAAATGAGACAACTCTCCATCCAAGTCATAATGTATAAAAAGTAAACAATTACCGCTCAAAGTACTGCCTTCAAACATGAAAGGATTTACAATTATGACAGAGGTACATCAACATGATCAAAGGTTTTATAGTTCTGAAAATTTGAAGTTTAATATTCATGGGGCCAATTTTTTGCTCTGAAATATCTTTACCAAGACACATTTCACACAATTTGTTAATGATTATGACTAACAGTCTGTTTCAATATTATAGATATTTCACTATTGTCCACTAAAAAGACGTTATAAAGGTAGGTCTGTCATATAATCAACGAACACTTTTCCTTTAAAATAAACCCATCTAACATGTGTATTTATTGAGTCCAAAATAGAAGTATCCATGAGATCACTATTCGAGCGGGAAGTGTTTTTGTTTTCTTATTAGTGAGGTTTCATATACCTCTGTTTTCAGGTTTCTTCCCCTTTATTTTGGAAATTGAGTTCTTCTCTATTTACTTATGTTTTCATAGATTTCTTCTTCGCATCTTTCATAATAAGATTAATTCATATCATCAATATCCTTGATATTTGCTACTGCTGACATGAAAGCTAGCGAAAAAAAATGAAGTTATCTCTTGAAAACGTTATGTGTCTTTTATTAACACTCAATTGTTTGATACAAGCATGTCTTTAGGTTGCACTTTGTAAATACAGCTGTTTCTCAAAACACGCCTCTTTTGGGGAGTAATTGAATATTCATAGAAAATTAATTTTGTTTACATACTGGTTCCCAGTTATGCTCTCTGTGTTCCATATCGCAGAGACAGAACATGGGAATGTTACCAGTAAATAAACACGTGCATATTGTTTACATTGAAATCTGTGGTAACCTTTCATGCGAGGTAGGGGTAGTTAAGAAAATTAGTGTAAGTTTAAACTCTGAGAAGTTCAGGGCATATAAACGTTGAAAATATGCCGCACAGCCCTATATTTTGACCTTTGAAAAAAATTGTGGTGCATATGAACTTTCAATTCTAGGATAAGATTTTTTTCAAAACTTCATAGTAAAAGTGGTACAGTTTTAGCCGTAAAAGGAGTTCCTATGGGAAATTGCATTGTCAATATTTTCAGAAATGCAACCCATTTTAAAGCGTAGAAGAACAATATATGAACCGGTCTGTTTTGTTTTAAGATTGGAATTGTAATCACCGTTTAAATTTAAAGAAACTATCGTCATGTAAAATGTAAAACAAGGAAGGCTGCAGTTTCTGTATTTCGAATGGCTTTTATTATATAAATTAGGCACTATATTTCTAAATGGTTAAATGTTGAGTACAACTTTGAAGACAGATTTTGATGTGAACGGGAATTATAATTACAATATGTTATCTAACCTTTAAGCATTTTGACTGCAACTATTAAATCTTTCTCCTTTGAAAGCTTATTGTCGTTCAGTTTGGCCCTATATACTTTCCCGAATGCACCCTCTCCCAACACATCCAGCAATGTCAGAGAGGAAAATTCTATTTCCGAACTGTTATCTTCTTGGAGATGTGTAATGTAGTCAGTACCATGACAATATAAAGGATTCAGTTCCTATGTAAATCAAATGTACAACTATAATCATCAACTAACAATATATTCCTGTGTGAGGATAAAAAAAGGGTGTGTCCACTAACATGATTAACCATGACACATTCTTTATGTGCCTGTACTAACTCGGGAGCCGGGTTTTCATTGATTATCGTTTGTTGCTATACACATGTATATCATATTCATTTTATGTATTTTGTTTTGTAAATAAACGAGCCGATAGTTTTTTTTTTCATTTGAATTGTTATACATTTGTCATTTTGAGATTTGTATAGCTTGGTATGCTGTGTGGGGTTTTCTTGAGCGCCTTGTATTTACCAAAAATTGCTTATGTCTACGTTATTTAGACTCTGGTGCGAGTGATGTACAATTTCTTTAAATACAATTATACAACATAATTTTTTTTTAAATTTTCATATATTACATGAGTACTATTACAATAGCATATCTTATCAGTGTAAAAAGAGCAAATAAAAGATTTAAGTGATTTTTTAAAGATAATTATATTGGAAAAAAGGCTGATATTTTAACATCGTTTAATATATTGAATTATAGACAATGAAGTTCATTGTTGACATTAAATGTTGGTTTTTGTTTAGTAAAATATGTTACAAGTGAGTCACTCGTATGATTCTACTGATATATAATCTCTTCAAGAAATAACATGGATTGAGTGTTGGTTGCTTAACGTCCAGTGGCAAATATATATTGCATATTCCCGATGATCAACCAACAAATAACAAAGCAGTGACCAAACATAAATTTTTTAATGACACATGTGATCCATTAGATATCTGTACCATAACATTGTATTGAAAGGATACGCTGGTGTCAAGTTAAGCTTAGCAAATTAAAGACTCTGTACAGATAACAGCCTCAAAAAGGGTATTTATATACAGTTATCCAGTTTTTGTTTTGTACTAACCTCCCCTCTTCCTTCATTCGTGCTACATTCTTTGTTTCTACGTTCTTTAATTCGAATTAGAATACTTATGGACAGGGCAATCATAATGACCAATATACCAGCTGATACTAAAAGTAAAATACACTGTATAAAAGACAATATACCAGCTGAACTAAAAATAAAATACATAACGACCTATATAGTTGATACTAAAAGTATAATACACTGTATAAAAGATATTTAGAGCGTGGACACTAAACATTCAATATATTACGTACTAAACCATCAATAAAAAAATTGCTCTTTATGACTATAGAACATAATTATATATTTATCTTACCAACAGAATACGAGAAAAAGATAGCATAGGTTTTTAGAAATATAACATTGAATTATACTATAAATCCTTATTACAATGAAAACCTGCCAGGATAGTAGACAAGTATGTTGTACTTTAATTACAGATGACGGATATTTTAAAAAAAGAAGTTAATAATTAATATATATATACGGTGACCTACTATAGTTGATAATTTGTGTGTCATTTTGGTCCCTTAGGGAGAGTTGTCTCATTTGCAAGCATACCACATCTAGATCTTCTTTTTTATATTATATTTACATTGAATAGCATTTTCCGGTGACATTCAAGAAATGTTCTTGAATATCGGTCGTCAACAAACGAGCTATTACAATGGAACTAGGCAGAATGAAACAAGGATGTGAATAAAGAAACATATTTAACAATAAAAGATCAACATTATGATATATGAGACTATTTTAACACTTTCGTGGAGCATAAAAAGACAAAAAAGGAACCAATTGTGGCCGGCATACTTTTGTGGCTTTCCGATTATAAATGGTATGGGCCTGCAGTTTTTTTGTTTTTGTTTTTTTTAATTCAAAACGTTTTGTTTTGTTTTATATTTGTATCATGTTTCATATAAATGGAGAAAGGAATGTACAAATGCAAACATATCATGAGAAATATTTACCTCCAAGTATTAAATTCAAATTAGATTTATCGTCTGCTGTTGCAGTAGATTCCAATGCTACTGACGACTGACAACCTTCTACAAATATAAAAATCGAATATGACGTGCTTCATTCTCTTTGTGAATAAACCTTTGCACAAATCACTATCGGTTGGGCACAAATAATCACGCATATAATGCCTACCCATGTTAAAACTACAATAAAGTATAGCTTGCATCAATTATTTCTTAAAGCACGTGATATACACATTGTACCCATCACTACTTAAAGATTTGAACTCAATTTAATAATTTCTTTATTGTCCTTTTTATTTTTATGAACGTGTATGTCTGCTTACCACCCAACTTGTGGAATACGTTTGGGAAAGTTGGTTTCTCATAAATTAAAATTACACTAAAAACTAGCTTTCAGTATCTTTAAGTGCTCTTAGATTAGTGCACTGTCTTTCATCTTTCTTGTAGTCGTTTTTTTGTGGTCAGTGGCGATCTAATGTATCAATACCTATCAAAATACTTTTTACAGTTTGTCTGTGTGCTGTTCAGCCATTTTTCATGTAAAGAAAATAATTGAGTGGTGTTTAATTCCGTCATATTCCGTATATATCTGTTTAACAGGATTCTATAATCCAGTGGTTGTCTTGTAACTGTCAGATAATTTTTTTCTTTTCTTATAAATCAGTTCTTTAATATTATCAATTTCAAAGACGTGTTGCAATTTGATATATGTTTGATGTAGCTGTCCATATTAACCAAACAAATCTGACTTTACATACAGGCTGCTATAACATACCATTGGTTACTATAAGTGTTACTGGTTTACTACGACCTTTGGTAGATACAGCCTGTACACTGATACTATAATTGTAATCCCATTGGATATCATTAATTTCAATCCAGTTTCTATCCTATGAAAACGAAAAATGCAAAATTACTATTCGTCTCAAACACTTTTCCTTAATTGCATTATTCATGGAAAATTATTTCACATCTTTTCATTATTCAATACATTTGAAGTATACCCTCGCTGTTTTGTCCTTCTCTAAATAACCAAGTATATTACAATGTATGTAGATTCCATTCATGTGTTTCTCTAAATGACCAAGTATATTACAATGTATGTAGATTCCATTCATGTGTTTCTCTAAATGACCAAGTATATTACAATGCCAAATGTTATCGTCCTCTTCCCAAGAATAATAGAGCATCAAACTTAGCAAAAAAAAATGTTCTTAGTAATGCTGTATACTTTTATTTGTCTTACTTTTGTTTTTGTTTTCTGCCCATGATGTTGTCTTTTTTTTTCTTCATTAAATCATCATGATTTTAATTGACCCTTTAGTATTGTCGTGCATATATTAAGCAACCAGAGAAAATATGTTTAACTGATTTCAATGATTCCTTTATGGTAAATACTATGCTTAGCTGATGACTCTGTATGTAAAGAAAATACAAAATGAGTTCAATTGATACATTCGTGCATTCCAAACGTGCCATGAATACAAAATACTAACTCCACTAACTTGTATTGCTTCTTGATGAGGCTCTATGTATTGGCTTAGGTATATTGGAATAACTTTATATAATCTTATCAGATATGACATACTAACCCCACTAACTTGTATTGCTTCTTGATGGGGCTCAATGTATTGGCTTAGGTATATTGGAATAACCTTATATAATCGAATCAGGTATGAGAACAGTTCGGGACTGGATTCCATATGATAAGGTGGTGTCCATGAAATATTGACAGAACATGTTGATGTATTATCTGGCTTTAAAATAATATCACCTGTGACGTTTCTGGGTATGCCGGGAGCTGAAACAAAAAATATGTATATACATATAAAACAAGAAGATGTGGTGTGATTGCAAATGAGACAACTCTACACAAGAGACCAACATGACACAGAAATTAACAACTTAATATCACCGTACGGTAAAAATACTTTAAAAAAAAGTAACAGCATTTCATATAACGAGTAACAATATATTCAAAGGTATAGCTTACCAAAAAGCTTTGAAAATCGATAAATCAATAAACATAATGTTGCTGTTTTATTAGTATATAACCAAGATATTTTTACATTTATAAGTTTCAAGTAGCTATATATATATATGAAATATTACAACGATACCAGAAGAAACACATTTATCGGCAATTAGAACATTTTCCCTTTGATCTTACTGCCTAATATTTTCAATATCATGGACAGGACTTGATACTTGAAAATATTAGGTAATGACGTCATGTATCAGTGCAGTAACGTCACATATTCTTGTTCATCCGCTTCAATTTATCAATGAAATGCACGCGAATTCATTCATACAACTGAACAAGGAACCCAACGTTTTGTACGCGTAAAAGTAGTTGTACTTATTATTTCAATTAACTTCATATTCTTTACAAACAAGAATGTGTCCAAAGTACACGGATGCCCCACTCGCACTATAATTTTCCATGTTCCATGGACCGTGAAATTGGGTAAATATCTAATTTGGCATTAAAATAAGAAAGATCATACTATAGGGAACATGTGTACTAAGTTTCAAGTTGATTGGGCTTCAATTTCATCAAAAACTACCTTGACCAAAAACTTTAACATGAAACTCCCATGTTTATTTTCTTTGTTCAGTGGACCGTGAAATGGGGGTCAAAAGTCTAATTTCTAACCTGTACCAAGTCAGGAATATGGCCATTGTTATATTATAGTTCGTGTCTGTGTGTATTACATTATAACGTTGTGTCGTTTGTTTTCTCTTATTTTTTAGTGTAAATTCACATTGCGATAAGACGTGTCACGGTACTTGTCTATCCCAAATTCATGTATTTGGTTTTGATGTTATATATATATGTTATATTTGTTATTCTCGTGGGATTTGGTCTATGTGTGTTACATTTTAGTGTTATGTCGTTGTTCTCCTCTTATATTTAATGCGTTTCCCTCGGTTTTAGTTTGTTACCCCGATTTTGTTTTTTGTCCATGGATTTATGAGTTTTGAACAGCGGTATACTACTGTTGCCTTTATTGGCATTAAAATTAGAAAGATCATATCATAAGCAACAAGTGTACTAAGTTTCAAGTTGATTGGACTTCAGCTTCATCAAAAACTACCTTGACCAAAAACTTTAACCTGAAACTCCCATTTTCATTTTCTATGTTCAGTGGACCGTCAAATTGGGGTCAAAAGTCTAATTTGGCTTTAAAATTAGAAAGATCATATCATAAGCAACAAGTGTACTAAGTTTCAAGTTGATTGGACTTCAGCTTCATCAAAAACTACCTTGACCAAAAACCTGAAGCAGGACGAACGAACGGACGAACGAACGAACGAACAGAGCCACAGACCAGAAAACATGATGCCCCTCAAATATCGTAGGTGGGGCATAAAAAAACATAGAGTTACGACAGATTGCCGATAAAAAGAATAATGGTATTTTATTTTTTGATACTGACTTCATCAGCTCGAATATCAGCTTGCCCTAGCGGGCTCGCTTGATATTCTTGCTGATAAAGTCAGTATCAAAAACAAAAATGTCATTATTCTATATGTATTTGCTCTAAACACAAAAACATTTGTTTTAATACCCCCCCCCCCCCAAACCCCACCCCCCATTTGAACAAAAAAACAGAACTGCTTGAATTCCAATTAAAGATCTTTCATAGCCAGCAGCACAACAGTGATATACAATTATAATTATCCTTTAACGTTGTAATTATACTTACCACACACATAATAATCATAGTTTGTAGCATCCAAACAGTCCGCGGTAACAAACCAAACTACTATCTCCGCACTTCCGGTGTTAAAGTCTGAATTCGAATAACTACTCATATGCAAGGTATAATTACTTCCAAAATGCAAATTATTAATCCAGTACTTTGAAATTGGCGGTGCCTAAAGTATACAAAACAAACCTTATCAAAAATATGTTGTACGTTAGCAGTACCTTGATCCATAAGTAACGCTTGAACTAAAAAGCTAAAAGGCGAAATAAAGTAAGAAGTTGAAGACAAAAACAATCGAAACCAAGGAGTAAACAAAGGCTCATAAAACCAAAAGACATTCACATCAACAGTTATAAATAATAAATAAGAAACAACACGAACTCCACTAAAAACCGGGAGTGAAATCCGGTGCTCCGGAAGGATAAGCAATTCCTGCACCGTATACGGCACCCATTGTGTTATTTCTTTGTTTAGTTCGGTAATGATGGAAGGTAACTATGTCTGAGGAAGAATATCATTTATGATTTGAAGATTATTGAGAACTAAAAATTCTTTAAGGTTTTTTTGTTTTTTTTACATGCACTTGTGTTTAACATACGAGATTGTTCGGATGACGAGAATAACACGTACTTTTTTCATTTGGTGTATCGTCAGCTGGAATAAAAAAATCAGAAAATCTCATTTTAAATGTCTTGCGGCTCTAACTGTCTTGTTGGGTAAATGTTTTGTTTTATATTTTAAAGTTAGAAATATGAACAAATTTCTCTGAATAGCCGTCACAATGATATGAATAATATCAACACAAATAATTAAAGTGTGTCTTTGCAATATCAATAAATTAAACTTACTGTAAGTTCATCTCTACTGTAATCGGAGAACAGAGGATTATTTGTCATCCAATGAAGTCTGTAGTAACATGGAGGGTCTGTAATATAAAAAATCGGGTATCATGTATCTACACTTGGTATGGTAAGGCTTTATTTTACATTTAAGGGAGACGATATTTGATATTCGAGGAAAAGGCGAGGAGGGGCCAGAAATTTCAAAATGGATAAATTACCTGGCTGGTTTAAACCTGGAAATGTTTGACTTGGCACTATACAGGATGAAAATTAATATTTATCCCCAAAAAATTAAGAATCGTTTTTTTTCTTCCGAAAATGAAAATTAATAACAAAAACGGAAATGTTGCGGTGAAAAAGCATGCTTATCAAACAGATACAAATAAATGATATATCTTAACATTCCTCCTGGCTTCCCTCGAATTTCAAATCACCTTCCCTTTATTATTCTAAATAAAAAAAATACATAACAATGTCTTTCGATATCAAATTAATTTCATTCTTTTCTATCTTATTACGATACAAAATTTACAATGAGAACATTATCATAACAAGTGTAAAATTGAATCACCATCTTGTAGTCTCAATTGAACGAAAATTATTTCTCTCTTGCCATGTTACATGTTACTCTTGTTGATTGAATCTCAATTTTACGTTAATAGTAGTTTTTCGTCATGTTTTATTTCATATGATATCTTAAACCTTTTTTTATTTTCATGATTATAACTATCACAATAAATCTTGTACCTTTCCCAGAATTCCATTTCAATAAAACACTAACCAAACCATTATGGACCTTTTGTCCGTCAATCTTGGCCTGTGATGGTCTGTGTAAAGTGTCCGTTGCTATAAAGGAAATGTTTGAAATCAGATGGATGTGCGTAATAGTCTTTTAATAAACCAAATTATTATTTAAAAAAAATGAATTAAAAGCTGGCGAATTGTTTTTAATACTCAGACTTGTAGTCTTAGTCTTGGGGAGTATTTATCGGAAATCAAAATCATACTGTTATCTCTTATGACATGGCACATGAAAGAAACTCTATTACTGAAGCATAATCCTTATAAAGTGAATATGCTTCTATTTTTCTAGGGTTATCTTTATTACCTGAAAGAGTTTAGAGGTCCAATGAGTGTTTATGAGACAAGTAAAATCTATTTCCAGAAATAGCAAAAAGGAAAATCAAAAAAATACTGAACTCCGAGAAAAAATCAAAAAAGAAAGTCCCTAATCAGATGGCAAAATTAAAAGCTCAAACAAGTCAAAAGAAAGAATAACAAGTGTCATATTCCTGACTTGGAGAATAACACTATATATTGAAAGGTGTCACCCCCTTAAAAAATCAACAAAAAGATTAACATCAGTCCTCGTAAATCTCTATAAAAATATGAGTAATGTTTTAATTGGATATATATATATTATGTTGTAAGTTTGTAAGATTTGTCAACCATAAAGAAAATTGTTAATTCGTATAATAATACATAGGGTAGACTTTATAAACCCGAAATTCAGCATTATAAAAACACTATACAAAAATATCAAACTCTAAGGAAAATTCAAACCAGATAGTCCCTATCAAATTCAAAAATCAAAAGCTCAATCATGTCAAACGAACGAAAAACAACTTTCACATTTCTGACTTGGTAGAGGCAATTCCTTAGGTAGAAAATGACGTATTCAACCTTGTTTTTACAGCCAGTGAAACCTTTCACTCGTATGACAGTCGTAAATAGGCAACTGCAACAATTTCCAAAAACTCAAGATTCAATGAACAGTTATTGAAATGTTATATAAATTAAGACGAATAAAACTTATTTCATTGTGTTAGTGGGCATATGATGGACTATTACTGGGTCGATATAAATGCTGGTGGAGTGATAGTTCGGGGGTATCATAAACCCAGTAGTCAATGGTTCAGTTCTTATCCTTCCAAAGTACCTGATTTCACTCCCGGTACTTAGTGGAGTTCGTGTTGTTTCTTATTTATTATAACTGTTGATGTAAATGTCTTTTGGTTTTGTGAGGTTTTTTTTACGCCTTGGTTTTGATTTTAATTTTAATGTCAGGATTTTACAATATACATGTATAGTTAATTTTTTATTCATCCGTTAAGAAATTACCAACAAACAATGGTCCTAGCTCCATAAGGCATAGTTTACCATAGGTTGATTAGGCTATTAAATGTAGGTCCCTTCAAAGAAAAAAACTCTTAATTTACAACCCTAACTTTAAAACGGTTAGATTTTATCTGCTACGGACTTACTAAATATGATATGTTTATTTCATTAAATTATTTAACATAATGGGATTAATAGTGATTTTTCACCTTATGGAAATGAGTAATTATGTAGACTAATTGATAAAGTGCATATATAATACTTGTAAGGATTTGGAAAATAGGTTAAAAAATAATGTGAATATCAAATTCGTGCATTTAAAGAAGAATTAATAAATCAGGAAGCCGCACATTACAGTTTTCTATCCAATATTAATATTATAAAATTTATCTGATTTTAAACGAGAAAACGCTCCATGATCAAATCACAGATCTTAGATTAACACTTCCCTACTTTTTGAAGATGTCAAGTTCAGGATTAAATTTAAAAAAATCAAACCAAGAGTACATAGAAATAAGTAATAATTACGTGTTCGACTGACACGAGATGAAATTCAGAAAATCAAATTCAATAAATTGAGTTAGAAATATTATATAATTTTAAAGATGTTTTCTTTGAAAACGTTATTTAGAAAATTATAAATTATTATAAAATTGTTTATATATATATATAGACTCTATATATATATATATATCAAAATGAACGAAACTTATTACATTGTGTAAGTGTGTATAAGATTGAATATTACTGAGTCGTTATCGCTGCTGGTGGAGCATCAGTCAATAATATAAAATTGATCAAAAACGCTTCATGATCAAATTAAAATCTCGGCTAGCACACGTCCTTACATTTTGAAGTATCTCAAGTTAAGGGTTAAATAAAACAAAATCAAAGAGTTTATAGAAAAAAGTAGGTTTTTTACATGTTTTATTGACACGATACGAAATTAAGAAAATCAAATTCAATAAAGTTGGTGAAATGTTACGTAACTTACATTTATTTTTTGAAAACGGTATTTAGGGATTTATCAATCATAAAATGGTATACATATTCAAACTATAAAAAACTTATTACATTGTGTAAGTGTGTATAATATTGACTATTAGTCGTTATCGCTGCTGGTGGAGTAACAGTCCGGGGATATCATCAGCAGTCAATGGTTCAGTACTGGCAAGATTTATTATATACATGTACAGTTAATTATTTAGATCCCCCCGTTCAAATGTTAGGTATTGATTAAAAAACAAAGGTCCTTACTCCCTCAGGCAAATATAAAAAAAGAAGATGTGGTATGATTGCCAATGACCCAACTCTCCACAAAGGACCAAAATGACACAGAAAATAACACTATAGGTCACCATACGGGTTTCAACAAAGAGCAAAACCAATACCGCATAGTCAGCTATAAAAGGCCCCGAAATGACAATGTAAAACAATTCAGACGAGAAACCTAGCGGCCTAATTTATGTACAAAAAATGACCGAAAAAGTTTATCTTAGGGGGAGTTGGTTGTAAAGTTTAAGTTCTCGAAAAATAGCTTTTTAAGTTTCAACCCTAACTTTCAAACGGTTAAATTTGATCTTTGCTGATGAGAGTGGTTCGGAGTCGCGAAATATAGTGTGTTTATTTTATTAAAATAATTAACATAACGCAGTTTGTGAAATATTTTTTATATAGAAATAAAAGTGATTTTTCAGCTTATCGAACTGAGCAAAGATTTAGACTTATTATCACAGTACACACATAGTACTTGTAAAGATTGGAAATGTATATCAACACAAATTATTTGAATAATAAATTCTTGCACTAAAAGAAGACCAAATAAAACAGGATGCCAAAAAATGCAGTTTTCTATCCATAATTATTAATATAGAATTGATCTGATTTTAACTGACAAAAACGCGTCATGATCAGATAAAAATCTCGGCTAACACATCCTTATTTTCTGAAGTACATTGTATCCAAAGTTCAGGGTTAAATTTACCAAAAAAATCAAAGAGTACATAGAAATAAGTAATAATTACATGTTAAACTGGCATGAAATGAAATGCAATCAATCAAATTCAATAAAATTGGTTAGAAATATTAAATAACCGAAAATGTTTTCTTTGGAAACGTTATTAAGGAAATTATAAATCGTAATACGGCAGCAATTTCATACTGTTTAGGAAATTATAAATCGTAATACCGCAGTTATTTTATAATGTTTATACTACATTATTTGGAAAGTACAAGTTAAAATCACCCAATGAAATTGTTTACTTTCAAAATTATGTAAGTTTATGACAAAAGTACAAAACAGTCTTATAAACCCGATTAAAAGGTCACACAATATATCAGTCAATGGCATATTTTAACACAAATGGCTGCTTTATGAATAGGTTATACAAAATCCGAAGAAGTAATATAATAGCAACAATCTCCGGCCGAGGCAAACCAAAACTATAAAGAATAAATGGTTGTTTATATTCCGAGAAAATTAAAAAAAATTGGCCTTGAGTCAGAAAAATTTATAAGGATGTTAACATAATTTCGTTTTAAACTTACGCACTTAAAACCACTTTATATGTCAATCTGTTTTAAATCAAGGTGTGTGGCTACTGAGCATTCATTTATTTTCGCGGATACCAATTTTAGAGGATTGAGGAAACAATATATTTTCGTGGTGATTTAGAGGTTTTCTAAAAGTCTTCATACAGAGCAATACATAATGTGCATACTTCATTGGACATTTAAATCGTTGTTCATCTTAACCCATGTAATCCAAGAAAATTGGTATCCCTAGAATAATAATGAATCAACAGTATTCCATCAATTGTTTTGCTGTTCTGTTTGTCACTTTAAGTTCCTAATGGTTTTAAGCCCAGTACCTTAAAAATGTTTGTTGTCGAAATTTGCATCTGGTGTCGAAAACATATTATTATTATTGTATTATTAAAATGTAGTAAAGCTTGGATGAACAAATAATTTTCAAATTTGTGTTATCAGAGATCTGCCATACATAGCATTTTATCCTATGAATATGGAATAACCGTAACCGTTTCACAGATGATATCGAACATGTTACTTATTTCGTAACTACAATACATTTTCCCTTTTCACGAATGTGACCTACCGAATAAGACTATTCACCGGATTTTTAATAACATAAGCAACACGACGGGTGCCGTATGTGGAGCAGGATCTGCTTACCCTTCCGGAGCACCTGAAATCACCCCCCAGTTTTTGGTGGGGTTCGTGTTGCTTGGTCTTTAGTTTTCTATGTTGTGTCGTCTGTACTATTATTTGTCTGTTTGTCGTTTTGTTTTTAGCCATGGCGTTGTCAGTTTATTTTCTATCTATGAATCCCTCTGGTATCTTTCGTCCCTCTTTTATCCCCAGTATTTGGCTCGTTATGCTCAATATATTGTTTCGTAATTTAACTATTGGTGATGATTTTGTATGCTTTCCTCTACTCGTCTTCTATTGTTGGAAAACCAAAACAACCCATTACGATGAAAAATAACCACATCATTCTAATGTTCTTTTGTACATATTTACAATCAATAAATAGGTATCGAATAAAATTACAAAAGAACAAAGGCAAAGACATGAATACTTTTGATATATACCTTTCATAGTCTTGATCCATTCAGACTCTTTTGGTGGTTCAATGACACCCTCTTTACTAACGAGCGTTACTTTAAACATGTAATCAGTTTCCAATGTCAAGCCATTGATAGGCACAACTGCTCGTGTTATCTGGAATATAAGACATAACGACAATGTCAAGCCATTGATAGGCACAACTGCTCGTGTTATCTGGAATATAAGACATAACGACAATGTCAAGCCATTGATAGGCACAACTGCTGCTCGTGTTATCTGG
The DNA here is from genome assembly GCF_963676685.1 of Mytilus edulis. Lineage (NCBI taxonomy): Eukaryota > Metazoa > Mollusca > Bivalvia > Mytilida > Mytilidae > Mytilus > Mytilus edulis. The sequence goes on along the minus strand of NC_092347.1, from coordinate 89,170,974 downwards.
AATATAAGACATAACGACAATGTCAAGCCATTGATTGGCACAACTGCTCGTGTTATCTGGAATATAAGACATAACGACAATGTCAAGCCATCGATAGGCACAACTGCTGCTCGTGTTATCTGGAATATAAGACATAACGACAATGTCAAGCCATTGATAGGCACAACTGCTCGTGTTATCTGGAATATAAGACATAACGACAATGTCAAGCCATTGATAGGCACAACTGCTCGTGTTATCTGGAATATAAGACATAACGACATACATATGGATTGAAATATTTGTTTTAGAAATACAAAGGCTTTTCTACCTCAGGAATAGATAATCTTAGCTGTATTTGCCAAAAAATTTAGGAATTTTGGTCCTCAATGCTCTTCAACCTCGTACTTCATTTTGGCCTTTTTGACTTTTTTGAATTCGAGCGTCGCTGATGAGTATTTTGTAGACGAAACACGCGTCTAGCGTGGGTTCATGATTTAGTCCTGGAATCTATAATGAGATTATTTGCAGTATTCGTGTACATTGTATTGATGTCACATTTTTCTACTTGGCAAAATACTACATATGGCATTCATAATAGAAATTTGAGAGATCAAGACTAAGCAAAGCATATAATAATAAATAGCCGAACTATGACAGTATTTATGCGAGGGTAATATCAATAAAGGAGGCTTACAGTTTAACACTAAAGTTTAGGGTAACGGGTGTTCTTTAACATAATGTGTACGTACGTTGTAACGATTTGAATAAAGGCAACAGTAGTATACCGCTGTTCGATGTTCGAAATTTATAAATCGATTGAGAGAAAAAACCAAATCCGGGTTACATACTAAACCTGGGGGAAACACATCAAATATAAGAGGAAAACTACGATACAACAGAAACACAACATTAAAATGTAACACATACAGAAACTAACTATACTATAACAATGGCCATTTTCCTGACTTGGTACAGGACATTGTATGACAAAAATGGTCGGTTGAATCTGGTTTTGTGGATAGCCAAACCTCCCGCTTTTATGGCAATGTTAAATATATAATATTTAAATAACAACATTATATGACAGGACTACAATACAAATAAATGGGAGAACAAATCGGACAGAGAAACACACGTTTAATAGCTATCAAAAGGTACCAGGTTTATAATTAATACGTCAGACGCGCGTTTCGTCTACACAAGACTAACCAGTGACACTCAGATCAATTTTGTCCTGCTTCATACGAGTACAAAAAACTAGTTTCATAAAAAAAAGATAACGTATTGGTGGTGTTGTTTTAAGAATGTACAAGTTTGCGTCATTTACTTTAATCTGACAGTTAATTCCTGATAAGTCGTAATGAAAAGAGAGCACCTCTGTACAAATTTCAGTGTAAAGTTTGTGAGGTAATTAACAAAATTATACTGGAGTTATCGCACTATTTGTGAAAATGTTAAATTCAACGAATGAAGTATTATAAATCGTGTCATACATTTGATTTCGTGGAACTTATTTCTATAATTAGATTATTGCACTGGTAGAGAGTCAAATTATTTTAAAGATAAAAACGCATTATTTTAAAGATAAAAACGCATTTCATTTTCTTCAGTATTCAAAATGTGCATCAAATTTAAATTTTTTCAAATAAAAATATAAGATTAAAGATAAATTTAAACTGTTATCAAATAATGGTAAATTAATAACAAAATGAATAACATAAAATGTGATTTTAATACCAATTGAAAAACAAATGAGAAAATATTTTCTAAATCTTCAGAAATGTAAAGCGGGATAACTCAGTTGGAAAACAATATCTTGTTTAACAAGTTTGCGATTGTTTTAAACTTTTATTAAATCGACTTTTAATAATTCCAATTGCTAAATTCTTTAAATCTGCCATGCTCGAATCAGTTTGGTGTCATCAATTTCTTTCCAAATCCCGCTTATGAGAAATTAACGGAACACGGAAGTTGTTACTTTCTGTGTCATTTTGGTTTTTTGTGGAGAGTTGTCTCATTGGCAATCATACCTAATCTTTTTTTATATCATGTGATGTCGTTTATACATATATTCAAAATTTACATTTTTCTACCTTTTATTTCTTCTATTCCCAATATTAGAATAAATGACAAAATACATTAAGCAAACTTTTTATTTCCCCAACAATCAAAAACAATAACTTATTGCTGATAAAAACACAGTTAATGCATTACGCTCTTGTATGCTCAGACTACATAGTTTCTTCATTAACAGCGTTCTCCTTATATAACAACTGATCCAATAGTCTAAAGATTGACCGATATTATGTGTCTTAACTCGCTAAAACTTTTTGTCCGCGGTCTTGGATTTTTAGATAATTAAAATAGTAGTTAACTTAATGTAAAATGTTTCTTATTCTGTCCTATTCCCGATTGTGATTTTATGACTGAGTGTGGATTCAATTTCAATCCTGGTGTCTATTTTCATTATGCGGTTGATGCAAATTTTACAGGAGACGCTTTTCATAACGACGTACTCATTATTGCTCTTTTTTCAAGCAATTGCTTCCTCATTTGAAGTTTATATCCTTGCTTTATTGTCTTAATCGATTTATGATATTTGGAAAGACGTAAACTATTGTTCCTCTTACATGGTTTATAAACATCTGTTTATAGACCCAACATCGATAACTTTAACAAAACCACATGACCGAATCAATCTTACAAAATTTAACCAAAATGACCATTACCGATATATGTACGACCATGTGATATTGAACATCAATAAACTACTATACTTGAATTTAATATGCATTTTGTATTGACGATCACGTGAAACCCAAAATATAGTCAAGCAACACTTACAACCCTGGGTTCCTTCTATCACTCTATTGAATACATCAATTAAACATACAAACAATTAGAAACAACGAATACTGTTTTCGAATATAAGCTTAACTAGCAAGAAAAAGTAAAAAATGCTTTCAAAATCAAAATCATTCATTTTATCATCTATCTCATTAATAACAGTTCTTTAAATTTAATGTTAAACACCCTTCTTCAGTTGCGGTTTGAATCAAATTTATATGTTATTTAATCCCTCTTTTCTTACAATCAAATCTAAGAAAATCTCAGATGTTTGATTTTTTCACTGACAACATATCTGTTAAACATGAAGAACAACAGACAATCGCATTCTTATGGGAATCAACTACCTTCCATCAATGTCGATTTTTGTTTTTCATTTTATTTAGATTATGAACATTGGAGCTTCTGATGAAAAATGACATATAGCTTGTACATATTACTGAATGACCCAAAGAAAGTCGTATCCACCCAATAGAACATGATAAAAAGGATCCCACATATACATTTAAATTGGTATCTAGAATTAAAAGGGTCAGTTGAGAAAAAAACCTCTACAGCATAAACTCTAACGTTGCGAAACAAGTGGTTTGATTTCGATCTCGATTGACAAGAGTTGACCTCTTTCCTGCCAAAGGTCGGTACTCTCTCCGGATACTACAGTCTTCAAATAAAAATTGGCCGCCACGAAATAGCCAAAAGTTCTGACAGTAGCGTTAAACATCTAAACTTTATCAAAATCAAAGCAACGATAATCCATTAGTTACCAGTTCACATTACAAAATTATTTAAAAAAGCACAAAGTGTATCCACCAATATATTCTTGATTTGTATAACTACTCTGATTTCTACACTGTCAACAATTCTTATCAAACGCATTTTTCCTTAATAAATACAAATGTCTATTCCTCAATTTTTGCATTATTATTTTTGATGCAGTCATCCATTTTTAGTAATATAAGTTACAAAATTACACATACAGTACGTAATTGACCGATATAATTCTATCCATAGTTTTTGGCTAGATATTATCGATGTTCGTTTTGAGTGTAAACAAGATAATTGGTGTTTTGATCGAAACTTGCTATACTGCTCTACTGTAGTATCATTATTTCTTGAAAATCATACAGTATAGAAAAGCATTCAGACGCACCGAAACACCATTTGATTGGAACTATTCTTGAAGATATTTAACCGATATTGTTTCCGAAACAGTCTAGAGACTTAGCAATATAACAAAGAATGATGACCTAGCAAAATTTACGATAAACGACTTTTTTCTAAAAAGTGACCCATTTATTGATAATTTGTTCATGCTTGTACTGCTGCCTTTGGTATTCATAAACGTATAGTTTTATTACTTTAACATTTTACAGTGGGGGTAAAACTGTCAAATAATTTCAGAATGATAAACGTTATCATAAACGTATGATTCCACTTGCAGTAAATTTAAAAAGTGGTATTACTTCTTATCAGACCTTTTTAAATTATAGTTTGAGTACGCTATCGAGTTAAGAAATTGTACTTCAAACTTAAAATAAAATTAAATACACGATTGACTGGTGTGGGGGATAAGTATAAAGGAAAATCACAAAAATACTGTAAACTCCGAGGAAAATTCAAAACGGAAAGTCCTTACCTAAAACGCAAAATGAAAAGTTCGAATATATCAAACGAATGGACAACAACTGTCATTTTCCTTACTTCATACAGGGATATTTCTTATTTTGAAAATGATGCATCAAACCTGGTTTTATAGCTAGATAAACTTCTCACTTGTATGGCAATTGCATAAAATTCCATTAAATTTTAAACGATTTCTATAAATATACCATTGTTGTCTCCTGTATTTTGTACGGTGATTAAATAATTTACAGGTTAATGAAGACTAAATTTATTTAGTTTTTTTCTGCATTAAAGTTATGTTAAGTTTGTTTTGGGTATTTATCCATATCGTTTCTTATGTTATGTTGCTGCAGTCACTATGTGAAATTCCTATGTAGTACAGCAACATATACTAGTGTAGAACAGCAACAGATACTACAGTGTAGAACAGCAACAGATACTACAGTGTAGAACAGGAAAATTTATGTTCAGCAGTTAAAGTACTTCAACCCTGATTTAGTGCCACCCTCAAAGTTACCTGATCACTATGGTGACATTAAATTGAAAAGTTCAAAATTATATATATATTGATGAGACGCGTGAATTAATGAGGTAGTGTTGATTTTGTTTATTCTCTTAGTTCGAAATACATGAAGTTATGAAAGGAATCAATTTAAGAAATAGCTTTATAATTTTTCATTTAAAGTAAAATTGATTTTATTTGAAGCAGTGATCAATCAATTTGTTTGCATTTTTTGAAATTTCAAAAAACACTTTTTTCACATAATAAATAAAAGCAAGAATGGGTCCATAGTACACGGATGCCCCACTCGCACTATCATTTTCTATGTTTAGTGGACCCTGAAATTGGATTAAAAACTATAATTTTGCATTTAAATTCGAAAGATCATATCATAGGGAACATGATTGGACTTCAACTTCATCAAAAACTACCTTGACCAAAAACTTTAACCTGAAATTTGCACTATCATTTTCTATGTTCAGTGAACCGTGAAATTGGGGTTAAAAGTCTAATTTGGCATTTAAATTAGAAAGATCATATCATTGGGAACATGTATACTAAGTTTCAAAATGATTGGACTTCAACTTCATCAAATACTACCTTGACCAAAAACTTTAACCTGAAATTTGCACTATCATTTTTCTATGTTCAGTGAACCGTGAAATTGGGGTTAAAACTCTAATTTGGCATTAAAATTAGAAAGATCATATCATAGGGAACATGTATACTAAGTTTCAAGTTGATTGGATTTCAACTTCATCAAAAACTATCTTGACCAAAATCTTTAACCTGAAATTTGCACTATCATTTTCTATGTTCAGTGAACCGTGAAATTGGGGTTAAAACTCTAATCTGTCATTAAAATTAGAAGAAAGATCATATCATAGGACACATGTGTACTAAGTTTCAAGCCGATTGGACTTCAACTTCATCAAAAACTACCTTGACCAAAAACTTTAACCTGAACGAACGGACGGACGGACGGACGCACAGACCAGAAAACATAATGCCCCTCTACTATCGTAGGTGGGGCATAAAAACAATATTTCGAACCCCACAGTTACAACGTGAACGTAACATGATTAGCATACTGAATATATTTTAAACAAATTTAAAAATTCATTTAGTACTTAGAAAATTGTGTGTCATTTTTTATCCAACTTTCCGCCAAAAAACATTGCACCCTATCGCGTTTACACGGAATTTAGTTAATTTCCGACAAGTTTTGATTTTCATTAACATATTTGCATACACTGCAAATGAAAGCTTTTTAAAATAGTTCATCTTAATTTGTTTTATATTTCATACTTTTTGATAAATTTTATTCCAAAGTCGTGTATCGTTTCTTTTGTTGACTATAGTATATATTATAAAATCTATTATAACTAGAAAAATCCTCATAAGCTCATTTTTTATTTTCATGCTGATATTGGGTTGAATAAGCGTCAGCAGCTTTTTATGGTTATTTCGATGGACAATTAGAAGGTGAAAGTCTTAAATACGCACAAACTATGTTTGCATTGTGAATTGTTCTCTTTGGAAAATAGTAAAATAACAAAAAATACCGAACTCCGAGGATTATTCAAAATGGAAAGTCCATAATAAAATGGCACAATCAAACCTCAAACACATCAAACCAATAGATAAAAATGTAATGTACTTTCTGTAATTTGAGTATACATTTTAGTGTGTTATTATATATACAAAATAAGAATTGTGTCAAACAATAAGTCCCAGTAAAAAGACAGAATCTAACCATAAAAAAAATGGAAGAAATAAAAAGTATATTATTAAATATATGAATACTCAGCAACTGTTTCAGTAGATCAAAGTTAAGTATGGTTTGGATTAAACTGATATATCAATTATATCTAATAATAACAGATCTACCTTAGAATAATTGATATAAAATGGAGAAGATCTCCTGTAAAAGTCATTTAAAAGAAATTATAAAGAATAAAGAAAAAAAATAATTACAGTAAGTTTAAATTCAACTTCAACTGTATCTCCAATTTCATACTCAATAAAAAGAAATGGTTCACAGATAATAATGCTTGAGCAGTGTGGACTTATATTTCCGTTTTTAATACAATAAACATTTTGAAAGACAATAAGAGACGATCAGGTAGATGAGCTCTGTATTACCGGTAAAATTTTATGTTTTGACAGGGACAATGCCGTCACGTATTCCCAACTGTATACACTCTTATAATATTATATACAGGTCGAGTCTCTTTATGTAAACTCATAGTAGATAAATGGATTACAAATGTTTATGTCAGACGCGTGTTTCATCTGCAATTGATTCACAATTGGAGCAGATATAGAACTGCTGTAGGAAAGAATTATAAAGATAGTTATATAATAGAACTATTTGAAAACATTTATAATAGAATTGTTAGAACCTGTTTTAGAGTTGACAGAAATTGTTCTAAAGATGTCAGCGTAACTGGTTTACATAATGTTACTAAATAATTTCTCCTAAAATTTCCGGACTGTGTTTGTAGATGTTGTAACTGATCCTAGCTGCACTTTAAACACTCCTTCCCATATAAAACATTAAAAGAAATTGTCTCATAACTTTTTACTTAACTCAAAAGTTCATACCACACTGGGACCATATATTATACATCGGGAGGAAATCGAAGAACATAAATCAGCAACTAACGAAATCAGTTATCATCATACGTTAAACACAAATTTTCAAATGACAAAAAATAATAGGATAAAATAATACTGTTTGTAGATGTTGTAACTGATCCTAGCTGTACTTTAAACACTCCTTCCCATACAAAACATTAAAAGAAATTGTCTCATATTTTTTTACTTAACTCAAAAGTTCATACCACACTGGGACCATATATTATACATCGGGAGGAAATCGAAGAACATACATCAGCAACTAACGAAATCAATTATCATCATACGTTAGCACACATTTTCAAATGACAAAAAATAATAGGATAAAATAATACCTGACCCAGAGTTTTCCACGTCTTAGTAGACTTTCCACGCAATAAAGATACAATAAATACTACATTCGTGGCATAGTTTGGATCAACGTTCCAATTGAGAAACACTGTCACTGTGTCTTCTGTTGCAATGTGTTGACAGGTCACTCGTACGGGTTCTTTAGGTTTACCTATTAAGGATGATTAAAAATTATTGAATTTAAAATTATACGCGCTATAAAAGAAACGCACAGCTCAATATATAATTGCACATCAACAGTGGTTACTTAAAGATGAGTTTTTGAAAAGCTATTTCATCGCAACTTAAATACATGGGGTATAGAAAGATCAATACAATATTGTTTCAGGTAAGGATGAAGGTTGGTACCTTTTAAAACACTTTTTAAACTCGCTTGAATTGTTTTCACCTGTTCTAGTAAAACACTTGATGATGAGTGGTTGTCGTTTGTTGGTATGGTCCATACGTGTTTCTGGTTTCTGTTTTTTTTAAATTTATAAATTAGACCGTTGGTTTTGGGTCACCCGTTTGAATGGTTGTCACTTGTCATTTTTGGCTTGAAAGCTTGTTATTTGGTATGAGCCAACACTCCGTATTGAAGACCGTACTATGACCTATTATTGTTTACTTTTACAAATTATGACTTGGATGGGAGTTGTCTCATTCGCACTCATACCACATATTCTTATGTCTATCTACAAGCTGATGAAAAGCTGACAGCACCATGACAAAAAAAAAAGAAAGAGAGCAGTCGACCACACAAGTACATTTAACAAAATAATAACAAACACGACACCTACAAAGACCCGCGGTAAACCTAGCCATTTGTTCAATTACTACAGACAACGTATCTGCAGAAGGGTGCAGACACCGAACTAACATGATCTATTTGGTTGTACATGAAAATGTTGGTTGCATCATCTACGTCAAAAACAAAATACTATTTACATACAACTTGATCATAATTTATAATAATTTTGTCTTGTTTGTATTCAAATTGCATAACACAGGTTGTTCTCTTTTTAACTAATTTATATTGTTCATGCAGGAGTCTTTGACAGCTTACTACACATTGTTCAATATGTCTTTCTCTCAATAGAATTGATCGAGAACTTGATAGCTTGATAAATATTTTTACATTATGGTGGACTATGCTTTACAAGAACGAACTATGGGTCAATGTTTAATGTTGTTAATAAATAACAAGATGATAATATCCTTTAATACACTAATTTGATTATATTTATAAGATGGAAATTGCACAACAAAGAGTTTCCTAAAAACGATAGAACAATTAGAAGATACGACGCTCTTCTACCTCAGTAAAAGATGACCTTAGCTGTATTTGGCCAAACTTTTTTTGTATTTTTTGGTCTTCAATGGTTTTCAACTTCGTACCTTATTTTGCCTTTTATTTGTTTTTTCTTCGAGCGTCACTGATGAGTCTTTCAAAGAAGAAACGTGCGTGTGGCGCAAATACAAAATTTAATCCTGGTATCTATGATGAATCTATTTATTTATTTATACTACTTACCACCAGTGACACCAGTAATCCCCGAAGAATTCAAGTTTGCCATCAAAACTTCACAACTACTAATACAGATGATCCCCTGCCGCAACTTGAAAAAATATTAATCAGTCAATTTAACAAATAATAGAAATAAATAGTATCAAAGGGACATTTAAACTAATAAGTCGGAAATGAACTAGTATTGGATTTAAGTCGTAATCATTGAACACACAATGTATGGACAGGGCAACACTACCAACATGTAACAGAACATACATTCTTTACACTGTAATGCCTTTTAATACGGATGGATAATACAATAAAGACAGATAATAGAACTCTGGCTCCTTACAATCTACTACATCAAAGGGAAGCAGAGATATAAAAACGAAGGATAATAGAACACCAACTCCTTACAATTTAAAACGTCATGGTATGCATAAAAAGACAAGAAAGAAAGACGATAATACATCGATTCCGTACAATACAATGCGTCAAGGTACAAAATGTATGCATTCGTATACATTATACAAACGAAAGATAATAGAACACACATTCCTTACAATATAGTAAGCCAATGTCTGTACTACTAGAGATGCCATAATTTAGGATGTTAGAACATATATTCATTACGATTCAATGTGCTAATATATAGACAGAGAGCCCCTAACGACAGATTATAAAACACCAACCCGTAATTTAAAAACGTCATGGTATGCCTGAAAAGACAAGAACGAAAGATAATAATACACAGATTCCTAGATTATACATAATGTGATTTGAGAAAAACGAACGAAAGATCATAAAACACCTTCATTCTTTTTAACATAATACGATAAGTTTTAATTGGAGAGATATGAACGAAAGATGATAGAACGACGATTCCTTAAAATATAAGTATCATGGCTCGAAAGACATGAACGACATATAATTAATAACTATTCCTTGTAATATAAAACTGAGAAAGAACATTGTGCATTATAGAATAGGACTAGTTTGTCGACATGATACTATCACGTCTGGTGATATGCATGAATTTAAGGCATATAAGTCCGAAGTTATATTTAATGCTAAGTGTCAAATCTAATGTTACTGTTAACGATAGTCGATAGATATCTTTACCAAACAAAATAAAAGACAAGAAGACATACAACAGTACATAAAAAGTAAAAACACAAAAATACTGAACTCCGAGGAAAATTCAAAAAGGAAAATCAAAAATCAAAAGGCAAAATCAAAAGTCCAAACACATCAAACGAATGGATAACAACTGTCATATTCCTGACTTGGTACAGGCATTTTCTAATGTAGAAAATGGTGGATTGAACCTGGTTTTATAGCTAGCTAAACCTCTCACTTGTATGACAGTCGCATCAAATTCCATTACATTGTCAACGATGCATGAACAAAACAAACATACTCAAAGAGTAAAAATGTCAAAAATAGGGGTACAACAGTCAATATTGTGTTATCATCTTAAAACACACCTTGGAAAACCAGAGACTAAGTAACACAAATCAAAACGAAAACCGGGGGCAATCATAAGTCTCCGGAAGAGTGAGCATGAGGCACAAGGCCTGTAAGTTCATATCCGATGATTAGTCTACTTAAGTATGTAAGGTTAGGAGGAAACGCCGACGGAATTATGGATACAACTTTATACATTGGAATATATCGATCTTCATATGTGAAACAGATATTTCATAACGGTTAACCTTCTCAGGATGGCGTTAGCGCTTTAATCACCGCAACATGCTAGTTTATAATTCTTAAAACTTGTGACTTTTATCATCCTTAAATGCTTAAATAACATTAACTTATTAACAACTCACACATATTTCCCTACAGGTTTTTCCTTGTCTAATTGTTGTTATGTTTCCACATGGAACAATGCACTGAAAGAATAAATAAAATCAAGATTATTTGGCTGGAGGATATTCTATCATTATATGTATCAAAAGCGTTCCCAGTTGATATACACTTTATACGATTAAATGTAGATAAGGGATATAATGTCCATGGAACAGCAATCAAACACTATTCAGGAATAAAACAGATACGAAGAGATAAAAATAACATGTGTTTAGCAACATATGTATTCATTCCATTCAGATGATCTCGAACAAATAAGAATAACACAAATGTAATTGATACAGAAGTTGTAATATTTTTACTGTAATACCCTCGGGTAATGTAATCTCCACCAGCAGTGGCATCGACAACCAAATGAAATACAAACTTCTTACTTGGAACAGGCACATATGGAATTTTTCGGGTAAATCATGTTTGTGGAAGCTCAACCCTTTGCCTTACCCGGATGTGGTATAACGACTCATCATAAGAACAAACTGTAATAACAAGTTTGACTCATCAAATTGGCTTGACGCAACAAAGAGATAGCACAAAGATGAAAGACACAAAATGCCGATCTTATAGCACTAGCAATTACAGAAATTTAATCTTAATTAAAGTACAAATGATAATCATCAATGTATTGGATATAATGAAGTAAAATAATAACAGATCTCACGTGAAAACTCACTACTGTTAAGCTGCTGACTAAATATATTAAAAGTAGCATCGGAAAACAATAGAAGGTGATCAAGAGGTCCGAAAAAATGGTAACACCTTACAACTTATTAGTATGAACTGCTGACATATTATAAAGTCTTTCTATTGTTTAAATTATGAGGTTTTATATTTGGTCTTATAAATGTTATCACAAAAAACTTTTAGAGAAACCAAAGTTAAATTCTATATATGTTGAAGTTGAACTCTCAGTGTTTTGAAAAAAAAAACTATTAGCTACAATTTAGAAAAATATTAAAATGTTATTTTTTTCTCTTTTAAAACTTTATAAAAGTTGAATTTCAAAACAATCAATTTGGTTCAATTTTGTTTAAATAGGCTAATCAATTTCGCTGATGTATTGTTGACTTGTAATGCACTACTTCTAATTGATTTAAAATGGTATTAGGTAATTTAATTGAAACCTTTATTATACAATTTGCTGAAGATGTGACAAGCATGTGCTATAAGTGTTAAGCAAGTAATGTCAACCTTGATATTTTAAACTAGAAAGGATATTGCTATTGACTGATTCGGTCATCGAACATAAAAAACATAATGGTCTCTCTGTTGTAATGTTTTTATGTTTAGAACGTGTCATTGACCATGAACACTCTTCGGAGGTCAGATGATTAACTAGACGGCGTCTAGACTATAATACAAACGAAATACTGATACATTATAATAAAAAAAGTCTATGCATTAAAAATGGCTTCCTTTGGGAAATTTGTAAATTAGAATTTCGTTTAAGTATGTTAGAAATCAAACATTAGAAATTGAGTCTGATTGGTGAACTTTGACAGCTAGAGTCCTTTATGTGGATGGAATGATACATATATATTGTAAGCATACTTATTGAAATATTTACACATATGCAGTACTTTAGACACAATAATCTGACACAGAAAAGGAATTTTAATAGTCAAATTTATTACCTTAGCTGTATTTGGCATAACTTTTAGGAATTTTGTCCTTAATGCTCTTCAACTTCGTACTTTATTTGGCCTTTTTAACTTTTTTATGATTCGAGCGTCACTGATGAGTCTTTTGTAGACAAAACGCGCGTCTAGCGTATATACAAAATTAAGTCCTGGTTTCTATGATGAGTTTATTTTTATGCAATTTACATTTTATTTATGTTTTTAATATATTGTTCAGACAGACAGCATAATGGTATCATGTTTGCTTCTGACGTTTTTGCTTACACAAAACACTTCGGGTTCAGTTCAAATCAATTATATACTTTTTGAAATATGAGTCATCCTCGCTTTTCATCTTTGTTTGGATTTCTAACTTTACACCACTGGGTCGATGACACTGCTGGTAGACGTTAAGTCCCTGTGGGTATTACGGCCATTAGTAGTCGGCACTTCGGTGTAGACATAAATATCAATTATTTGGTCATAAATTTACTGATTGAAAAAGTATAGATTATTTGAAATAATAAGGCATAGAAAACTTTAACCGTATTTGGCATAACTTTTTGGAGAATTTTAGGTCATCATTGCTCTAGATCTTCAACTTTGTACTTGTTTTGGTTTTCTAACTATTTTAATCTGAGGCTCACTGATGAGTCTTATATAGACGAAACGCGCGTATGACGTATTAGTTGATAGACCTGGTACCTTTGTTATCTATATATAATATGTAAAATCATCGTCAGCCTATTATCTATTATATCCCACGCATTTGATAGGTAACCTTCCCTTTGAATCTTATTATTTCGTCAATATTATTTGACAAGATCAAACCGTTACTATGACAACGATTCCTTTGTAATTAACATGTTTCTGGGATAATTTGAAATTAATTGCTTGTTTCCATCAAAGTATAGTAAGGCGTACTGCCTTTAATGCACATTTAAGAGCTAACCTTTAATATAAAGCTGCAATGCTCGAGGAAGAAGTTATGCAATGAGGGAGTACATTATATAACAAATAACTAACGCCTAGAGAGGAAAGGAATGTATTTGACGCTTTTAGACGCTTTTAGATTAGATAGATGCAGCATTTTCTTTAATAGTACTCTTGGTATCTGCAAAGGTACAATTAATAGTATTGCTCCGAACGAAGTTTCCCTTCAGTATATGTACAAGAGTACACTTACCCTTTATACAATATTTTTGCAGGGTTGTTTTTTTGCACTTTGAAAATTTTGATAAACACAGGTCTGCTGTGTGTCTCAATGATTATATAAAGATTTTATGGAATAACTATAGAGTTTCTCCGTGTACTCTTATACTAGTATTAGACAGTTAGATATATAGAGGATTACTGCCGGCAGTGCCAGCAATAATTTGCTATATACATTTTTTTTAATTCAAAAACTTTGTTTAAACATGTATAAATATGGACAATTCATGTACAACTTATAGGGTGCGTTTGATATAAGTGACTTAACAGTGAGTAATCTAGGTTTAAAATTTTATAACGAACTCTCAGCAAAAAAGTCTAGATCTAAGCTTGATTTGCGACAAAATCCATATTTTCTTTTAAATGTAACTAAACAACAAATAATATATATATGGACGACGTTTTCCTTTGTAATACACGTATATACAGAATGGTCCACCTCTTTTAAACAGTTACGTATTTTGCTGTTTAGTACGGAAGCGTATTAGCGCTAAACATTTTTTTCTATTTTTCTTCTTATCTTTGCGTTATAACGCAAAACTTTGCGTTAAACGCAAACATTTGCGTTAAAACGCAAACCTTTGCGATTTAACGCAAACCTTTTGCGTTATAACGCAAACATTTGTTTTATCTTATTTCTTATTTAAGATTCAAAGGAAACAGTAGTTATTAATGGAGGAGGCTGTATATATTAAAATTTATCACCTTTGTAGTCATTGCAAAGTAAAATGCTTGAATAATTAGATCATATCATTGACTATTAATGCGCACAATAAGATAAGAAGATGTGGTATGAGTGCCAATAAGAAAACTCTCCATCTAAGTCACTATTTGTAAAAGTAAACCATTATAGGCCAAAGTACGGTCTCCAACACGGAGCATTCAATTTGGCTCACACTGAACAACAAACTATAAAGGCCCCCCCAAAACGATATTCATGTTACTACTAGTATATATATTACAAAGAAAATTAAGTAATTTGAGGTATAACTATAACTGAATATAAATATACTTCCAAATTAAGGCCTCGTTTGAGAACTGTGTAAAGTAGGTTAGATTCAAACAAGCTACCCTTTGGCAATAAAATGTATAGAATGAAGATGTTTTATTCATAAAATTATGTTCTCTCTATTCAAATTGCTACCCAAGCATCTTAAAAATACTTCATTATATTGAAATGAAAATTCAAGACTTTCTATCAAAGAATCTTGATCATATTCTGAGATTTAAAAAAAATGTTTCCTTATTAATAATTCATTTTAAAGCAGAAAGATCATTTTGTCTATTTGACTTGGGGGTTTCACAATTGTATGACATTTGTTTTTATCTTTCAATTTAAATATGACTATATACTAATCTATATCTATTTTCTTGTTAAATTATATACTTTTCTGATGCACAAATCAGTCTTAATTATGTATAATTGCACTTCAAGTATTTCATTATTCCTATGCATATTTATTATTATGATTTGGCCTTGTATGTATGTTTCTTTTTTTCATCTACTAGTAAATCACATCCGAAATGAATGACAGACGGACATATATACAAAACTTAATGAATAACTGAAATCAAGATATTTGCGTTATAACGCAAAGGTTTGCGTTAAAACGCAAACATAGGAAGAAAAATAAAAAAATAAATATGTGTGGCGCTAATACGCCTCCGTAGTTTAGAGATACGTACTATTTCACAATTGCGTAATAAACAAGCCTACAGAAAGGTCAATAAACCGTTTACATTAAAACTATAAAAAATAATATGTTGGCTTTTTGAAAGTATACTTCAAGGCAACAATACGTTTTAAATTGACCGACCTTTTAATGAGCCATTCAGAAGTAAGCAGATGCAAACAAATCGGTTATAACCAAAACGTTACATTCCTGTTATTCTACAATAATTGTAGATCGAGTTATACCCCATATTCGCGCGAAATAGTGAATAATGCCTGAGTGAGTTGCATTACTCAACTCTTTAAGAGTTTGACAGTTACAGAAGAGGAATGATTCTTTTATAAATGAGAACAGGCATGATCAAGTTGTACTAAGGGTCTACGCAACATGTTTAGCTCTATTACAAATCGTTAGACGAATTAAATATGAAAAATATATTAAAGGTTCCGTAAGGCTATACAATCAATACCTGCTAATTGAAAGACAGTGATCGTGTTGTTAATGCGAATATACAACAATATTTGATAATACAATAAAAAATGATGACTTTTGCATCCTTCATTTTTGCTAATATGCTTTGTCTATCTGCCTTTTTTTTTGTTTCTATGTTACATATGACGTGGCTCTGTACCTATACATCTCGTCATTGTGTTATTGTGCCATAGTAGATGTTTGTTTACAATATTGCTTGTTTTTATAGTGATTAAGATAAAAAAAAAAACAATGTTGCTTGCTGTACCCCTATTTTTGACATTTTTACCTATTATGTCTTGGTTTTTTTTTCACACAAAATTGTTGTCAATATAATAAAATTTTATGCGACTGTCATACAAGTGCAAGGTTTATCTAGTTATAACACCAGGTTTAATCTATTTTTTTCTACATAAGAAAATGTCTATACATGTACCAAGTCAAGTATATGATAGCTTTTGTTTATTCATTTGATTTTTTTATTTGATTAAGGACTTTCCGTTTTGAATCCTCGGCGTTCAGTATTGTTGTGATTCTATATTATATACAATATTTTTGCAGGGTTGATATTTTAGAACTTTGAATATTTGGTAGACACAGGTCTACTGTGGGTCTCAATGATAACATGCCCTTTTAGTGTTTCATTAATGCTGAACATATAGAGATTTTATTAAATAACCACAGATCTTCTCCGTGTAATCTTACACTTGTATTTGACAGTTACTGTGAGATTTGCTAGCCTTAATTTGTTATAATGTCCACATAATTTTGACTTATTGTGTAGGCCTTACTCTATGAAGACTGTGTCAGGACCTCTTTATTTCGATTTCTGTTAATTTTTACCATGGAGATGGTGTTCTAAAAGCATATAGTACACATCCCTTCTATTTTTAATACGGTCTTAACCCTCCTTATATAACATATTTTCACATTTTAACTCACAACTATTTAAAAATCATTATGAAAAAAGTAAAATCACAAAAAAACTTAACTCCGAGGACTGGTTTTAAAGCTGGCCAAACCTCTCACTTGTATAACAGTCGCATCAAATTTCATTATGTTGAAAAACGATGTGTGAACAACTTTGAATTTATAATTTGTTCAAGTCTAGCCACATATTTTAAAACAATCTATATATTTGCATCATTAAAATAATCACTGAACATACCGATTTACATTGAGTATTACTGCAATCATTTGCTTGGTAAACATGGTACAGGTCGTCTTGAACGCTTTCATTATTCTGTTTCCCATACTGAAACAATAATAAGACATGCTATAGTTATACTTATATATAATTCATATTAAAGACACAACATAAATAGAAGTAAATAATAATTTTATCTTTATAAAAGTATATAAAGGGGGAACAAGAGTGCGGGAAATTCCATTACACTGAATCTTATTTCATGCAATCCATGAGCCTTCCAAAATTATGTTCAACGTAAGGAAAAGTTATATATCATAAGTATACCCATAATCTAAGGGCGTTTTACTCAAAATACAACATAAGAAGACAGCAAAGCTAGATAAAACGACCTGAGCATCATGATTACGAATTATGAGTTCAATCAACACTTTATACGTTGAAAATTCGTTACTTCTGAAAGAGAGGCGAAAGATATCAGAGGGACATTCAAACCCATAATTCGAAAATAAACTGACACCGCCATGGATGAAAAAGAAGGCAACGTCATGGGAAAAAAGAGAAGACCACCAAACAAACACTAGTACACAACATAGAAAACTAAAGACTGAGCAACACGCACCCCACCAAAAAACTTGTCTGATTTATGGTGATTTGGAAGGTTATGTATTTCCTGCTTCAGATGTGGCTACCGTCGTGCTGCTATTGTAAATAAAAACCCGTAATGAGTCTGATTCGTGTACTTGACCACACACAACATCTGAACAATGCATAGGAACACAAATGAAAAAATGCCATAATTTGCTAAACCCATAATGTTGCGGTTATGGGATAAAAATTTGATTATCGGAATTGAACTTTAAATTATATTGTGGATGTGAAAGCGTTGATCGAGGCACACATTTTAAACGCCATATTAAAATGTCCACGTTGAACGCTTTTTCAATCCTACAGACTTTAATTCTTATAATTGCATGTGTATTCTACAACTCCGACATGACGAGTAAAGCGAGTTATTGCAAATTTTTCATTAGTTTTTTTGAAATACGAATTTATATACAGAACTAACGACTGAATAACCAAACAATATGTAATGTAATTTTCAGCAGGAAATCGTCTAAAGCCTTTTACTCTGCCAATTTTACAGTGAGACATCATAACAAAAATGATATACTCAAATATAAGCTTTAAGGCTTTAGCGATGTGTGATAGAGTTTGCCATAAATGTGCCTATTACATTTCTAGTTTAATGCATTAACTATTAACCTTACGCGGTACATTATACGAAAAAGTAATTTTTAAATACCAATTTTAGATATGTCGAAAGAAACGAAAATCAATTTAGTTGCATGCATTTCGCTAAGACGTCATTGCATTTTCATTTCAAATAAAACCTAAACTTGTTCTCTGCTTAGAGAAAACAATATTGTCAAATCATATCATATATTTTTCCCCATTGCATTTCAATTATTGTAACATGATTTATGTAAACTTGTTACTAAGGTTTTTATATTACGTCTAAAATTGTATCTACCCAAGGGCGCTAGAATTAACTTTGTTCTCAAAAGTATAGTTAATTGCTTTTTTCTTAATATCAATTTTTACGAGATGCACAAAATATTATTAAAAAATAATTTGACAGAATAAAATGATGACATTTTTTTTTGGGCAAATCCAATTTTGTGATAAACGTAAGTACAAAAGTATATTTTATAGCAACAAGCGACTAAGATAAAATAACACTACACATTTTCAATATGATTATAACCGATAAAAGTTGATTTTCTTGTTTGTTATAATTCGTTTGTCTTATGATTGTAACACAATTGTGCTTTCGTGCTTATTGCTTGATGTAGCAAAATGTATCAGACAATTAATATGAATACAAACACTAAGAGAGGGAAATCTATTTGACATACTTTAATGTCATTGCTTGACAAACAAGTTAAATAACCGATGCGAAAGCTATTAAAGATTACAATTATGATCTGGTTTGTCTGTATCTTATAACTATAATATACAATTAAGGCCTTTTGATTGGACACATATGTGATGTTATTGTCTTTTGAAAAAAAAATGATATTAACTGAGGCCAACGACCGAAGTGAATATCTGTTATTCAAAAGTCAGTTAAACCACATATTTACAGAAACAAAACACAGTCATCGTCTTATTCAATATTCCGAGAGAAATGTAAGACAAATATCCGCGACAATAACGTAATTTGCTCAAGGTGATATATTATAGAACCAAATCGTTTACAATAATACATTTAACTACATTAGAGTACAATTTTAAAAACTTTAACTACTCGAAGAGTAACGAAATAATAAAAAGGAACATCAAACTCATAATTGAAAACGAACTGACAAAGCCGGCCAAAAAAACGAAAAAGACAAGCAACAGTATACAAAACACAACCTATAAAACTATATATTGAGTAACGACCCCCCCCCCCCCCCAAATATTTGTGGTGAACTCAGGGGCTCCCAAAGGGTAAACAGATCATGTTATACGTGTGGCACCTGTCTTGTAGCTCATGTTATTCGTAACTCGGTGCAAAGCCTTATTCGGTAGGTGACATTCAAGGCAGAGATGACGGTATTTTGATTACGTCAATTAGAACTTATCAGTCGTCATTTGGCGAAATAGATATTCCATAATTGTCAACCAACTCGTAGTGTCCATAAAATTTTAAAAGGGATGATTTCAACTTTGCATTTGAACTCTGGTTTAAAACCATGTTCAAAAAAAAGTAAAATCACAAAAATACTGAACTCAGAGGAAAATCAATTTGAAAAGTCCATAATCACATGGCAAAATCAAAAAACAAAACGCATCAAAAACGAATGGACAAGAACTGTCATATTCCTGACTTGGTACAGGCATTTTCAAATGTAGAAAATGGTGGATTAAACCTGGTTCTATAGCGCTAACCCTCTCACTTTAATAACAGTCTCATCAAATTCCGCTACATTTACATGATGCGTTAAATAAACAGTCACAATTAATAAAATAGTCAAAATATGGGTACATCAGTCATCATCGTATAACAACTTAACAGGACACAAAAACATCTACTATCTACGAACACATGGATTGATTTGAGTGTCTGACGTCAGAAAAATTATATACGTCACATAAATTTGTCGTTCAATGTGCATACAATAGTTATCAAAAGTACCGGGATTATAAACAATTTTAAAATTTACATAGGCAATGTACGCATACAGGGTTAAAAAATCAAAAGTATGTAAGAATAAATTACAGAAATAGACCAGATTCAAACCAGTCCAAAAGTTATACATAGAATTTATGAGAATCCAAAACTTTTAAAAGGGAACAATTTAACAGGACACAAAAACCTATCTACGAACACATGGATTGATTTGAGTGTCTGACGTCAGAAAAATTATATACGTCACATAAATTTGTCGTTCAATGTGCATACAAACAATTTTAAAATCTATATAGACAATGTACGTATACAGGGTTAAAAAATCAAAAGTATGTAAGAATAAATTACAGAAACAGCCGGATTCAAACTAGTCCAAAAGTTATACATAGAATTTATGAGAATCCAAAACTTTTAAAAGAAACAATTTAACAGGACACAAAAACATCTACTGTCTAAGAACACATGGATTGATTTGAGTGTCTGACGTCAGAAAAATTATATACGTCACATAAATTTGTCGTTCAATGTGAATACAAACAATTTTAAAATTTGCATAGGCAATATACGCATACAGGGTTAAAAAATCAAAAGTATGTAAGAATAAATTACAGAAATAGACCGAGATTCAAACTAGTCCAAAAGTTATACATAGAATTTATGAGAATCCAAAAATTGTTTATTCCACTACGCCATTGATTGATTTTGACGTTTGTGGTTCAACATATATAGTAATTCATAATAGAAATAAACCACCATTTGTCTTCAAATGTCCTGTACCAAGTCAGGCTTATGGCAGTTGGTATCGAATAATTTGTTTCTTTGTTTGTTGGCGTTTGTTTTTGTAGCAGTTCAGTGTTTATGTTATTCCGTTGTGTTCTCCCATATAGTTGATGCGTTTCCCTCGGTTTTGGTTTTGTTTCAGTTACTAGTAAATCGATTGATGACATTGAATAGCGGTATACTAAAGTTGCCTTTATTCAATATCTTCATTATGAGCAGCTACGCACTATCACGTCAATCGTGAAAGTAAATGCAACCTCTAGAATATGATATCAACTTTGAGATACATACTCCACAAAAAGATGCCGTGATATCATGGGGAAGGTGTTTAAATAAAGAGTTTTATTTAATTTCGCGGGCAGTACGTCGACTGAGCATGCAAAGACAAATTTGGGAAATACAAAACAATAAATTTATACGTCATAAATATTTCCAACTTGTAACTGTTTCAGAGAAGTTGAAGCTCAATGAAATCGGTCTCCTCCTTTAGTAGTATAGGTATGCAGGCATTGCTATAATGTTGCTACATAGAAATGTAAAGTTTTATTTGGGTAGTAAGGAGTGGTATTATGGGTTGATTCATGCTCATCTCCTTTGTCGTAAAACTTGTTTTTAACCAACCCTCATCGTCAAATTTAAGATACGTGAAAGAGTAAACTATATCTGTGAAGGCTTTTTTAAAAATTTCAATGGGGAATACGAGTTCAACATTATCACAAATTTGGCTCTATTCAGTGAGATGACACCATCTATATAGTGGAAAGTAAGTTTCAAAATAATGGTAGCTTCTTTTCAGTAGTCATCAGAAGCTCTTGTACGAAGGCATCCTCGTATGAAAAATAAACTAGTCATTCAAGCTATTCAGGAAGTCTTGTTGTAACTATAATCGTTGCGTATTAATGATATTTTTCTTCAAAAATTATTCTTATTTGATGAATAAATGCATTTAAAAAATGAACAATGCAATTTAAGCAATCAAGAAGTCAAATTGTATTATGCGTTTACTGGTTTTTTAATTCTTTGAAATTTTAATTTTTATCAGTTTATATTTTATTTATTTTTCTCTAAATTTTCTATTAATTTTTTATTGTTCACATTAAAGAGTCTTTTCACTACATCATTATTTATAATGAAGCTACAAATCAAACAATTAGAAAAGTCGAAAGATGTTTATTTCAGTCTGGTAGTTACAATGCAGATCGCAATCTCTTAGTTTCGACCCCTTTATTTCAAGCAATAGTATGATTCGTACACATATTTTTTTACTTTAATTTGTTTATATTCCCAAGAATTAGTTTATTTAATCTTATACTGACCACATTCAATGTTTAAATAGGAAGAAATGCTTGAAAGCTGTTTTTTCGCAGATGGCGGTAATCTGGGCATCTACATGTATATGAGTTGTTATGATTTGCTTTGTGATTAGAAGTAAGCAAAATCTTAGGACAGTTATGATGTCAAAAATGTCTTTGATAGTTATAACAGGGTTTTACTTAGTTTTAAGTGATTAGCAGTTGCATCAGAAAGAAAAATTTGGGTTTACAAACATTTTGTTAACTTTTACTGTCCTGTACCAAGTCAGGAAAATGGCCATTGTTATAATTATCATAGTTCGTTTCTGTGTGTGTAACATTTTTACGTTGTGTTTCCGTTTTGTCGTTTGTTTTCTCCTATATTTGAGTGTGAATTCACATTACTATAAGACGTGTCACTTTACTTTTCTATCCCAAATTCATGTATTTGGTTTTGATGTTATATTGGTTATTCTCATCGAATTTTGTCTTATGCTTAGTCCGTTGCTATGTGTGTAACATTTGAATGTTGTGTCGTTGTTCTCCTCTTATATTTAGTGCGTTTTCCTCAGTTTTAGTTTGTTTTCCCCGATTTTGTTTTTTGTCCATAGATTTACGATTTTTGAACAGCGGTATACTACTGTTGCCTTTATTTACTCCAATTTCAGGAATAATGTGCTGTCTATCAAAAACAAGTTATATAAAAGTCACATTATGCAATCAAGCTGAAATCTTAGAAAATATGCACTTATGCGTCCTTGACTTTTGATCTTGATTTGACGGAAATTGCAACGTACGATTTTTTTACGACTGGGCAAATCAGATAGTACAGATGTGTAGTTTTCAAATGATATATAATTTAGCCGTGTGTTAGGTGGGTGCATTAAAAATTTAATTTTATGGTTAAAGTTATTTGCTGAACAACTCTAACCCCCATGTACAAGTTAAACAGTGTCATCCATTAATATAGAATGAAATTCAAAACAGTGTGGCTGTGGCTATTGATTGACACATTAAATTCATCCATTGACTAGGACAATTTACGTGAACGTTTGTCTGTAACGGCCACTGTTCACGACGTACCTACGATAGACATTTAAACTGTGGGGCCACCAAGGTTTCTTAACGCCTTTAATTATAAAATAATTCGAAAAATTAATTAGAAATAACCTTTATGTTTTGATTTATATAATTGATATAAATCAAAACATCGTGTTATTTCTGATTGATTTTTTCGAATTACTTTATTAAGGTGTTGAGAACCTTTGGTGACCCCATAGTTTACGTGTCTTTAAAAAGTACACAGTGAGTAATGGTCGTTACATACAAACGTTCACCTAAATTGTCCCAGTCAATGGATGAATTTAATGTGTCAATCAATGGCCACAGCCACACTGTTTTGAATTTCATTCTATATACAACACTATAGTGCAAAGCATGTGAAATATATGGACATCCATATCCTTGGATTATACTACAGGAAGGTTAAAATGTTTATAGAGTAACGGAACATTGTCTAAAAGATAACTCTTGTTCAAAGCTAGCAAAATTCTTCTTTCCTTCTGATAAGAGTTTGTACACTCAGATAGTCCCACACACAAAAACATATCATTTGACAAGGATGAGCTCTTGGCAAATCATAAGTCCTTTATGGCTTCAATAAACATTACATTGAACAAAAAATCGGAGGACTAACCTTGTTTGTATTTGATACCTAAGCTTCACAAAATTCCGTACAAACAACGTTCACCGGCTCATCGGCATGTTCCACTAAATAATTGTCCATTAGAGTGACTAAAATTCTGTCTGCAGTGTTATAGGGTCTTCAGAAATACTGTGATACTGTTTACTAAGTAAACTTACTAGTGTTATTAACCATACATGGATTGTTGAAAATTCTAAAGACCTTTTTAGATAATTTTAAATCTCGGTCATTTTCTGAAATTAGTTCTATTGAAACTTTTGATTTTTCAACCCTGTATACCACCATTCCCAATGTGAAATTGAAAAACTGCCTGAAAGAAATAATCCATAATGCCTTTTAACATAAAACTGTAAGCATACGCTATAAACTTATTACTTAAGGATATTATAAGGTATATTTTGTTAAAAGTGAACAAAAGGGTAAACCATGCTACACTGAGGAACAAGTGATCGGTATGCTTTAGGTTTGTTATAAACAACATATTTGTTGTATTTGCAGGTTGAATTTTCCTTCAGACACTTGTCAAAAACAATTTAATTTCACTTTCAGATATATTGATGATGTTCTAACCATTAACAATCCGAACTTTTCTGATTGAGTTCCATTAATATATCCCCAAGAACTAGAAACTAAAGAAACAACAGACACGGGGCTTCCTCTGCCTCATTTTTAGACTTTTACCCGAATTCGACATACACAGTCATTTCAGTACCAGACTCTATGACAAACGAGACTATTTTAATTTTGAAATTATCAATTCCCCCACCTAAGTTGAAAATTTACCAACTTTACCTGCACATGGGATATACACTTCCCAACTTATTCGATATTCAAGAGCTTGCAGCTCCAACTCAGACTTTGTAAAACTTCACCAGTGTCTGAGCAGAAAGTTGATGAAACAGGGGTATGTCAAAGAACGTCTCGTCCTTTTTCTAATAAAAAGTTCATCGGTAGGTATTAAGACCTTGTTGATAAATAATACATGATGCTCTTGGTGTATAGATTCTGCGTACTGACGTTGATTATCATCTTAACAACGCGTTATATTGTTATTTTGTGACTTTGTTATATTATTAATATTACTTTTACTATTTGGTCTTTTTTCTGTGTTATCCATATGACGTGGCTCAGTACTTATACATCCTGTCAATGTGTTTGTATTATCTTTAATTTTTGCTGGTGTGTTTTGTATGTGTTCCATTTTTTTTTTTATCTTCCTTTGGTTCATATGACGTGTACTTTAAAAGATCTATTATATATATGTCATAATGTTATTGTTCTATGATAAATTTGAAAATACTTTGAACGACACAATTGTTTTACTCGCGTAGTTGTATTCACCATATGTCTGTTTGTGAAATTTGTTCTGACAAAACTTTTGATTTTTAACCCTGTATACCACCATCTCTTGTGAAATTATACTTTTGTTGAAAATACTTTGTACGACAAAATTATTTTTTTTCCTATATATTTTCTGAGGTTATACAGGCAAAACAATGCATGTGGTTTTTAAATTTGATAAATGATTTTTTGCGTTTTAGTTATGTATTTGTTGTTTGTTTTGAGATTTTGACACAATGATGACTGCTGTACCCATATTGTGACTATTTTACCTATTATATCTGGTTTGTTCACACATCGTTGTAAATTTAATGGAATTTGATACGACTGTCATACAAGTGAGGGATTAAGTGTTGTAAAACCTGGTTCAATCCACCGGTTTCTACCTTTGAAAATGCCTTTACCAATTCATGAGGAATTGACAGTTGTTGTTCATTCGTTTGATGTGTTTTATCATTTGATTTCACCATTTGAATAGGGACTTATCGTTTTGAATTTTCCTCGGAGTTTTTGTGATTTCACTTTTTTTTTATGTGTGTTTGTTTTGTTCACATGTCGTTTTCACAATAATGGAATTTAATGCAACTGAAATACAAATGAGAGGTTTATCTGACTTTTGAAACAGTTTTAATCCGCCATTGTCTACAAGAAAATGCCCGTTCTAAATCAGGCATAAGACAGTTCTTATCAACTCGTTCGATGTGTTTGTAAGTTTGATTTTGCCATCTGATGACGGACTTTACGTTTTGAATTTTCCTCTGAGTTTTTTTTTTTATTATTTTACTTTTAACGTGTTGCAATACTCTGATTTACTAAACTATTGATGAATTTTTATGGTCATATGTTTCTTGTCGTACTGGTAGCCTGAACTATGATAAGTTCTCGTGAGATTATCGGCTGTGATTTAATTTTAGCGAATATTGCTCAATCAAAGGTTCGTTTCCCGTCTTATAACAGATTGCAGTCTTAATTTCAAACGAAGTTCTTATGATGTTAAATAATTCAAGATGCAAGTCAAGAATCATTGTTGACAATACTTTGTTTGTCAACCATTATCTAATTTATAATCTTGTTGGATGTTTAACCTCTAAAAATTTTTCATAATTAGCTGTAACTACAACTGATAAGTAATAGTTATCTCATGAGGACGTGATGTGTCAGTGTAAGACCACCCGGATAGCCGGAGGCGAGAGGGTGATCTAACACTGACACACCAAGTCCGAATGGGATAACTATTTACATCCCTACTGAATAAAGGTCTTCCAACTCGCCCCACTTATAAAAATATCTTGCTTCCTTTAAGTATGTTAAATAACTGATAGTTGGTATCCAGATGTCCTGGTGTAGAAATATGTGTCATGGGTTGATATGCTAAAGGACTTGAGATCGAAACCAGCATAAACACTGGATTTTTTCTACGTAAATTTTGATAGATAGTCTTTTCCGTATAATTATTAATATTATATTAATTATAAGTTTTGTAGTGGATTTGACATCCCCGCCAAAATGTTACAGAACAAAGGAAAGCATGCAAAACAAAGAAACTTAAGCTGGGGTGATCTGGTAGGGATGATCCGGCTCAGATCACACCTGGTAGAAAAAAAGGAGCTTGGATGTAACACTTGAGTCAGCAAATGTTTGAATCAAATCATCTAAAAGAAGTGTGTTGTTTTTTGTAATTTGTAATATAGTGCCTGAACTATCATTTATTGATAATAATATATTCTTCATCTTGAAATAGACGATAACCTAGTATTATTTGCTGTTTTATACAGATTTTCATGATGCATTTATTAATTTATCGGCCAAAATGAGAAAACTATTGAATTTTATACATTGATTGTAATGTTATTCTTCGTTACTCATTGTTTATAGTTATCTATCGTAAAGAAAAGTTTATCATAGCAATGTACAGCATGTACTCAAACACTTTAGATCGCTGATGCTTTCATTTATAAGACATAAATAATTAATCCATCTTGAAGTGTGTAATACAATTTGTCAGTATAATTAGTAATTAATTCAATAAACGTTTGTATTATAACTACCTTGAACCAGAGATGATAAACAAAAAATACGTTCTACAGTTTCAAGAAAAAATGTCAAACATAACATGATTGAATAAAAGTAGCAGAATTTTAAATCTTTTTAGGTCGTTTTTTACGTCATGACGCGACATGAATTTAGGGCACACGAATTTTCTTAGCACTCAATTTCATTTGATGCTAAACAAATTGTCGACGTATAAAATTTCTTTCGACGAATTGAAAAAATGAAAAAAAATAGAGAACATATTCTAGACCAAAAGATAAAATATAATAGCAAATGACTATGTATTCATATGACTATGAATAAAATTACGAGTTTATTTGCTTGTTTCGAAATTGTTTCTTCTTCTTATGACTACAATTATTTGACAATTATGGCGTCACTCTGTGCTAACCATTCAAGTATAAAAAGTGAAAGATATGATATGGCTATAATTGAAAATAGGTATATTTGTTTTCAGAAAACAATTAACTATTAACATTTGATAATTTAAAGGATATTCACCCTTGAATCTATAATAGGCTATTCTATACATCATTTATTTTCTAAATATGATTAATTCTTATGCAACATTATTTGTTATTACTTTGATTTGATAACGTCACAAATTTTCATAGCATCAGTTCAAAAATGATGCTACGAAGACGTACGCACAAGCGAAGACAATGTATGACATATCTAAAACAATTATTTGACATTGTTTTCTGTCAGTTTCAGTTATTTAGAATGCTAACAAGCCGCCTGTAAACTTAATTTGCTACCATAAAAAATAACCTATTGATGCAGTCGGAGCTGAACATGCAATACAGTTATCTTCAGTGATATATGTCTATAAAACACATATAATATACAAGGCTTATAATTTGATATGCTAGACAATCGTGTAGTCTACATAAGACGCACGGCGATCGAATCAAACCGTTGAAGGACTTAATAAAAAAAAAAGTTGAAGAGAAGTAAAACTGAGAATCTCCTGGCGAGAAACCAAATATGCTAAAGACGTATTTGTCCTTGAGTAGGAAAACGTTTTTGTTTTAAATAAACGAAAATTGAAAAATATATATCAATATATCAATTATATTCCATGTTAAAACAAAAGTGCATGTTGACTATTTGTACGGTGAATCCCTTGAGGGCAAAACCTCCACCAACTGTTGCATTGACCAAGTGGTTTTAAAAACTCATTACAAATACAAATCTTTTATTATATTGTTTCGGTTAGGTTTTTCAATATATTCCATTTTTATAATAGATCTTTTTAATTTGTAATTCAGCGACTGCAAACACTCTTACGTACTATTATTTAAATTGTAAACTTATTCGATTTTCTTTTTTGTTGTTACTTGACAACTTATGTTTTTCCAGGTTTATTAATGTTTTATTTTCCACTTCAGACTGAGTTGTTAATTTATTTAAGGTAACTTGAATTGTACAATAGCATTACAAATCTGTCTAGTTCTTTCAATAAATCCGCAAATTGTGAGACATATTTGCAATTTATGTGAAAGACATTTTTTTTGTACGAAGAAAATAAGTGATTATCCAAAATGTGAAAACAAATGCCCAATATTTGTGTTTTTTAAATAAGTTTTCAACAGAGAAATTCAAAGGGAGATAGCTCTTTGAGTAAAAGATTTATACTGGAATGATAGGGAAATTTTCAATATTTATTTGCAGCAAGAAAACCAGTTCAGGTACATCGCTTTGTTTTAAGTTTTCTTAAAAAATATAATAATACCTATCTTTTCATATTTTATTTCTGAACTGTATTTCATAGATAAATGTGTTCTTTCGTGAACAAATCTTTGCAAATTTTGTCGATTTTCCACGACTGGAAGCTTGAAAAATAGCAAAGTGACCCGCACCTTTTATTATATTTTTGAAAAAGCATAGTAAAGTCTTCAGTTTGTCAAAGAATAGCAAATTTTTATCTGAAGGTTTATCTACCGGTGATACACCCTAATACACTACGGGTCATTTAGAATCCCAACTTGAATCAACAATTGAAAACTTATATAGTTGTTACAATATCTCAAATAATCATTGAGATATTTCACAGTCACAAGAAATGTATGATAATCAATGCACCGTGAGTGACACAATGTTCGTCAGATGCACATGAGCTTTTCGCTTTATAAAGAAATGGCTGTGCGTATGTAAACAGACAAGGTCTCAAACACTTATGTCAGTTACCATATAATGTCCCAATTTTAATAGGCATATATGTTTATAGATGTTAACAACGTTAATAGAGTTCAATTGCAAACTTTTTAAACAATATTTATATTAATATTCGTAAACAGACTATATCATATCTGAAACTTAGAATGTATTTGTTATCGATGAATAATAATACATGTGGCATGTGTAGACTACCACCTAACGACACAAAATACCAAAATAAATTTAGATGGCAATAAAGAGACTACATTAAAAGGCAAATGTGTAACACATATCATCATTAACATTTGTATTAGGTATTGGATTGTCGAGTATTTAGGATTCGATCATCCGTGAAGAGATATCATTTGTCGAAACGCGCATCTGGTGCATTAACATTAGTACCGTGTATATTTTAAAACTATATTGTGAGATTATTCCCCTTCTAACTGCAAATGGTTATGAATTCAATTTGTGTTACAAGACGTCATTTTTCATATAAGATAATGAACCTTTAAAGGAAATGCTGCTTTGTTTGTTAAAGTAAATGATTTTGATTTATTTCTAGAGGGTCGACAAAATCCATGTTTGTGGCCTGAAACATGTTATCACTATTCAGATACTGCACTGTCTCCTGTCATTTGATGACATGTACATATGTAATTTATGTAATAGATCATCTAAATTATTTGTTTAGTTAATACTATTTGTAAATCTTTTGAAATATATAAAGAGTTTATTGTTTTAGCTGTAAAGATTTTTATATTGAAATTGACTCATCCACATCAATCTCTGTTGAACATGAGATTATTTGCAAGGATAAAAAGACAAGTAGAAAATTACTATTTCATAATAAAAGTTATATCAGTGTGATATTTTTCGTACTGAAATATTATGATAAATGTTGACATGATGTAGTTCAAGAGTTTAAACTGCCAGTATGATCTCTCCCCCCCCCCCCCCCCCCCGTCCCCAAAACCCTATTTCGGAAGGATATTGCCGGAGTTAGAATATTGTTCAGCTTGACATATAACAACATAAATAATAAAAAAGTAAGAAAATCATATTGTCAACAAAACATAGAAATTAAAATAAGAAATGACCGGCATGATTATCACAACAACTGGGTTTGCACTCAAGTATTATAAACTTATATTTTAATCATGTAAATAATATGTCTTATGATAAATGTCCTGCCTTGTTTCCAAACATTATTAACGATGTTTACCACAGTCAGACAGCTACATTTTATTTTCCGTGTTCGTGTATAATGCTTAAGCCAGTAAGTTCATTCATGTTTGTGTGACAGTATAGTATTGTTTGCAACAGAGAGCAACTGTTATTAAAAAAAGAATTAGTCGTTTAAAGGAAATAACCTCTGCAAGATACACGAATCTAGCCTCATTTCTTCAAGGAAAAGAAAGGTGAAAGATATCAAATTAAACTCATAAGTAGAAACAAAACTGACAATGCTATGGCAAAAACACGACAAAAGAAAACAATTACAGTATTAAAAAGTGTTTATTTTAACAGACGTATCCATAAAATGTCACGATTCAAAACTGAGGAGATGAAAAAGCAAATGATGATTTTGGACTAGACCTTTAGAACTTTAACGAATCGATATATGACTGTTACTGCTGATTGAATATAACTCAAACATATAAAACAGAATATAAACAGAGTCTTGTAAATCACAACAAAGATTAAAACTATTGTCTATCTTTTAGTTGTTGTCATGATGTCAGTTTGACTTCAGCTTACGAGTTTGAATATTCCGTTGGTATCATCCGTCTCTTGTAACAAAGATAGTATGTCATTCCATGTTTTTGTTGCAGATTAAATTGCTCAGTCGATGGTTTTGTCTGCAGGGTTTAGTGGAATTGTTGGACTTGATGTAGTGTTTTGTTTTTGTCTAATGGCATAATCGGTTACTTGTTTTTAGTATTATCTAACCTGTTTTCGTGAACTATCAGGTTGGGAAGTTTTAGTGTATTAAGATATAATTTACTAACATTGAACTATAAAATAATCTAAAAGTTATAAACTAGTCACATATGGAAAACTTAGAATCTCTGATGAATGCGCATAACCGAAAAACAAAATTATACAGTATTGTTTTATTTAAATTTTAACTAAATGTACGTTTTCATGCCAAAATAAGTTCACAAAGTTGTTGTACTGTACTTGTATTTATATTTTAATTTGAGTCATGTTTCAGTTAGCATGTTCAGACTAATATGTTTAAAGGCTGAGTCATTGTACTTAAGGTAGCACAATACAAAGATTTTATAGCTCCGACTCCCAAGTTTTAAAATGCTGTAACTTTCTTAATAAAGCTTGATTATTTATAAAAGTGGTAGTTTTGGATAGCTAACAGATTACCCTTTCAAATAAATGCAATGTTGGTATTATGCAAAAATTATGTAACCAATTATAATGTTAACTGTGTCTAAAATATTTTTCACCAAATTTCCACTTTCAAATGAAATTAGCTTCTGCATAGGTATCCCTAGAGGGTTGATTTTATTATATGTTGTTCCTATGGCCATTATCTACAAAAGGGTGTCTCAGATTTTAGACAGAATGTATAGAACAAATTGTACACCTAATTAAACATTATCTTCTTTTATGTAGTTAGGATGTTCAAACTAATTAGAGATTTATGAGAGAATGGAATACCATAGAGACAATCTGAGACACCCTTTTGAAGCCCAAAATGTGTTGATTAAGATTTTGTTAAAAATTTTTGTATAGTTAAAGAGATGATAGAGCTAAATTCATTCAAGTGAACTTACCCAGATTTTGCCACTAATTACATAATAATTGATTACATAATGATTGCATAATAAAAATATTGCATTCATTTAAAAGATTAATCTTTTATCTATCTATATATACCTCTTTTATTATTTTCTATGCATTCATAAGAAAGTTACAGCATTTCAAAGGTTAGTGATTGGGAGTAAAAAAATCTTTGTATTGTGCTACCTTAATGAAAAAAAGTATGTATCTAGATGTTTCGCCTATTTTTTTCTCTCGGGCAAACCACATTTAAACATCGGAAAATTTCTACGAGGTGTCCAGACAAATACAATATATAGAACATGAAAAACTAACAAATCATACGATTACATTTTCCCGCGTTTTATGGTATATAGGTGGCAAATCCTGTCTCTAATTTACACTCATCTTGTTTATTGGTCAATGATGTATGATTTTGTATGGAATGTGACATAATGTTTTGTTAAAAGTAATCAGTCTTATGCACATGTGTTATACAATATTAATGGCATATATAGCTGCACACATCTTATAGTTAAAACTTCCATTTTCTATAAATTATAATATCGATATATGAGGTTCTACATCAGTACCATGGAAATCATATTTTCAGACTTTTCAATTGGGTTTTGGTAAAACGACATTAAAGTTTAACTAAATGTTAGTTTCAGTCTGATTGCACTACAATATTTCTATTGTGAGTTAAGTATAATTACGTAAGCCAAGATATATTAATGTAGTATATCTCGTGATATTTATCTGATTGGTAATGTGCGCATCATTTTATTTTCAAACTTTGTTTGTGCAATTTTTTCCGTGTTTCGAAGTTTGGAAACAAGAGACTGTTAGGTTCTTTTTGTACTAACAGGACATATAACATTTCAATATTTTACATGTTTCGCGCTAACACTTGTCTTCACTGAAACTTTATCGACTCATCTTAACATGTGAAGCAGGATCTGCTTACCCTTCCGGAGCACCTGAGATCACCCCTAGTTTTTAGTGGGGTTCGTGTTGTTTAATCTTTAGTTTTCTATGTTGTGTCATGTTTACTATTGTTTTTCTGTTTGTCTTTTTCATTTTTAGCCATGGCGTTGTCAGTTTGTTTTAGATTTATGAGTTTGACTGTCCCTTTGGTATCTTTTGTCCCTCTTTTAATATGTTATCAAGTATTTAAGTATTGTGCTCCTTTATTAATCCTTATTAACATTATTATAGAGATTGCCAAAAAAAAAAATTATGTCTATTGTTGTTTCTTATCACAGCCGGTAACTTTTGTTTTTGGATTAATTACTTAAACTTAATTACACATTTCACAGATGGAAAATTACTTCCATTTTTAATCATGTAAATAATATGTCTTATGATAAATGTCCTGTCTTGTTTCCAATCATTATTAACGATGTTTACCACAGTCAGACAGCTACATTTTATTTTCCGTGTTCGTGAATAATGCTTAAGCCAGTAAGTTCATTCATGTTTTGTGTGACAGTATATAGTATAGGTTGCAACATTGAGCAACTGTTATTAAAAAAATAATTAGTCGTATAAAGGAAAAAAACCTCTGCAAGATACACGAATGTAGCCTCATTTCTTCAAGGAAATGAAAGGTGACAGACACCAAATCAAACTCATAAGTCGTAATAAAAGTAAAAATGCTATGGCGAAAACAGGACAAGAGAAACAACAAAAAAAGAATAACAAAAGTGTTCATTTTAACGGACATATCCATATAATGTCATGATTCTAAACTGCAAATGAAGAGTGTGAAGAAGATCTATAGTACTTGTAAGAATCGATATCTGATTGTTACTGCTGATTGAAAACAACCCAACACATGTACAACAGAATATCAAAACGTTTTGTATGTGACAACACAGTTAAAACTATTGTATATCTTTCTTTTTTTTGTCATGATGTTTTCATTTTGACTTCATTTTATGAGTGAATATTTCTTTGGTATCATCCGTCTCTTGTAACAAAAATAGTATAAATACAGGCAACAGTAGTATACCGCTGTTCAAAACTCATAAATCCATGGACAAAAAACAAAATCGGGGTAACAAACTAAAACTGAGGGAAACGCATTAAATATAAGAGGAGAACAACGACACAACATTAAAATGTAACACACACAGAAACGGTAGTATGCCATCCTATGTTTTTTTTTGCGGATTACATTGCTCAGTCTATGGTTTTGTAAGCAGTGTTTAGTGGAATTTTTGGACTTGATGCAGTATTTTTTGTTTGCCCCATGGCGTTATCGGTTTGTAGTATTATCTAACTTGTTTACGTCAACAATCATATTTGGAAGTGTAATTGTATTGAGATATTGTTTACTAACAACTTAAAATAATCTAAAAGTTATGAAATAGTCATATATGGAAAACTTAGAATCTCTGGTGAATGTGCATAACCGAAACTTGTAACTAAATGAACGTTTTCATGACATAATAATTTCTTGTACTGTAATTGAAATTTATATTTTTATTTGCGTCATCTTGCAGATAGCATGTTCAGACTAATATGTTTAAAGATTGTGTCATTGGCTTTAATAAAAAAAAAAGTATGTGGTTAGATGTTTCGTCTATTCTTTTTCTTGGACATAGCACATTTAAACATCTCTAAATTTCTACGACATGTCCAGACAAATGCGATATATAGAACATGTCAAACTAACAATGCATTCGATTACATTTTCCCGCGTTTTATGGTATATAGGTGGCAAATCCTGTCTCTACTTTACGCTCATTTGTTTATTGGTCAATGATGTATGATTTTGTATGGAATGTGACACAATGTTTTGTTAAAAGTAATCAGTCTTATGCACATTAGTGATACAATTAATGGCCTATAAAGCTGCAGACATCGTATAGTCAAAACTTCTATTTTCTATAAATTATAATATCGATATATGAGGTTCTACACCAGTACCATTGAAATCATATTTTCAGACTTTTCAATTGCGTTTTGGTAAAACGACATTAAAGTTTAACTAAATGTTAGTTTCAGTCTGAATGCACTACAATATTCCAATTGTGAGTTAAGTGTTATTACGTAAGCCAAATATATTAATGTAGTATATCTCGTGATACTTATCTGATTGTAATGTGCGCATCATTTTATTTTCAAATTATGTTTGTGCAATTTTTTCCGTATTTGGAAGTTTTGGAAACAAGAGACTGTAATTGTGTTTTTTTGTACTACCGGGACATACAACATTTTAATATTTTACATGTTCACGCTAACACTTGTCTTCACTGAAACTTTATCGACTCATCTTAATATGTAATCAAGTGTTAGTGTTGTGCTTGTCCGAAACCACAATAGCGTCCCTTGATTTTCTCCCTAGTGTTGACAGTAAGTTACTTGCCATTAATTTTTATACCCCTTCCAAATTTATTTCTCCATGTTTAATGCCTAAAGTTGCAAGTAGGGGAGTAAAATTACACTGTTAAAAAATTTGGGTCCAGAATTTTAAAGGAAAGTAGTAATTTGGTCCAGCTGAAAAAAGGTTAAAAATTAGCACTTCGAAAGCTGTCAAAAGATTTCAAGACTCCCCAAACATAAAATTGTTCATATTTTGAGTTAGAGTCGATGAAGTTTGCTATAATTTTGATATAATTTGTCCCAAAAGTAGTACAACACACTGTAAACATTTCTTTGAGAAAGCGCAGGTGGGATATTTTTTATTTTCATTTATGTTCTAAAAGAAATGCACTACGAAATAATGGTGGTCTCGGACCTGCTCCTTTATTAATCTTTGTTAAAATTATCATAGAGATTGCCCAAAATATGTGACCATTGTTGTTTCTTATCACAGCCGGTAACTTTTGTTATTGGATTAATTACTTTAACTTAATTACTCATTTCACAGATGGAAAATTACTTTGTACAAAATTAATTATTTTGAATTTTCGGCCACATGACATCTATAAAATATCGTTTTAATTATTTGAAGAATCATAAAAATTATTTCACCATGTTGTCGTAATTTAGATAACAGGACGGCTAACGATGATTTTAGAAATATGATTGACTGGTGAATTGTGACTTTTAATCATGTGATTAAGAAAAAATTCAAGGTTTGAAATCCAAAAGTAACGCGTATTATTTTAAAGTAGTATTTTTTCCACGTCTAATACATTTTGTAGCCACTGTTTTGAGGATACATATTTAAAAAAAAACCTTCTTAATACTATGTTTTCATAACTATAAATATATACAATAGCATTAGACAAAACGTTACATAATATGAAATTAAACTAAATTTAAGGATGTTATAAATCACATTTCATGAGAAGGGTGGCGGGTTATCATAGGAATATTACAACTGATAATTTAAATTGAAAATGACAACGTTGAAAAAAAAGAACGACGAAGGTCTACAAATTAAGATATAAATTATAAATACGGCCTTTTAAATTGTTTTATATTTTTCATGTTAATGCCAATTATAGCTGACTATACATAATGGACATATAGGTCATACAGTGACTTATAATTGTTTAATTTAGGTAATTTGAACTAATATGAAAACTAAAAGCTAGTCAACAGTTTTTGCGATGCTATTTCATCCGCTTTGGTCTTTAAATCTGGTTTCTGTACTGTTTCGTGCCAGCTGTTTGTGAACGAAGCCCCAAAAACAGTTATCATCGAAAGAAAAGCTAGTATGAAATTCAAAACAGTGTAGCTGTGGCCATTGATTGACCCATCAAAATCATCCATTGACTGGGACAATTTACGTGAACGTTTGTCTGTAACAACCACTGTTCATGACGTACCTACGATAGACATTTAAACTGTGGGGTCACCAAAGGTTTCTTAACGCCTTTAATTATAAAATAATTCGAAAAATTAATCAGGAATAAACTTTGTGTTTTGATTTATATAATTGATATAAATCAAAATATCGTGTTATTTCTGATTAATTTTTCGAATTACTTTATTTAGGTTTTGAGAACCTTTGGTGACCCCATAGTTTAAGTTTCTTTAAAAAGTACATAGTGAGCATTGGTCGTTACATACAAACGTTCACCTAAATTGTCCCAGTCAATGAATGATTTTAATGTGTCAATCAGCTACACTGTTTTGAATTTCATACTATCAATTGTAGGACTAGTGAATTGGAATCGAACGCATATAGAATTCGAACGACATTTGTGAGCACAGGCTCACCACAGGCTGATGATACAGAAGATGAACTACTTTGACCTCTAGGCCATTGAATCCATCACAAATAATACAATGTCTCAAAAAATCATCAACTTAGTGTTAGGAGTCACACGGTGGGTGATTGAGAGAAACATTAACTGTTGACGACTCCGATGCGACGGCGTAAATCACCTGATTGTGTTGGGTTTTTGGCAGATGCAACACTATTGCTCGGGTAAGGATGAAGGATGATACATATTGAAATGTTTAAACCGCTGCATTTGTTTGCAACTGTCATATTTCGAGAACCTGATGTTCGGTAGTTGTCCTTTGTTAATGTGGTTCGTAATGGTTTCTCATTTCTTGTTTTTTTTATAAAGATTAGACCGTTGGTTTTCCTGTTTGAATGGTTTTACACTAGTCATTTATGGAACCCTTCATAGCTTATTGTTCCGTGTGAGCCACGGCTCCGTGTTGAAGACCGTACTTTTTTCTTTTACAAATTGTGACTTAGATGGAGAGTTGTATCATTGGCACTGATACCACATCTTCTTATATATATATAGGTGTTGTACGAACTATAATATCGTGAAGTATATTGTGAACTAAGTTTTTGCTATTTTCTCTATTTTCATTCAATTTTGATTTAATGGACTACTTAGTGTCTTCTCCTTCTTTCGCATGTGTTCCATGGCTTAATCAATTATTATATTTGTGAAAAACGTTTCATTTTCAAATTAATTTAGTCATTAAATGCATTCTTTATGAGAGCTACAATATTTCAAAAAATATTGTACAGCTGGAAGGTGCAATGGTTACGTTTTACGTAGGTATGAGTTCTGACTTGCAAGAATGTAATAAGGATTTCAAATTGCATGTTTGCGTAAGTTAACGCCTGATTACAATAGTGTAACAAATGCGAATTACGCCTTTTCTATCCTATGATGAAAGATAATCAGAATATAAGTGCTGATCGCAAATGAAACGGAAAAGAATGATGGCCATTTAGATAATGAGCTTTAGCTATCCTTTTATAACAACTTTTAACAGGCACCTTGACAAACAGGTGAAAAGAAATCACAAAAGAACATTAGGAATATAATTCGGGTTGATCACAGTTATTTAAGAAGGCTGACGACATAAAAAGAAAAGTATAACGAAAATACCGAACACCAAGGCACATTCACGAATAGGATGTCAATAAAAACTAACAAAATTAAACATTTCAAATCATTGGAACAAGCGAAAATCAATGACAAATTTCTAGACTTGATACAGGAATGTTTCGATGAATATAATGAATTGAATCTGGTTTAATAGCTAACTTAAATTCCGACAGTTTCGTTATGTATTTCCGATAGTTTCGTTATGTATTTAACCCACTGTTTTACAGATTTCTGACTTCTTACTTTATGATACGATATAATTGATTTTTTTCAAGGTTTTACAAGGGGGACTCTAGATTAAATGTATGACAAAAGAGATGATTTTTCGTTCCTTTTAGTTAATTTTCCTTACAGACTGTGATGTTCGATAAGCACCATCTTACGGTGTTCATATTTCACCTCTTTTTCGATATTCTCGTGTCTGTTGTAACGTTTTGGATTTCAATGACCATAATCTATGTATTTTTAAATTATTACGTCACGGATTTCGTTACTACAATGTACAAATTAAAACTAAACTTAAGTCTTCCAAAGACAGATTTAGCGAACACGGACATTTGGAACCGATCCTTGTGAACTTATCAAGTTCTTTAAATAAACTTATTATAAAAGGTTACCAATCAACACTGTAAATATACCTTTTAATATTGTTTTTACTAGTATCAGTATTGATTTTTTTAGCAGTAAATTACAATTAAAATATTATGTGTATATATTTATAGCTTGTTGTTCAGTGTGAGCCAAGGCTTCGTACTTTGACTTAAAATGATTTACTTTTATAAATTGTGACTTGGATGGAGAGTTGTCTCATTGGCACTGATACCACATCTTCTTGAATCTATATTTGTACACTAGCGGCTCTAAAATATATCGATACCTGTATCTTGGTATTGTACAAACATAAAAGCTAAACATATAATACTAAGGGTCGTTCTGGTGTGTGGATATATGAGTACAGTCAATTTATATTTGTATTCTTTAAATGCATTTAGCCTTTTCTAACTGTTTTATAATTAGTCGTTATGTTGTACTGTTACATTACAGTTCTAGGCCAGGGGTGCCTCCTACGTCGCTCCAATATTTTATACAACGTACAAAAGTAAAAATAAATAAAAAGATGTGTTATTTGTACCAACGTGACAACTCTCCATCTAAGTTACTATAAATAATTTTTTTTTATAGGCAACAGTATTACCTTTAACACTGTCTAATCTATATAAAAAGGAGAATCGTGAAACTCTTATGAAGAACATCACCAAACGACAACCAGTCAACAATAGGCTCCCGACTTTGTACAGGTGCATACAAAAGCAGCGGGTTTTAACGTTTTAACAGGCATAACAATACAATTACACACCATTTTGACATAAATAACACAATCAAACAAACACAAGAGCTGGAATATTTTAGCAAATACGATAAATGTATACGTTATAAACCGACGTCACTGGAATCTTACTACACAAAACTTGATATTGACAATGGGACTTAATTTGTGAAGAAGTGTTTCCACCGATTGCCATTGTGAATTCCTTGATTCAAGTCATGATATGTAAAAAAATAACTCTATCATAAGTATTTTAGATGTCATGTTCAATAGGGTAAATACTACCCAAAACTTGATATTCACAATGGGACATAATTTGTTAAGACGTATTTCCACCGATTGCCATTGTCAATTTCTTGATTGAAGTCATGATATGAAATAGACACTACTCTATCATAGGTATTGCTAATTGTAAAAGGGTAATTGCTATCAACCAATTGGTTTTGTCAACAAACTATTATCATTTTTCAGTGAAAGTACATTATATGAAAGTAGATCATGAACTAAAAGGATAATGCCCGTTTCTTGACTTTATTATCTATAGAAACTTTATTTACTTCTGTATAAAGTCTGCCTTAAACAATTAAAGAAAACAGTCAACAAGAAGGGAAGCAAAGTTTATTCAGTAGGAAAGCATGTCCCCAGGACGTCACAAATATGCTTTTGGTAAATAAATAAATATAATTGGGGATGGAAATAAATGAGAAATGTGTATATATGTATGTATGTACATGTACTGGTAAATGCCTCCGTTTTTCGAAGAAACCATTGAAAGCTGCCAGGGTACAGTGGCATCCATGTACACTCCCTATCGGAATTATTGGAGATGTGTCAAGGACAATCAATCACCACCAAACACAAAGGGAGTGCTTGGAAACCGGGAAGTCTGCTATTATGGTGCAGGAAGCCAAAGTACTCTGAGAGAACCATCGGGCCACTCGGCGGAAACCGGAGAGATATCAGCCAACGAGAAAATCCCGCAACCGGAGGTGTGCTTCAGCTGGCCTCGAAAAAAAATGTACTCTTGTTCAGTGATAATGGACGTCATACTAGCAAGTTGTGGAGACTTTTTGATACTATTTTTAATAAAGTTTACTTTATTTCTTTGTAACAAAAAATCTGTTTTCCTGCGTTGCATTTCTTTGTATAAAAGGAGGTTAGTCTGGATGTTTCAAGTTTATGCGGTTTTTTTTTAAATGGATTACACTGCACTGCACTGCGTTGTATTTTGTAAGCGTCAACCGAGTATAACATCCCACATTATAGGAATATATTGGAAAAATCTGTTGTTTTTTTTTTATATAATTAATACAATATTCTTCAAAATGTTTGGCTGCAGATATTTCTGGTGGCTATTAACTTATATCAAACAATATGTGCCAAACCTTCCATTGCACCTGCTATTTAGATTTATACGATTGCCTTTGCTTAGGTTTCTCCTTGTCAACTGTTGTTTTGAGCTCTTTGATATTTTTCAATATATATCATTTATCTTTCTTATATTGTCTAGTCTTTTAAAAGCATTTCTTCAAACCCACCTTTTTTAAAGTTTTTTTCTTAACATTTTTTCAATAAATTATCCGGTATTATTCCATTGAGGTTTGTTTACAACTTTCAACATTCTTAGTCGATTTATTGCAGGCTAATGTTTTAAGCTGCGTAGGTATTTTTTAAAATCTAAAATCTGATTTATTTCACTATTGCTGTTAAAATGAATGCTATATGTCTACAGCACCCCTATAGGGTTAGTTGTACTGAACAAACAGGGAGATTGTTCAGTAAAGTAATAATACTAAATTGTTAGAATTACATACTATGTACCAATATTATACAACAGATAACAACAGAAATTAATTTCGGGAAAATTTACATTAGTTGACTGCTTTGACTCTGTATATGTTAGTTGACCTGGTCATGACCTGTTGATCAACGATCACACGATGGAGGCAAGTTAACTGACAAAGCTGTTTGTATTTATTAATTATATACATTCTTGGTTACGAATTGAATAGTTCATGTCAGTTTAGTTATTTATGAATATGTGATTATTTTTTTTTTTGGATAATTGGGGTTTAGTGTTTTATCACTGATCATGGTCATGGCGAAGTTCACAACATGTGTCCTTAAGGTTCAACTAAAGTCAATATACAGGAAACTTCACAAACATCCAAACCCTAGTTGTTTCCCTCAACCTACAATGAAAAAAGTCCCAAACTATGAGAACATATGTTCATTTAAACATACACAAAACACCTTGCAAATTGTACATACACTTGACAATGTTATGCTGTGGCCAAACCGGTTCTTAGGGAGAACTCAACTTGCCCAAAATTGCTGCGTAGGTTCTCCTCTTATATTTAATGCGTTTCCCTCGGTTTTAGTTTGTTACCCCGATTTTGTTTTTTGTCCATGGATT
Organism: Mytilus edulis; assembly: GCF_963676685.1. Taxonomy (NCBI): domain Eukaryota; kingdom Metazoa; phylum Mollusca; class Bivalvia; order Mytilida; family Mytilidae; genus Mytilus; species Mytilus edulis. The sequence goes on along the minus strand of NC_092347.1, from coordinate 89,128,197 downwards.
TATGAGTTTTGAACAGCGGTATACTACTGTTGCCTTTATTTATAGATTATTGTTCTGCTAATCTATATTCAAATATAACTGCTTGTTGTTCGATGTCGAGAGAGAAACTTCTGCAATAACGGTACGACTATATGTTAGTCACAAAACTATCTCATTCATGTATATTGTCTAAAATATATATTTGACATTGATGCTGAGGGGGTAACATTTAGTTTGTTTGTCACTTATGGCTGAACATCACACTTACGAATTGTAAAAAGTAATACATTTCTGAAGATTGTCAACAATTCTGTTCTGACACAATTGTGCATGTTTATGCACGAGCCCATCGATTTGATAAATGAATTGTTATTGAACGTTAATTTCATTATGGTATTTGATGTTACGAATTTGTGATTAAGTTTACAGTTGAGAAAAGGACAAACTCCGAGAGTGTGAATGACATCAAATGAATTCGACAGTGCGAATGCCATGTGCATTATCTGGTCGACAAGACACTGTTGAGTTCTATTATTTGAAATGAACTACTTGTACTGACATGTATAAGACAAAATATACAGAAATCTTAAATTCCTGGTGTGGCGTCATGGTTCGTATCGCCTACACGTCACATCATGATTGTAGCTATTAAGGTATAAATTATTTATGCTATCAATGTTTAAGTTTGTCAATTACACTATAACATACTGTGTATCTACTTTAGAATAAAATGATTTATGCAGACATTGAACTTCAATGGTTATAGGATACTGTTCTTGCAAGTGGGAAAATGAGTAAGTGTCTATATATTTAATCCAGCTGTCTATGTTAAGTGCAGAGTTCAATTTGAACAGACATACAAAAGATAACATAGGGACATTTGAACTCGTAGACCAAAAATAAACTGACAACGCTATACAAAGCTTTGCTGTATCTGAGCTACAATTTATTATTTGTGTGCAACTTTTTAAAATTATACAGACTTTCTAAAATTGACTCGTTTAACAATTACTGATTCTATAGAATTGTGCCTCCTAATTCTGCACTCAGCTATTTCAAATACCAAATATGGTGGAAGATATTAGCAACAAAATCGAGTGAATTGTGCAAATGATGATACAAGTATGAAAATTAGCACGAAGCATCATTATTATACTCTTTGTAAGAAAAAACTGCTGGCCCTAAAAAAAAATTCATTTTTTCAAGTTGGCCACGGCCTTTTTCAAAAATGGCTGTTTTTCTAGTTCTAAAATACTTTTTTTTCTGGAAAGACTTTTGCTTTGACCTTCTTTAAGTGAAAAATATTATCAGGGTTGCTGGCTACATTCCTTGCATGTGACGTATTTAATAGAAATAAATATTTGAGTTTTCAGGCTTTGCGCATGCGCGAAAATGTAACAAAATTCACACATATACATTTGAACTTTTTACTATTTACTTGATGCTTTTGGATTTTTAAAATATTATGAATTGGTTTGATAACATTTTTAAGGCAATCAAACAAACGCGTTTATCAATTGTGCGCATGCGTAATTATTTATAGACATACAGAGTGATTTACACCACTACCAGGGCACTATGATGTAAATCGTAGGTCATCTAACAGACGAGGGTTTGAATCTCGTAAAATATCTAGGTCGTCATTTAATTTCTCTAAAAAGCTATGCTCTTCTATATTTCGTGATGCCACTGTTTGAAAACACGCCAATTCAGTTTAATTGATCAAGCACTCGATGGATAAGGTGAAAAAGTGGTAAACTTTCAAAACCTCGGTCAAATACAATTATAGCTGCAGATCACCAACTTTTGGTAATAGCTAAGCAAATTCAATGGGAATGGCTAAGAATAAGATAAGTTTATCGTTATGTTTGTTGGATAGTACATTGGTGTAAGGAAAGAGTCATCTCGATCACAGTTTAATTTTTGCCGTTCAATTATTAATCTATAAGAACTTCTTGTGCTTTCTGTCGTACGCTCATTTTATGAGTCAGATATAGTACCTCACAATCAGTGCATATCAAGTATGATACCGTATGTTTTTGTTCTAGATAGTATTAATTATGCTCGATGGTTACTGATCCATCTCCGAGATATGGCTTCCCTTCACGAATATCACTCACAAAGTGGCAATAGAATTTGCAAATGGTAATTAGACGGTACGTAAGACCAGCAAGTTGTTTTCTTATATCACAATTGATCAGGCACAATCACAGAATCATGCAATTGTGAAGGGAGATGTTGGTACCACCGAAGATCCCTTTGATATGATGGATGGATGGAAGTCGGTAGACTGGTAGATGAATTTGAAAGATCTAGTTGTTTGAGTCATTCTAAAACCGACGAACGTCATCATGAAGACTCTAGGAAACACAAAAGTATTTATTTGAAAAGTATTAAAGGCTTTCTAAAGTGATGAACGAGTTTAGAAATCCAAAACGACGGAGAATATGCTTTTAATAACCAGATAAAAAAAAAACTATTTCCTATTAAAGCCGTAAAATGAAACTGGAAATGTCTTTGTCATAAAACAAAACTGAAGAACAGGAAAAGTGATTGCGATCTCTTTTCTAGACTTTTCAAGTAGACAGTTTGGCTTGGGAGATTTCTCTATCCACGAAAACTAAATTACTCCTCTGTCTCGGTCTCAGTATGTCACTTTAAACAGTGTTATTAGATTGCAGCGAATTGGTATGCTTGAAACATTGTGTGATTTGCCCTGAACTGATCCACATTCTGACGCATTTATCGTTGGTAGGCCAGCAATGGTTAATTCCAGGCCAACACGTGCGAACATATGTGATGATTATGAAAATAATATCATACTGCCTTACATAAAATGTTGCACGAATGAGTATTTAAGAGTAGACATTTTATTTGATGTTTACTAAATTATTACTATTTAAAAGCTAGACCGAGAAAAGGCAAGGTGCTGGTGCTTGACGGAAAGTTGTTGTTTCTGGTAGAACGCCAAGTGTTTGGAGTAGTCTCTATGAAGATGACAACAAAATGGAATGGTTCAAGTTTCTAGCTGACATAATTGCTTCTTTAGAGACTAATAAAAAACCTTATCTTACTGAAGGTGAGATATTCTTTGCAATTTCAATACGGATACTTCTGAGCTAACTTTATAACTACGAACAAGCAGATACACGTATTTTGGCCATGATAAGCTTGCTGCTGAAAATGATTGATAAAAGTAAATTTAAGTAGTACTGACACAGATTTAGTAGTATGAGGGATTGCAGCTCTCGCAGTAATAGGTATGAACAAATTGTGAAAGGTTTTTGAAGGAATAAAGACTTTCGATGGCTTCATGTTTATAACATGTCAAATGTGTTGGTCCTCGTGCAGCTGCTATTCTTACCTTCCATGCATTCTGTGAACGTGACACTGTGTCAGTATTTAGTAGGAAAGCTTGGCAGACATTTGCATCATGTACGACAACATCAACATTTGCTGTCAACAAGGCATGTTTTGTCAGGAAGAAGCGCCCGTATGAGTGCCATGTGATATTCGGCCTACCAGAGATCCTCTTCCGGAGCACATCAAAAGAGAAACAAGGTGGACTTAACCGGATTTATGCATTCAACAGGTTTACGTAACAAGTCATGAACACTTGGTTTGGATGAAAGAAAAAACCCAATGAAATTGGAAACCAAAATGAACTTTTTTGGCTTCCGTTGTACCCTCATATCAATAACATTTGAAATGCGGATGCAAAAAATCCAGCGGTGTTGATAACTGTAAACGCTACCATTCTGGCCTTCAATGGGTTTGTGTATTGGCAACTGTCAGCTTATTATAAGAAATGCAACCTGTCTTTCCTAACCAAACTAGGTATTTGAACTTAACAAAGTTAGTGATATCTCTTGTAAATTAGAAGAACTGAACCGATAGTCACTTTTTCGTCATGTATGCATTGTTTTATCGTACTTTAGGAATAGTAATCTATGTTTTATCAAATAAAATTGAGAATGGAAATGGGGAATGTGTCAAAGAGACAACAACCCGACCAAATAAAAAACAACAGCAGAGGGTCACCAACAGGTCTTCAATGTAGCGAGAAATTCCCGCACCCGGAGGCGTCCTTCAGCTGGCCCCTAAACAAATATATACTAGTCCAGTGATAATGAACGCCATACTAATTTCCAAATTGTACACAAGAAACTAAAATTAAAATAATACAAGACTAACAAAGGCCAGAGGCTCCTGACTTGGGACAGGCGCAAAAATGCGGCGGGGTTAAACATGTTTGTGAGATCTCAACCCTCCCCCTATACCTCTAACCAATTTAGTAAAGTAAACGCATAACAATACGCACATTAAAATTCAGTTCAAGAGAAATCCGAGTCTGATGTCAGAAGATGTAACCAAAGAAAATAAACAAAATGACAAAAATACATAAATAACAACAGACTACTAGCAGTTAACTGACATGCCAGCTCCAGACTTCAATTAAACTGACTGAAAGATTATGATTTCATCATATGAATATCAGGCACAATCCTTCCCGTTAGGGGTTTAGTATCATACCATCATAACATATATGAGAAGAACATAACCCGTGTCATGCCAACAACTGTTTTTAAAAAAAAAAAAAAAAAAAAAAAAAAAAAAAATGTGTTTAGTTCCGATGCAAAGACCTTATCAGTGACTCAATATTAACGCCAAAATATGCAATCTTTAATGACTTGACAACAGTATCGTAATTATATCCCTTCTTAATAAGTCTATTCAAAGGTTTTGTAAGTTTCTGAGGTGAATACTGACACCTTTGTGCTTTATAAAGAATATTACCATAAAAAATTGGATGTGAAATACCTGAACGTATTAGAAGTCTGCATGTTGAGCTATATTTACGAATGATGTCTTTATACCGATGATAAAATTTAGTAAATGTTTTGACTAGTTTGTGATATCGAAAACCCTGGTGTAATAATTTTTGCAGTAATACATAAATTTCTCTCGTTAAAATCTAAAACATTGTTACATACACGAGCGAATCGTACAAGTTGAGATATATAAACACCGTAGGATGGTGACAAGGGAACGTCACCATCTAAAAACGGATAATTAACGATAGGAAATGAAAATTCATCCCTTTTATCATAAATTTTAGTATTCAGCTTTCCATTAGTGATATAGATATCAAGATCGAGAAAAGGGCAAAAACTTACATTCGATTTTACCAACACAGCTTTCAAAAGATTTACGAAATGAAGCCATTTTCAACATTTTTGCCACCATTTTGGAACCGGAAGTCACTTTTATGTTAATTATGTATTGTTTCATCGTACTTTAGGAATTGTAATTTCCGTTTTATCAAAACTTACTTTGGATTATACCTAACACACAGCTTTTAAATGATTTACGAAATGTAGCCATTTTCAACGTTTTTGCCGCCATTTTGGAACCGGACAAGCGACTTTTTCGTCATTTATGTATTGTTTTATCGTACTGTAGGATCTGTAATTTATGTTTTATCAAAACTTAATTTAGTATGTACCTATAACACAGCTTTCAAATGATTTACGAAATGTAGCCTATTGGATATGACGCCATTTTCAAAATGAGCGGTGGCCATCTCGAAATTTAAAAATGAAGAAAAAAATTATGGCCAGCAGCTGATTTTATTTAAACCTTTATACCAAATGTCATGCTTGTATCACGATTTGCACAATTATTTCCATAATATCTCCCACTAATACGGAGCATGAGAAAATAATTGCTTACACACCAGCTAACACATAATATTTTCATGATATTATTGACTGGTTATATGAATGTTTGTCAAAAATATTTTATAGACATTTTTTTTACATCAGAAATTATACATGAAAGATATTTTAACAATAATATTTCATCCCAATGTTTGAATGCTAATATAAAAACATTTTTTGTAAATATTTTTTTATGATAAATAAATAAATATTCTTTGCTGATGTTTTTAAAACGTCAAATAGACAGTTTATAAATGAGAACAATTGTCTGTTGAGGAGATATTTCTTTGCAATATTCAATCAATATCTGATGAACATTTCTATATTACATTTAATATATATATATATTTTAGATGTGTAAAAGAAATATTTATAAAACATTTTTGATTAATATCTAAGTAAAGCATAGGTTTGGTGTATAATAAAATATCTTTTTGATGTATAATAAAATATCTTTTTGATGTAACATCAATGTAATTTTCTTTTCCTAATTAAAAATATAAAAATGGTAATATTTAATGAATATTTCAATAACATCATAACAATATATTTGTTCGATTTTATTTAGAAAACATTAGTTAAAGACTGTTTCATAAACATTTTAAGATAATATGATTAATAGCTTTTTGTAAGATGTTTGACAGAAATGTTTTCCAAATGTTTGTTAGTGATATTTGAATGAAGCACATGTTTGATATGAAAAAAGAAATATTTTATAAACATTTTTACATAATATTTCAATATTGATATTTGAAAGATGTACGACAAATTTTTTTCTAATGTTTGTAAGTGATATTTGTGTGAAGCCCATGTTTGATATGAAAAAGGAAATACTTTTTTTTATATAATTGTTAATCAGATGAACATGAATGTCTCCTCATTTTTGGTAGAAGAGTTTTAACATTTCTAATCTAACTTAGATGAAAATTCCAATTAAGTCAAAAGAAAAATTATCTAGTGAATAGCGATTGTATTTGAAGAGCATTGAGGACTCAGTAAAAAATCAAATGATAAAGTCATACCAAATAGGACTATGATAATCTGTGCCTATAATTAGAAAATTCTTTGTTTTTTGCCTAATTCAAAGTTTTTAAAACAGTGTTTATAAAAACATGTCATTGATATTTCATGCCAATAAAGAAATATAAGCCAACATTGTGCCAACAATATGCCAACGTATTATGTACTTATCTCCCCCTTTATACCACATAATTGAAAATTTATTTTTTTATATTATTCCAACGTTCTAACAAAAAAATGTGCTCTTCATTCTCTTTAACTAACATTTTCAAATCTGTGTAGTCATTTAAATGTATTTACCTAAATGATTGAATAATTTTATGCACAAACATAAAATATTTAAAACCAGCCCAAAACAACAAATACAATTTGAATATAGTTTCATTTTTTTCATCTGATTTCAAATTAACAGATTAGTGACAGGAGTGCATTTCCTTGACAGTTGAGAAATTACTGAATATATAAAATATAATATCTACCAGTAGATTTCATGAGTTGTCTTATAATCATTCTATACAATGCATCAACATTTCATTAAAATGGGTATATGGTTGACAGACTGTTTTAAAAAAAAAAAAATTGGTAGACATCCATAAATCATATCCCAGACATGAGAAGAATATATTGTCCAGATGTGTGAAAGATGTTGTCTGGATATTTTCGATTGACACTGAATAACATCAAAACTATGTTATTTCAATATAAAATCAAGATATTTAAAAATAATGCTCTTTAAACATTCAGAACAAATATTTCCAGAAAATATGCAATTCACATGAGTAAAGCCAGACATATCACGTTAAAAACATGTTGTTGAATGATATTTTGGTGACATTGTGCAATATATTTTAGAAATATCAATAAAATGTTTTTGTGCTACCTGTGATGGTTCGTATCGCCTACACGTCGCATCATGATTGTAGTTATTAAGGTATAAATTATTTATGCTTTCAATGTTTAAGTTTGTCAATTACACTATAACATACTGTATTTCTATTTTAGAATAAAATGATTTATGCAGACATTGAATTTCAATGGTTATAGGATACTGTTCTTGCAAGTGGGAAAATGAGTAAGTGTCTATATATTTAATCCAGCTGTCTATGTTAAGTGCAGAGTTCAATTTGAAAAGACAAACAAAAGATAACATAGGGACATTTGAACTCGTAGACCAAAAATAAACTGACAACGCTATACAAAGCTTTGCTGTATCTGAGCTACAATTTATTATTTGTGTGCAACTTTTTAAAATTATACAGACTTTCTAAAACTGATTCGTTTAACAATTACTGATTCTATAGAATTGTGCCTCCTAATTCTGCACTCAGCTATTTCAAATACCATATACGGAGGCTAACGGAGCATGAGAAAATAATTGCTTACACTCTGACAAATTTAGTAACAATGTTCAAAATTATTAAAGATTCTATCAGACAAGCCTAATCATCCACACGAGTTTCAGTCAAGAAGTACTTCACATCAATATAAAGGTTTATACTAAATATATAACGTACGCAAATGTTATAAATAACCACACTCGTCAACTAATTCTTAAACTATTTTGGTGATAGCACAGAAATACAACTAATAAACCCGTAGTTTATGGGCATATACATTAATAATCAATGCAGCGGAAAGTAAAATTAATAAGGTACAAGTAGTTCATAGTAGCAAGCACAAACACTGCAAACATATTAAACCAACAATTATACATTTAAACAGGTCGGGACCACTACCTTATATGGAAATGCATAAATTAGCATACTTATGTTCTCGCACATGTAATTGTTTATTTACATGTGACGCAATTTATTTTTACCTAGGTTTTTGTCCAGTCAACTAAATGAGTCACAATGCATGATGGACTACTACGTGTTTACAATCAACTAAGAACACGTGTTATTTACTGAACTACAATACATTTTTTAGTGCAATGCGGAATTCACAATTTCGCTTAGTTTTTCATTTTGTGTATCCTCATTTATAGTTCGTGATATAAAGTATTACTTCCATGCTCAGATTAACGAAGAGTTGTTTCTATGCGAAGAAAAAAGGGTTTGAATTACCCGATATATAGTCATTAACATGTTTGATGATGGCAGAGATTTCATGTATTTGTCCACCAGAAGCAACGACACAACAGCGAAAAAACACAATTACCCATGAGACAAACTTACTGGTGTAAAGTAAGCCGTCGATAACAGCCGGTGCTGATATTCAGGAGTACAGCAATGTTCGTATAGATAATTAAAGGCAAATGTGGGATCCTTGAAAATTGTGTTCGTAAAAAAGGCGAAGAAATATTTACATACATGGCAGTGTTAACAAAATCTATAAGTATTTTTGTTGGTCACATTTCAGTATATGGGACTTCCAAACTGTTCCCTTTTTTTTAAGGTAGTGAAGTCAGCAACTGTAGTTTCAGTTTGTTCGTTTTTTTAACGGGCTCGTACATTTGCCAAACTGAATAAAATCATTACAGCTGATTTCTTAAACCTGCAAAGTAAATCTTTGGTTGGCTTGCTTGCTTTGTTTGTATAGTTGTTTATACAAGCTTTGAAAATAAGATTGACATCTTTAAACAATATATATATATATAGGCATAGTTTAACTTGTATATTTTATATTTTGTACAATATACAAACAAAGCAAGCAAGCTAACCAAAGTTTTGCTCCATATGCATTAGGAAATATGCTGTAATGATTTTATCCATATGCATGAGCGACAAGGTGGAAAATTTGATATGTTTTGTGAAAATTGCAGCGTTGGATCTATAATAAAAAGAAGATGTGGTATGATTGCCAATGAGACAGCTGTCCACAAGAGACCAAAATGACACAGAAATTAACATTGATAGATCACCGTACGGCCTTCAACAAGAAGCAAAGCCCATACCGCATAGTCAGCTATAAAAGTCCCCGATATGACAATGTAAAACAATTCAAACGAGAAAACTAACGGCCTTAATTATATTAAAAAAAATGAACGAAAAACAAATATGTAACACATAAACAAACGACAACCACTGAAATACAGGCTCCTATACAATACATTTTTTATGGGATAGATTTCTTGTCCTTTTATATATGCAATTGGGCCGGTTTTTTTTTTTTTTTTTTTTTTTTTTTTGGATTGTTTTACACAAGTAATTTTTGGGTCATTAATAGCTTACTTTTCAGCATTGGACCTATGACTGCTTACTTTACTAAATTATGTCTTTGTTGGAAAGATGTCTCATTTGGCACTTATACCTCAACTTCTTATTTCTATATACAAAGCACGTTTTAGAAGAAAAAAATAGGTAATATGGCACCCACTATGATCCAGAGACTTTTAATATTGGAGATATTTTACATATGTCAACAGGACAGCAGCCGAACGATAAAAAACCTCTAAGGTATATTTTGTGATAAAATAAGCAACAAATGGATATTATCGATGGATGAAACTATAAAAAAAATGTATTGAGCTATATACCGTACCCCCTCAGTGGCGGATCGGGGGGGGGGGGGGGGTCCGGGGGATGGACCCCCTTTTTTTGGACGATCAGTGCATTTGGATGGGGACATGTAGTTGGAACCCCCTCCCCTTTTGTCCAGGGTTAGGACCCCCCTTTTTAAAATGGCTGGACCCGCCCCTGCCGCTTTCATAACACTTCTTTTTAGCATACTGAATATTACGATGTTCTTACTTTTAGTTCAGGTCCTGATAAAAAAAAATACACATTCAGTACAGAAAGAAATATTTCGATGAAAGTATCGTGTTTTTCTAGGCAGAAATGATTTTGCAATGACATTATACAGGTTTAAAAGGGCTCAAATGATTTTCTTACTGGACAGTGGTCACTTCATTGGATATTTCACTGTGTCGTGTCGTGAAATTAATGCAGGTTCAATTCATAACAATGCACAAAACCGGTTCAACTACTTTTGCAAGGAGAAAAAGAAATTCGAATCGTGAAGCCAATAAACAATATTTTTTTAATCTGAGCATGCAAATTGAAGATTACGTTATATATTTTACATTAAATATATTTGCAGAATAAAAACTTTGGTAATGAGAGTCCCAGACAATATATTAATTGACTGTTTCCCCACTAATTCCACGTGTTTTAAGTAGTAGTTTACTCGTAGTAGCCCACAATGCATTGTAGTTCATTGATTCGATTGGTCAGTTTTTCAAGGCCATATTGGCCTTGTGTTTTGGAAATTACAATGCAAATATATTCTGACGTTCTGAGTTCTCGACCTGTTAAAAATAAGATGAAACTATTTCAGTTATATTTCAATGTAACAATGAGAACATTTATTCAATTAAATCACTTATGGTTGACCCCGAGAAAACACGATGGAATTATTCAAACGCAGAAACTAACGGTCTTACAAATGTATATTTAACACTTCGATTGAGCTACCGACGACCACTGAATAACATGTTCCTGACTCGGGACATGCACATAAATAAATTAGCAGGGTTTAACATGTTTGTGAGCGCTTGATCCTCTTCTAAATTGAACAAATGGTGTCACAGTACAACATTATAAAAGTAATTGCACTAATATGATGCAAACAGCTTTACTCAATAGCCGCAATTTTGCGCCTGTCCCAAGTCAGGAGCCTCTGGCCTTTGTTAGTCTTGTATGATTTTAAATTTTAGTTTCTTGTGTATAATTCGGAGTTTAGTATGACGTCCATTATCACTGTACTATTATGCATATTTTAGGGGCCAGCTGAAGGACACCTACGGGTGCGGGAATCCTCGCTACATTGAAGACCCATTGGTTGCCTTCGGCTGTTGTTTGCTCTATGGTCGGGTGGTTGTCGCTTTGACATATTCACCATTTCCTTTCTCAATTTTATTTTTTACAGAGTTTGTCTTTAGTGCCGTGTGGAGACAGTAGAGTGCCTCCCCGTGCTTAAGGTTTATGCTCTTATATTATACTAGATTATGGAGTGTGTGTCCGAGCGAGAACTTCTCTATGTTCATTACTTTAGGAATATCTATCTAAAAGTAGTATTTTAATATTCAGCCCCATTCATCTATTTAGTCAGACGTCAGTCGCTACCTTGATATACCCTATCTTTTGTTAAATTTGTCGGGTAACTTATGACAATAAGCATTTGACGTCTTGAGCCGAACAGTTTTATCATTTTTACACAATTTAATCTACTGTGTGATGGTTCATATTCTGGACGCCAGTCTTTGCTCCTTTGTAATAAATCTACATACCAAAAAACAAATATGAAGCTTAGAAATGGAAAAATATTAAATACTAAACTCGTTCAAAGGGTATCTACACGTCTCAATCTTCAGAATCGCTTATCTAAAAATACTACCATAGCTAACGTTTTTAACAATAAAAATCGTGGTTACCCTTCTATCGATAAGTGTCATGCCAAAAAATGACTTACGTGTCCCCGTCTTTCCACCAACAATACAGTAAGGTCCACATTTAATGGTCGCACATTTACTCTAAATTTTGAAACTGATATTACTTGAAAAACAAACAGTATTATTTATTTACTCACATGAAACAAACCGGGATGCGGTATTCAGTACGTAGGTGAAACTGGGCGATATTTATCTAAACGCACGCAAGAACACCTGTATCGTTTTAAAAGACCCAATAAATTCAAAAGTATCATTTATCAACATCTTAAGAAGCACAGTCATCCTATTAAATATTTAACAGTTCAACCTTTAGAAGTAGTAAATAAGCAGCCTGGTGAATCTCATTCCAAGTTTGTACGATCACGAAAAATAAATGAATTAAATTGGATTAAAAAATTACAGACAGTCTACCCTCTCGGTCTTAATGATAATATCATGGGAATTGGCAATATATCAAGAACCGATTCTGTTAACATTTTGGATATAGTTTCTAAAACTGTTCGTAAAAATCGTTCTCATGGACGCAGAAAAAATCGCAATCAAAGAAAATTTCGGACCAACCATACAAATATTTCGGACCTAATTTCCGTTTCAAAAAACAACGGCAGACATTATCTGTTAACCAAGCTTTGTTCTTTACCTATAAATAAATTAAATAAAATTTTAGAGGATTGCAACACAATTTCATATTACAGTCCTAAGTATGAAATTGTCCAAATTATAATGGCATATTGTTATTCTAAACTGTTTCCAAAAATTGATCGCCCTGAAGATCATAAAAAACATTTTATTAAAATAAAGTATGTCAATAAAGGTTTTGATTTTGTAAATATTGCCGGTATTTTTAACGACCATTCTGTTAAAGACCAAATTCCTGGATATTTTGATAATACTGAACTCCCTCTCATTTGTTATATTTACAAGAAATCTACCCGAAAATATGTGTTTAATTATAGCCAATTGTGTAAAGATGTAAATATCACTGAAAATACACCTATGTCGTGCAATTGCAGTAATTCAGAATACACCTATGGACCAATTTCCCATGTTATAACAGGAGACCTTAACATCGTTCGCGACCGAGAGTTAAAATCATTCCTCAGTAAAGGACCTAAATATCGTACCCCGTCAACTATTAACTGGAATGAGTGTCGTAATATCATCAACGACTCACTCCGCGCCTACTGTTTGAAATGGGTAAAACGGGAAAAAGCTGACAAAAAATCTTTGAACTCTTTTTTTAATTCAGTAATGAAGATAGTTGATATTCGAATACAACATTTTAAAGAACATTTTACCCTCAACAAAAACTATAAAAACCCTATTTCGCGTATCAAAAATAAACTAACAGAACTAGCCAAGGAATTTGTTTTTGTCCCGGCTGATAAAGCTGCTAATAATATCATTATTGTTTGACGTAAATTTTATATAGAGGTTCTGCAAAAGGAAATCACGAATTCACCAACATTCCAACTGACTTCATTTTCAGAAAACGACATCTGTAACAAACATAAACTTTTAGCTACTTCTTTACAAGCAGAACCAAACACAATGAAAGTCCCAACTATGTACTGGCTTCCGAAGCTGCACAAAAAACCTTGCAAATATAGATTTATTTCATCTTCCAGCCATTGTTCAACTACTAAATTGTCTGTTTTACTTACTAGTACACTTGGTACAATAAAAAACCTGATAATAAATTGTTCAAATAAGGCCTTTGAAAATAGTGGAATTAATTACTTTTGGAGTGTCAAAAACTCGTTGGAAGTACTTGATAAATTGCATGCATATATTGGTGATTTTGAATCTGTTCAAAGTTTTGATTTTTCTACCCTATATACCACTTTGCCTCATATTCTTATTAAGAAAAAATTCACATCCCTAATTAACTGGGCATTTAAAAAGTCGGAATGCGAGTACATATGTTCAAACTCTTTTAGATCATTTTTTAGTAGCAATAAACAAAAGAACTATGTCAATTGGACATGCTTTGATACTATTTATGCACTTGAATTTTTACTTGATAACATTTTTGTTCGCTTTGGAGATTCCGTATATCGTCAAGTTATTGGAATTCCAATGGGGACTAACTGTGCACCACTTATTGCGGACCTGTTTTTGTATTGTTATGAGTTACAATTTATGACTAAAATTAGCAAAGACCCATCAAAACAACATTTGATACAAAAATTTAACAATACTTTTAGATATTTGGATGATATATTGGCTCTAAATAATGACGACTTCAGTATGTATACTAAAGAAATTTATCCTGTAGAACTTACTTTAAATAAAGCTAATGATAACAATGACCACTGCCCTTTCCTCGATCTTGATATCTATATCATAAACGGGAAGCTTAATACAAAAATTTATGATAAAAGAGATGATTTTTCATTTCCTATTGTTAATTATCCATTTTTAGATGGTGACGTTCCCTTGTCACCATCTTATGGTGTTTATATATCTCAACTTGTACGATTCGCTCGTGTATGTAACAATGTATTAGATTTTAGCGAGAGAAATTTATGTATTACTGAAAAATTATTACACCAGGGTTTTCGATATCACAAACTGGTCAAAACATTTACTAAATTTTATCACCGGTATAAGGAAATAATTCGTAAATATAACTCAACATGCAGACATCTTATACGTTCAGGTATTTCACATCCAAAATTTTATGGAAATATTCTTTATAAAGCACAAAAATGTCAGTATTCTCCTCAGAAACTAACAAAACCTTTAAATAGACTTATTAAAAGGGGATATAGTTACGATACTGTTGTCAGGTCATTAAAGATTGCATATTTTGGCTTTAACCTTGATTCACTGATAGGGTCTTTGCATCGGAACTAAACACATTTATTTCTAAAAAAACAGTTGTTGGCATGACACGGGTTATGTTCTTCTCATATATTTTATGATAGTATGATACAAAACCCCTAACGGGAGGGATTGTACCTGATATTCATATGATGAAGACATAATCTTTCAATCAGTTTAATTGAGGTCTGGAGCTGGCTTGTCAGTTAACTGCTAGTAGTCTGTTGTTATTTATGTATTATTGTCATTTTATTTATTTTCTTTTGTTACATCTTTTGACATCAGACTCGGACTTCTCTTGAACTGAATTTTAATGTGCGTATTGTTATTCTTTTACTTTTCTACATTGGCTAGAGGTATAGGGGGAGGGTTGAGATCTCATAAACATGTTTAACCCCGCCGCAATTTTGCGCCTGTCCCAAGTCAGGAGCCTCTGGCCTTTGTTAGTCTTGTATGATTTTAAATTTTAGTTTCTTGTGTATAATTCGGAGTTTAGTATGACGTCCATTATCACTGTACTATTATGCATATTTTAGGGGCCAGCTGAAGGACACCTACGGGTGCGGGAATCCTCGCTACATTGAAGACCCATTGGTTGCCTTAGGCTGTTGTTTGCTCTATGGTCGGGTGGTTTTCGCTTTGACATATTCACCATTTCCTTTCTCAATTTTATTTAATACGCAGCACGAAGAAAAATTATATGTTTAAAACCAATAGCAACAAAACATCAGTATACGAGTACTCCTAGTTACTGAAAGCAAGTTCATAGACAAATACAAATAATAAATATTCATAATGTTTGTTACAGTACTACTACTACTACTAAATCGGGCAAATATTCGGAAGAAAGGTGTCACGTCTTCTATCATACCACATTTTCTTAATTTACAAAACAATGGTATGACTAATAGGATGCTTATGAGTCGAAATGACTAATTATAGTGACAGTGGTCCGGACTTGTGTGAAATATTGAAGATCTGTATCCTTCTGAAAAATTACTTGAACATGTAGTGCAGATTTCGTCATAATTCATTTATTTCGTATTGAATTTCTTACGCACCAAAACACAAATCAAAAAAATCTACAGCTTTATCGAAAATGTTTTTTTCAGTGTAGTCTGCGTATACTTTGGAAAAAAATATTTAGCAAGATTATAGAATTGGGTATCTGCTCTAACGTGAATTATGATTTGTGCTTATATTAATTGGTTTTATAACATGTATTATGCGTATGACATACTAATTTTTGATACCAAAATCGCTACTTAACCTTAAAAATCATGCTTTACATCATTTTCCCTAGAGTCTTATATTAACTTATCGTTTTATGCATAGAATATAAAGAAATAATTTGGAAAGCGTATGGAAAAAACTGCAAGATATACACTGTCCACACTTGGAACAATGAAAATTAAAGGATAACTGTGTACCCGCACCGTATGATATAAAACTGAACTAGAAATGCTTTTAATGTTGGATTACAACTGATGTTCATATCAGCTTCTGTTTTTTTCAACTTGATGTTATGATATGTAAGGTTGTCTGATTATATTTCTTTTGTTGTTATTTCTTAACAAAAAAAAAATTCATGAGGACTTGACATAGTAATTTACCTAATTCAAACTCATTATACTTTAGTATTTTTTTTCTATGTTTTTCTTAATATAATCGATGCTTAACTAAGATTTATGCTGGAGATTTAACCTTTTATTTTCTTATACATGTTCAGACCTTTCATGAAGAACAGTTAATATATTTTACTTAACATTTAGTAACTTTGAAGTTTCAGTTTCATTTTGATCTGTAGACATTTGCTTATAGAAGGAAGAGCTATTGGTTAATAAACATTGACGCGTCATCATTACTATTGATAACATGACCCTTTATTCATGTTATTATTGTTGTTCAGTAAACGTTTGAAACTTTTGCAGTCAACATAACAGGTTTTACCGTATCAAATAATAATCTTTTTAATCATTTAAATTGATTATATTCCTTTAGTCATTAAATACATGATTTTATACCCAAAT
This sequence comes from Mytilus edulis, assembly GCF_963676685.1. Lineage (NCBI taxonomy): Eukaryota > Metazoa > Mollusca > Bivalvia > Mytilida > Mytilidae > Mytilus > Mytilus edulis. The sequence goes on along the minus strand of NC_092347.1, from coordinate 89,111,230 downwards.
TACTTTTTCTTAAATTTCAAAAGAACAAAAGAAGATTTATATCATGTACAGTGTTATAAAAAAGATATTACGAGGATATTTCACAAGTTTGCTAATTGACACATATGAAGGTCCGTACATGTACCCTTATCTCATTGTTCACATTCTTTATAGACCCCTCTTTATTCGAGAGAGGCGGCGAACGATAAAAAAGGGATATTCAAAGTCATCAGTAGAAAAGCCATGTAAAGAAAACCCTAAAAAATGCCACAAACTACAACATAGAAAAATAAAATGTAAGCAGCATAAGTCCCATCAGAACCCTAGATTTATCTCAGATGCTCCCGTCGGGTACGCAGATCTTGGTCCACATGTGGCGGAATGTAGGCATGCTCGATAAAGAGAAGAATCAATTAGGTTTTATATGCACTGTTTTGTATGTTTTGTTTTTCCACTGAACGAGGTTGAGGATGTTCACTCCTCTAGTTTTAGATTTTTTCCTGATATTGTAAATCCGCTGGTTTTTTCCAAGTAGTGGCATTAAATAATATTGCCCATTAACTTCTACTTTTCTTTCCAAAATTTGATTACTAGTATATATAGTTTAAAATGTTATCTTTCAAAATCTTATTATATCCTTGTTATTTTTTCATAATTTGTTATTTTGAAACAGAGTAGCGAACATCCTCAAACAAAAGTATGATTTTGATTTCAAACACTCCACCTTATTTGCATCTGCCTGTTTCAAGTTAAATAAAGAACCTTTAGAAGTTTGTTTTTTACTTTTTATCAATAGTTTTTTGTTTTTTGTAGAAACATGCATATTACTGTTTGTTTATATACCAAGAGCGATTTTAAAGTCTAATCAAAGTCAATTTGTTTCCGTTTATATGTTTTTTTTATATATGTGTCTCGTTTGTTTTCCGCTTACGATTACCCACATTTCTTTATATTCAAATGTATGCATTGCATAGTCTGTGTATGACACCAATTATACTGCTACTTATAGTGGTGCTAGTCGTAAAAGGAATAAATGTTTGATCATTCAAAAAGTAAAATCACAAAACTACTGAACTTAGAGGAAAGTCCATAATCACATGGCAAAATCAAATAACAAAACATATACATATACTAATGGGTCACTGTGTTTTGCGTATAACTACTTTATATACCATTACGTGAATCGATAACACTTAGCAAATTGATCTTTTCTAAAACAAAAAGTTCCATCATATGAATCTTTGATACAAATATTAATGTTTTTCTTATGTTTGAACCCTGTCAAAACGAGTAAGATGATACATTGTAGCTAGGAGATATCAAAAAGCCAAAAAAAAGGGACAAGAAGACGACCAATACAATACTTCACAGACAACATCAACATTTCTCAATTATGCTCACATTTGGTATTGCGTGTAAATAGATCGACAAAGCACTTTTAAAAGATAAATGTCTCTTACCTGGTCATAACAATTTGCCATGCATCTTCCTTTTCTTATCTCTTGTAAATAAGATTCGTCATCCGCAACGTTTGCAGTATCAATATATAAAATCCATGAACAGTTCAATAAGAAAATAAAACAATACAGCACTAACGCCATCTATACTCGGAATAACTTCAGCACAATGTTTCTACTTTAGTGAATTATATCTAATGTCCATTTAATTTCATCCACAATTATTTGGCTTGTTAGTGATTTGATTTCTGAAAAAATAAAATAAAATAAAACTTAATATTGAAGATTTTGATAGAAACTAACATTGGTAAAACTCTAATCGTTATATATTTATTATACAGTTTACGTCAAACATACATCTTATAATAAAAACAAATAATGTCACTTCGGCTAGTCGTCATTAAAACCATCAATATGATTTGACGTTGTTTGCACCGTGTTTTATATCTATAAAACGGATATTAATCAACATAAAATATTATGTAAAACTCCTCGGTATTTCAATAGTTATAAACAGGAATATTTAAGTTTCAAATTCATATGAGACAAGGGATTTTACAAAAAGAAATTTATGAGAAATAAATAGCATTACAATTTTTTTTTTTAAATTGTCATTTTCTAAGATAATCTTAAATGTTTTAAAAAGTGATGGGTTAAGATAGAATAAAACATTCATTTAAAAGGGGTGTTATCATTTCATTGATTTTGTGTGTATTATACACCTTATCGCTAATCCCGGATGACCCAGCCGCTTGAACTTTTGACGCATACAACAATCACTTTTCCATTGTGGCGTCAGATATTTTGTTTTGTGACGTCAAAAATTCACAGGAATCTGTGTGATATCCAGTAATGGCGGACAAATAGCGATAAGGTGTATAATTGGTTGTCTGTCCATGTTTTTGAATGGATACAAATCTAAACACTAAATACAAGTTACAATTATGAATTTGAGTTCTATCATGACTTTGTTTTAACGATCATTAAGCTTCACTATATCTGATTTGTGTTGTCCCGTGTTCTGAAAGGTTTAAAATTATTGTACCAAGTACGAAACAAAAGTGTAGTCGACTTTGTGTAACACTCGCACATATTTCATTGCATATGTGCCTTTTAAACTTACAAAATATGGTAAAGGTATAGATTTAGCACAGCTTGTTTGTTTTAATTGTAAGATTCATAGTTACTTTTAACAAAGAAAATCTGGAAATGCTGATTTGCATTATATACAATAAAAACAAGCACTTAGTTTGTACTTTGACAAATTTTATAGAATAAACGTCAATCATGAACACAATGTGATGCCGTTAGCTGATTGCGTAGACCTCATTAAGGTGACTACGTCTGGTGATCTAACAAAGACAGAACATGTGCAGTACATTATTGAGTTATACCATTGCATGCTGTTTGTTGATCTTTGAAAACGTCAGTAGAACAGGTAGCGCTAGTACTTCGATACTGGAATCAAAATTATGATCTTATGTTATCAAAATTTCCTTTTACAAAATTATTTAAAATTAAGGAATTAAGGAAAATATTCCACTCCTGGAAAGCTATGATTCCTTTCTGTGTTGGTTATACAATTTGTGCTTTTTCTTCTATAAGCTCTTTATCTTTAAATAAGCTTTGGATTCGTTTATACTTTTACCTTGAGCGTTTTTGAAGAATTATTTATGATTGAAATGCCCATATACTGTCAATGTTAGATTGACAATTCATTATAAAAGAAAGTTTTGTTAATTTCTCAAGAAAATTAGAAATATGAAATTGTATTGAATAAAAAATAACATATCGCTCTCTTCTAATGGTAACTTAAAGGGGCACTAGCTGTCAAATTCATGATCACATATTTGACTCAAATTCTCATTTTTTTTTAGCTCACCTGGCCCGTAGGGCCAAGTGAGCTTTTCTCATCATTTTGTGTCCGTCGTCCGTCGTCGACGTCGATAACGTCGTCCGGCGTCGTCTGTTAACTTTTACAAGAATCTTCTCCTCTGAAACTACTGGGCCAAATAATCTTCTCCTCTGAAACTACTGGGCCAAATTAAACCAAACTTGGCCACAATCATTATTTGGGTATCTAGTTTAAAAAATGTGAGGCTTGACCCGACCAACCAACCAAGATGGCCGCCATGGCTAAAAATAGAACATAGGGGTAAAATGCAGTTTTTTGCTTATAACTCAAAAAGCATTTAGAGCAAATCTGACATGGGGTACAATTGTTTATCAGGTCAAGATCTATCTGCCCTGAAATTTTCAGATGAATCGGACAACCCGTTGTTGGGTTGCTGCCCCATCATTGGTGATTTTAAGGAAACTTTGCAGTCTTTGCTCATTATCTTGAATATTATTATAGATAGAGATAAACTGTAAACAGCAATAATGTTCAGCAAAGTAAGATCTACAAAAAAGTCAATTACTAAAATTGTCAGTTGACCCATTAAGGAGTTATTGCCCTTTATAGTCAATTTTTAACCATTTTTCTAAAATTTTAGTATTCTTTTAAAAAATCTTCTTCTCTGAAACTACTGGGCCAAATTTAACCAAACTTGGCCACAATCATCATTTGGGTATCTTGTTTTTAAATGTGTGGCGTGACCCGGCCAACCGACCAAGATGACCACCATGGCTAAAAATCGTACATAGGGGCGAAATGTAGATTTTGGCTTATATCTCTGCAACCAAAGCATTGAGAGCAAATCTGACATGGGTAAAATTGTTTATCAGGTTAAGATCTATCTGCCCTGAAATTTTCAGACAAAACAGACAACCTGTTGTTGGGTTGCTGCCCCAGAATTAATAATTTTAAGGAAACTTTGCAGTTTTTGGTTATTATCTTGAATATTATAATAGATAGAGATAAACTGTAAACAGCAACAATGTTCAGTAAAGTAGGATCTACAGATAAGTCAACATGACCAAAATTGTCAGTTTACCCCTTAAGGAGTTATTGCCCTTGATAGTCAGTTTTTAACAATTTTCATAAATATTTAGTATATATTTTCCACTGTAATTACTGGGCCAAGTTCATTATAGATAGAGATCATTGTAGCAAGAAGAATGTCCAGTAAAGTAAGATCTACAAACACATGATCACCAAAACACAATTTTGTAATGAATTTATCTATGTCCATTGTTTAATATGCACATACACCAAGGTGAGAGCCTCTAGTTTTCATTACAATGTAAAACATTTATCAAAAATATCAAAAGTCTCAAATAAACAATTAACAGGACATCAGCTCGTTAATATGAAGCTTCGTTTCGTGTGTATTTTATTCTGGACGCCATCTAATTAACTATCGAGTTAACCCCCGATTACCATATAAGCGATGTAAACATATTAAATACAGTTATAAATAGATTAGGCATTTCGTGCAATTGGATTTTTATAGGTCTGTTTAATTTTATTTTATAGATTTAAAAGAGGGACGAAAGATACCAAAGTGACAGTCAAACTCGTAAATCTAAAACAAACTGACAACGCCATGGCTAAAAATAAAAAAGACAAACAGAAAAACAATAGTACACACGACACAACATAGAAAACTAAAGAATAAACAACACGAACCCCACCAAAAACTTGGGGTGATCTCAGGTGCTCCGGAAGGGTAAGCAGATCCTGCTCCACATGTGGCACCCGTCGTGTTGCTTATGTGATTACAAATCCGGTAAATAGTCTAATTCGGTAGGTCATATTCATGAAAGGGAAGGGGATTGTAGTTACGACGTAAGGAACATATCCGATATCATTTGTGAAACGGTTATTCCATAACGGTCAACCAACTCGTGATGTCGTCCGTAAAATTTACGAAGGGATGATTTCAACTTCACCATTTGGAACTCTTGGTTTAATAGCTTCCTTGTTAGCAGCAAACCTCTATCAAGAAAATCATGATAGGAAATGCAAGCACGGGAATATCGTATCAATTGGGAGATGTATACCCCGTATGCAGGTGCTGCTGGAATGTTGCTACTTAGAAATGGATAGTTCACAATTGGAAAGCTGAAATCATCTCTTTTGTCGTAAAGTTTTGTTTTCAACCGACCCTCATTGTCAATTTCTAGATGTAAGTCAAGATATGAAGCCGACTTAACTGTATCCGTAGTATCCTTTATCTCTAGTTCGATTGGATAGATGCGTTCCACATAGTCACCATATTTTGAATTGTTTAGTGAAAGAACATCATCTATATAGCGGAAAGTAGAGTTAAAGGATATTGCTAACTTCTTATCTTTCTTCCTTAGAAGTTCCTTAGATATATACTTCTCGTCGTTTTTACCAGAATAAGAATGATTTTTTATGGATCGAATTAGTCAATCAAATGATTTACCTTTGCTTCACTTTCAATGTAAAATATTTGGCTTTAAATAACCAGTACACGGACAATACATGCATGATCCATCTCTAGCTAAAGGGTTAAATTGAAGTTCACATGAATACGGATTTAATGAGATAGAATTATTCACTTGCAAGTGAATAATTCATTATTAATGTTTCTCAGCTTAATTTGACCAAATTAAACCATTTTGACAGCTAAAAGCGAATGATTATTTAACTATTTCACTTTCATTAATGACTGAACAAAAATAGTTATACTTTAGATTTTTTATATATATCGTAGCTAGTGCCCCTTTAAATAAGAATAATTTGGTATTAGTGTTTAAATTTGTTTCTCTTTACAATTTCTGTGAAGAGGAGAAAAGCTGTTTAAATAGACAAGTCTCTAAATATTAGACACATACAATTCCATATCATTCAATAAAAAGTGGTATAAATGGATATTGTTTAACCATAAATTCATCATAGATACCAGTATTCTAAATTTACATCAGAAGTACAACTACAATAGTCTAATCAGTGACGCTAGAATAAACAAAATTTAAATAGGCCAAAGTAAGAACGCAGTTGAAGACCATTGAGGACCAAATTTTTTGACAGGTTTCACAAAATAAAGTTAAGTTACTATATTCCTGGAAAAGAAAATACTTAATTCTTCAAGAAAAAAATTACAGTTTTGTCAACAGTTGATAATTGTGACTATATCAATGCTAATGTATGTCAACACTGAATAGCTCATTACAATAGTAAGACGGCATATATGGCAATAAATGACACCAATTTACTTATGAATATCGCCTAATACAAGCAACACAGGATGTGATTTGAATGTATACAACACGCGGTGCGGATGTTTGGTTTAAGGACGACTTCTCACAATGAAGTACCTGATAAGGTTATTAGTCAAATGTATTATTAGACTGGATGTGTCGATATGCATTATACATTATAAATGAATTGTATAACACCCATAAGTCTATACGAACCATTGTTAAGATACGAAATATAGTACATACAAATTATAATGTTTGTTTAGAAATACGTATAATTGACTCGTTATTTGTGTAAAAACAAATTGTGGTATGAAAACCAATTAGATCAATTTCCATACCTCTACAAAATGTATAATTTTACCATCAACATAATCGTTACGGCGTCATTTGAATAAAAAAAGAGTTTCTTTATTTTTTCAAGCATGAAATTGCTTGTTTTTTCAATTGTAAATGTAGCATAAACGGTACCAATTTTGTCAGCAGTAGATGCTCTTTCGACAATTCATATGTGAATCATATGTCTTAATTGATACTCGAGGTCATCATTTTTGAAAATCAATTTAAAAAAAACAGTGTAAAGATTAAGGCGCTTATACACCAAAAACTACAATTAGCTATTTTGACAAATTGCGCAAATTCTAACATTTCACCTTGTATAGAAAGAGCTGCAGCTAATGGTGCAACTTTTACACTGTTTTGTTTAGATCACTGAACAAGACTCACGAAAACGTCAGATAAAAAAGTTTTCAGCAAGCATAACATTATTTTTTTAATTAAAAACCTGAGACCATTTGCTCGCAGAACGTGTATTTCTACAGTTTTCTTATTAGTTTTGTAAAAATTAATAAAATAATGTTGAATAGTCAGTCCTTGATAAAACTGGTCAGATACTTTAAGTTATAACATTCAATTTTTTACATGGCATTTGTCATACGTACGTTTATTTGTGTATCCTTTGTGATTACTTTAATTACACTCTAGCAGGCTTAAGAAATATTAATAAAATCCGATGAACAGTGTTTTTCGACTGCGATTGCGAGACCAATTATCAGTAAAATATATTGAAACATTTAAAAAAAAATCCGATTTTTATTTCTGGCTTATTTTCAAGTTTCATTTCAATCCACCGAAATTTAGTCATTTGTCCTATTTGTTTGTTTTTAATCACTGACTGTCTGTAAATGTTAACTGCAAACATCTAAATCAATCTTTTAGTAAGACATTGAAATACATATATTTTCAAGAGTTTGCCACAGACATATTTCTTCTACATATGAAAGTTTCTGTCTGACCTACCGAATTAGACTATTTACCGGATTTGTAATCACATAGGCAACACGACGGGTGCCACATGTGGAGCAGGATCTGCTTACCCTTCCGGAGCACCTGAGATCACCCCTAGTTTTTGGTGGGGTTCGTGTTGTTTATTCTTTAGTTTTCTATGTTGTGTCATGTGTACTATTGTTTTTCTGTTTGTCTTTTTCATTTTTAGCCATGGCGTTGTCAGTTTGTTTTAGATTTATGAGTTTGACTGTCCCTTTGGTATCTTTCGTCCCTCTTTCATGAAGTACTATAAAGATTTGACAAATTAACTCGTGTGTAACAAACTTTAACTCTGTGTTAACAGAAAAAGCTGCAAATGACTTAGTATCAGTTAAATACGGGACCGTATTGCTCTGGGAACATTTTGTTTTATCATAAACAAGTCTATCAGCCCTGCAAGGGTTAGCATCTCCAAGTCCCCTTCAAAATATCATCGTCTTATTTCATTTTATTAATAACGTTCATATATACTCATTACAGATACCTGGATTGTATTTGTTTTTGCAACAGACGCAAAGTTTTATCTAGGGATATGCCATCACACAACAGCGGATTTGTATTTAACTGTTATATACATGCAATCCTAATCACCAAATTAAACACAAATTGTTTTCTTCCAAAATATTTTTTCCTTCTGACCTGCTGATTCTTTATCCTTTTCCAATAATTCATGTTCTCTTTTTGATAAATTTGTATTGAGACTCTGTTGTCGACCTTGTATGCAAAACTGCACAAATGATTAGCCTAAATTTCTTTAAAATGTGCTTTACACAAGCGAATTTAGATAAATCACTTTTATATTTTTTTGATTTATGCTTTATTATTTATATATATCATTATTATGCTAATTTTCAACAAACCTGATGCATTCTATGTCCTGGTTTTTGGAGGACATTTTCGAGAATCTGTTTCACAATATTTTTATAGATCGTTATCAAAACAAATTAATTACAACATTCTTTAAAAGAACGACCATGTGTGTTTAACACAATGCTAAAAAATAAACGGTTTACTGAGGGCAAGACTAATTGGTCACATTCGAAGTATCAAGTAAAAAAAACCCAAGTCAATAGGAATTAGAATGCGGAAATGATGCATGTTTGTACATGTATCATTACCCTAAACGTGTATTATACCATGTTTATGAAAACAAAGCCGATTTGTCATATAATCGTGTACAATACAAATTTAAGGGGTTTATTATCAGTTCTGCTTTATTAAGTCGATGGCTCACCAAACGTTTGATTGATTTTGCTTTGTATCATTTTTGTCGTTCTTCAAATATGATTGCCTTGTAAAAGAGGATCGATACCAAATAGACATTCTCACTCAAATAATTTTAAAAGTTATATTTTTGTATGTTCAATGCCTTTAAAGCGAAGATTTAAACTAACGCGTTTGCGTCTTAACCTTGCTCATTTGTTTACTTCCACAGATAGAAGTTTCATATGCTCTGTAAAAATGAAGATTTAACCATGGTTTTTTTTTCAATATCATAAAAAGTATGACCACTGTGCTAGTTTTCAGATTACAAGTCCTGCAAAATTGACAAAATTTGCATAGAATGGTATTGAACAAGCGCATTTGTGAGAATGAATGTTCAAATAAGATTTTAGAAGATTGGTTTTGTAATATACTTTAAGAAAAATTGTTTCTAAATACACAAATACTTTGAATTGAGCAATAAATCACTTATTTTTCTTTATTAATATAAACATTCTAAAAAATAAATTAAAAATCCGTCTTAAATTTGTAGATTTAGCACAAAACTAATCAGATATGAACTAGTTGTGTACAATCCAAGATGTAGGTATACAGTGAATCTACCTTGTAAAAATTATAAGTGTCGGTGTTATTTGCCTAATATTTTTTAAAATGTGTTGCTTTTTTTTTATTTTGCAAGTATTTGATTATAACTTATCATTAATGATATTTTTTCATAGTTTTGAATGTCTCAATAAACGTTATTCTAATGGGAATAACGTATTCTAATGATGATTTACTACAGTTTTCTAGGAATATGTATAGTACTGGAAAGGATAAAACTTTACTCTTACCAAGTATTTTTTTTTTCTTTATACTGAGAAAATAAATTCACGTATGAAAAAGACAGATTAATGCATAGAAATAAGTGACAAAACAATTTGTAGTAATGCCATCTACTAAAAGAAGAGCAGGTAATGTAGACGAATTTTCGCTACTGAAATAATCCTGCGTTTTTCTTGAATTTTGGATTTTAATTATTAATTTCCTGATGTAATAAATGAAAACAACACGTTACAAATTAAATATGTTCGATGTGCTTTCCTGGATTAACCTTCATCAGCTACTTTCAAAGCATTTTTTGGAAACCAAGGATGTATAAAAATCAAAACAATTAAAGAGCTATATAGCCAAAAGTATCAAAAAGATATCTAAATCCATCTGAGGTCAACTTTGACTGAGTGAGTTGAAATCTCAGTTTCTGTATAATTTCAAATTTAAGAGAACATTAATAATCAAGTACTTCTCTATCTCATCTAGTCTACGATCTAACCATTTTTGCTCTAACCATTGAAAATATACGTCTGCTTACAGAATTATTCGATCTGCTAACGACGCGAAGTCTCAAAAAAAGTTTTAATTGGGATAAAATGTTAAAAATATCTTCTTAATCACAAAACAACCAACTAAAAAAATATTCCGTATGACATGACTATCCTTTTAAGAATTTGGCGTATAATTTCAAGACAGCTTTTTATTGCTGTACTTTATTCGTTGAATTCAGCTTGTAATTGAAATATACCACGCTGTCAGTTATTGTATTTCAGAGATATCCTAACTTCAAAATATTATTAAAATTGTTTGCAAATCATCGTACGTAAGTATATAAAACAGATATGATATTTGCTAGTTTACTCCCAAAAAACGTACCAAGCATGCAGCATGATTGTTTTGTGCACGTGGAAAAAAGGTGCACTGGGGAAAAATGACTGTATCCGTACAAAAATGACGTACTAAATGAAGAGTGATCGTCAAAATAGAACAATTTAACAGTCCAAATACAAAATTAAAATTATTGATTCACTTCGAGTTTGTAAATAAAGGAATTAATGTGTCTTTATACCAATAATTTTCCCACACATCTCGAGGCTAAATAAAGTTGTCATTATATGAGATAAAATCTGTCAAAGATAGACAGATTTGATTAGTTATGATATATATATAAATATAGAATGTGGTCAAATTGTTTGACAAATTATACACAATAATTGATACTTCAAGGCTAAATTGCTTGTTACAATATGTATATATATATTTAAATCAAACAAGCACTGTCGTCACTAAACTAATAATTTTCGAAAATTACGAGTATTTCGACACCAATACTTTATTGATTCTAAAAATGACCATTTGCTATTTCAATATATTATTGTTTTAGTCAGGTTTGTTTGTTGCTGACGGAAATAAATCTCGGGAGTCTACCTCAATACTTAATTGATAGAAGACGCCGCTGGGATTCTGTTTTCGCACCTTTTTCATATTATTAAGATTTAAAATACGAATATATTTTCATATATTGCGTAGGTTTCTCATATTTTTTGGTTACGAAAGGTGTGATGTCCGAGTGGAAAACCAACGTGTCAAACGAGAAAAAACTTGGTTGATAAAAACACAGCCGGAAACACCAAGATTGATGACAGGCGAAGAGTTGAGATGGAAACTTTCTGACCTTACATATATTTCTGTTATTGTTCACGACCCATTCTCATATTTTCAAGCTTCAAACGGAAACCTATTCCGACAGAACGGCCTATATTGTTTTGGGAGGAGAAGTCACCACTCTAGGTCAAACTTCGTAACGTATTTCGATCAGACGCGGCAACCAGTGTCAGTTCCCAAAGGAAATGCAGACGGAATTTTAATCCTGGTATCTATGATGATTTTATTAACAACCACTGGGTCGATGTCACTGCGGGAGGATTTATTTTTGGCCGAGGTCATCACCAGCCCAGTAGTTAGCAATTCTGTGTTGACATGAATTATAATTGATATGATCATAAATACAAATTAGCTGTTTGAAAAACTTCACATTTTTGAAATACTAAGGTTTTTTTTTATCTCGGGAATAGATTACCTAAGCGGTATATGGCGAAACTTTTAGGAATTGTTGGTTCTCACTGCTCTTTAACTCGCACATTATTTGGTCCTTTCAACTTTTTTTATTAGAGCATCAGTGATTAGTACATTGATTGTATTTTGGAGACTAAAAGCTTACCTGGCGCAGATACAAAATTTCAATCCTGGTATCTGTGATAAATTCATTTGCTAAAATCAAATATCATTGACAATTCGATTGGTAAATATTGAATATCAGAAACTGTGAGCGCTCTTACATAACTATTTTCTCTACTTTTGTATCATTGACGGCTAGCCAAGGCACATTATTCTAGTGGCAAATTATGCATAATAATTTGAGAAACCACTATCATTCTATAACTTGTACATGCTACATGTGTTTCGAATCAACTGCGGGTGGCCTATATTTTGTCTATTCTTAATTTAAAATGTGACAAAACTAAGTGAATTATATTCGAAGAGAAAAAGGTCCTCATGCATTAACACTGTGTGCCATGCGTGTCATTTCGTAATGACTAGATGACAATTTTGCATTTAAAGACGCCAGTAAATATTATGATATTTCACATCTGTCATTATAACTGGACAGTGCTTTACCATTTGCAGTTAAATATGAATTATATATAGTAAGCCAGGAGATGTATGCAAACAAAGAGATACTTACTATGTGGATGCAAACAAAGAGATACTTACAATGTGGATGCAAACAAAGAGATACTTACAATGTGGATGCAAACAAAGAGATACTTACTATGTGGATGCAAACAAAGAGATACTTACTATGTGGATGCACATTTTAGCACTCGGTTAGGAGTTTTTACAATAGTTATTATTAAATCAAAGTTCTTGATGTTTATTTTAAAAGTTACATTACAATTGAAATTAATAAACTATCTTTATATCTATAACTGATCTTTAAATCATAGGAACATATTTCGTTTCGATTTTTCAAAGGGAACTTATCTTTATACTGTTTCCATAACTTTTGCATAAGCTGGACAAAACTGAACAGAAAAGAATTACTGCAATACTTTTATTTCTTAATAAGCTGTTTAGATTGAAACAGAACAGAAACATTTTATCGACTAATTGTAAATCACTACTTTCTAAAGATGTGGCTGTGTTTTCGCAGATTGTTATAAAGCCGGAGTATCAAAAGAGAACACATGCAGTACAAAACAGGCGCAGCATCAATAGTTCATTCATTAGAACTTAAAGTAGAAATTGGGAATGTGTTCAATAGACAACAACCTGACCAAAGAACACTCCAAGACTATCAAGGTGCTTCAAGGCAGTGGGAAAATCTAGCTTTGAAGGCGTGCACCAGCTGACCCCTAGAAAATAATATATAAAAGTTGAAATTGAAGTGGGCTTGATATATTTTCATCTCGTTATACTTATACAGACAGAAAGTTTTCAGTCTTTGTGATATATCTAAAATACGTATGAGTGTTAAACAACACTTGTCCTTGCTATCTGCTCCTACCTCTCTTCTATTGAGCAGGTGCAACTGCGTACATGTAATTGTCTGTCAGACCCTTTTATTGTTAGACATATTCAATTCTATGTTATTTATAAAGGTGACATAAATAAAGTTTCACTAAAGTCTGACATGATAGACAATACATGACATAAATATTCTTTTAAAAATCGTCTGATACAAGAAAAACTATATGGAAATAGAAAGCTTACAGCACGCGTGGCGGATGTTGGGTTTTTCGGCCTACAGACATACCGAAATAGCTAATGAAGTTAATTAAATAAAATTTGTGTTTGGACTGGATGTATCGAAACTAGGTATGCAAATTACAATGATTAAAACCTACACGTCTATATTTGGTATGATAAAAAAATAGAAATAAAAATATATTACGTACAAACCGTATTCTTAGTTTGATATATGCCTTAACACTCATCATATAATATGAAAAAAGAAGAAGTTGTATGATAATTGATGAGGCAACATTCACTATAAGATAAGATATATTTTATTTCCAATAGTGGACCCATTACGGGCATAATCAGTACTTTGATTTTTTTTTATCACACAATTGCAATAGACATTAAAAAAAATAGAAATACGTTTGACAAAAAACATGAAATATAAATTGAGTTAATAATACATGTAGTCACATATCAAAACCTGTATGTTTACTGATTATTGACCATGCACCAGAAGCAGCATCACATTCATTATAGTAAAAACAACTTTCAGTTAAGTCCTTCCTCGTGACTGATGCATATGAGCAAATAGTATTGTTGTTCATATGTAGGAGTCACCAAGGGTAGGTGTTTAAAGGACACTCAAGCCTTTTCACAAAAATCTGAAAAAATTTAAACATTTTACAAACAAACATAAACTAATACTTATAAAAGAATTACTATATATTTCAAAACTCGTAAAAATAATCATTACGGCGTCAGTTAAATTAAAAGGGATGACATAAAATTTAGCAGTACAAAATTGCAGGTTTTTTTGCAAAAACGTATAATAAATAGTTATCAAAGGTACCAGGATTATAATTTAGTACGCCAGACGCGCGTTTCGTCTACATAAGACTCATCAGTGACGCTCATATCAAAATATTTATAAAGCCAAACAAGTACAAAGTTGAAGAGCATTGAGGATCAAAAATTCCAAAAAGTTGTGCCATATACGGCTAAGGTAATCTATGCCTGGGATTAGAAAATCCTTAGTTTTTGGCTGAACTGCTTTATACAATATCCTACATTTTCACGATAATGCCGAACTGTTTTATACAATATCCTACATTTTCACGATAATGCCGAACTGTTTTACTCACTAACAGAAAACAGTTTACTGATGTTTAAATTTCGTAAATCGATGAAGACAAACCACGACAGTGATCATTCTCATTGAATAGATCAATTCAGTGAGTATTCAACGACAGAAACACAAATACTGTGACAGCTAAATGGTTATTATATACTAACACATATTTATAAAATTAGAAGTAGTTTGCAATATGTAATAACATTTTTGTGATTTTATTTTTTACTGTACACCGTTAACGTCACGAGCTACGCATGTCGACAAATAATGTCTCTATCATGTCTATATTCATTACTTTATCTATAAAAAAAAATGTTTTACAGTTTTATAAATAGCAAATTTTAATCACCACACAAGCAAGTAAAGAAGTAATTAGTAAATATTACAAAATTCGGATGCATGTTGATGCTTGTTGAAAAAATAATTTCCGTTGAAAGGTTCAAACAAAGTTTATCTTTAATGATTCATAAACTTCTTAAGAACGCGGCAAAAAACCGTACAATGATTGTTCCGGTCCTTATCATGTTTTAAGTAAATGTCAACTAGTCATTACCCGAACAACTCATGTTACCAAATATGCGACATCGAAATGTCAATATACTATTATATTTGTTTTATTCTCAATAAAATTTTGTTTTATTCTTTGCAAAACAATAGTAATTCTATTTTATTCAAAATAATGACTTCTATTGTAGGCAGCGGTATATCATAACATTTTACCACAAGACATTTAGACAATGTTATAACATGAAGTTGCGCTACCAAGTATATTTAACGCTTTATTACGAATCGAACTATAAGGAAATCGAATATATAAACAGTTAATTTTCAAAGAAAAGAACTAAATTTCTTTTTTTTCACATAAAACTAGATTTCAAAATCATTTTCAAGTCACGGAAGGTAACAGTACCTAAATAAAGATACATAACGGTTTGATAGTTGTAATTTAAAAGCTGCAAATATTCAAAAAGCAATAAAATCGGTTATATTAAAGGTGTAAACACAAAACAATTTGACAAATACACTGTTGATATGTATAAGCAAATAAAGAAAATGTTATTTGTCCTCACAAGCGGTCATCTTGATTTCAGTACGTAAATAATTATGACACTAACGTGTCTTTAGCAGCCTCACGGCTACCACTATTGAAACAAGAAATTGCTAACCGTCTATATACCTTTGGCTTAACAAATGTTTTCAAAGAAAAGGTCACCTATAATAGCGTATTGTAATGAGTTGTAAATCTTTGTAAAGGAAATGAATGCATGTTACCAATGAAAGCTGTAATTAAAGATATTCCAAATTAACGTTATTCACACCTACAAGCTAGCATACGTGTAACGCTCTGAAACTCACAGGACAAGGATAAAACCGTTGAACAGTCAATCGAAAGATGCCTTCAATTTGTTTTACCTAAATTAAGATCATAAGATTAAATCTTCCTTGTCGAAAGGCATTATTTAATGAAAGCATCTAGTTGTTCGGCTAAAGTATATCTAAAACCCTGTTTCAAAGTAGAACGCTATACAAATTATATCACGTCTTAATGGATGCTGTGAGTGTTTTCTTATGCTCATTTACTTGTGTTTTTATGAAATCTAATATTATTATTTTTACTTTGACTGCTGAGTTTCTGACGTTAATAAGTCACCAATTTGTTTCAAAGGTACACATTATATTTTCATACAGACTAAAAACTCAAATATCTATAGAATATTTTTGTCATTCTAAATGTGTTTATTTTGCTAATTAAAATATTCCACATCAAATACCCTTGTTACATTCATTATTCTATTTTTTGTTAAAATCGTGATTTCATTGATGTAACTAACGGAAAATGGTAAAATACTTTAGTTCGTACTTTATTTGGCCCTTTTAACTTTTTTGGATTCGAGCGTCACTGATGAGTCTTTTGTAGACGAAACGCGCGTCTGGCGTATATACAAAATTTAGTCCTGGTATCTATGATGAGTTTATTTATGATTAAAGTTATTGTTTTACCACTAAAGTGCGTCACATCCTATGGAATAGGTTAAAGGGTAGAAAAGAGTATTTCCTTAAATATAAAAGTCATAAACATATATCTTAGATGTTTCAAATAAAAATTGAGAATTGAAGTGGGGGATAACAACCAAACCAAAAGGCAGACAAAAGCCGAAGACCACCAATGAGTCTTCAATGTAGTCAGAAATTACCGCACCCGAAGGTTGGCACCAGCTGTCCCCTATATAAGAATGTGTACTAGTTCAGTGAAAATGGACGAAAATAAAATAAAATACAAGACTAGCAAAGGCCAGATGAACCTGACTTGAAACAAGCGCAAAAAAGCAGCAGGGTTAAAAATGTTTTGTGAGTTCTCAACCCTCCAAATACACTTAGCCGCTACCTAATGTAGAATAAGGATACACACAACAATTCCCACAGTAAAACTCAGTTTAAAAGAAGTCCGAGTCCGATGTCAAAATAGGTATTTAAAGAAACTAAGAAAACACAATATTTTTTTTATTTGGTGTTTCTATTGAATATTTTGGAAACTTGAGGTTACATGGTTACTAAAGATTGTGCACAGGATGAAACGGGGTGACCATTTGATTGTTAATTTCCAATGATGATTATTATCTTATATGTTATAAAATGTTATGTGAAAGTTTGACTGTATATCTGGACAAGATAAAACATTACTTATGTCTAGTATTTCTTTTGAAACAATCTGAAATTATTTTTTAGACGATACATTTTTGGTTCGTATTCAAATTTTCACACGTGCATTTATTACTCGTAAGGTTCATTAAGTTTTAACTACACTGTAGTGTTTGTTTTCAGTTATTATCGTATGTCTAGAAGACGAACGAATATTTACATTTACATTATTAATAAATTGACAATTGATAAATAAAAATGAGATGTGGTATGGTTGTTAATGAGACAATTCTTCACAAAAGTCCAAAGAACGGAACTACCAATAAGTATAAGTCATTACTTATAGTCACATATACATTTTAGAAAAGTGATAAGATTCAAACGCGAAAACAACTAAAAAAGAGAATGTGTCGAGGTTAAAAACATTTGTTGGCTCTCATCCTATTGCCTTATCTTGGAAAGTGCTGTTACTGCACAAAATAAAATGAAAAATAATCATTTGGTAATGGCTTGACATACTATTGAAAGCGTTTAGGACATTTTATTAATTTGAAAAGTAAATAAATGAAACGTTCGAAAAGGAAAAAAAAAGTATGCAAATATGTATTTGTTTGTAAAACCATAAGATATGAAGGCATTTAAGACAATTTCACGGTACTTTATAATATGCTGAAAAATAATTGTAACTTTAATTGATTTAGCGGTTTCATCAATACAATCACATAAACAAAATGATAGCGGAGGTGTATAAATCTACCGAATAATAATATCAATTAAGAATTTAGTTTAAAACTCAGTTTTAACATTCCGAGAGAGTACAGCTAACTGATCTGATGATTCATAAATATTCCCAATAATACAATTTCTCCAATAAATAAGTTTATACTGAGATTTTTTAAAATGTAGCCATTCTTTGTATGTAGCCATTACCAAGCATAATAAGGGGTAGCTTTATTATCCTTAATGTTCCTCAAACGCGGCATGTTTGTCAGTGAATTTAAATACAGTACTTGTGTGTTTCATAACGCTTTATATAGACAATTTGCCTAGGGTAAGATGAATGTTTGACATGTAACGTCTATAAGGTCAATATCCAAGTTAAAGGAATGAGGATGCGGAAATGGTGTATGTTGGTATCATTACATTAAACATGTATTATATCAAATTCACTAATACGCCCCCTTTTCATCATAATGGTATGAATCATTAATACTTTCTAAGGGATTTGTGTTTTAAAAGAGAAGGAGGGGGCTTTAACCCATGACATAATTTTACTTTATTACTTCTATAGCTTTCAAACGTTTCAACCAGTTTCATTGCACTTTCGGCGTCTTTTAGAAGAAATTCTGATATTACTAGTATGCAAAGGCTGTCCTTACATGTGTAAATTTCAAAACTCTCTTTTATGCCGTAGATTTTCGTGTTTTCGGATTGTAATTGAAATATACAGCGCTGTCAGAGAATGTCTTTTACAGATGAATAAAGGAAAATTATTAATTTCTATTTTACAGTCATGTCACAAACACATATTCTATATAAACTATTTGATTATTAAAGTTTAATTTATGCCGTGACTTAAATAGGTGATTTTGCAAATTGAATGTATTCTGAAACCTATTTTTATGAAATAAAATATGAACATTAATACTGGTGTTAGATGACCTTTTTTTTGTATTCAGGACAGAAATTCTAGCCTTTATCGAATAAATCATTACGATATGTTAGTGAATGACAATTATGATAATTTTTTTATAAAGATACACTTTTACGTAGCTTGTCTTTTATCTTATTCATTTCAGATTCGTAAAAAAACAAATAATACAAAAGAGGATATAAACTAATACTATGTGAAAATTAACAAAAAAATAATAATAACACAGTACATTCGCCTCTCTTTTACCAAAACAAAAATTATACAAATAACAAAAAAAAACCATTAAGAATAACGTTTGGTAATAAACAACATTTATTGCCGAAGTTAGATGAAAACCAAATATTTTTACAAAAATGCAATATTTGGAAAACCACTCATACTAGGAATGTAGGAAAAATTTCTTACATCTGGAAAATGTCACGACAAGTCAAATGAGCTAGAGATTTTAGATTTTGCATTTGACAGAAAGATCGTAATACAAGACAAGAAGGGTTAGATTGATTTTTTTTTGCCAAAAAATACACTAGACGACGTAAATTTGAGTTGGAAAATATTGAATCCATGTGGTTTGAGATTTTCAAAAGGCATTTGAAATCCTTTTTGTAAATCACTCAATTGTATTATCAAAATTAGAAATGTACAAACTTAATACTTTTTGAAATGGTTTAAATCATATTTATAAATCAGATCTAAAAAAGCGAAGAAAAACAACATATCGTCAGGTAAAGAAATACAATTTGGTGTACCGCAGATCAGTACGTTAGGTCCTTTATGAAAACAATCATTTCTTCTATAAATTAATGATCTCAAATTTTAACTTAACCATACAAAACCTGAGTTTTTACGGATGACACAATACTCAACTACTCCTCAGATCAGTTGTAAGTGATATATTATCATTAATGACGAGATGGCAGCCTTTAGATTGTGCTATACAATTGTATGACTTTGAATACGAGTATAAAACAAATCCTAACCTATGTGTTTTGGATCCAATCGGAATCGTCGTGACTCACAATAAACCATATACGTACAATATAGTATAGTTCTTTATCAAAATGTGAGTAGTGATTAATTACTCGAAATTTTAATCGACGATTGCCGATATTTGGATTAACAGATAAATAAAGTATATATTGTAAATTCATATAAATTTCACTTGTACATCAATTAGAAAACATGTTTAAGATACATAATAATCAATCTACATGTGTTTCACTATTTATTTACATATTTAGTTGTAGTTAGTTAATATTATACATCATATTATATTTTATATAAAGGGCCCCAGAAGAGATTGATGTGGTACTAACTTGTTTAATCCTATTCAAATAAAGTGTTTTCTTATATATTATTATGATTGTGTTGGTCGTTAACTTGAATGAGAGGAATCCTTATAATATATGCATAACCTTTGGATGACGTTACGCGCGTGGTTCGTGTCTATAGTGGTAACAGACGTTATCGCTAAAATCAGACATTTTTTATGGTTCAGACGCTACAAAATTACTTTTAGAATAACTCTATATTTAACAAAATTGGCCGAAGATTGTATTATTTCACCCGGTTTAGTGCATTTTCTGACAAGTGTGAATTTTCTTAGAATTCACACAGATATATTCGTACAGTTCCCAAGATATGATTGGGAGCATCGTCCGAAACATCGTAAATTTTAACTGGAACAGTACGTTACTCTTAGATCTTATTCCCATATTTAACACCCTTGCCAAGATCAGTTGATGGAGTACAAGTAGAAAATTAGATTTCATTTTCACAAAACAACTTACGAATACGGCTGATCGTAAGTGTACTGATTTGTTTATGCATTATGATTGCTCTTAGTCCTAAGTACTTTTATAAAACCGACGGAAGTTCAGTAAGTACAGATACAGATTTTATAGACAGTTTGCTAGAATTATAAAAGTGGAAACAATATATTTACAGTTTTCTTTTTCGGTCATGTCTAGGATATAACTAGGGTTGTAGAGATCAAAATTGAAATAAAAATACTATTGAGGGTTATAAGTAAATAATTATCCTACCATTCATTACTGTATGTTGATAATGTGATAAGTCTTTAAATGAAGCAAATACACTCCAAAGACATGCTATGGGAAATCCGTTATTCGCCACACTAATTTAACTAAATATCGACACACAAAGAACTAGGAACGCAATTGTGGATACATCACCATCTGAGAGACAATGCCCTTTTAATTATACAAGCTCATCTGTTACACATTATGTAACACATTTGAGCATAATAGAACAAAATATATGTAATGGTTGGCTAAATTTGAGACGAATTATATATTATAGATAAATAAGTAAACATATAGTTGATTGATTTTCAAATAAAAATAGTTGATACAAGTTGAAACTTTATACTTCATAAAAAATTATTATCAATAATTACATTAAACAAATTATTTCGCTACAGATCGAGCGTGAATGATGAGGATTATTTGTTATTTAATACTTTCATTTAGGCATAAAATAAATGATAATCCAAAGCACTTTAACTTTTGATTTTATGAAAATGAATACTTTTGATTTTATGAAAATGAATACAAAGTCGCATTCAGCTTGGAACCATAACGTATATAATTGAGGCCATGTCATTACTGATATATAGGTAAATTGTTGGCATTAAGTTTTATATCGGATCAAAAATGTTCTCACGCATGAACAATTGTTTTTAAGAATGTTACAAAATTTACATCTAATTATATTATTCAAATTAAAAATATTCATAAAAAGGGAAGAATCCATATAATTCCCGCTCTATTTTGTGGGGTACGTGTCAATTATAAATTGTGACATGGATAGAGAGTTGTCTCATAAGAACTAAAAGGGGACTCGCGGGTATAAATCGATTTTTTTAATATAGGATTTCGCTATTTTTTTCTATGTACTTTATCATATACTTAATTGAAAAATATAATTTAAAAAAAATAGAGTCACCGCGTTTATTTAAGCTCACAATCTGCCTGCGTAAAAGGCTTTTGTTGAGGTACTTTTTTCTGTTGAACTAATAGGAGAAATATAGGTAATATCGAAATAAAAAAGAAGTAGTAAAATCAACGGTACCAATTTCGTTGCACCAGATGCGCATTTCGACAAAGTATGTCTCTTCAGTGATGCTCGTGGCTAAAATATTTGAAATCCAAAGCTAATATAAAAGACGAAGAGCTATAATCCAAAAGGTCCAAAAAGTATAGTCAAATTCGTGAAAGGAATCAGAGCTTTGCATGAGGGAGATACATTCCTTAATTTATAATAATTTCTAATATTTTGTAACAGCAAATTTAAATAACACAAAAAATCCGTATCATCATGCCAGTACCGAAGTACTGGCTACTGGGCTGGTGATACCCTCGGGGACTAATAATCCACCAGCAGAGGCATCGACCCAGTGGTAGTAATAAAATCAACGGTACCAATTTCGTTGCAG
This sequence comes from Mytilus edulis, assembly GCF_963676685.1. NCBI lineage: Eukaryota > Metazoa > Mollusca > Bivalvia > Mytilida > Mytilidae > Mytilus > Mytilus edulis. The sequence goes on along the minus strand of NC_092347.1, from coordinate 89,088,695 downwards.
AATTCTCCTAAATGTTACATTTGTTTAGTTAAGAACAGCTTATTTGGAAATAATTAAAAAAAAAAAGATGAGTGAAAAAAAGATATTTTAGTTTTAATGCAAACATTGGCATTTTTGCATCAAAGGGAGATAATTTGGAGCTTTTTCAATGATATAAACATTTTAAAAGTCATCTGGGGCCAAAACGAATCGATTTTTTTGTCCCAATCATAAAGTAACAATTGATAGTGTAACAAATAAAATTTACAATGAAAAAAAAATCTTTAAATTTGTTCTGAAATTTTTTACCCTCGAGCCTCCTTAATATATAGAGCTATGTTAAAATGTAGTGTTTATAGAATTTGTTTGTCTTTTACTGTTTGTTTATGCTCTTGAAAGACGACAAATTGGATATATTACCATTTGTCCTGAAACTCAATATAAATCATTCAGAAATCCTTTTAGAAAATTAGGCAAATGATATAAAATGAACAAACTCATATATCGAAAACAATATGACAATGCCTTGGGCAAGATTAGAAAAAGAACATAAAATCAAATAACAGTATACCAAACACAACATAGAAAACTAAAGACAGGGTAACAAGACCCTCATCAAACAGTGGTGGTTCTCCTAAAGTTATATGATATTTTTAAGCATATTCTCATGAGGACAATTAAGATCAAATAAAAAAAATACAAAAAAGTAAGGATATGATTCCTTTCCAACAAACCTACTTTGAATATACATCATTACGATGATGTTTACTGGCTAAGGGCAGCTTACTTCCTTCGACAGTGAGAAAATATTGAATGTTATGGTGATAGTACATGTATAGAATTCAGATCTTTACATCCGATTATTTGAAATGCACTCCTTTACTCTGGTTACAGTAAATACGATTTTAATTGTTTCGATCATTTGACTAACGGCTTATATTACAGTAAATAGGTATTCAGCCTTCATATTAATTGACCACGAGTGAACGTTAACACATCTTCAATTCAAATTTATCAAAAGGAAGTAGTCCATATATTATCCCATAACCTTAACAGATCCTGAAAGGAAATAAGCAGCACTCAAATTACCTCAAGGAGAAGTTTATATCGTAATGGAACAATATAGGAACAACTGCAGTCACAGGTTAACTGAAAATGTACTGACAGACTAAAAAAACGTAATTTCATTTCTTCATTGGGTGATGTCAGGCTTTTAGAAGTTTAGAAAATCAAACTAACCGATTTATTATTAAAAGTAGTTATTTGTATATAATTGCCCTACCATTCATCACTATAAGTTGAGTATCTACTAATGTCTTTTAGCGTAGCAAGTCAAATCCAAAGACATGTCATGTTATATCCTTCATTCACCACACTAACTTCTAACTTAAAATAGATGAAAATCTCTCTTAAAAACGATGTAATTATTTAATCTGTTTTAACAGAATCATCTGTTACACATAATGTTATATATAAAAAGAATAAAACTCGTTTTTCTCGTCGTATTGATTTACAGTTAAAACTATTTTTGAATTTGTGTCGACATATTTGACAGAAATATAAGATCTTTAAAAAATAAACTCAAAATGAGAAATTTCATGTCCAGCGTTGTTAAAAATATATCGTATTCCTCTAATATATTTTGATCTATTTTTGGAACCTTAAAGATGATCTGCAGATTTTATAATGTTCCATGTTTTTGGCATATTATAGCTACTAATAAAAACAATTGGTTAAGGAAGATCGCTGCTCAGTTTCAAAATAAATAACTTTCCATAAAACTAGTATTTATTGATAGGGGATTAATTGAGGAATAAAAACAATCAGAAAAAATATAGGGGTCATTGCGCTTGTTTTTTGAGATATTAGCCATTGGAAGTTTGGCGGGAAAATGTACTCTTTTGACTTTTCATAGCTTTATCATTGTCCAGTTAAAGTTCTCAAAAACTATCAAAAAATAAATAAGATTTTATAAGACTTTTACAAATTGCTTATCATTGTACATGTAAAAGATTTGTAAAAAAGAAAAACGGGGTCCATGGGCAACGCTTTTAAGGCATTCAAATGGATAAACCAGTGGATTTCGAAAATCTGACAAAAATTCCAAAACATGACAAGTAAACATCCTAATGTAAATTATACAGGTTTTTAAGACTCTGAGACGATTGATAGATTGATTGATGCATGCTTAATGCGATTGGGAAAATATGTAATGCATTTTAAGTACGAGAACAAATTAACAATTTAAACTTGTTATATGGGTTAGTACACAAACTTGATGAAGGTGCGAAAGTGGATAGAGTCAGAAATTGTGTCTTGGAACAGGTCACCTACGATCCACTCAATACTACTTAGCCATGGCGTTTTTAGATTGTCTGCGTTTTTATTAATGTTCTTTTGGTAACGTCTGCTTCTCTTTTTACATTTAGTATCATTAAATTGTCAATTATTTTATATTAACAAAATCATCTGAAATAGATCTTTGATATTGGACACTATTACAGCACCAGAAATCAACTCGAAGAACATTGCATAGCAGCATAAAACTTCAAATAGATAATTATTTCTAAAATAACATCGTAAGTATGTGATGTTTCTTTGACAAAGTCATCTGTTACACATAATGTAGCATATTAAAGCAAAACATGCTTTTTTTTAACAATGAATAAACTATTATTTTTTTTAAATTGATTTATCGTTTAAACTATGTGATGTACTGGTTGATCCCCTGTCGATATATTCGTAAGAAATGTGTAGCCTTGAAAAAAAAATGGTTGATGGATTGATTGATTGATTATTTGATGGTTTAATGCCACTTTCAGCAATACTTTCAACTTCGTGGCGGACATTTGGTATTTTTGACAAAAACCTTTTTTGAACATTGTCAGTACATGGATATTCTTATAAGTTAAATTAAATTTTCTATCAATTTACAGTGAAAGAGAATTACTGTATAAATTTATTAGTTTAAACATATTTATTTATAGTGGATTGGGAAACACGTTTTGCAACTTATATTAATCCCTTTCCACTTGCAATTGTACTTTTATATATATCTACATTACAGAGGTACCCAACTGGAACTGTAAAAATCAGTACTGTAAAACTATGGTATTGAAATAGTACAATAATTTGGAAGCACTATATCACTTCTACATCATTTGTGTACATTTTCAGAATTATGATTTTACAGTACCAAACATTACACATGTTAAAGTAGCGGTGTACCTTTTTTTTACTAAACAGGTGCGATCAGAATAGTCAACGTCAATACTCAAGTCCAGCAACACTGTTCATAGATGAAAAATATTCTTATATTTAGAGTGGTATAGGTATAAATAAACTCATCATAGATACCTGGATTATGATTTTGACTCCAGCCAGACGCGCGTTTCGTCTGCAAAATCAGTGATGCTTGAATAAAAACAATTTGACAAAACAAAATTGGTCGAATTGATCTGGAAAGGATCGTGTATCGGAATACAACAAAATTTATGTTGTATTCCGACCAATATCGATCTCTACACGATCCTTTCCCGATCAATCTTGATCTCTACTCGACGAATTATCGATTTCATCTCGAGTGAATTACTTCTCGGCTTTTACTCGATTGTTATTGACATGTCAAAAACTCTCGGGTAGATGGTCAGATCGATGAAGAGTAGGGTAGACTATCCCGAACATCGTTGTCGATTGAGTCAGACCAGTCTCCCGATCACGTAATTTGTCTTGATCGGGCTTGATCGAGTTGATCTGATCGGCAGTGTGAACCTAGCTTAACCTGAATACGTTTGTTTAGTCCTAGGTGTGATCGATGATTATAATATGATTACAACAGTAACTGCCAAAGGGGCAATTAAAACTCATAAATCGATTAAAAAAAAAACCATTGAAAAAAACCAACACGGCATCCAACAGTCTACAAAAAGTACAATAAATATAATATGATTAAGATAACCTATTGCTGAGGAATTGTTTGATGACATTTAGATGTTTCTTAATTATGAATGATCTTGGTTTGTCATCTCATTGGTGCACAACACAATGTGGAATAAGTTAGGTACAAACATAAAACAGTCTTGATGAGGTTAACAGAATCTAGAATAAAGAGCAAACATGTCAAATCAAGGTCAAATAGAAGAAAGGACCAAAACATAAAAGAAAAGAGAAAAATGGTTAAAAGAAAACCCACAAAAAGGAACATACTCATCCAAACCCTCATAAAATAACGTTGTCATAAATATCGATGTTAATGAATAACTGTTAAGATTGTCTTTTTAAAGCAGCTGTTCATAAAAGATGTAAGGGGAAAGTAACACCTGCACATATATCAGCTATTGATTCTACAAATTTATATTCTACTCTATAAATAGGATATGCCATTCTCTTGTCATATATGCAGAAATGATATCTTTACGTAATATAATACAAGAAACTGGTATAATCAGTGCTAATACTCACACCACATCTTCCTATATCTATTGTATACCGCAACTGTGCTATTTGCGCAATCAAAATGTATGTGCTGTATATCGCTTCGCAAAATAAAGGCTTGCTTGCGACGTTTTTATTTGGATCTACGACGATAATTTATCGCACTATATTTATTTTGACATCTGTTCAATTTTATTATTTCGGTTCTAACAGGGACATAAATAATTGCAAAGAAGCTTGTTTAGGTTTACCTTCAAAAGAACGATTATTTTCATCGTGCCACATTTCGATAATTTAAAAAGAAAAATAAAGTAGCATATTAATCACTTGCAATAAAAAATCATAATATCTAATAAAATTTGTAGATTTAGCTAACAAAGTCCTTATATTTGTATAAAGTAACATTAGTTTAAAGTGGAAAATTGCTTTAACGTTGAATAAGCTACAATTAAAAATTGCTTGCTGGTCCCTCTCTGTGATTACCATTATGTTACGCTGGTTCATTTCCCAATCAATCTATCACCAAGGGAAGATAAAAACAATCGATTTTCGTTCATAGTCTTTTTCAAAAATGATGAACGGTTCTTTATATTGGTATGTAATCATTTTAAACGTTTCAAATTTATGAAATTATATTCGTACATCTATGTTTTTGATACACCAATAACAAAAACTGAAATATATTGAATTGATACATTTTGTAATTATTCAAAATTATATCAGAAACCTAAATTAACTATAAAATAATGAACCTGTTAAGGGGAGAGAATACTCGCATAACTTTTTCGAATTGGCACATAATACAGCGGAATGTCACTCTTGCATACAAATGGCACATCAATATAATTAATTATCTGCGAAATCGTCCCCCACCTTCAATGATGATTCTAAATTATAAATATAACCAAAAGTTGTTAATCTATAGATAGTTAAGACTAATGAAAGCTAACCCACTGTAAAAATATTTCTTTGCAATTTTCTAAAACTTCCTCAGAAAAATGCTCGAGCCACTTGACTTTCATAGCTCAAAATTAACGTCTTTACACAATATTTGAATAAAGTAGTTGAAGATTATTCGCTTCTCAAAGTGTAAGACGCAATAAAAATCGTATGCTTGCACCATCCTACCGAAATACGGATTTAATTAAGTCCTGAGCATTTCGACATTTCTTCGTATATTTTGATCAAAACCGGTTTTAACCAAATCACAAGTACATGTTAAGATCCGACTAAATACCTATTTTCCGATATGGTCAGGTAAAGTTGCTAAATAAAGATATTATTTTTACCATACATACATATATTAATTAGCCTACCTGTTATGCAAGGATTAGTGTTTCGTAGACAATGTTGAATTATATCGTTTGAAAAAAGATAGCAAAACTTTTAATTGAATTTAAAAAGAAATCAATAAGAATGATTTGCAGCTATTATTTTAAGATAATGTTTAACTATACTTGTAAACAAAAACAAATAATAAAGATAGAAGTTACACCTACCGTTACAACACACCAGTATCATAAGGAAATAAAATAAACAAGAGAAATGAATTAATATATTTCGTAATCTGTCATGTAAAAATGTGAAAATTGTACTGTCTTATAATGTGTGTGAAATATGTGGTTTACTTGATTACTTGATAAATGGTAAACTGGTATTATGGCACATTGACACGAATACAAAACATCTAGACACATTATGTCAACGGTATAAAAATTCGTCTTTTTAAAAGTCCTTGAAGATTTTCCAGGTAGGTACATCAGATTAAGGTGACTTACTTAACCTCGATCTTTCTCACACTATTGTAGACTCACATGAATTATAAATTTGAAACAACTAATATGAAATATTATAGAGGTAACATAATCCAGATTTTGAACTTTCTTATTTCATGTATAAAGTTTAACTCAGACGGATGATGTTGCTTTCAAGTAAAATGAACTGGAAACCATTCAAATTTGTCTGTATATACCTCCACCCCTTTCAAAAGAGTCATGTCTTACATGAAAAAGGACAAGAAATGGTTACTTGGGAAAAGTAACACGCTTCCAAATTTCCATTTAGAGAAGTGTAAACATATTAATATTGCTGGCACACGGAACGACATTCATATACTTAATCAACTACTTAGTGTTACAGTAAAGATAAATATGAAAATTATATAGAAGAAATTGAGTTGAATTGAGTAGTTTACAGAAGACGTGACAAGGTAAATGATACAAACGCAGTGCTTGCAGGCATAAAAAAAAAACCCTTAAATAATAACTATTATAACCTTCCACAAACTTTGTAATACCTTGTAGACTCACAACAATAATAGTATATACTAGTAAGTTAAGTCTGGGATTTTAAGTCAGAAAAAATGTATTGATAAGATTGAAAAATGTTACAATAGTGCAACAAAGCTCATTCCATGTTTAAATATATCAACCTATCATGAAAGACTCAATAAGATAAATCTATCAGTATTAAAATAGAGATGGTCTGAACGAGGGAAAACATGATCGAGACATATAAATCTGTAAACACAAAGTATCTGAGATCATTTATAAAGATGACAACTGAATCTGAGGTTCTGGAATATATTGCTTGAAGACATACATGTACTAAATGTAACATCAATAAATACGTTTAAAGAAGTTTAGATAAGTACTGGAAATAATGAAGATGTGTATTAAGACGACGGAAGTCTCGATAAAAGCGTTGCTAAAATTAATTTAATCGAGTCTGGTGAAAAGGCGCATAATGGATCCAGTACCGGAAACCTCATTATGTATCATTAAGTTATGCTAATATGCATGCTGTCATATAACTCTGTGTTCATGAATATCTACTGAAAAGGAGCGTATACCAGTCTTTTACAGGCGACTTTCTAGTACACAAAGAGAACCTAAACTTAAAATAATATTCAAAAAACCTGTTTCGATAATATTATTTGTAACTATATATAGCAGGGAAATAGTTAGTAATAAAGTAAAAAATGATTGAAATTCGTACTTTTAAATGAACTCTATAATAATAAACACCTCCAAAAAACCAGACCCTACTTGACATATAGCTCTTAGAGTCCTAAACATAAATAATGCAAGCGCTAACCAAAATATACGTATGTACAGCCTTGATGGCACTGTGTATCATAGATATTAAATCCAGTCTCGAATTACGGTTACGTTTACACGACCGTTCTACGCGGGGCAAGGATGTGATGTGCCGAATATATCAAATAATTAACACGTCCTTACGAAGGGATGTCAATGATTTGACTGTTAAAAGAATGAATGGTCCTTGCACAAAAAGACACCCCCCCGCATCATTCATGTGTCAATTCGATCGCAAGAGGGATCACACAAAAAGAGACATCCATTTTTAGATGGTGACGTTCCCTGGTCACCATCTTATGGTGTTTATATATCCCAACTTGTACGATTCGCTCGTGTATGTAACAACGTTTTAGATTTTAACGAAAGAAATTACGATTCGCTCGTGTATGTAACAACGTTTTAGATTTTAACGAAAGAAATTTATGTATTACTGAAAAATTATTACACCAGGGTTTTCGATATCACAAACTAGTCAAAACATCTACTAAATTTTATCATCGGTACAAGGACATCATTCGTAAATATCACTGTACATGCAGACTTCTAATGCGTTCAGGTATTTCACATCCAATCTTTTATGGTAATATTCTTTATAAAGCACAAAAATGTCAGTATTCACCTCAGAAGCTAACAAAAAAAAAATAGACTTATTAAGAAGGGATATAGTTACGATACTGTTGTCAGTTCATTAAAGATTGCATAGTTTGGCTTTAATATTGATTCACTTATAGGGTCTTTGCATCCGAACTGAACACAGTTATTTAAAAACAAGTTTTTGGCATGACACGGGTTGTGTTCTTCTCATAAATGTTATGATGGTATGATACTAAACCCCTAACGGGAAGGATTGTGCCTGATATTCATATGATGAAAACATAATCTTTCAATCAGTATAATTGAAGTCTGGAGCTGGCATGTCAGTTAACTGCTAGTAGTCAGTTGTTATTTATGTATTATTGTCATTTTGTTTAGTTTCTTGTTTTACATCTTTTGACATCAGACTCGGACTTCTCTTGAACGGAATTTTAATGTGCGTATTGTTATGCGTTTACTTTTCTACATTGGCTAGAGTTATAGGGGGAGGGTTGAAATCTCATAAACATGTTTAACCCCGCCGCAGTTTTGCGCCTGTCCCATGTCAGGAGCCTCTGGCCTTTGTTAGTCTGGTATTATTTTTTAACTTTAGTTTTTTGTGTATGATTTGGAGTTTAGTATGGCGTTCATTATCACTGAACTAGTATATATATTTATTTAGGGTCAGCTGAAGGACGCCTCCGATTGCGGGAATTGCTCGCTGCATTGAAGACCTATTGGTGACCGGTTTTCTGCTGTTTTCTTTTAAATGGTCGGGTTGTTGTCTGTTTAACACATTCCCCATTTCCATTCTGAATTTTATTGTGTTGTATTTGTTTCTTTCAAATTATTGCAAACTTGATCTGTTCATATTTGTGCAGACCTATCAAATGTAAATAACTATGATATGCAAATGTCCAAATTGATTCTTTTCGAAATAAACATCATTAGTTAACAGTTCACCAAATAAAAATTAAGAGTACTTTTTAATTCATTTTGGAAGTCAGAGCACAAATGCACATCATTTTTCAAAATTTAGATGACAACGGTTGATGTGTTATAGTATGAAATTGAACAAATTAAACAAATTTAATATGTTTTTTTGACATTTATTTTCTCATATATACATCGTACGATCTACTACAGATAGGGCTGGAACAGTTAACGACACTTTTTTGAAAGTTAAAAGGGCCATATAAGATGATGTATGTGACTCAGTGATGCATATGACCATTTGTTGTAGAGGAATACGACAGTTCTGGTAGAAAGGCAATTACGTTTACCAATTATAAGCACATTAGAGTCTTCAGTTGGTAGTTTTGTTTGTGTTTTCAGTCTATTATTAGCTATGTAATGTTAACTGAGTTGGGAATCGTCTCTTCGTCTGTTTCCTTTTCAGAATATTTTTTGGGACATTTTTATATATAGGTAACTCTCCCATATCGTATATTCTCCCTTATTAATATCAATCATGTTATCGTCAAAAACACCTTTCCTTTAGAAATGATACACTCCCCGATACAGAGTTCATTATCTTCTCTCATATGAACGTTTTGCACTTTATTAAGGTCACACAAAAATATGATAAATGTGAAATGTCCATTTTAAAATTTCCATGTGTTATATTTTCCCTCGGGCTAGGTGCATCAACCATAATATACAATGTAAATAAATTTATAAAGTATACAATTTTAAATTAAACTGATGTAAAATGAAACTTCAAATATCTAACGAAAGCTTCAAAACAAATAAAAAGAAAAGTTTTTGTTATATTTCTTTATAAACGCTGTTAAAAACTTTTTATAACAATGAGGTACTTCTTGATGTGCATAAAATACTTCTATTAAGAATTAAGAGTAACAGCTGGTCTTATCTGAGTCTAAGTTTATGTCTAACTTTAGGGTTAATCATCAGGAAATGACAAATATGGCCATATTTACACCATTAATGTTACCCTGAATACATACAAAACTTGGTGCGTGAAAATCTTTTTAGGCATGCTAGTCTTGGTACAGGCATTTACTGCAACATAAATTGGGCGTTTCCTAACCCTAATTTTTAAGGCCGTACATTAACTAACCTATAATGATGTTATATTTGTTATTCTCGTGGGATTTTGTCTGATGCTTGGTCCGTTTCTGTGTATGTTACATTTTAGTGTTGTGTCGTTGTTCTCCTCTTATATTTAATGCGTTTCCCTCGGTTTTAGTTTGTTACCCCGCTTTTGTTTTTTGTCCATGGAATTATGAGTTTTGAACAACGGTATACTACTGTTGTCTTTTTTTTTTTTAAATCTATAATGGTTTAATTTTACAAATTGTTATTTGGATGTAGAGCTGTCTCATTGGCACTCATACCACATCTGATTGTCAGTTGTTTATATTTTAGTAATAAAGACATAATCTGGTAATCAAGCAGAATAATTTGAAAATAATTGGGACCCTTGATTAAAAAGTGTGAAAACATACATAAGAAACAATCAACTCAACTGATAACATTTTTTCAACCAAACATACAAAGAAATCTAAACGAAGACGCCAACGGGAAAGGTCTATTGTAGTTAAAGGTAAATTTGACAGAAGCGAAATAGATCTTGTATTCGATAGTCGAGTGACAAAGAAGTCGATAAAAAAGGTTTTGGAGGTGATAGTACATACCGTTTAATCTATACACTTTCTCGATAAGAGAGACGAAAGATACCAAAAAGACTGAATAAACTGACAAAGCTTTAGCAGTAAAAAAGAAGAAAAAAAAGCCAAGCAACAGTATTAAAAACGCAAGATAGAAAACTAAAAACCAATAGCACGAACCCAATCAATACCATCTCAGGTTCTTCGGACGGGTAAGTAGATCCTGCTCATATATGGCAGCCGTCGTGTTTCTCTTGAAGTACTGTAAAAACCTTTTGCGTCCGTATGCTATTATTTGTTTTAATTCATAAACATTAATTAACTAATATATTTTTTTCTTATATATACTACTTGTATCTGTATATATCATAATAATCTTATAGTACTCTATTAACATTAATGATTTTGATTGTTAAAGCTTGTTTTGTTTTGTTTTAAAGTTTGATGAAATTCAAGATTAATGATCGTATACCAATGAAATACACGATACTTTACTTTGACCTACTTTGTATATTATTAATATTTATTTCATATCGGTTGAGAATAAGCTTCTCTTATTTGATAAAAAGTGACCACATGACATTCATTATTCGTCAGTAATAAATTCCATCGGTCATTAACAGAACGAAACGGACCAGAAAACCGGTCGTTAACGGATTTTCACATGATAATGACCGATGGGGCGTGGCTTCCGTCTGTTAATGACCGTTGGGGCGTGGTTTCCATCTGTTAATGACCACTGGGGAGTGGTTTCTCTGTTAATGACCGATGGGGCGTTGATTCTCTGTTTAGAGAGATGTCCCGTCAATAAAACAGTTTCCTGTTTTCAGTATTATATTTAAGATGTTAAATTGTTTACCATATGTTTTGGTAAATTATAAAATTATAGAGAACTTGATTTAGTATTCATATACTGAAAAATTGCACTAAAATGAATGGCATTATTGCTACGACTGGTTTTAACTCCTTGCCATAGAAATCGTACAACTACTAGAGTTTGCTTTGGATATTTTGAATCTATGAATATTTTCTGAAACATGGTTCCTCAATGAAATAAACATAATAGTTTTTGAATAACTGGTCATTATCGTGATATATGGACTGCCCGTAGTATAGTGGTATTGACTAAGAAAGCGATAATGACCTCGCCTTCGGCTCACTCATTATCACTATCTTACTATATCAGTCCATATATAACGATAATGACCAGTTATTCAAGTAATATTATACAAAGACAAGAAAACACATTTATTTTTTCCCATGCATGTGTAATATACTTGTTTTATGATCATTGGTCAAATCTAAACCAGACAAGAACACATCCAATTCTTAAATTTCAACACAAAAAGCGAGATCTTTATGAACAAAAAATAGAAAAGTTCATACTGTTTGAAACAACACAACTATAATCACGTGTACATCCAAAAATATTATACAAAATTATACAAAACTATAAAACCGCTGATAACATGATAAGGAATTTATCAAAATACAAAAGCAAAGGATAGAAAAAACCCATAGATAAAAAAAGGTAACACATTGTTATGTGGCATGACCGCAACTAAGACGCACTTTATAATTTAACTACGCATAATTATATCCGTTATTGACTCTTGGTAATATACTATACACGAAGAACTATTTAGTTTTGTTTAAATTAATGGAGCTTTAGCTGTCAAATTCGTGTTCACTGGTTTGACCCGAGTTCTAGTATTTGATATAATATATATTAATACATATATCAAAACTACAAGAGTCCAAAAAAATAATTAGCTAACGCATTTAATCTAAAACGTATGTAATGTTCAGTATTTCGCGAGTATTTTAGACTAGACGCAATCTACTTTTACAGTGAGATGAACTCCAAAGATGGCCGGCGGTCTGTCTAAATATTATTCGGTATGAAAATAACTTTAACATTAACCCAGATAGACAGATAAGCACGTGTAGTTGTATTATGCTGATGTTTTAAGGTCTGTTTGACCTCTTGTGTTAGGTTTGAATAGTTATCAAAGAAACCAGGGGTGGTGTTCTCGAAAGTATCCTAAGATTCGTCCTTAGTCATAGATAAGACAATTTTAGGAAGGACTTAGGATCGACTTAGGACACTCTTAAGTTGTGTCTCGAAACTATCTCAGATGCATCTTATGTTAGGACGTCCTAAACATATTCTATGTGCTAAATTCGTAATAGTTAAAGTAATTGTTTGATAAAACATTTATTAAAGACGAAACAAATTAATAAAAAAAATACGAAATTTTGTAATAACATGTATTTAATTAAATGCATGATTTCAAATGGTTAGTATAAAATAATATCAAAAAGGATTGTGATTTAAACTGGATCACAATTTGTTTTGAAATGAGAATATTCGTAGTGTCGCCGTATCGTAAAACACGAAGTTCAAAGTTTAAAATCATGCACCATTTATTTACATGAGTTAATAATAGATGGTGCGTTTTATTTCATGTTCATTGTCACGTAAACAAATAGAGATAAAAGCATGCACAAAGTTAGAATGAAGATATGATGATCTTTAGACACCCAAATAGGTGTTTTTGTCCTAAAATGTAATATATCCTAAGTTAAGAGAGCTTCGAGAACACGACTTAGGACAAAGAGTTGTCATAAGACGGTCTTAGGACACGTCCTAATGCTACGATAGCTTCGAGAACACCACCCCAGGATAATAATTTAGTACGCCAGACGTGCGTTTCGTCTACATTAGACTCATGAGTGACGCTCATATCAAAATAGTTATAAAGCCAAACAAGTACAAAGTTGAAGAACATTGAGGATCCAAATTCCAAAAAGTTGTGCCAAATACGGCTAAGGTAATCTAGTAAGCCCGGGATAAGAAAATCCTTAGTTTTTCGAACTATTCAAAGTTTTGTAAACAGGAAATTTATAAAAATGACCACATAATTGATATTCATGTCAACACCGAAGTGCTGACTACCGGGCTGGTGATACCCTCGGGGACGAAACTTCCACCAGCAGTGGCATCGACCCAGTGGTGTAAATAGTTGTCAAAAGGTACCAGGGTTATGATTTAATACGCCAGACGCGCGTTTCGTCTACATAATACTCATCAGTGAAGCTTGGATCTAAATAGTTATGAAACCAAAGAAGTACAGAATTGAAGAGCATTGAGGACCAAACATTCCAAAAATTGTGCCAAATACGGCTACGGTAATCTATTCCTGGGATAGGAAAATCCTTAGTTTTTCGAAAAACACAACACACAATATAGAAAACGTAAGAATGAAGAAACAAACAAGACACGTACTTAGTTACATAGTGATGTGGAAAAACCTTTCTTATAAATGTTATGTATACATCAAAATGTACATCTTAGCTACAATTTTGCCAAAACAAGCCAAACAGGAAACGGTGCCTATATGTGTTTCTTTTTTAATTGAAACATCAATCTGAATGTAAACACAGTAATATCATTTAATAATACACCAATACTTAATATTTATTTATTTTCTATAAAAATTTAAAGTACGATTTAGAGTTTTACATATTAAACTAACCGACTTTAAAACCGCGACACTCATGGTGTTGAGTTGTTTAACCTAATCATGTTTGATCCTATGCATGCTTACCATACACTCATACTTCTTTCTGTTCTGAAAAAATCAACATCTGACTTACTTGTACCTGTGTTTATTAAAAAAACCGGATAATTGATGTCGCACAATTTTCTTTTGACGAAATTTGAACCCATAAATGATTTTTTTTACAGTTTTCTACTTCGTGAAACAATTTTTTCAATCCATATTCACACTTAAATCAGTTAAAAAATGTAGCATCTCCATATTGCCAAGACTGAGTAATAAAAAAACTGAATCAGCCGATAAGAATATTGCAGACAGGAGAATATAAACGTGTTGTTACCAGACAATTTGAAGTCAGAGACTCATCATTGACCAGATCAACAAAAATATAAAACAACACGTTTAATAATTTATTGCGTCCGAAGCGCTTTTCTGGATTTATCTTCATCAGGAACGCTCAAAGCCAAACATTTGAAATCCGAAGATGTATAAGTACCGAAAACAAGTAGTGACATCGTTAAGTCGAAAGAATTTGATAATTCAACGTAATTTGCGAAACATGTTTACGACCGCAACGTCAATTACTAATCAAATTGATGAATGCCATGGAACGTAGAGTGATGCCATAAATGTTTCCCCATAAACTGAAATGCCAAAGAATCGACTGCAGAAAAAACATTTAAAGCTCTAGAGTAACATCATATAACTGCTGAAACACACTAAACTGGATGGGACAAAGGAATAGTCATAACAAAACAGAACTTAAAACAAGCCCAACAGATTTGATTGACCTTTCTGACAATGTTTTTGGCGTTGGTTGCAGGCAGTCACTGTCTTCGCCGGTGACAGATCCATTGCATTGGAAAGGGGAAAACCAGGGTTAAAGTGCATACCACATGATTTGAACATTTAGAATTGACGTAATCAATTCAACCTTTGATCTGCAATTTTTTTTTAAAACACTGGAGTTATGAATAAAATGTCTGTTCATATATTTTTTTTTAATAAAAAATGCATATCTGAAAAGGAGAAAACAATGATTTATTGTTGCGTTTCTTATTTCAATATATATTGGCTCCTGCCTGTTTTTGACGACCGTATGTTGCGTTCTGTATGTTTTAGTTGTATGCCTCTCATTTAAGTACACCCAAAACCTTGTCTTATTGAAAATCGACAGACAAACATTGCGCCTTGCCATAGGGTTTTGTAATATAAAATTCTTTACTAAATAACTTTTTCAGACATTTAGAAAATACATGTATCCTATTATTCAAGCCAGTGCTCCAGCAATGACTAATGGAGAAACGAAATCTTTAAGGTCAAACAACCCACAAGTTGAAGAAAACAAAATAAACAGGCTCCAGCAATGTCTAATGGAGAAACGAAACCTCCAAGGTCAAACAACCCACAATTTGAAGAAAACAAAATAAACAGGCTGCAGCGATAACAAATGGAAAAATGAAACCTCCAAGGTCAAACAACCCACAAGTTGTAGTAAACAAAATAAACAGGTTTGAACTACTCTATTATTGTCTTTTAATTTTAGTGTTTTGTTCTTCTCGTTTTTCTATATATTCGGTGAAAAAGAGGGGGTCCAATCATCTTAAACGTATCATTTTTTTTGTTTGTTCAAAAACATCAAAAGGAACACAATTCTAAGTTATAAAATCTTATTTGCAATGTATTGTTATGTAGAGTCGCTTTGACGTGTAATACTTCTTATAATTAGAAAAACTACTTTGGAAAAAAAAACCACATATATTTTACGTAATTTTAAGTCACATAATTAGCTCTATTTACGCAATCCTAAAAACGTTTTTTACAAATTACAAGCCGATAAATCAATATTTTTTTTACAGAATTACATTCTTCTTACACAATGAACCAGGCCTATAACTGTCATCCTCATCTTAAATCCAATTAATAATGGGATATACTTGTAACTTGTTTACCGAGAACAATGTAATGGTGGCGGGCCAACCACGCTTCAACCACGCACAGAATCCAGATATAAAACATAATTAACGCATGACGCCGATTTATGTGCACAAATGGTCATTTTCTAGAAAAACCAATGGCGGGTTCGTTCGACCCCAAAACTTTCGAAACCAAACTTTAACTTGGTATTTAATATAAAAAAATTCCCAATATGTTAAAACAACTATTATACAAATTTTAGTATTTATAAAAGATTAAAAGTCTCCAAAAGTTCTCTAAAACTTTAGCTTCACTTTCAAAGTGTAACGATGCAAAAGTTATAATAATATTACATTTACAATAAATTCCATTTTTAAATTTTGCCAAATATTCAAAGGAATAAGCTTATTTTTGAAATTAATATAACTGTAAAACCTTTATGTTTCATGTCTTATTTAACGCAGTCTGTTTAGAATTGTAAAGATTAACAAGGTCATGTTCTGATTGATCAGTTTTTCCTCATAGCTTAACGACCTTTTATCTTTTCATAATTACATAACATTATAAATAAATCATTCCAAAGACATTTAAATCCGTAAAATACAATCACTCATGTTTATGCCGTAAAATTAACATAATATATGTTTAAAATAAACTACATTTATTACAAATGTTACGATGTGTATACATGTCTTGATATCAATATACTTCCAAATAAAAAAAAAGGTTCCTGGTTAAACCAGGAAATATTGTCTTTGACAAAATTTAAAGATTAATTGGTTTTGAAAAGACAGTTTACAATTGTCACAAAGAAAACTAGGTTGAAATTCATGATATTTTCAAGAATATAGGACATTTTGTATGTAAAATATGAATGTAAGGTATATGTTCTTTTCACGATCTATTCGTTTTAATAGAAAACCTGATAATTATCAGTATTAGTTTGAAAACCCACAAATAATACAAGTGTTAATCATTGATTGATTGATTGGTTTTTTTTCTTTACGTCCGGTATTAAATGTTTCATGCATATTGAGAAGAATTCAAGTGTATACAAATCTGATCTGCCGAGAGTCTCAGGAAAGACTAACAAAATAGGATTAGAATATACTTACCCCTTCTCGTCCAATGAAAAGTCATATTCTTCCCTCTAATTGTCATAGTACATGGCTTTCCATGCACTATGACAATGCTATACATGAATGACTTTTTGTAGATTAATTATGTGAGTGAACTCTTAGTAACTGCACTAACGAAGTGTACAGTCCCCTATGGCATTTTGCATGGGATAATATATATCTCCTACTAATTAAAGATGAAAGAGAAAAGATTTAAAATGAAGTGAATGTAAAACATATGTAATGATCAAAAATTGAAATAGGGGTGAAGATGAAGGTAAAATAATATTTATATAATTCATATAACTGATATTTGAGTGAATTACTTTTTTTCTTTCAAGAAAAGAATGCCAGACTGCTTATATATAAAGCAAAAGTTTTTTTTCGAAACAAACAATACATGTTCATTTATCATTAAAAAGTAAGCATCTAGTGTTGAATGGTCTGATTTCTGATATCTATCCAAGGAGTTTTATAATTAAAAACGAAATCAAATTTGAAAAAGGGATTTCTTTAGCATCGTACATTAAAAAAAAGATGTATAAGTATTAAAATTTTAACCGGAAGCAGAATAAAAACAATTTATCCTTTTGGTCTTCACAGACTATGTCATTGCTATTATATTCCATTCATTGAAATGATCATTACCTATCGTTCTATGTTTTACATTCACTCATTATAAAAAGTGGACTCTTATTTAAGTTTGAATATTAAAATGGTGAAGGATAATTTTGTAAGGTCACGCGAAAGTGTGAATATGTTCTAAATTGGCCATACAATACTCGGTCATGTTTAATGAATATTTAATTACAGACAAGACAAATGTAATGCAAACTTTCAACCAACTAAAACGTTATCAATAAATCATTGGTTTATTTGTCAATTGCTTTTTTTCTGACTTATAACCAGGTTCTAATCATGTTGTTCTAAACTCTAAGATTGGTGCACCTTTTAATGGCAATAAACATGAAGGATCAAAGAGAAAATCTTATTACAACTGTATTTGACATAAAACATGAAGGATAAGTTTGGAAGTGGAAATACAAAAAATATTAACAATTGGCTTTAGGTTCGACTGCTCTGGTTAGACACTTTTATTTAAGAGCTCCCTTAACTATGTATGTATTTAATGATTTATTGATTTTTGATGTTTTAACTCAACTTGCAGCACTATTGAATATCATTCTGGTATGAAGCGTATATATGAGCAATTTTTTTTTAAATACGACTGCAGGCTTATTGCATTAATATTTGGTTTATATGAGTATTTTTTTCATACAAGTCCGGAAGACAATAACTTACTTAATTTTCTGTACTGACTTTTATGATAAATCATACATTAATAAGGCAGAACACATTATCATAGTTGATAATACATGTCTGTTTATAAATTGATTGATCAGTTATATAGTATTAGGTTTATTATTACACTGTTGTCAATAAATTAAAAAAATAACCACTTCCATATATATAAATTAAAAGGAAAAAAGTAGAAAGATAAATCTGCATTCATCAAAAAAATAACAATAAAAAAAGAATCGTTTCTAAATTCGGTCAGTGTATATAGGCACATCAATGTTTTTGAAGACCGTGTGTTGCTTTCTGTATGTTTTTGTTGTTGTTGTCCTGTCATTGAAGTACACCCAGAGTCTCGTCTAATTAAAAATCGATAAACAAACTACAATATGTTGAAGTTGTAAACAAAGATATAAGGAAATAATGGGCTATAACCGAAATGATTTTTAAAGCTTTACAAACCATTGAACCGTGCCATAGGGTATTGTAATATAAAATTCTTTACTAATAACACAAACATTTTCTGATATTAAAAAAATACATATACCTTATCATTCAAGCCAGTGCTCCAGCAATGAATAATGGAGAAACGAAACCTCCAAGGTCAAACAACCCACAAGTTGAAGAAAACAAAATAAACAGGCTCCAGCGATGACTAGTGGAGAAACGAGAACTCCAAGGTCAAACAACCCGCAAGTTGGAGTTAACAAAGTAAACAGGCTCCAACAATGACTAATGGAGAAACGTAACCTTCAAAGTCAAACAAGCCACAAGTTGAAGTAAACAAAATAAACAGGTTCCAGCGATGAATAATGGAGAAAGAAAACCTCCAGTCAAACAACCCACAAGTGGAAGTAAACAAAACAAAAACAGGCTCCAGCAATGACTAATGGAGAAACGAAAACTCCAAGGTCAAACAACCCGCAAGTTGGGGAAAACAAAATAACAGGCTCCAGCAATGACTAATGGAGAAACGAAACCTTCAAAGTCAAACAAGCCACAAGTTGAAGTAAAAAAAATAAACTCCAGCAATGACTAATGGAGAAACGAAACCTTCAAAGTCAAACAAGCCACATGTTGAGGTAAACAAAATAAACAGGTTGGGACTACTCCATTATTGTCTTATAATTACAAAACATGGGGATGTCATTAATTTATGATATTTTCAAGAACATAGTACATTTTGTATACAAAATATGAAAATAATAAGAAAAAAAGCCGACATTTATCGGTATTCGTTTGAAATCCACAAATATTCATAAATAATACATGTGTAAATCTTTGATTGATTGATTGTTGTTTTCTTTGAGTCCAATAGTAAATATTTCATGAAAATTGAGAAGAATTCAAGTGTATATAAATGTTGTCTGCCGAGAGGCTCAATACAGACTAACAACATAGACTTGTTAATAAATAATAGAAGATGCGGTATGAGTTTCAATGAGACTACTCTACACCCAAACCACATTTAAATCCATATAACATAAACAACAAAAACCTTGCAGGAAACAGCAACAACAGACAGGAAAAATGTAGTGCAAACTTTCAACCACCTAAATCACTGGTTCATTTGTCAATGTTTTTCCCTTTATAACCAGATTTAATCATGTCGTTCTAAAATCTAAGATTGGTTTACCTTTTAATGATAGTAAACACGAAAGGATCAGATAGAAAATCATAGTACAACTGTGTTTGACACAAAACATGTAGGATATATTTTAAAGTGGAAATACAAAAAATATTGACAATTGCCTTTAGATTCGACTGCTCTGGTTTTCGTTAAGTGCTTCCTTAACTTTGTATGTATTTAATGAATTTTTGATTTTTTATGTTTTAACTCAACTTGCAGCACAATTGAATATCCATCTGGTATGACGAGTATACATGATCAAGCTTATTTTAGAATAAAACTGCAGGCTTATTGCATTAATATTTCGTTTATAAGAGTATTTGTTAATACAAGTCCGGAAGACAATAACTTCCTTATTTTTCTCTACAGAATTTTATGATAATGTATGTTAAATGAATATTTAATTGATAAATCATACATCAATAAGGCAGAATACTTTATCATAGTTGATAATACATATCTGTTTATAAATTGGTTGATCAGTTTGATAGCATTAGGTTTAATATTACACTGTTAAATCAAGAAAACTATTTTATCATATTTAAAAAAAAAAAAGGAAAAAATAAAAAAAATAACTCGGCATTCGTCATGAAAATAACAATACTCGACCAACAAACATAAATCATGTCATATACGTCATATACTAGTATAATATGTATAATTTTATTTAATTTGAAAACAACTTAAAAAAAAGGTTATTGCAAAAATTTAGAAAAAAAATATATCAATACAACATCCTTTTTTTTGAAAATATGTATCGCTTCTGTATATAAAAAAAAAACCAAAAGGTTGTTTCCGATTCAAGTCGTAATGAAAATATCCTGAACAGAAAACTCATAAAATTGTTACAATCATCTGTTCAGAATCTGATTGAATGACATTTCGTTGTCCAATAATAAGATATATTCTATCATTCCTCGCATAAGTTAGCTTCGGACATGTCGACAAGAAGGCACATATATTGTTATAAACAGGAATAACATTCTAGGCAATTTACCGTTCAAAGTTCAAAGATTATCCTACCAAACAGATATTTTGTAATATTTAAGGAGAGAAAACCTCTATAAAACGTATCCAGAGCACTTCAACTAACATGTTCTGGCGTTATGTCACGTAACAGATTACATTTTATCAAAACATTATGTCGATACAAGTAACTCTACCGGTTTCTGCTGATTTTCGATGAAAGACAAGGGAGGGTAAAATTGATAGACAGGATCTTGACGTTAGAACTGAATCTTAATATGGCTGCTTATGGACCTAGGACACCATACCTTAAGACCCCTTGGTCTCTTTGACTTATGGTTTCACAGTAACATCTACATACCACACTAAGTAAATAGGGAAATAACAAGGACTTGTAATTTGAAATAAAAAAGATCATTCATCCTCAGAATGTTGACAAAAAAATTAAACGATATCTTTTATGATTTCTGAGAAGAAGCAATACCAAGAAAAATAATGCAATGTACGTAGAAATAACTCCTCTGTTAAAGAAAAAGTGTTCGGTTATACATGATAAGTTTCTATTTGATTTCATTTTCTTATTGACGTGTTCCGAATGAAAATGTCAGAGGTGGAGGAAGAACAAAACAAAAGGCAGAACAAAAACAAAAGTTTGTTTTATAATTATAGAGCTCAGAAGTTATCTATGGCAAGAGGAAAGTATAAATCCAGTAGAAGTATTTTCATAGAAGACTAGGAAACATGAAATCACAATTTGAAGATGAACTCATTATCAGATGGTTTGGAACGGTTCTGAAAATCAGTCACTGTTGACCTTCACCGTGTGATTTTCGAAAATTTCAAGCTGATAACTGATGTCCGAAGGGTAGGAATGCTCTAATAGAATATTTGACCCAAGTAGTTTTGGGCTGATGAGAATTGTAGGTAATTAGTGAAAAAAAAATTAAATAGGCAAAGAGTGATTATGTTTGACGCGAGAGATGACAATTGTTAGTATGGTAGTATGGTTTATAGACAAACACGTGCACTGACTCATCTTGTAGATTGAACATGACATATAAGGCTGATTATATATATTATTTACGTTATGACCAAGATAAACAAGTTTTATACTCATTCTTGTAAGTCCTGCTCTACCCATTATTGTTAACATACAAACATTTAGCTGTTTAAAGTCGAAAAAAAATCATCATTTTAGGCTGCTATTTGACCTAAATTATCAAAAGTTAGAAACATTAAGTTACACAAGAAATAAAGACTTCGATGAATTGTGCGTTTCTTATTACAGATTTAGAGATATTTCCCACCAATGCTGTTATTTTATTTATGGCGGCCATGTTGTTTGATAGAACTCTTAAAATAAATTTACTTTTTGTTCACATTTTAATTGCAAATTTCTTTGCAGTTATACAACGTACTCCATCTACTGAAGTTAGCCGAGTATCCCTATTTATACTGCACTCGTTCTATTTGAGTAGTAAAAATGCTTTGACTGTATATGTCTATGTCATATACAGTCACTGACCTGATATCACTTTTTCTCATGAATATTTAAATAGAAGTTGCCAAAACTATATTTAATTATGCAAACGACCTCTTCAACCTGTTCTTGTTTCCCATGTAGAACGACTCAAACTCATTTCTTTTACAATATTCGGAAAAACGTATTTCACTTGTTAATATTTTTTGTTTGTAAACTTTAAATCATTAATTTTCATACATATTTATGATATTTTAGTCCATACTTAAACAAATTCGTTCACCATCGTTTGGTTTTATCAGGTAATGTACATTTCATTGTGTTGTACATCTCTACGCCTGGTATGAGGCCTTTTTAAAGAGGGATTTTCCGCAATATTTAAATCAAATAAATAACATAAACACATTCAACAACAATTAAAAATATTTTTTTCTAGATTGCAGTATAAAGACAATTATAGTGCATCGACTTGATATATCAAAAATATAAGGATTCGGCCCGAAACGGGGAAAAGCTCGAAAGAGCCTTGCATTTCCCAGTTTCTTAGCCTCATCCTTATATCGTTGATATGTCATGTCAATGCACTATTGATGTCTATAGATTAGTCGCTCGCTATAACAGGTAATTATCCAGTAAGTTCATAAGTATACGTTACGGTAGCTAGGTTTGTAAATTCACTTACTTAGATATTCATTCATATTTATATAAGCTATTTATAGTATCTAAACGAGGTACTGTGTATCATAATTATCAAAATAAGAGACAAAAAGGAAACAATGCTACAACAGTTGTTGTTTAAAGTCAACGATATGCTTATGTCTTACTCACTACTTGGTGATGACATCTTACAATCAGTTTCAACTACATCATTCTAATGACATGAATGATAAGCTATATGATAAAATCTAGAATTGATCAAAAAGGGTTATTATTCGATGTATACATAAAAGTACAAAAATAATAATTAGACAATTAATTGTTTTAAGATAAGTTCTTAATTATTTAAAAAAAAAACAGATATTTTTTTGGTTATTTACAATTTGAATGGCAAATTCATTGAAATAAACTGTCTGATTAATTCCAATAAGTCATAAAAAGAATTGCAACATAATTCAATTCTAATAAAACCAATATAGATTAGACAGATTTAGACATTTAATGGTTTCAATTTTACCCAGTTATCTGGTCTCTGACGCTTGTGATTTTCAGGATTTTGCAAAACTTCTTGCATTTCCCCTACACGGTATGTTAGTTAGTTTGTTGGGGATCCTATGTATGATTATGACCAAAGTATCATAAGAAGTTTGATGTAAATTGCTGTATGTTAACATTTCAAAACATATTTAAATTAACAATTGATAGCAAAGAACGTACAACGCACACCAAGTGATGGCAATAGACTCGATGTCAATAAAACTACAATTAATGTTAGCTAAAACAGATACTGTTACATATAAAAACATATGGCATTGATTGTGGTCATTGTTATTAACTAAAAAAAAACGGGAGATAAATAACTTTACATCTATTGTTGTTTATAATGTTGGTGTTTCCGCAAATCTAGCATTCTGACAACCGTATGGCAAAGTTCACCTAAATATTGATTATTTCAACGGAAGAACATTTTCTTTATATGAATTAACAAAAGTAAAAGTTAGTTTTCTTACCCTTTCCAACTGTTGAAATAACGCATACCAAACAACTATCAAAACTGGGACATTATTTTCGCATTGTCTGTTATGAAACACTGATAAAAAATATCAGAGTTTATTCTGGTACGTTTCCCATGCATTCTTCTTGATAGATCACCATGTTTGTTTTACATGTTCTAATTTTTGAAACCTTCAAACAAACTTTTTTTAAATGAAATAATATTTAGTTTACAAAATACCTTTATACTTAGAAGCATACAATTCTGGGCATGTTATTGTTATTTAAGTTTTACAGAACTATCTATAATAATTTATATTGACATTGAACTTTGCATTTCAAGCGACAATGGGACAGGTTACAAATGTAGAGTGAAAAAGTGCAAACAAACGTATCTTCGCTTGCTAATAAAACTCTTATATGTTTGCACATTTTCAACAAGGGCATGAACTCGCAACAATCGTCCTGTACATTGTAATAATGACATTGATCATAGCATAGCTCGGATTCATTGCCCGACTTTGGTTATACTTTTTTTTCGTTTTGGTTTATTTCCTATTCATATTTTGAACGAGGTTTAGATTTTCAAATAGATTGGCCTCTAGCATCACTAAAGAGCCATTTATTGTCGAAGTGTGCACTTTGTGCAGTACAATTTGTACCATGAATGTTACTGATGTGGTATTCATAATAAAATAGATTGATAAAATATTTATTTGGATACTGACACAAATCAACATTATCATTATTGGTAACAAGGGACATAATCTATGATATCATGTTTACATGAATCAAGTCGTGTTCACATTGATGTAAAGTAATAGTGTCCTCAACTCGGAAACTAAACTCTTATATAATGCACGGTCCCATTGGTAATAAGTAATGTTTACATGTTATTTAATACAGACGTTACGTACGGTGTTGGTACCAATATACGTTTCACGACGGTATCAACAAAAAGTTCATTTTGACGTTATTAAAAAGAACGTTTCAAGCATGCAAACTAATCTAGATAGTCGAATCAAAAAATATTTTGGCCGATGTTTGTTTGAAACAAATAAATACAGGGAAGTCAAACTTTACACATAAATATTTTTTAACATTGATTCAAGTGAATATTACTTTCGATCACCCCACCCCACCCCAGTAATTCCTGCAAAGCTTTACAAGTTCGAGATGAGCCACTCAATTACTCCTGTGATGAGCATGCTTCCGAATTATCAGAATGTGTGTCTTCGCTTATTTCAATATTGCCATGTCCGTTGTTAATATGATGACAGATAAATCTAACTGCTTGTGACGGTACCATTGCTAATTTATTTTTTATCAGCTTGTATTGAAATCAATCATCGTTAACTTCATCGAAGTAGAAACCTTTAATTACAGATGAATCAGCAGGAAAAGTATTTCCCCAGTAATCAGTGGTGTTTTGTGCAGTTTTAATTGTTCCCTAGTGCACGACAACAGATAGTAATCTGCACTTACATCGTCAGTATATAGGGCAACTATTGCACCTTTTTGTATTAAATTGGGCAATTCCACATTTTCTAGTATATCCGAAATCGAGCCTTCCTTATCCAACTTCAATTTAATTAAATTTGGGGGTTCGGCTAAACTGCTACAAGCATTATTTCCTCCGTTCATACATGTTTCACATGTATAACGCGATAAGTTTCTTTTTCTTATTTTATAAACGTTATTCGTTGATTG
This sequence comes from Mytilus edulis, assembly GCF_963676685.1. Classification (NCBI taxonomy): domain Eukaryota; kingdom Metazoa; phylum Mollusca; class Bivalvia; order Mytilida; family Mytilidae; genus Mytilus; species Mytilus edulis. The sequence goes on along the minus strand of NC_092347.1, from coordinate 89,062,648 downwards.
TACTTGATGTAGTTTTCTTACATTTTGTATAGGTTTGAATAGGCGATTTGTATTTCTTGCTTGGCACATTATCTATGTATTCAAACAGCCGGCGTTTTACACAACCAGTCGACCTTTTTCGGATTTAATAACTTTATCAATTGAAAACATGTATAAATCATGTGCATTTTGTATTACAGCTTTTCCTTGGATCACGGCGAAATCGGCCTGATTCTTGAGTCCTCCTTGCATGAGATGTTTCAAAAACATTTCTAACAATACAATATCCAAAATCTTTTTGGGCAAACGACAAATTCCCAAGGCAATGGCACGACTTATATATTAAGATGCGCAACTGTCAGTAAACTTTTTTTTCTCTGAATTTCATAAGTAAAAGTTATGGTCGTGAGAAAGATCGGGACTAATCGTGAAAAAATGTTCTTCTACCAACCCCGTGTCCTCATTCAAATTTTCACCGCTTGGTATGCGGTGACGATAAAGTATTGTCACGTGTAGAGAATTTTCTGCTCTTTGTAAATAATTCGATTGTAATCCACATTCTGATGATTTACATTTTGATAAATTGTTTGACATATTTTCTTAAATTGGTGACTCTATAAAACTCTTGCATATTGATCGACTTCATCAAGTGGATAGTGTCGTAATATTAGTACCATAATTTTTGATTCGGAACATATTAGTAACATAATGCTTGATTCGGAGCATATAAGTACCATAGTTCTTGATTCGGAGCATATTGTTGCATTTGATTATTGTTCTTTATTATTTGAATGTATATTCTGCTTTATTATTATTCTTAAATTTTGTACAGGTTAAAACCATTTTTAAGCAATATTTTGTACATGTTATAACATGTACGAGGCACTTTTGTACATGTTATAACTTGTATTTTGGCATTGTACAAATTATAACATGGACAATATTTTTGTACATGTTATAACCTGTACAAAATTGTAACTTGTACACGACATATACATCATATATAATAAATGATTTCGATACCACGTCATCGTTCACAATGATAAATTTTACGATTTTACCATCAAATGACAAATTGATCTGATATCCGCTTAGCTATATTTTATACAAAAGACAGTTTGGTGGCCATTTTTTATCCGGCCGCCAAAATGTGTTTTTAACTGGGTTCATTTTCAAAAATCACAATTAGCATGACAACCTTAACTGTGAAAAATTTCATGCTTTCAACCCTGAAATAATCAATTGTTCTGATATCTGTTGGAAACTTCATGTACTTGGTTTTTTCATTAAGTATGAATAATACAAGTATAATTATAAACACATTCACAATAAGGATTCAGAAACAAGCAACAAGTGCTTATATTAATCCGTCTTCTTGAAGTTTCTGTCAAGTATTTTATTTCAAATAATATACATATATTAAAAGATGAAGTTAACCTTAGTAACGCTTCTTAAATGAATGTGCGTATTTGTAATACATAGTTTTGCGCAAAAGTAATGCTCCGAAAAAGCTTTAACTTCTAAATGCATATGATTAAATTGTGTTACAGATTTTCAAATCAATATGCAGCAAATAATCAATTTCGAGATTAAAATGTTTTATCCTGCAATCAGCCATTTATTGTACAAATAACAGGTTTACAAATAAATTTTTGCTTTATTTGTACATGTACGAATAAAGTCTCCTGTTACCCCGCTTCCATGTTGAGCACGGAGTAATGTGGATTTTTCTTTTCGCAAACTAGTTCATTTTTTGGGGTCCTCTCCGCAGTCCGCGTTTAAACTGTTGATTTCATTGAAAAATTAGAGACAATGATTCACATTTAACAACGAAAGCTTTAAGTGTTGGATGTAAATTTCAGGATAAAAACAATATATGTACATTGCCGAAAGATATATAATTTATTTGTACTCGCTACGAAACAGGAGAAAAGCTCGACAGAGCCTCGCTTTTCGTCCTGTTTCTAATGTAAACTGGAATCCGCTTGTATTCGCTACAGTCTATGAACAAAGTGTAGTAGTCAGCCGAGAACCAGCTTATTTCTAAAGCTCATACAAATTAATTTTATATTTTCCGACAATGTACATATATTGTATATATATATCAGTGTAATAAGAACCTTTCGCACTATTTGATTAGAAAAATGCGTTTCTAAACTTTGTATCAGTTTTCCTGGAGTATATCAACAATAATAGAAAAGAAAACATGTGAACTATTCATCTATAAAGGCAACAGTAGTATACCGCTGTTCCAAGACCTAAAATCAGTATATGCACAGCATGACCTTCAACGCGAAGAGTAACCTTGATATGCAGTCGTCCAACGCTATATTATGTCACGTATGGTTAAATGATGTTTAAATGCTTAGACATTTCAATATCTCATCGCTTCAATTTGAAAGCAGCAGCATCGAAAAATAGCATTTATAGAATAAGTAATCGAAGAATTAAGATAAATGAAAAAATCACCTTAATTGAAATGTATGCTTTTAAATACAAATATGAAATATGAAAATCATTTTTGGGGTTTTTTTTTCGGTACTTTTTTACCATTTATTCTGTTCAAAGTCAAAATTTTCTGACATCTTTTGTTATTCAAAATGTTAGCCTTGTAAAACTTCAAATGTTGACATCGATAAGACACGTGCATCAAACATGTTAGAACTATTGTTGTTAAATAATTCTTATTTTTTATTCCTTAGAAATAAAAATCTTTAATATAAAGGTGAAGTGAACATGAATATACGCAGTGGTTAATTTTTACTTCCTTAAAATACAAAACAAAATATTTGATTTATCACCAAATATGTTAATCTCTGTCAAATTAGTGTCATAATTCAATTTAGAAATCTGTAACACAATTTGACGTCACATTGATTAATCATGTCATAATTGTCAACTTTTATAAATGATTAGCTTCACACTATCTTAGGTCAGAGACCGACTTTACAGGTCATGTTTTTTCTTAATAAGGTAAATGAAAACATTCTTGGAGGATAGTTTTTTCCAGCAGTACCAAATGTCTTTACAACAAAACTCATCTTCAAAACAGTTTTTGTAAAAAAAAAATACATTAATATTCAATTATAGGAAGGGAGAATAAAATTATATAAGAATAGATCAAAATATTCATAGACATGTAAATGTGTAGATTTACAAACGGAATGCATGTATTTAAATTAATTTCAATATATGTTTAAACATATCATTTGATATCTTTGATTAGTTAATTAGTACGATTGTTTTTAGATATATGAAGATGTAGTATATAATTAAAGGCAACAGAAGTATACCGATGTTCAAAACTCATAAATCGTAGTAGTCTCAGATCGTAGGAAAAAAACCAATCCGGATCACAAACCAAAACCGAGGGAAACAGCTATTGTTCTGAACATTAAAAAAAGATTTTATGTAACTGTTCGGATATTTTTTAGAATTATTCATATACAAAAACACTTTCGTAATAAGTGTTTGGTCTTAAATGTTAAAAATGATATATGTCTTACAAATAATAAGGTGGTTTGTTCTCTATTTATATGATAACTTATGTTTTACTAACAAGTTATGTAAATAAGATTTTGACGCCGATCCCAATATGACCTCCAGTGGAAATTTTTTTCAAAAGCACACGCGTTTTTATGGAAATTGCGAACATATATATGCGGCGAGTCACTTCTTTTTTTATTTAATTAAAATTTTTTAGCATTTGCAATGGCTTAGTTTCTTATGTATCACTATTATGTATGTTACAAAGAAACTAGAATGGCTCTTATTCATCAAAGCATGTACACTCATTAATCTTTTTTTTAATCAGATTTGTTTAGGAACTTTCCGTTTTGAAATTTCCTCGGAGTTCAGTATTTTTGTGATTTTACTTTTTGCTACAGGTTTTCGTCAACAATATTTCGAATACGTTCAAACGTTATGGTCCCTCAATCATCTATTGGGTGCAAAGTTAACTTATCACTCTTATATTTCTTTTCAGAGTTTGATAAATAAAGGCAACAGTAGTATACCGCTGTTCGAGAACATTCATGTCAGCAATTGTTATAAGTATGAATCAGTTATATCGAAGCCAAGTTGAAAATTGTAAGCGATATTTGAATATATTTTTGAATGCTTTGCGCCTAGAAATTGAAATAAATCATTTCTTATTGGGGATTAGTAAAATTAATGTCAAAGATTATAACGTCTAATCAGCATTACCGTGCACGTGATCCGTCAATATCCTCATCGCGATTTGTCAAAGTATAACAGCGTGATTCCTTGAGTACAACAGTGTGACTCGTTAGAGTGCAACAGAGTGACTCGTTAGAGTACAACAGTGTGACTCGTTATTAGAGTAAAACAGCGTGATTCGTCAGAGTACAACAGCGTGATCCGTCAGACTCAGTGTGACTCGTTAGAGTACAACAGTGTGACTCGTTATTAGAGTAAAACAGCGTGATTTTTCAGAGTACAACAGTGTGACTCGTTAGATTACAACAGCGTGATTTATCAAACAATAACAGCGTGATCCGGCAGAGTACAACAGCGTGATTCGTCAAAGTATTACAGCATGATCCGTCAAGTTATAACAGCGTGTTCCGTAAAGTTATAATTGCGTGATCCGTCACGGTACAACAGCGTTATTCTTCAGAGTATGACAGCGTGATTCGTCTTAATTCAACAGCGTGATTCGTCTGAATACAACAACGTGATTCGTCTGAATACAACAGCGTGATTCGTCTGAGTATAGCAGCGTGATTCGTCAAGTTATAGCACCGTGATCAGTCAGAGTACAACAGCGTGATTCGTCAGAGCACAACAGCGTCATTCGTCTGCGTACAACAGCGTGATTCGTCTGAATACAACAGCGTGATTTGTCTTAGAAAAGAGCACCATTCGTCTGAGTACAACAGCGATATTCGTAAAGTTAAAGCACTGTGATCCGTCAGTGTTCAGCAGCGTGATACGTCAGAGTACAGCAGCACGATTCGTCTGAATACAACAGCGTGATTTGTCAAGTAATTGCACCGTGAAACGTCAGTGTACAACAGCGTGATTCGTCTGAGTACAACAGCGTGATTCGTCTGAGTACAACATCGTGATTCGTCTGAATACAACAGCGTGATTTGTCTTAGAAAAGAGCGCCATTCGTCTGAGTACAACAGCGATATTCGTAAAGTTATAGCACTGTGATCCGTCAGTATACAACAGCGATATTCGTCAGAGTACAACAACGTGATTCGTCAAGTTATAGCACTGTGATCCATCAGTGTACAACAGCGTGATTCGTCAAGTTATAGCACTGTGAACCGTCAGTGTACAACAGTGTGATTCGTCAGAGTACAACAGGGTGATTCGTCAAGTTAAACACCGTGAACCATCAGTGTACAACAGCGTGATTCGACTGAATACAAGAGCGTGTTTCGTCAAGTGATAGCACTGTGATCCGTCAGTGTACAACAGCGTGATTCGTCAGTGTACAACAGCGTGATTCGTCAGTGTACAACGGCGTGATTCTTCTGAGTACAACAGCATGGTTCGTCAAGTTATATCACCGTGAACCGTCATTGTACAACAGCGTGATTCGTTAAATCATAGCACCGTGAACCGTCAGTGTACAAAAGCGTGATTCGTCAGACTACAACAGCATTATTCGTCAGAGTATATCAGCGTGATCCGTCAGAGTACAACAGCGTGATCCGTCAGAGTAAAACAGCATGAGTCGTCTGAGTACAACAGTGTAAATCGTCAAGTTATAACAGCGTGATCCGTTTGAGTACAACAGCGCGATTCGTCAAGTTAAAGCAGCGTGATTTATCAAATTTAATACAGCGTGATTCGTCAAGTCATAGCAACGTGATCCGTCAGAACACAACAGCGTGATTTGTCAAGTTATAATAGCGTGATACATGAGAGTACAACAGCGTGATCTATCAGAGAAAAAAGCTTGATCCGTCAGAGTACAGCAGTGTGATCCGTCAGTATACAACATTGTGATCTGTCAGTGTACAACAGCGTGATTCATCTGAGTACAACAGCGTGATTCTTCTGAGTACAACATTGTTATCCGTCAAAGTATTACAGCATGATTCGTCAAGTTATAGCAGCGTCATCCGTCAGAGTACATCAGTTTGATTCGCTTAAGTATTACAGCGTATTTCGTCAAAGTATCACTGGTACAGTGTGATTCGTCAAACTAACAAAATTATTCGCAAGAGGTCTTTTTTATTAATCATTATCGTTAATGACCAAATAAACTCATCATAGATACCAGGATTGCAATTTTGTATACCAACGTTCGTGAAATTGAAGGAAGTTTTCTTTTCAATTTTTCATTAAGAAAGTGACATCTAAATTTCTGATCTAGACATAATCACGTAACCTTTTTGAATTTACCAGTATTCTTAACTACAAGAGCATTACACTTTACTAGTAGCCGACAACATCTGTTACTTCATATGTAAAATATAACTTTTTTTATAAGTCACTGTATACATATTTAAATGTCACTGATTACATCTGCGCGTTTGTATGTTCATATTATTCTGTATATATATATATATATATATATATATATATATATAAACAAGATGTGGTATAATTTCCATTGAGACCAGATGACACAGACATTTACAAATATAGGAAACTGTACGGCCTTCAACAATGAGCAAAGCTCATACTGCATAGTCAGCTATAATAGGCCCCAAAATGACAAATGTAAAACAATTTAAACGGGAAAACTAACGGCCTAAACATGCTTATTATTGCATCTAAGGCATTTAGGAGAAAATAGGAAATATGAACTTGACTATAGAATAACAAATCTTTATTGGTTCAAACGGGAGAGACATTTTATTTTATTTCACGGCACAAATTCTACTGTCCTTCACAAAGACGCTTGATCATATTTGCACTGTCTTAAATACGGATGGTTGTTTTTTTTACATGGAGTCATAGTTCAAATACCTTCATTTTAAAATTCAAAAGAAAATGATATTATAAAATTTGGTATAATAATAGTGCTACCCATCGAAAAAAGACATTCTCAACCGATGCGAAGCCATTTTGAAAAAGTAAATGTCATACCTGGAAGTCACTCTAAATAAGACCGTCTGAATAATTTTTCAATGACGAAGATGGATTTTTTTTCAATAATTCAGGAACGAAATAAATTCTTATATGGTCGTCTTGGTGTTCGTATATATTTTCATTACAAAAGTTGAAAATTAGCTTTCAACCTTGATTAACTATACTATCCAATCACTACAAAAGTCAAAAAGTCTGAAAAGACCAGTTTTTGTCTTGATTTGCATGAACTTTTACTCGACATTCTCCAAAAGTATGACTTGTGTCTTAATTTTTCTTGACAAATTCTCATTTATATCAAATTTGTATGAAATATACTCGACATATTCTTGACATTCTGAATATAGTCTGAACATTTCTTGACATATTCTTGACATTTGAATACTGTCTTGAAATTTCTCGACATATTCTCGACATTCTTATTTTTTCTCAGTATGGCTTGACATATTCTGAACATTTTGAATTGTGTCTTAAATTTACTTGACATTTCTGAGTTTTACAAATCATGTCCAATATTCATCATATAACTTTAATCTTTATTTCTCTTTACATAATATACTGTTGTTTTCAGTTACACTTCTTACAACAAAAATGAAAGTTAGACATGTGAAATTTGGTATCTAAATATTTTTACAAATGCATATATGGTATGAAATTTAATGTATAAAATAATTTAAATGTGGGTGTGTTGATTTAAAACAATTTAAATGCGGTTTTTAAAAAAATTACAAATTTTGATTCCTAAAACTCTTATTAATTAAATGATTTTTAAAACCCAATCATACTGTAGACATATTTCATTCTACATTCATAATATTCAAGGTTAATATGGTAAATATTCATTGTACAAAAATGTGGTTTATATAAATAGCAAATTATGATGATATACAAATCATTCATTTAACAGAAGAAACATTTGTGTAATGTCATTTGTTGGAAAATATATAAAGTATTACACATGGACAGGATGTTCCACACCCCAGAATACACGCCACTGTCAAAAAGAAATTACCGATTTACCTGTAATCAGCCATACAACTTATCAGTTGTCGACCATTCCAAAGATTAGAAGAAAATTATTATCTACTCCAGGAATGATAAAAAAAAGTATTCATAATGGGTCCCATCAATGATTTTTTAGAAATCATTGGTCTTATGAAGTGGATCTCAAACAGACATGCATAATATAGATCTAAAAATTTTTTTTCTTTTTAGGAAGGAGTTATCACAAAATTTGTTTGATAACAAATTATAAAATTCAACACTCAAAATTTGTACAAAAAATGTTTATTGGTTGTTCTAAACATGAATAAGGTTTTTAAATCAAGATGAGAACAAATTCTTTGATCTAATCTACACGAAAGCCCTCCCCCCCCCCTTTCTGGTCACATTTTTAAACTGCCTTCTAGACACCTATTTTAGTAAAGCAAAAATCTAAATGCTGTTTGTCAGTTACTTCCAAGTGAAAACAATTAATTATGGTACATTTAATAAAAATAAATCAAAATTAAACTACATGGGGTATTATTCAGGGTATTCCAACTTAGGTGCACAAAAAGGGTATCATACTATACCAAATTAATCCTTGATTCTGCAAAGTTTAGTTTAGCCATAATAAAAGGAGTATATAAATGTAATAGAATGTCATAAACAGGTGCAGAATAACTCCAGACACATTTCAGGCGAAATTTATACTGTTGAGATAGTAACAAGACATATTTAAGACTGTCAAGAATGTGTCGAGACATATTCAGACATTATTTAGAATGTCAAGAATACGTCAAGACACATTCAGACATTATTAAGAATGTCAAGAATATGTCAAGACAGATCGAGACAAATTCAAGACAGTCAAGAATTGGTCGAGACTAATCCAGACTCTTATCAGATGATACAGGAAGTGTCGAGAAATTTTAAGACAATATTCATACTGTCAAGACACTTGTCAAGAAAAATCAAGAACCTTATTAGACAAATCAATACTATGTTCAGAATTTTTAAAAATTATTCATACAAATCAAGAATGTCGAGTAAAAATTCATGCAAATTCAGACAAAAACTGGTCTTTTCAGACTTTTTGACTTTTGTAGTGAATAGATCGGGATGCTTATTTTGTGTAGAGATATTGTGGCGGTTGACACTAGAACATCATTATTGCGTGTGCAATTTTGGTTCTTCGTGCCAATACCGATTACAAAGACTACTTTAGTTGGAAAACTTGTTTCTGGTCCTATATTTTACTTCAAATAAAACAGTTACAAAATAAACACCATATTTTAAAATATCAAACTGATTTTGTATATGAAAGAATCGATTTCATTTGCAAATCCAAAGTGTAGCAAAAGCTTAATGAATGTGGTTGTCTCACCAATCTAGTCAAAGTTTGATCCTGGCATCTTTGATAACTATTTGATCATCAAACTATATAATTATTTTTCAGAGTTATGATGTAGACAATTGTTTTCGTTGTGTAATAATGATTATAAATGTGTGTTATTTTTAAATTGAGTATTGCCTGTACTATGAGTTCGAGTAGGATGGGTCTCTTGAAGACGAAACGCGCGTCTTGCGTACACAATTTTAATCTTAGGATCTGTAAAGAGTGTATTTACACTACGTGGCAAAGTAGTATTCTATTTAACAAAAACTAATTCTGTATCGGGTAGATCTGTGTGGATAGTTACCGTTAAGTCCCAACACATTAGTACGAAACAATGATAGCACTACGGGAAAAATATTTTAAGTTCGATGTAAAAAATCTTCGGGATACAGGTGTGATTTTACGCTTTGTACGTATCATGTCAAATGTACGTATCAGCTGTGAATTTGCAATACTTCCGCTGTGTACCATGTCAAATCTACATAATTTGTTTAAGAACATGCATATCGATTTGAAGTACATACACAAATGTATATGATGTGCACAGTTTATATAACAATTTTTTAAATTTCCTTAACTTTCCAGAGTAAAAATGAGAATGCTTCCACTACTTAACATTCCTCTATATATAACCTGTAAGTAAATATCGATAGGTAGTTTACATTTCGTTTTGGTCTTCACGAAATTCGCTGCTACATAACTGCGCAGATCAATATATATATCACTATGCGTGTTAGTTTAGACGATTCATATATACTTTCTTATAAATATAAATTATAAATTCGTTTAACTTCTGACAATTTATATTGTTCAACATGACAACTTTTGATCATAATGTAAGTGCGCAATGAAAATACAATGTAAGGAGGCCCTTTTTAGTAACTAAATTATCAACCAATTGTTTTATCATGTTCCTTACAGTTTTAATTGTTTTTGGAACGTTTGAATGCTTAAAGCTAGGTTCACACTGCTGATCAGATCAACTCGATGATCCCGATTGTCCAAATTTCCACGACCAATCGTGACCAAATTCATGATCGGGCCTGTTTACGACTTCTACCCGACTTCTGTCCGACTGTACACGACCGTAACCCGACCATTAACGACTCCATCACGACTCAAACCCGACCAATAATTGAATACATATTCGATATTCCGACCAATTGACGATCTCTACACGATCTTTACTCGACTAGCTGGACCAAATCAACTATACTCGATCTCAGTCTGATCTCTGCAAGACCAGATCGAGTTGGTCGTATAGGAGTCGTAGGGATAGTCTGGCATCGGTCGGGTATGTACAATTTCAGTTTAAAACATCTGATTTTTTTAAGATAACGCGCTGCAGCGGAGGAGGCATTAAATGACCCTTGTCCATCCGTAAGTACGTATACGTACGGCCCAACAATTAGTTTCCGTTCTCTAATTTTATTTTGCCTCCACCAAGTTTTATAAAACGCAATACCATAAAACACAGATCAAGTGCGAATTGGGGTAGTGTAAGGTTTACCGTTCTTGAGTAATGACTCTTTATAACGTTATATGCAAGCTGGGGCATTATCTGTGTCGATCCAATGGACACGTTCCCCGTTTGTTTGGTTAGATTCAGTAGTTAACAGAAGGTCTGAGTAAAATCATATATTTAAAATATCTCCATGGAAATAAAGCAGTTGGATTGTTTGGCAAGGTGGTTAGAGCTTAGATAGACAGATTAATAGCTGTGACGGAGCATGAAGAGCGCGTAGAAAACAAACAAAAAGGGGTAGACAGCAAAGGGTGCCAAAAAATCTAGATAATACAGTGGCTAAAAAGGCGACCACTGTGTGGGCAGTATAAATAGTAATCACAAAAATACTGAACTCCAAGGAAAATTTAATCGGAAAGTCCCTAATCAAATTGCAAAAAAAAAGTATGAGAGACATGCAGGAGGAAAAATGAGGACCTCAATGGTTATAAAAAACCTCCTGAAAGTAAAGTAGGACGCTGATTTGTTATGGGAGTTACTGCTCTTTTTCCTTCAAAATGAGATTTGTCACTAGATTAGTACTGATGTTAGATAGCAATATTCATAAATATTACCATCCCCTTTTCCTTGCTTTCTTACAAATTAAGCCTACTGTTTGTGTCATATACGTGCGTATGTATGTACATGTAATCAGTATTTTCCATAAATCTTGATACCCAGTTGTTGAATGGTTTAAGATATTTCTTTTTGGTGTATCCATGGCAGCAACCTGCATTTTTTACTAATAATATTGCACAAAGTGGGTAAAGATGTCACATATTTTCCCAAAATTTGGCCAAAAAAAGATGTAGAATTTAAACCCCCATGAGGATACCTTTTCTGAAACTGTTTACAGATATCTATCAAGAATTCAAATAAAAATCATTTGTCTTTCGTCTCATTTTTTTTTTTATAAAATTGTATCAAAAAGCGTATGAAAAAAAGTGTTTGTTAACATTCGACCGTACGGTGACATAAAGTTGTTAATTTCTGTGTCAGTTGGTGGAGAGTTGTCTCATTGGCAACTATACCACATCTTCTTATTTTTACAATACAAAAATTTCTGGACATACGGAAAATACGAAAAGTCAAACAAAAATAGCCCACTAAACAGCTAAAATATTATACTGATGTTTTTAAAAACTAACTTTGAAGGCTACATTAGTCATCAGCTGTTTTTAAAATAATGAATTTTAATGCACAATTACTTTCATATTTGAAAAATCCTCTGGGGCCAAAATGCAGAATCTACTTCCCTTCCGAAACACCTGCGATCATCCCAGGTTTTATTGGGTTTCGTGTTGCTAAGTTTTTAGTTTTTTATGTTGTGTTATGTAGACTTCTGTTTGTTTTACACCTCCTTGCACAAGTACAGACGCGTACTGTAAATGAAGGAATTTGTGTACAGTTAAAAATAAATAGTGACAATATATTTTTGCAGAAGCAAAGTTTTAAGAGTTAATCAAAGCTGCACACATTTTAAGAGAATCGTGTAACAGTCATGTATACTCGTGTATGGCCGAGTAGAGATTGAAGAGTTGTCGAATATTGTCGCATAGAGATCGGGTATTGGTCGAGTTGGTCTGGAATGCAAAACATATAGAAGTCGCAGTGATCATGAAGCGATCGGACATTGGTCGAGTTAATCTTGACCACATATCGTACAGGTTGTCGTTGATCGGGAAATGATCGGATATGAGTCGAGCAAAGATCGAAATGATCAAGTACTGATCGGTAAACTACTTGTATTCCGACCAAACCCAATCTCTACACGATCCTTTCCCGATCAATTCGACCGCTAATCGACGAATTCTCGATCTCTTCTCGAGTGACTGACTTCTCGATCCTTACTCGTATGTTTTTGACATGTCAAAAACTCTCGGGTAGAAAGTCAAATCGATGACGACCAAAGTATACCACCCGAACATTCTTGTCGATTGAGACAGACCAGTCTCCCGATCGCGTAATTTATCTTGATCGAGATTGATCGAGTTGGTCTGATCGGCAGTGTGAAACTAGCTTATATATTGGGCAGTTTGTTGTTTTGTTGAGCTTGTGTTCAAAATTCGTCAACACGTGTACAAACAATTATGTACAGGAACATTAATTCAACACAAAAACATGATGTGTTACGTAATGAATAGAAATCAATGTCAGGCAATTGACCAGAATTAGTCCAACTGTGATTCAAGGAATTTTCAAAACAACAGTGGATTCATTATGTTTTGTGTTGGTTTCGTGGTCACAGGCGAACCAGCGTATTTAAATGTTGAACGAGATACACACTCACTATAGGCATGTACTTATGACTTAATAAAACCATTAAATCACATATTTACGAAAATACAAAGTGTTCTCAATCCACAAAAATTGGTACCCACGAAAATAATTTACTCCACAGTATATCTGACGAGTGAAAAGTCAGATTTGACAACTATGCAAATTGGTGTCGAATAGTGTTCAAATTCTAAGTAGGTTTTTATTTACTTTTAATTCAAAAGAAATGTTTGTGACAAGTTTTTTAATACGTTTTATGAACTTAAATTGTTATCAATTATTTAATACAGGATACTATCACAGAATTTACAACAGCAGACAAAGTCTTTTCTTATGATATTAAAAAAACCAGTAATCATCGAAAACAGGTTACAAAACAGTAGTAGGTAACTAAATCCTTATACAGTGTTACAAGATAGTTTATATTGTAACATTCTTTTGCGAAACAGTTGATGAATAACAAGTTTGTAATTTAATAAGCTGCTTATCAACTGAGACAGTATATGAAGGTCATAAGAATGATTAACAAACATTAGATACGTTAGACCTCGCATCTCAATAATACAAAAGTACATATATATAAATGAAATAATTATCGTATTACTTCTTGATATGTTAATGAGTAGATAACACTTTAGATATAACGGATGTCATAGTTACAATTTAACCATACAAGAATACATTTCGGAATTTTGGTCCTCTATACTCTTCAACTTCTTTTTTGATTTGGCTTTTAACTTTTTTATTCCAGCATCACTGATGAGTTTTTCGTAGACGTACAAAGTATTGAAAAAAGGAAACAGTAGTATATCACTGTTTAATAGTCATAAATCGAGTAAGCGAAAAAAAAATCCATGTCACCACACAAAACTGAAGTAAACACATCAACTATAAGGGGCAAACAACAGAACAACAGAAACACTGAACTGCAACAAAAACAAACGATTACATACATATAAACCTCATATTTGTTACGAGTGTGTTTGTGTTCGTAATTTGTACGTTCGATAAGACTTGATCATTTTAATATTTCAGATTCTCCGAAGCAAAATTGAGACATTTGCCTAGACTTGGGCGATTAGAGTTTGACACATTACATGTATGTAGACATCTGTTATGTTTGAACATAAAAAAAGAAGATGTGGTATGATTGCTAATGAGAAAAGTCTCCAAAAGAGACCAAAATGACACAAAAAATAACAACTATAGGCACCGTACGGCCTTCAACAATGAGAAAAATCCATACCGCAAAGACAGCTATAATAGACCCCGAAATGATAATGTAAAACAATTCAAACGAGAAAACTGACGGCAAAGCGAAGGCTGATTGTTAACCTCTAAATGTCTTGTGTGTGTATTTATGTTTGTGTAAGGTTACTATATGTTTGGCATATATAACATTAATCTTCTTTTATTCCTGGACAGGTCGACAAACTCTTCTTGTTTCCCTTCTCCTTTTTGTAGAAATTATAGATTAAAATGTACCTAGATGATATTATATCCGGTAACATAAGTATCAATATAAAACAATAATATATAAAACGTCTTACCTTTATTTTTTTCTTTAATACACGTGAATACAAGGCCCGAATAAAGAAAACCATGTAACTAAAGTTTGAAATATTGTGTAGTGAATTAAGTAAAAAATCTGGGCCGTTTGTTAACGTAATTTATCGCAACTAAAAATATAATACACTTTGCTTAACATGTCATTCTTGACGTAAACAAACAAATTTACATTATGTTTTTATATTGTGTTGTTAATAGGACTAGGACTTGTTAATGTTACAGAAAATCATAAAAAAAAACAGGGATTAAAGAAATTATATATTTAAATTATGTATGATAATGATGATGGTTCTATCGTTAAATTGTGTTGCTTGTTGATGAAACAGATTTTTTTGTACAGAAATCCATGAAAAACACTTTAATATAATTGTGATGATGCGGATGATGAATGAAAGAATGAATACATGAATAAATAATCCTTATTTCAAGATATTTACATCATAAGCCAAATCTAATTGTCCTGAAGGTGGTAAAACATCTCGTATTTACTAAAAACACAATACGATATACAACATAAGATCGGTAAATCATTTACACACATTAAGTCACGAATTATCATTGATATAGTCATAATTATAAATTAACTGTTTACAAACCTTTGTATTTTTAAATACTCCAGCTTTTCTACCTCAGGAATATATTACCTTAGCATAAAACGTTTAAGAGTTTTTGGCCCTGAATGCTCCTCAACTTCGTACTTTTTAACTTTACTTATCCTAGCGTCACTTATAGAATTAAATAATAATGTAGGAGAGATTTACACATTGAGATGTGTTCTATACAAAAGGAGGTGTAAATCCTTTTTAAGATTTGAAAAAGCTAAATAGCAATATCTTCTTAATATTGATTCATTTATTATGTTCATGGTTTCATTACTTCTCCATCTAAAAAATGTATAATAAAAATAATGAAGAAGTATAATTCAAAATGGGAAAGTCCATTAAAAATAATGGAATAACAACTGCTATATTTTTTTGGCTTGGTACAGACATTTTACGAAGAATATTTCTTGATGTGATGGTGTCTTTAAATCGTTTGTAGAATACAAACTTAGTTTCACTTACCTTTTAGTGAATAACAATAATCAAATATTGGTAAGGTAAATCTGTTAAGATAAGTAGTCATTACGTGCATAGGCAGATATTTGCGAATCTTAAGTAGCATATATAAAGGAGACATCTTGTCAATATGCTCTGTCCTGTTTAAACTATTATCTACATAGTGATGATGATTATGACAATGATGATTATGGCATGCTATTATTAGTATTAAGAACAGTAAGGATTATTGCTAACCTCTCGTAAAATATAACAGGAATTGACAAGAGAACTGTTGTAAAGCAGTCTATATAATAGTCACTTTGAACCATTTGAAACAGTTTCTGACAAAAACAGGTCTATGATCCTAGAGACACCTTTGGACAATTTAACTCTAGTACAGATTTTGATAGTTCCACCCTAGAACTGATACTCATCTTTTTATCCTTAATCTGAGTCTGACAGGTCTAACACTGAAACTATTTTTATTATCTATTTGAATAATTATCCCTCTATATAAAATATTTATTTAATGAATTCCAATAGTCTCACAAGTTTTATTTATGAATATATATTCTTAATTTGTTTTTTGTTGTTGTTTTTTCGAACTTTTTCTGTCCTATATAGCAATTGCTATTTTTAATATTATTTCTTACATTCTTTCTTTTTATTCTGTTTTCATTCATTTATTTAGAATACATACCATTTTTATTGTAATCATATCAATTTAAACAATATACTACATTTTCTCTTTGAGTTTGATATTTCTGTCACGACCTAAAAATGAAGTTTGCAATTAATGTGGAGGAAAAACTGGTTTAATTGTTCACGCGAGAATTATGGCTACATAATCCATGAACTAACAGAAATAATAGAAAACTTGCAGTGCAGTTTGAATCATATAAAAGCGACATTTTAAAAGCGTTCATAAGTGAATGATATCATTTTAAACAAATTATGAAGATTTACAATTTCTACAAAGAGACAAAATCTGTTTAACGAAGATCGAATTACAGGAATGATGATCTACATTGCATAACAAATACTTCCTCAATCGTCACCTACATAGATTGAAGCATTAACGAATGCCTATCTCACGAACATATATATCGTTGTATCATTAGTTTAAGACTGAGACGTTACGCACGGTAATGCGTTCGGATTAAAATTACGTTATTATATGATTTTAGAACAGCAACCATTTGCCTTTAAAGAAATAAAATCACCAACATCCATATATCTACAGAAAGGCCCGGACATGTTTTTCTTATTTTAAGTTAATTCTATAAATTTTTGCACCATACATTTATTTTATTGAACTCACAAATCTTACTTTTGCGTTAAAAATTGGATGTCCGGCGTAACATTTCAGATTAAATAAAATGCATTTCTCTATGTTCCGTTGTAATTTTGCACATAAAATCTGCGAAATTTAGTATATCAGCTTCCTACTAGATTTATATTATAACATCATACCCGTTTTTTGGTATTGGCTGAAATTTGAAGCAAGCCTTCAACGAAATATTCAGCAGAGGAACCTGTCTTAATGAGTTTTGAGGAAAGTTTATCAAAATTTCAGTTTTATTATTATCCCTATAAAATAATCAAATCATATTAAAACTATACTCAATAGAAAGTTCAGAAAAAGATAAACATTTTCAAAGTTTCAAATGTAAAAAAAAACTTTTTCTTGAAGCAGAATTTTTAAAAATCGAATGTCTAGCCACAATGTCCAAACGTTATTTTTGTCCATTCCTTAGGTGAAACATGTTGTATAAATACTAAATGTGCATTTATAATACAAAACGTACATATTTATAAGATACAAACTATAAGTTCATACAAATGGCTAAATGAGTCTGGTGTTTTCACAAACATTATGACCTTACATTTTTTTCGGAAAGCATTCCCTATGTCTAGCCATTATGTCCAATGGTGTCATTTTGACGTTTCTGCACAGTGGCGTCTTTTATACAAATACACACTAGTTACGAACTGTTTAGGCAGTTAAAATGATACCGGGAAATGTTCATTCCAAAATGGTCTTCTGAATCAAAATAACACTCAGATTAGAAAAACATACACACATAAGGAATAAACCCTTTATAGACACACGGGAAAAGGGGGGATGGGCCGAGGGATAATTTCTTATGGACAAAAGTTTTCACGCAAATCTTAAACACCTTTATAGATTAGAAACCGATTAGAATCCGAGTTACAATGGTCTTATAAATTTTAAACAACTATATAAATTCGTATTTGTAAAATGAAACCATCAGTGCTAAAAAGATAGAGAAATAGTCGGAAAACTCAGACACAGACACATACAGATATTGGACAAAAGTGAGTTCAACACAAAAAAAATCATTTCAACTAAAATCATGATAAAAAGAAATATTGCTAAATTATTATATGACCGATTTTAATGAAATAAATACCATAAATTTTTATGTCAATTTGTCAAAAAAATGTTCAGGCTAAATTTATCTTCTCATGTGTCCCTCCGGAAGCAAGATTTTTTTTAAAGGTTGCTATGTTTTCTATCCAAAATAAAATTGGAAAAATTTGCATTTGTTTTCATCTAATCGCAGATCAGAAAATAAAAACGATCCTTACGTAATTAATTGCCTTATACATGATAAATTTTGAAACATTTCTTCAGCTTATGTTATTTATTTGAAAAGTCGACCGAGTAGGTACTCCGCTCTTGATAACAAAATGTGAAAGTTAGTTTATGGCGTCAAATTTGTCAATTATACATGTTACGTCTTGCGACGCAATACCGTGCGTAACGTCTGAGCTCTGTATTTGATGTTTCTTTTTTTCTCTCTGTTTTTAATTCACTGAATATGTTTTATGAGCAAATCTTTATCAATAAGAAATAACTGCACATCTTTGGATTACTGAAATTCAATTTGTGATTTTAACATTCTATAACTCAATCTACATATAGATGCATCAAGAGGAATAACTCGGAAAAGACTTTCATTTTTCAGTTTAAGTTTTTGTTTATTATAATACCTGTTATAATAAGATAAAACATTGTATTATGAATCCTTTGAGATTATGAATCCTTTGAGATTATGGACAAACGTCACAAGTACAAAATCCACGCCTATAAAAGACAGCTGCTTAAATTTACAATGTATCAAGCTGTATGAATTGATCTGAGTCTTCCTTTTTTATTAATAATTTGGGGGGGGGGGATTCGGGATCTGTTAAAACTATTATTTAAGATGCATGTCTAGATTGAAGTGTAAATATGATTGTAATACTGCGGTACTAGTTTCAATTGTAACATTTGTTCCCACTACTTGAACTATATTGTAAATCAAACTACATGTATCGATAATCAAATATGTATTTCATCATATTCTGTGAGAAGTTATTTACAGAATATTTAATTTATAAAGCGTGTGCCAGTTTCATCAAAATCTTCACTTTTGTAAAAATTTTAATACATAACTAATCAACGAACCTCTTTTACTGTATGTAATTCAAAATCTACTTTTATACATGTATTTATGAGATTAAAGAGCGCCGTCATCGAGATCTTCGCATACTGCTGATGAATGATGTACCCCTATTTTGACAATTTTACCTATCATGTCTGTTTGGTTCACTCATCGTTGTAAATATTATGGAATTTGATACGACTGTCATACAAATAAAGGCAACAGCAGTATACCGCGGTTCGAAATTCATAAATCGATAGAGAAAAAACGAATCCGGGTTACAAACTAAAACTAAGGTAAACGCATCAATTATAAGAGAACTACGACACAACAGAAACACAACATTAAAATGATACACACACAGAAACGAACTTTAATATAACAATAGCCAATTTTCCTGACTTGGTACAGGGCATTTTAAGAAAAAAAAATGGCGGGTTGAACCTGGTTTTATGGCATGACAAACCTCCCGATTTAATGGCAATGTTAATTATATAACATTAAAATGACAACATTACATGACAGGACTACAAAACAAATAAATAGGAGAAAATATACGACAGTGAAACAAACGAATAGTAGCCAACAAAAGGTACCAGGTTAAACATTCAATACGCCAGACGTCCACACAAGACTAACTAGTGACGCTCAGATGAAAAAAGTCTGAAAGCCAAAATAAGTACAAAGCCGAAGAGCCCTGAGGACCAAAAGTTCCAAAAAATTTGTGACCAATACGGCCAGGGTTATCCGCCGGGGACATTCTTATTATTTAGAATAATTCATACTATTGCAAACAGTAAATTCCATAAAACGACGACACAACAGATATATACATGATGAAACTGAAGTGGTGACTAGCTACAGAATAAAAACGGGTACATTACAAAAATACACAGCCGTGTTAGTCAAAGCAAGTGCAACGCACAAAATGACGTCACATTTGAATTTCTAAAACGAGTTCCCAAAATTAAAAAAACATTTGGATGGAATTCAAGATTAGATGTGTAAAACTTATCTAACATATATTAATAACAGTGAAAATTACAATGCTAATAAATATCAAAGGCGAGAGTTAGAGCTATAAAACCAGGCTCAATCCACCATTTTCTACATTTGAAAATGCCTGTACCAAGTTAGGAATATGACAGTTGTTGTCCATTCGTTTGATGTGTTTGAGCTGTTGATTTTGAAATTTGATTAGGGACTTTCTGTGAATATGTTGATGCAACTGACGCAATCGTTAATTTATTATTTATTTACAGACTCGTCTTTTTCTTGTAACTAAATGGCTAACTTACTAAAATTGAACAGTATAGCTTACTGACTTATAGCATAAACTGTAATACCGTAAATATTATGATAGTGTACATTCCCCTTCTTATTCGAACTTTTGAAATGTTTCGTTAATAACATAATAACTATTAAATAAAACAATATATTTGGTATTTGTACCTAATTTTTTTTAAATTAATATGACGTTGTAGCCAAAAGCAAATTTGTTGTTTGCAGACAGATCGCCGTATTTATCATATGGATTTATTGTCATTCGTCGCCATACGTGTATTGACTGTGTATAATTATTGTAATTTTTATTACACTGATACATTTTAAAATTATTGCAAAAATGTATATTCTATAAGCTATATTGCTTCTTAATAAAGTATTATTATTATTATTATTATTATTATTATTATTATTAATGGTTCTCTAGCTTTTTTTAATCTTATAAGTTTCATTAATTAGTGATTGTCGCAATGTTGATTGGTCGCTGAAATTAGTCTCAGGTGTTAGTTTGATTGCCAACAAAATAACAAAAGCTGTTAATAAAATTGATAAGCTAAAAACTACAAAAAGAAAAACACAGTATATTGGACATCCATTCATGACACAACCAGTAAATGCACACACAAAAATCAATAGTACCGAGAAAAGTGGATTTTAAAACAACTTTTCATGACATAAATAAAACAATTCAGAGATAGAGATCAGTATTGAATGCATCAGCATTGTATTAAACATTTATGAAATATAAAAGGTCACACTACAAAACTTTTCGTCCATATTTAACAAAATAAAAAAAATCTTAAATCCGCGAAAAGTAAATTCACAAAAATACTGAACTCCGAGGAAAATTCAAAACGGAAAGTCCCTAATCAAATAGCCCAACCAAGCTCAAAAACATCAAACGAATGGTCAACAACTGTCACCCTGACTTTCAATTTAGAAATTGAGAGTCAACTCTCTCCTGTTTTCAACCCGGCAAAGTTAGAAGGAACCCAGGTGTCAAGTTATATATGTATAGCACAAACGATTACTACATTTGAAAATGCCTGTACCAAGTCAGGAATATGACAGTTGTTGTCCATTCGTTTTTGATGTATTTTAATTTGTCATTTGATTTTGCCATGTGATTAAGGACTTCCCGGTTTTATTTTCCTCTGAGTTCAGTTTTTTGTGATCTTACTTTTCATTGACGGAGAGCAATTTGTAATAGCAGAACGAACAATTATTAATGATCAACACAGAGGTCACAAAACTAAGCGTTCACATACATATTGATGACCCCCACAAATATTTACGATCGATCTCACAAACGACAGAGATCTAGGTCATTCAAAAGTAGTGATTCAACTCACCATTCGGAATCACACGGAGAGTATAACCACAATGTAATAGTGAAATTAAAATTTTGTTTTAAATACTGGCAGTCGGTTTGATGTTTGGTTTAAAGTATCGTTAAACTAATTTAATATTGACGATGATTTATTTTTTGACTAACGCTTTTTACGAAGTTTGTTTAAAAGACCACAAATCATATGCTACCTATTTAAAAGTGTAGATGGAACAAAATATACCTCCCTCGTGCAAAGCACCGATTCATTGCCCAGCTTACGCTCTACGTTTTGTCTTTTTTAGCTCACCTGACCTGAAAGGTCAAGTGAGATTTTCTCATCACTTGGCGTCCGTCGTCCGTCGTCGTCGTTAACTTTTACAAAAATCTTCTCCTCTGAAACTACTAGACCACAATTATCACTAGGGTATTCATTTTTAAAAAAATGTGTCCGATGAATCCGCCTGCCTTAAGATCTCTCTGCTCTAACATTTTCGGACGAATCCGACAACCCGATGTTGGTTTTTTTTTGGTTATAATCTTGAATATTATTATAGATAGAGATAAACTGTAACAGCAATAATGCTCAGCAAAGTAAGATCTACAAATAAGTCAACATGTCCAAAATGGTCAGTTAATCCCTTTTAAAAGGAGTCATTGCCCTTTATAGTCAATTTTTAACAATTTTTTGTAATTTTTTGTAATCTTTTACAAAAAATTTCTTCTCTGAAACTACTGAGACATATTTAACCAAACTTGCCCATAATCATCATTAGGTATCTAGTTTTTAAAATGTGTCTGCTGACCCTGCCTTCCAACTAACATGGCCTGCATGGGTAAAAATAGAACATAGGGGTAAAATGCAGTTTTTGGTTTATATCTCTGAAACTAAGCATTTAGAGCAAATCTGACAGGTAGTAAAAATGTTCATCAGATGTAGATTTATCTGCCCTGAAATTTTTTTTTTTGTTGTTGCTGCTATGAGTTATTAACTTTACGGAAATATTGCAGTTTTTTTTTATATTATCTTAGATATCATTATAGTATATCTAATAACATCTAATATCTAATACAATGATTAGGTTTTAACCTTATTTTACATGATTTCCAAAGCATTGATAGTAAATACAGGTAAGCGATACATGCTCTTTAGAGCCTCTAGTGTATTCATCGTCTGAATAAGTTTTAGATTTTCAAACATTGTTGCCTCGATCACTGAAGAAACATTTATTGTCGAAATGCGCATATGGTGTAGTAAAATTGATACTGTTTGTGTTACTAAACTTTATTTACATATCAGAGCAAACTGATTTCAAGAACTTTGGATAGACGACTAAAACAGGTAGTTCATATCTGGGAATATATTATGCTCTCCTTTTCCGTTCATTCACTTTTGTTCTATATTCAAAATTATCAGTCAAAAGGTGTTCTCCAAGGATCACCAATCCTTCACATTGCATTTCATTTTATACCGAAGTCATTAGTATATATTCTATAGAACAGCATCGAACTCGAAAGTTGTCTATTAATTTCAATTGTTGGATAGTGTCCATTGTTGAAAATGCACATAGACCTAGGTGATCGACACATGCTTTTCAGAGGCTTTAGTTTCTTTACGCTCCTTTTAAAAGACACGGATTGTTCTTACGGGTCCTTACGCGTCACACAAACTCGCGGATCCTCACGGTTCTGTCACTTAACTCGGTTCTGTCACTTAACCACAACTAATGACCGTGTAAAATTACGAGTTATTACGATGTATAAACGGCAAAATTGGTTACGAGTTGCCACGGATAACAACGAGCTTTCTGATTGGTGCGAAATATATTACGGAATGTTACTTTGCATCGAAGTTTATACTTGTTATTAACGACCTGTTTGCATATAATGTTACGAATAGTTATTACTGAGTATTTACCAGTCCTAACGTTTTTACAGCTTTACTGAACCTTTTCCCTTTATGCAATATGTGATAATACGTAGAGTATACGTATATATATTCACAAAGTAATCGTAACTACGCACAAAGTGCCCGTTATATATCGTTACAATTGTCAAAAATTGCCTCTCGTTTCTCAAATCTTTCAGGATGTCTGCAAGTTGTGAGGATTTATTTACGGATACCGACGAGTTACGGATGATGCGATTGACTACGAGTTGACGAACGGTATGTACTTTTAGAGAGAAAAAACGTGTGAAGCTGGGACTAGTTTACTAACTAAAGATGGTGTGAAGAAGTATTACGTCAATTCTGTTTCGTGTTTCATTAACAATTATTTTTGATATGAAAAGCAGCATGTTTTCTGACTATAATACGAAAATAAAACGTTAAATTTCTGCATAACCTTAACTTATTCCGGTGTGTGTTGTTTCACATTTCTAGACTAACCCGTATAAATAAAAGGAAAGTAGTTATAAAATGAAAAATGTATTTTAATATGGGGAACTAAACAAAAAGTTCAAATTCTGCATTACCGATGATTAATCATATGTAAATGAAAATGATGTTCCATTCTCAATTTTATCCTATATTTTTTTTATTCGAACTTATTACTGTCGATAGAACTGTCGTCTGGACGGATTTATCATAAAAACCATAAGTTTTTAATGGGTTCACTTGTTTAAGCTTACTAATACTTGCCAGCAAATGAGGTGTAAATATTTGCATAATATTTTAGTATTAATTTCAATTGTGAAAATAATCTCCACTAATTGAATTCTATTGTAAATCAAAATAATTATAGTCACACATATCTTTCATCAAAATCTGAGAGGATTTATTGACATAATTAATCGCATTTGTTACTTGAGACCCCCAAGTTTTCTGATCTATGACATTTAAAAAAACCTCGAACATTGATATTAAAAGGCAACCTTCCAGAACCAATTACGTTAAAGAAGATTTCACATATAAGTTATACACTGATATCAGTGGTTTAAGTAAACTTGGCGAAGCTTGACAATGGGACATTTTATTTTGGTGTTTTCCGATATTATCTTTCTTGTCAAATGATTGTTTTTAAATGTTTGTTTAACTTTTAAGGTGAGATATGGCGCTCCATTTATAATAAATATGTACACAAGTCAATGTATGGGTGACTTAAGGATTATATGTAAATAATAATACGGCGATAAGATTAGCTCGGTGGCTTGGAGATTAACTCAAGTTGTATAGTGATTTTGTCAAATTTGTCAATCAATATTAATATAGCAACCAGGAATGATATTCTAAGCAGTAGATTCATGATAATAACTGCCAAATTTAGGACTTAACATCATATAATGGAACTTCAAGCATTTTGATAAGAGGGAAAAGTGAATAATTCAGAAGGTATGTATTATTTAGTATTCATGTCCTATGTATGTTTGTTATTCCACAATCTGAAGTACTGTATCTTATGGTTGGGGTGAATTCCTAGGGGATAATAAGGAGATCGTAATAGTGAGGTTCTGGATCCGCTCGCTGTATGATGAGGCTAACGTATAAATGATAGATCTAACCGTTTCAAAAATACAGAACGACAACTTTGAAACGATGATAGAGATATCTGACGAAACTTGATTTTTTTTACTTTGAAAAACTGGTTTGTTTCTAAAAAAACAAAATAGTACTGAAGCGTTTTTGTAATATGGGATTGGATTTGTACCCTTCTATTCCCTTTTGATCAGTCCAGCACAGCAGTTTCCTCATGTTTTGAAAATTATCAATGTGGATTTGTTTTTCGTTATTTTTAGGAATGGCGCTGTTAAATTGGTTTCGATTTATGAGTTTGAATGTTCCTTTGGTATCGTTCGCCTCCCCCTTTTATATAAAAGAGAACAAAAACGTACACGAATCTTTGTAGTTAAATTAAATGCTTAACAAATATGCAAGGGGCTCAGATCACATAGGGGCAAACTGTTTTAATCCATTACCCCTATAAACCTTACTAAACAACAGATAAATTTGTTGTACGGTTACGGATATTGTTAGTTAGGATGGTATGTCAATGAATCAAATGACCTGACAGCAGTGTCACAATGTTTATGCTGCACATTTCTTCAACTAAAAAATAAGGAAACACATATCTGATATGGAATTCCTTATAAGTTGCCGACACTTACAGTTAGGAAGTAAATGGAGTTAATGAGTTAGACCGTGACAAAAACAGTAGTACATTTATTTGAACATTTATATATTAAACTGATATACATTGAAAGAAAGATCTCTATAATTAATATATTCAGTAAATTAAATCTTGGTCAAAACAGGTAATATATCTGGGATTTGTAAGGAACCTGTAACCTACAACACTGTCATTTTCTTTATTGTGAATCTATATTAATGTTTTCTGAAAAACAAATTCTAAAAAAAACGCCGTACTCTCGTCCAAAATTGTTAGGGAGCAACCATTTAACTTCAAAAAAAGGGGGGGGGTATGGTTTTTTGTTTCAATCCGAGGTTTTTTTTTGTCATCAGCTTGACCAGGATACTCTTTTTTCGTCAAATTAAAATATTTTTGTTTTGAAAAAAAGCCTACCCCCTTTGAAGTTAAATGGTCGTACCCTTAGTTCTATGTCTATGTTTTTATAATTATAGTGTATTCCTAACAATTTAAAAAGAAGTAAATAAAAGTATGTTCAGCTATAACACGTCCGCCCCAATCAGTTTATCTACGGATTTAATGTATATATAATTACGACTTAATGCTTCCATAATCAAACATGTATTCAATCCTGAACAAACGACGAGTAGACACATTACGATTCCTTATTATCCACCAAATGTTTGCGTCACATGACTGACTTCAGTCTATTGACATCGTTTGTACCTTGGTTCGTATTTAATTATTACCAAAAATATATAATTTCTATCATATATTTTATTGCATTGCTAGTCCTATTAAACTATATTATTTTGACTTTTAAAAAGAACAGATTATAAGTCTTAGTAATGTATTAAATCTCTTTTATTTATCTTTTTTTCATTTATGATTTGAAAGCGTATGGAAACTATTGCCGAACATGCAATCAAAACATATATATTTAATAAAGAACGGCTTACATGAAAATTAAATAGTCTTATTCATCAAACATGTCAAAGAGTAAATCTACACCTCGACATGAATTTAACTTTTTCAAAACGTATTCATACGATTTTGTACAGCTTTGCAATAACCAATGATTACATTGAGTATGCATTATGGTTGACAAAATTGCTGACAAAATAAAATAGATATAAGGTGTGGTATGAGTGCCAATGAGAGAATAGTCCATCAGTTTCGATGCCAAACATCATTGAATATTTAAGTCTTAGCATTATTTATGTTGAATTTCATTTGTTATCATGTAGCACAATTGTTTTAAATATGTTTGGAATACAAAATATAATTGCTATATGTTTACTTTATTTCTAAGCAGGCATTCACATTTAAATATTTTCTATCTTTGTGTTGGTAAATAAATGCATTTGTCTTACATTCAGGTTAAGACTAGAACTGTAACTTACCATTTGTTGATTTGTACTCATTCGTTCACTTGTTTATGATCCTTTTTATATTTCCAGTGAGATAATGCCGGGCGATATATCAGGCCCAGATTTACATCTAGCTAGACCAAAGACAAGTCCAGCAGCTATTACTAGAACCGGAAGAAGAGGAAAATCAAAACAGGAGGAATCAACTCCGGAATATCATGTTGAATTACTTGAATACGAATGGCCTGATTTACCACCGATTCCGCACATGAAAGATGCAATAACAAGAGAGAAAGTAAGCAAGGGTATCAGTTACCTCTTACCAATTGATAAAGCTAAAAACTCGATTGATAACAAATACAGAACGGACCTTAGGGCCATGTTTCAAGAGCCGTATGCTAATGACGACCTTGGATACGATGATAGCAAGGTCAAACTTAGTGCGCATGTACATTTTGATACAAATGCCGTGGACACAAAATGGTCAAAATCTTTACTGAAGCAAATACCTGTAGAAATCAATTCAGATTCTGATAAATTTAGGAAATTGTATGCACGTTCAGCGCCAATTGGGCGCTCAAAAACAATGGGTTTGGATACGGACAAAATAAGAACCCGATCATGCCGTTATCTACCAATGAAAACAGTTCAACATCCTGAAGCTATGGAACTCCGACAGGAAGTAGAAAAAATAATCAGAACTGTGTATAGTGATAATGAGGATAGCGATGTTGAGACGGAGGTGGGGGATACCAACGCCTCCCGTCATGGCAGGCGGTTTTCACTTTATCCTAGACGAGTTTCGGAGTATAGACCACGTTTAAATACAGAAACTGATAGCTACCAGTCTATTAAGCCGCCACGTTTAAAACTAACAGCGGATAAATTTAATAGTTACGAACAATTGAAATTCACGAAACCACCTAAAGCAGTGATACCGGAACTATTTATATGTAAACATATTAAAAAAGAACGTGCTCAAGAAATTTGGGAATGGTTACATTACGGGGAAGAAATGTCAGAATTTGAGTATTTTCTATCTGTATGTGGGTAAATAAATGCATTTGTTACATAAAGTTTGTTGTGGACGACTTTTTCAGAATGTATATGCAAAGTACACCAGAAAGTCCCAACCCATAGCCCTCATATCCATGGACTTTATTGAATGGGAATTTATCGTCAGTCATAAATTACAATTTAAGGATCAAAATGGACAAGTACATAATTTATGCATTCTATTAAGTAGAAACTGAAACCTTTTTCATGGAAAAGGGTGATGCAGATTCTAAAACATAACTTATGTAGTCTACCAAAGGAAAAAGGAAATATTCTTTAAAAGTATAAAAATCACTAATGGTGATGCTGTTTACTGTTTATAGTACTTGATTGTCTGCTGAACGTTATATATATTCTTCCATCCCACTCATTTTCTGCTTTACTGATTCCTATTTTGTTTTTACTGCGAGTTGTCTTTAACCTAGTATTGATTTCCTGTAAGCTGTGATTTGATCTTCTTTTCATACAAATGATTTAAAAAATTTATCAATTCTTGTGATTTAAAAAAAAAAGGTTGGATATAAAAAAGAAGGTGTGCTAATCAGACAACTATCCACAAGAGACAAAATGACACAGAAACCAACAACTATATATATACAATATATATAGGTCACCGTTATGCCTTCAATAATGGACAAAGCCCATACCGCATAGTCAGCTATAAAAGGCATCGAAATGACAAATTTAAAACAATTCAAACGAGAAAATTAATGGCCTAATTTATGTTAAAAAATTAACGAAAAACAAATATGTATCACATCAACAAACGACAACACCTAAGTTAGTAACAGGCTCCTGACTTGGGACAGGCATATACATACATAATGTAGCGAGGTTATACATATTAGCGGGATCCAAATCCTCTCCCTAAACTGGGGCAGTGGTGTAACAATACAACATAAGAATGAACTATAAAAATCAGTCGGAAAAGGCTTATCTCATCAGATGGATACAGATAGAAATACATCTAACAAAACACAGAGTGAACGTGACCGGGTACTTGTACATCCCAACAACGACACTAAGTACTGACCTGAGAATACGCGCAGTTATTGACAGCTAGTCCAAAGCCACTAACAACTAATAAAAAAAATCATGCATCTAAGACTAAATTATCAACCAGTACACATCCAACCTCCAATGAAGGTTATATGTAATATCTAAATTCCATTACAACTTCTAATAATAAGAAAGGTAATTCGTGTGAAGATTGAAATATATGTTGTGTTGTTGATCGATGTCATATTTCTGTGTTGGATTTATACAAACTTAGCGCTAAAATTTAACTTGCCATTGATGCTGTCCGGTATACGTACATATACACAAATGCTTGCTTCTCAAGACCTTTAGTTTAGTTATATTTAGTATCGTGTTTTTGTCTTATTGGTGTGTTAACCATGTTCTTCGTTTATTTATTTACAATTTTGTGGGCTTAATGTCTAGCGGCAGTTCAGGACGAAAGCAAAATTTGCAATTACCACAAAAGGTTTGTTCTGTAATGCAACTCGACAGGGAAAACAACGAAAACTTGTGGCTGTACGGTGAATATGGCAGATTTGTGCAGACAATATGCCTTGCAATAGACTAACTACTACCCCTCCGACAATGTTCCTTGATGTGCATGATCCTCAACCAGATGTAATAGAGGTTGTATTATTAAGTTTAGTTTTTTTTGTGTTTTTTTTGTGTTTTTTTTTTATGTTTGATGTTGTTCTCTCACATCTCGTTAAAAACTCGGCTTCTCGTTTGGTTACGATCCACTCCCGCTAGAGCGGGAGTGGATCGTAACCCTTGGCTAGCGAAGATAAATTCATCTAAATACTAGTAACTAATTCATGGGGTTTAAGAACCTTCGTATTTCGAAAAAAAATAACGTTTATTAAACACTTAATTTATAAATATGCTTTCAATGCATACATTCGTTTATTCTCTCAATGATTTTTCAATGCTCATTAAATCACATTTGTTTAATATGACCTGGTTCTTTTCTATAAGGACATCTACATCTAGGAAATGTACTTTCAATCTTACTTTCTTTTTTTTCCAATTACTATTCTGGTACTGTGTTGACTGCAATGAATTAGCTTTATGATTACGTGCTGTTTTGTAACTTATTATTTAATTACACGAATGTTCTGCCTCCTTTGCAAGAGCCTTTGTATATTTTCTTTTGTCAGTCAGTGTTGCTCTCTTCACTTACCTATTGTTTTATGTGTATTGCATTCTGTGTACTGCTTTCTCAGCTTAGCGAATATAATTTCTGAGTGTATATACGTATGTGTTCAGCTCTTTCGTTTCCTTTATTAATTTACACCTACCTGTGCAATGATCAGCATTTGTGTTTATTAAATGCACATGAATTTTATGCACATGAAATAAAATCAAACTCTCAAATTGATTTATAACATACTTTTAACGTAAATCTATTTACAAAATGTTATGGGAAACAATAAACAGTAAACGCATGGCAAAAAACGAAAAAAGACAAACCGTATACAAAACACAACATAGGAAACTTAACTTGAGACCATGAACCCCAAAAAGACTCCGGATAGGATCTCTAATGATCTTGAAGCATAAGCTGATCCTGAACTACATGTGGCATCAAACGTATTGCGCACGCACGTAAGAAAAAACCTGTTTATAAGTATTGTTTGGTCAATCACACTGAGGAAAAGAGAACGAGATTGTGGTAACTGTTTGAACATAATAATTTACCATCGACAAGACCTCCGATTATGTCGATTGGCATATGAGCTCTATATTAATATGAATAGATACCTTAGCACATGCAATAATATAATGCGATTTGCATAGTTCTGTTAAATATAACAATGCATTTTTTGTGGACCAACTCAACGAAATTACTCTGACAGCTGACAAACTTTTCAATAACTGAACACGTTGAGCACACTCCCATCAGGTGCGGATCCAGCCATTTAAAAAAACGGGGGGGGGGGGGGGGTCCTAACCCAGGACAAAGGGGGGTTCCAACTATATGTCCCCATTCAAATGCATTGATCGTCCAAAAAAAGGGGGGTTCCAACCCCCGGAACCCCCCCCCCTCTGGATCCGCGCCTGCCCATTGAGTCTGTCAAAGACGCATCATATGTCGCATGCAAACCAATTCAAACGTAGTCGAATTATTGTCTTACTAGACAAAAATGTACTCACGATTTTTTTTTTAGCTTCTTGTAATAAATAATGATAAAATCTGACTGCTTATAGCGAAATATCTTTTTTATTCTTTAACTTATACAGTTAAATGAGTTGTTGCATGACATGCGTTCTGTCCTCTTTCGCGTAATTGTTAATAACATAATGATAGTTTTTTGTCAGTATTTCTTACACAGTGTTTTCTAAACGGATTCGCAAACTAGTAATGCTGGAACTTGCATGATATTTTTTTAGTAAAATTTACCGTTTGTACTTAAATATAGGACCCAATATTTCCACTTTTTGATTCTGACTTAGAAATAGCAATAATAGATATAAAAAAAAAACTTATCTTACCGATAAATGAAAAACTTTTCATGATAGTAGATTTTTGTTGAATTGTGTATAATGGTAAATTTAATTGCTAAGTTTCATTCGATACATTGGTTTTGTACCTATTCTGACATCCGACTATGGCGTCTTTAAACCTGAGTTTTACTGTGCGAAACAAATGTGTAGTAAAACTCAGGTTAAAAGACGCCATAGTCGATGTCAAAATAGGTATTAGATGAAACTGAGCAAATTGACCAAGAGTGTGTGTTAGTTCTGCATTGGCTAGAGATAAAGGGATAGGGGTTGAGATTTAACAAAACACGTTTAACCAGCTGCATTTTTGCGCCTGTCCCTAGTTTGGAGACTCTGGCCTTTAGTTTTGTATGTTTATTATTTTTTATCTTAGTTCATTTATATGTTTTTGAGTTTGGCGTGATGTCCATTTTTACTGAACTAGTACGCATTTTTGTTTAGGGGCCAGCTGAAGCCCGACTCCTGGTGTGGATTTTTCTCACTGTGTTAAGACCCGTCGTTGGTCTTGAAATGTTTTCTGATATATTTGGTTTGGTTGTTTTCTTTTTAATACATTCCCCATTTCCCTTCTCAATTTTATTATTGATCTCTTCTGATTATAATCATGTAGAATATAATGAATATATATGTGAAATGCATTTTGATTACCTCGTTTTGTTACATGTATATCTAAAATTAATGATAAATCGTACATTCTTTGAACATGTCTAGTATATTAAATAGGACAATTTTGTGAATGTACCCCTCAAATTATGTTATGGAACATATTGACATTTGATCGAGCATTTAGTCAAAACCATATGTTTAATTATTTTTTTCTATAACACTTACAGCATAAACAACTGTTAAACAGTCGTACAAAATAGTTCATAAGATTTATAAAACTTAAAGTGGCTTTCAAATTTAAGACTTGACATATTTTAAACGCATATAATAAAGTAAATATATGGCATTAGTGCCAATGCAACAATTCTCCACAATAGACAAAATGACACAGAAAATCAACAAATAAAAGTCACCATTCGGCCTTCAACAATGAACAATGCCCATACCGCATACTCAGCTGTAAAAGTCCCCAAAATGACAATGTAAAATAATTCAAACGAGAAAACTAACGGCCTTATTCAAAAATGAACGAAAAACAAATGTGTAACACATAAACAAACTACAACCACTGAATAAAAGGCTGCTCCTGACTTGGGACAGGCACATACATACAGAATATATGTATCATGTTTTAAGACTATATTCTTCTCTACAGATATCTTATGTGTCGTTTGGTTATAGTTTCTTGGAGTACATATAGTCGTTTTAAATTTCAAATGTTTCTTGAGGCGCATTATAAAGATAGACATTTATCCTGTCTCGTATTTTCTCAATACTGGTAGCAAACGTATGATCCGTACTGCATGTTAAAGCAATGGTTTTAAGGAAAAAGACAAATAAAGTTTAATATCTTTTTTTTATAAAATATTGACATTTTGTTCTTCATGGCATAAAAAAATTTCCAGTTGTTTTTATGATATTGTTTTGTGTGTTATATACTGCAGAATAGAATTTTGTAATCATTATGGTACTTACTATACAATACTGGACGTTAAGCAGTAACACTTTACAGATTAAACATTTAGTTTCATTTGGATGAACCTTTTCACTTTAGACAAAGTATTTATCTTGCCGACATGGAAACAAATAAAGTTACAAAATATTGTCACCTTTTTTATGAAGCCTATCTGACTGCTAACAAAAATAAATAATTAATTTGGTTTCGATAAATAAGAAAAAAACAAAATAATTTAAACATTGGAGTTTTGAAATATATTTATTAGTCTACAAAACTAAATTGAATAATATGATACTTGGTTTAATTGTCAATAAGCCAACTATCGACAAAATACAAATAAGGGTACAAACAACAAATCGTCAAAGCTGGTCGAAACAATGAGCAAACTCCGTAAACCGTAGAGTCGGCATAGGACGTTTGCAATTTTATAAACAAGACATTTTTTACCTAATTGACGTTTGCAGCTACATTGTGTATTTACGCTTTTTTGAAGGGACTTTTGCGCTTTATCAAAATGACATTTGCGCTTCGACAACTTATTATTTGAGTTATCATGGTTAATTCATAAATGTTTTTAAAAAAATCATTACATATCCAAAACGCAATACATTCATATATATGCATATTAATTTCTGTGTTATTTGGTCTCTTGTAGAGAGTTGTCTCATTGGCAATGTTATCACATCTTCTTTTTTATATACGTCTTCAAACCATCATTTTTATTTCTATTGAATTCGGTAAACTTGGTTAATATTTTATGTAAACTATCGTCACAGGTAAAAGGCGCAAGTGTCCGGTCTATTTAGTTCAGATGTTTCAAATTTTAAAGCGCAAATGTCAATATTGATAGTGTAATAAAAATCGCAAACGTTCTCGTAAAGTGTGGCAAAAGGGTGACAACTCAAAGAGAAAACTTATACTCAAGCAACTAAAAACAATTACAACCGCTGGACTACACGTTTAAATTATGTGACAGGCATATATAAGATTGCGGCGGTGTTTTAGTTGTGCTCAACATTCGACTTACTGTGATGATTCATACAATCAGAAATAAAATTTGTTAGAACAAGTTGAAAAGGCTTTCGGGTTAGGGTGGAGGTAAATCAAATGTATTCGTTCAGCGTATATTCACTTGTCATTTGATTGAGTTATAAGCCATGTAAATTGATATTTTATACTGTGTCTATATACTGTGTTGAGATGTTTCACCATTGTTTCAAGTAATGGGGAAGATTGGTTCCTATTAAAACGTTTAAACCCACTACATTTGTTTGCACCTGCCTTTAGTCAGGAAACTGATTATCATTAGTTATCGTCTGTTGCTGTGGTTCATAAGTGTTTCTCGTTTCTTAATTTTTATATAAATTAGACCGTTGATTTTCCCGTTTGAATGGTTTTACACTAGTCATTTTTGGGCCTTCACATATAGCTTGCTGGTCAGTGTGAGCCAAGGCTCCGTGTTGAATTACTTTTACCTATAATCGTTCACTTTTACAAATTGTGACTTGGATGGGTTGTCTCAATGGCAATCATACCACATCATTATATATATCTACTAACAACCAGTAGATAATAAAAGAACAAAATAAAAAAAGTCCCGGATTACGAATTCTCTCAGTTACTTAAAGCTAGAGCATAGCCTAAGTCCAATTAGTAAATTATAGATCATGATTGTGTTCCCGGACCAAATTACCAACCTTCTCATCTCCAGGGGCGGATCCAGAACTTTTCATAAGGGGGCCTGCTGACTGGCCTAAGGGGTGGGGTCGCTCCAGTTATGCTTCTGTAATTCCCTACATAATCAACCAAAATTTTCCCACGAAAAAGGTAGGGGGCGGGCACCCAGCACTAAATTCTAAAATAAGGATGTTCGCTACACTGTTTTACAATAGAAAAAGCTTTTTAAAAGACTGTTATACATTGATAGTATATATAAAGGAATTTAAAAAGCAGAAAAAAAGAAAAGGTCCGTGTGCTTGTTTTCGAAATATAAGCCATAGAAAATCTGGCGGGAACCGTTTCTCTCTAGTTTTTCATGTATTTAACATTGGCACTTTTTTTTCTTTCAAAAAACATTAAAAAAAAAATAACAAAGATTATATTAGATTTTTAAAAACGGCTTTTAAAACAACATGTTTAAACAATATGAAAAAAATAAGGGTTAGTGGGTAAATTTTTATTGGCACTTACAAGGATAAAACTAGAGGATACCAAATATCTGACAAACAGTCAAAAATAGGGGAAGCAAACATCCCTAAACCCAAGACCTTGCTAATATGAAAATAAGATGTGGAATGAGTTCCAATGAGACAACTCTCTATCCAATTCTCAATATATATGTTTATACAAGGTAGTTGCTATTTCTTTAATGACAACATGAAAGGGTACATGCTATATATGGCTTTCTTTTATTAGTGGCCATTGATGACGGATAAAAACGTTAAATTAAATCATTATTCCATGGGACGGATTTCTTCCATTTTAATCTGAACCAATTCAAGAATATGACAACGGATTTACTTATGTATCATACGTGATCATGGAACACTTAATCTATTATTGGCGATCTTTGGATATGATCTAACGTTTATTTCAGATAATTACCAATTTTTAACTTCATTTCATGTATCTTTTTAATTATAATTGAACCACATGGGATGTCTAAGACATTAACATTCATATTTATTCACTTATTTATATGGTAAATGGTTATATTATATCTAGTTGTAGCATTTGTTTCCTCAATGATGCATTTAATAACCACACCTTAACGATATTGTTTATATATCTACATCATTATATATTTATGAATTTCCACTTGAAATATTAAACGACTCGGTTTTCATTCATATGACGCCTTTTCTTTTCCAAAGATTCTTCATGCTCTGTAATGTTCGTTTCAGGCCATATAAGAAATCGTTCACATCAACATGACCAATGACTAAATGAATAAATAAAGACCTCAATTGTGTAGATTTACAAGACATTCCTTAAATAGATATTAAGTCGATGAAAGAAAAAGAAAAACTTTTTTGTATGAGGCTGAGAAACTGGGTAAGGGTAAGGTTCTACCGAGCCCTTCCACAGTAAAAATGTTTATATTTTTATGACATTGACCTAATATTGTT
Organism: Mytilus edulis; assembly: GCF_963676685.1. Classification (NCBI taxonomy): domain Eukaryota; kingdom Metazoa; phylum Mollusca; class Bivalvia; order Mytilida; family Mytilidae; genus Mytilus; species Mytilus edulis. The sequence continues at coordinate 89,026,037 of NC_092347.1, read as the reverse complement.
TTTATACTGCAACTAAACTAATACTTAAACATTGATATGTTATTAAATCATAACATAATTGTCAAATTTATTTTCATCCCTTAATTAACCCCTAGCTGATTGTGGAGAAAGTGTTTCATGATGAAATTGACAGTATACAAAATATAGGTATATGTTGCTATATTTAGGAGATAAACACAACGATAGTTGCAGTATAAATAGTCCTAGATATATTCAAAAACCAATCTGTCAAACGAAGCACAGTTCAAATTGTATCTAAATTTGGTGCACGAGGAAACATATCAAGAGGCTACACTGACATGTGCAACTAAGACTAGTATTATCTTCAAAGGGGCTTAACAGAGGGTCTTAACAGTATATTAAAATGTATAATGTCAAAGACATGTTCTTAGTTTTATGGCGTAGTTTATCATAGAGGCATGCACCGAATTTAGTTCAAAGTTCTCAAGTCAGGGTACGATTTGAGTTAAATGATTTTACACATTCTGTCACATGTCGATGAATGTGCAGTTACACCACTGTCTAATGTTAGGGTGCTCACAAACATGATTAATCCTACCACATTCTATATGGCTTTACATGTATGTCTATCCCAAGTCAGGAGTCTGAATTTTAGTGTTAGACGTTGATTTATATATCTGTGATATGTTTTCGGTAAATATGTTTGATTAAAATAAGGCCGTTAATTCTGTTTTGTTATCCTTTTTACGCTTTTATAAATATGTAATTTTATCATTGTTTAAGGCCGTACGACAGACTAAAATTGCTAACATTCACATCATTTGAATATACTGTATATATATATTAAGTTGTCTCAATGGCAATCATACCACGTCCATTTATTTTGATAAATATCTTCATTTGTTTAAATTTTAACACAAAACCTTTTAAAATATGACAAACGAAAGCTACTGACGAGGTACCATACTTGAGACTTGTGAAAGACAATGTGACTGAGATAAACCAGCTATTGTTTTACATCACACTCCATCTTGATGCATACATATCAAAATCACCAAAGAATTACAAAAGATACAGTATTATTAAAGAATTTAATGCTTGCGGGTTCTGAAATCAAGCTAACAGTACTCCACATGCTGATAATTAATCATGCCGTCTATATAATAATTTTATAATGATATTATATTATGCTCCTTGTGAGCCCATTTTATGGAAATAAAGCATCTTCTTCTTCTTCTATAGGCGCCAAGAACGCCAACAAAGAGGAAAAAAAATTAGGGTTGACGCCTTCGAACATGTTGAACACCGCCAAATTCTATATGTGCCTTTCCTATGTCAAATAACGAGCCTGTAGTTCAGTGGTTGTCGTTGGTTTATGTTTTACATGTTTGTTTTTCGTTAATTGTTTTGCTTTACATTAGGTCGTTAGTTTAGTCAATTGTATGGTTTCATGTATTCCATGTCCTGGCCTTCTTTGGCCAACTATATGGTATGGTTTTTCTCATTGTTGAAGGTCGTATGGTTGCTTTTATTGCCAATAATTGCTTACAATCCCTTCATTTGCACTTTAGTGAATATTTGTCTCATTGACAATCGTACCATATCTGTTGTTTATAAAGTGTGCTGCTGGAAGCTAAGTAGTTTCTGCTCCAGAGTGATATCCATCAGTAATGTGCACACACTAGACATATCGTTTTATGCATATAGTAGTGTTAGTATTAGTTTTGTAATTCAGGTTATATTTTCCACCTATATAGTCTTCGTCTTTATTGGTCCTACGTATTTATACGAAATGGACAATGACTATATACATGTATATACAAATTAAATTGCATCTGGGTCAATATCCCTAATGCCCCTCCAATTGACAAAAGTTGTGTGTAAACAAAAAAAATGTGTAGTGATATTGTACATATTTCTATTTTTAACAAGCTAAGTGACTGAGCTTAACCATTTATGTTGATTTGGAAAGTAGAGGACCATAGAATAAATGTGCAAAAACTATGGAGTTGATATATATATATTCAAAGTAATAAATTTTCGAAGAACTTATTGTGTGAAAAAAAGAGATTTTTTTCCATGAAGAGCTGCATCACGAAAGATTTTTTGGTGTATGCTTATTTTATTGAAAAATGAATCACACTTATATTCAAAACAAGCCATCATACACATATAAGTTTACGATATGGACTGAGCTACAGAAGAAAAAGTTACCATTGCCGCCTATGGAGAAACATTTGCGCATATTGCCCGATCTGTACATTTGTATTTACATTTCCTTAATCGTGAGCAAGATAGTCGCATTGACATCAATAAAATCGTATTGCAAAGTGAATTCAAAAACAAGAAAATATTTAATACTGGAACTACTGTCTTCTGTTACAACAAGGACTTGGTTGTTGTTTTTATTGTCCAATTCCTGTCGTACGTACATATTGTAAATGGTATAATACAGACGCGGATACAGCATTATGGATAGGACATCCAATCCGGAAAACTATGAAACGTTCACATAATAAAAAAAAAAGATAAACGAAAAATTATAAATCGAAAAAAAACATGTGTGTGTGTGGGGGGGGGGGGGGGGGGGGCAACTTCATAACACGACTCCCACCCCTGTATCCAACAATGTAATCTTGTTATGGACATCATATGTATATAACAACATAGCTACAATCCATTTAGGTACCGCAATGACTCTAACATACTTGAACAGTTCAATCCATTTAGGTACAGCAATGACTCTTACATACTTGTACAGTTCAATCCATTTAGGTACCGCAATGATTCTAACATACTTGTACAGTTCAATCCATTTAGGTACCGCAATGACTCTAACATACTTGTACAGTTCAATCCATTTAGGTACCGCAGTGACTCTAACATACTTGTACAGTTCAATCCATTTAGGTACCGCAATGACTCTAACATACTTGTACAGTTCAACACATGTAGGTACCGCAATGACTCTAACATACTTGTACAGTTCAACACATGTATGTAACGCAATGACTCTAACATACCTTACAGTTCAACACATTTAGGTACCGCAATGACTCTAACCCGCAATGACTCTAACATACTTGTACAGTTCAATCCATTTAGGTACCGCAATGACTCTAACACACTTGTACAGTTCAACACATTTAGGTACCGCAATGACTCTAACATACTTGTACAGCTCAATCCATTTAGGTACCGCAATGACTCTAACATACTTGTACAGTTCAACACATGTAGGTACCGCAATGACTCAAACATACTGTTACAGTTCAATCCATTTAGGTACCGTAATGACTCTAACATACTTGTACAGTTCAACACATGTAGGTACCGCAATGACTCTAACATACTTGTACAGTTCAACACATGTAGGTAACGCAACGACTCTAACATACTTGTACAGTTCAACACATGTAGGTAACGCAATGACTCTAACATATTTGTACAGTTCAACACATGTAGGTACCGCAATGACTCTAACATACGTGTACAGCTCAATCCATTTAGGTACCGCAATGACTCTAACATACTTGTACAGCTCAATCCATTTAGGTAACGCAATGACTCTAACATACTTGTACAGTTCAATCCATTAGGTACCGCAATGACTCTAACATACTTGTACAGTTCAATCCATTTAGGTACCGCAATGACTCTAACATACTTGTACAGTTCAATCCAAATTTATTTGATAATCAATGATTTACATTAGTGATTATAGATAAAAAGAAATCTATTAGCATGACCAGTTCTGAAACTTCACTAATGTGTAATATAATTCCACTGACTTGATCGTTAAAAATTATATAAGTAAGCTCACTATATTAAATATTTATCTCTAAATTAGAGAACTAGTAAAGATAGAACCAATCAGTCCCATTTCCATAACGTCATGACAGAAATAGTACAATTAACGGTCCATTTCAGACAGAAAGAGTCGTAAATTTGATCTACAACAAGATCTGTGGATAATTCCTTTTAAAGCAAGCGTCACTATATGTTTATAATGACGTTGTAGAAACGATTTCATTTCTTTTAACTTGAAAAGAAAAACAAATACTTGTTAAAAAATAAAAAGTAATTAGATATTTACTTGACTTTATCTGCATTATTCAGAATAGAAAACTTTCATCTGTCAACAGTCCTTAGTGCTAGCATACAATAATTAAAACTGAAAAGAGGAAATTATCCCGTGTCCTTCTACAGCAAAATGGATGAAACAAGATTATAATAATAACGTTTCAAAATAGTTAAATAAATAAGTAACCAATAAATAAATAATAAAAACTAAAAACTAAAATCAAATATAATGCAAAATATAAAGGAGGTATTGAGGAAACATCTTATAACATTTAAGATACATCGTAGGTGTCGTCTGCTTCAAAGGCCGATTTAAATCTTCTGATCATGTTTTTTTTTAAATATAATATTTCAATTTTTGAAATAGTCTAACATCAAAAATCAACAACAAAAGCAATCGAAAAGTAACTTGCTATTTTAAGAAAATAAAAGACAACTAATATTATTATATTTACAAAAATAGTGTTCGAGATGCATCCTTAGGCTTTCACTATCACTCAAGCGCCAACGAAATCAATAGAAATCTAATCATATCTCCAGAAGAAAATATAAATACTTTTTTATCTACTTTAAAGTTTTGGTGTAATTTTTTTTCGACAATTTCAATGCACAGACGACTAAATATCGTCAGGAAAACCATCTTGATTAGAAATTGTCTGTTGTTTTATTTAAAAAGTGTTATCTTTCGCGCCTATTTTCAAAGGCTTTTGTCGTCTGCTTCCGGTTGAAGTCGGTCAAGTAAAGCAGAATAAAGCGTTCTCTTTCCATATCCATTTCCACACCCACCCATGTTACAGAAAAGCCTTTTCTGTTCTGGTCTTCTTTGTTCATCTCTTATCACAGGTACATTATAGGACCGTTTCCCATTCCCACATCCGAAGAATCCATTACAGAAAGGACGCTTTTTAATCTGGGGCATCTGTTCTTCCAAATCTTCTTTCTTGCGTCTAAATCTGTTTATACAACCGACAGCCCCGTTACAAAATATTCTTTTTCCTGACGTCAGTTGTCGTTCGTCAGCTTCTAACAGAGCGTCAAGGGAAGGTGTTTCTCGTTCCAATAAAAGTTCATCCACAATGTCTCGAAGTCTGTCCCTTGATGGGTCTGTTAGCAACTAAAAAATAAAAGACGATCATGATCATTATGTAATTATGAGTTGAGAATATAATCATAATTTATCGTTTTAAAAATACAAACTATAATGACATTTAAAAAAATTGTTTTGTAATGCTAAAGACATTTAACGATAAGAAAGAAAAAAAAAAGATAAACCCTTCTTCTATAGTATCTGAGACTGACACAATATTTTTAAGTCACAGCTGAAATTGACCTTTCTTGACTTTTCTATTATTACTGGTTTTCAAAAAAAAAATCCTGTTTGTTAAAGTCTATCTTACACTGGATCCGTCTTTTTAAATAACAGTTCTAACTCAAAGCTTTGTCTTATACGTAATCATTAGGATAACAACAAGTATCATACAATCAGCCAATAATTGTACAAGTAACAGGTACACAACTACAAATATGTGCTTTATTTACACTCAATGTCTCGTGTTACCAAGGTTCCATGTTGAGCCAGGAGTGATTTGAATATATTTTTATGTAACATAAAATTTAGAATGGAAATGGGGAATGTGTCAAAGAGACAACAACCCGACCATAGAAAAAACGACAGGTCTTCAATGTAGCGAGAAATTCCCACACCCGGAGGCGTCCTTCAGGTGGCCCCTAAACAAATATATACTAGTTCAGTGATAAGGAACGCTTCATATTTGTTTTTTGTTTGTGAATTTTATTATAAAGGAGCAAAGACTGACGTCCAGAATATGAACCAGCATTCAATAAATTAAGTTATGTAAAAATGATAAATCTGTTCGGCTAAAGATGTCAATCGCTATCCGCTGAAAACAGTTCGATTTATGGTCCTCTTCGCGGTCCGCGTTTAAACTATCCCGATTTCTTTAAAACATTTGATTTTTAAGTGTTGGGTGTAAATTTAATGATAAAAACAATCTATGCACATTGTTGGAAAATATACAATTTATTTGTACCTGCTACAGACCAGGAGAAAAGTTTGACGAGCCCGTTTCGCGGGGGAAATTTGGCTGATTATATAGGAAATCATTGAAGCATGACTGGAGCGGGCCCCCCTTAGGCAGGAAAAAATATTATCAGGAAAAGGTTGACTTCAAACGTGGCGTCAAAATGTCCATTTTTGTCCCTATGAATTATACAAAACAGTCTCAGCATCGAACTAGGTCACGCTCATTTCAAAGACCAATCGTTCCGTCCAAAGCTCAGATGTTCACATAATGCAGTCATCAAAACAGAATCAGTTTATTGGCTCAACAATTGTACAACCAAATATAACATTAATGAACAAAGGGTTTATTGGACTATTGACATGCGGTCATATGTATTTTTCCGTCCTTTATTTAGAGCTTAGCGAATAAGAAGGACTTCCGTTTTGGTTGTGTGGGATGTATAGATACGCAGCCACGTGAGGTCGGATTTGCCGGTAAAGTTTAAATTTGATTCTCAATTTTTTTATGCATAGTAAAATCTTCATTTAAAATATTAGAATGCAGGTTTAAATTTCAATCCCATTGTAGATTTTAATTATCATGAAATCACTAGTTTAACACCCAAAGAGAAAATTTCAAAAACATTCTTATCATAATGATATTTGATTGTGGTGAGGGTCAAAATCGGATAAATGACCTCTCAAAACATATCGAAACAAAAACATTAAAATTATACAAAATATAAATAAAAATTAGTTTTTCTAATCTATTTTTTACATTTACTATTTTAAAAGTCACCTTTCATACTGCTTATCCCTTTATATAAATACTACAAACAAATAGTGATCGGTGTACAAATGTACATTTGTTATTTATATATAATAATTCTTCCTCGTGAGTATAAAAGTACAAAATCGACAACGTCAAAAGTTAAGTGAACAGTCGGATAACCAGTGAACGACCAGCGTACGACTTTGATACAACATAATTCCCGTATGATACCAGACAGTAGTGCCGTCTACTTATCTTCCCAATATAGTTATGACTTACAATGTAAGTTCTAAATAATAGATTTATCATATCTATTTATTCCCAGTTATGATACGAGATAATTGCATTATTAACAATAGAACTTAAATAATTTGCCTGTAAACATTTGAATATTAATTTTCATCGACTATTACCCTGTTATTAATCGTCACAAGATTTGTGTAGGTAAACGATCATTCAAATCAATTAGTGCGTAATATATACAATCAAAGTACTGAAGTACTGAACATTGGATGACCGCAAGTTCTTGTGGATAGTCAAAAGATCTTGTCTCAGAAAAAAATCACATTTCTATACCTGAAACTGAGGTTAATGTACAGAGATATTTTTTTCTGAGACAAGTTCGTGCGTGGAAGATGAATAAATGACAGGAAATTCAACCTGGCCGTAATATATATTATATTATAGACTAAGTGACACAAATCAGTATACACTTGTTTGTTGTTACAAGGATTTGTATAGTACAAATCCTTGGTTGTTATGTTCCAGACCATATGAGTATTTGGACCGTACGCGTACGGTCCGGACCGTATACGTATACTCGTACGGTCCGACCATACGCGTACGATCGGACCGTATGAGTATACGCGTATGGTCCAGTATGAGCTGACCATACATGTTATTGGATAATATGGGTTACATCTATACAAACATTTATCACAATCTTTATTTTTAGTTTTACAAATTGTTATTATAACATAAGATGGATAAAATGACCTACCTAACAATTTAAATTAGATATTTGGTTAATTGTATATCTGAATCCTATTTGAAACTCTCGCCAAAGGTGACACTCGCTACCAAAAGTATATTTTTCATATTTACATTTTTTCAGTTCATGCATGTTCCTTTCAATTAGCATTTTTTTGAAAAGTTGCTACATATTCTAAAGCAATTGTCCTTCCACATTATTCGCATTCAATTTCAGTGAAAATAATTGTCATAATTCAAATAGTGTATTATGTATTACTGATCTACATGCTAAATACTAGAGATTTACAGATTTAATTAGCGTGAATTTTTTAAATAGTTAAAATGTAAAGTTTTTATTTCAATTACAATTGATTTTTTTTTCTATTCATTTGAGAGTTAAGTTATGTTGATCTGTTATATGTATTTGTATCTAGTACAATTGACCAACTCCTTGATATTAGTCAGACCGTACGCGTACGGTCCGACCGTATGAGTATTTCGAAAAAGTACGCATACGGTCCAGACCGTACGCGTACGGTCCAAATACTCATACGGTCTGGAAAAGTTATAAACAAGTATTATATTAATGTAACAGTTACATGTATATATAATTTTCATCCATTTGTATATCATTCTATTCTACTATTCTAATAATAGTGCAGTGCAAGTGCATAGGGGACACTCTTCTGTAAAAAAAAATATTTTTCTAACAGATTGGATTTGAGAAGCCATTCATATTTTCCCTCAAAACCAATCTTCCATGCCGAGTTATCGGTAAAGCAAGGTCTGGTAACTCTGCATGAGGGATTGCCGAAAAAAGTTCTTGAGCTATTCTATAATAGAGCAGGCTAATGCCACTACAAGGCAGCACTCGCACCCGCAAAGTGGAAAGGAATTAATATAAGTTGTAATAACTTGTTTCCCAATCCACTATAAACAAATATGTTTAAACTAAATTTATAAACCTTGGGACACTGGATTGTTGGCAAAATGTCAAATAAGTTTAGTGTTGTCCATATAGCCAGAAATTAGTAGTGCTTTTGCTAATAAATATTTATAATATGTAAATGAGAATTGTAACACATGATAATAGTTTGAACTGGACTGGCTTGATAAGACTTGATATCATTAAAATCTTTAAAACACGGATATTATAAGTTGTCCGTCACAGAGTCCTTATTTACAATCACTCTGATATTTTTCCGTAAAGTTGTCAGGCGGTCAAAATCAAAACAATGAACGCGAATTTAGTAATGTTTTCGAGTTTACGTGAGTTCATTCTTCTTGAAACAGGGGCATTTTAACTTTACGTGGAAACCTAATGTTCAACGACTACACATACAAGGTTTGGCCTTGCTTATTCTTTGGACATTCAAGTTTCAAATTTCACCCGGCAACCTGTTTTTCTAATGACCTTGTATGCCAATTTTCAACACGAAGTTCGCAAATTTGACGTTTCAGCCATTTTAGCCGGTGTTTTACACTGCAATGTTAAAAGCCTCTCACTTCGATTTTTAAAATAGCTCAGGAACCTTGATTTTTTGCACCAACAGTCATTATATTTCGTTTAAATGGTGTAGATTGTTGTGTATATTTATTTTCTGCCCCGGCAACCTGTCTATCACTTAAATTAAAATTTAAAATTAAAACAGACATTTTTTTCAAAATTCCCTACTGTATCATTTTAATATAATTTCCGTGACCCGTATCCGATTTCTTTTGTATAATATTCAAATAAGCAAAGTGGCGTTGATTTCTGGATATGATTTATATAACATGGGTTGCTGTCTCTTTAAGTATATGCATAAATCCTTTTATTCAAACTTGCAATCGGATTAAAATACAAATCTTGTGTCCACGCTTCGCTTTTATTTGTATTCTCATTCTAATGTTTTTGTTGTGGGATTGCGGTCTCATTGAACTATATTATATACAATATCTCACTTTACTTAAACTTACAGAAATCAGAACAAAAGCAATGGATTAGAAAACATGTACAGATTTTAACCTTACTCAATCCTTATTGTTAATAGAATGTTTTCTTTCTTATTCCCGATCTTCGATAATCTAATCAGAATATGCAAATCTTTAACTGAACACGTGTTGTATTAACGTATGTGAGTGATTGAATAATAACTGTTAAATTCAATAGAGTATCCTTGTTAATTGTAGTGCTAGTTACTTTTAATCCCCTGAATATTTTATTCTTTATATACTTCATGAACAATCGAATCACTACTAAAAAGATATTTAAAATAGCCATCCCACAATTTGTATACCGTCTACACCCTTAAGAAAAAAGATCGCTCGGTATAATCTAAATAAAAGGGGAAATATTTCACCATTCTTCAAAACTCAAAAATGTACTTTGAAATTACGAGATTAAGTAGTTTTAAACGTGTAGTAATTTCGGGGCCCTTTATAGCTTGTTGTTCGGTGTGAGCCATGGCTCCGTGTTGAAGGCCGTACATTGACCTACAAAATGTAAATTATGGTTTACTTTTATAAATTGTTATTTGGATGGAGAGGTGTCTCATTGGCACTCACATCACATCTTCCTATATCTATATGATAATAAAAACATTGTCTGCATGAATCATATATTTTCAGGACCAAATGACTACATGATTTATGCAAATATAACAATGTTGTTACTAGTCTCTATTTTCCCACGAAACACAATATGTTGAATTTTGGAAAATAACTTCAAGAAATATATAAACGAGCTGATAAAAAAATACGTCAACTGTTTGACTTAAATGAGCTTCGGACATTGGACCCTCTGATTTTCTTTATTTTGGTGTTTTATTTGTTAAAAGTAAATTCAAAATATTTCATTTTTTTTTTATCACTATTCAAACGATCTTACAATACCGATGGTTTATACGTGCTAATAAATAGAAAGGAGAAACATCACGTATACAACTGCCAATTAGTATGAAATTCAAAACAGTGTAGCTGTGGCCATTGATTGACCCATCAAAATCATCCATTGACTGGGACAATTTACGTGAACGTTTGTCTGTAACAACCACTGTTCATGACGTACCTACGATAGACATTTAAACTGTGGGGTCACCAAAGGTTTCTTAACGCCTTTAATTATAAAATAATTCGAAAAAATAATCAGGAATAAACTTTGTGTTTTGATTTATATAATTGATATAAATCAAAATATCGTGTTATTTCTGATTAATTTTTCGAATTACTTTATTTAGGTTTTGAGAACCTTTGGTGACCCCATAGTTTAAGTTTCTTTAAAAAGTACATAGTGAGCATTGGTCGTTACATACAAACGTTCACCTAAATTGTCCCAGTCAATGAATGATTTTAATGTGTCAATCAATGGCCACAGCTACACTGTTTTGAATTTCATACTATATAAGACGAATAGGAGAAATTATACACCTTTAGCGTTGACTCTAGCGAAGGGAAAATGACAGATAAACCAAGATCCAGATACTATCTCCAAGATAAATGGTTTCAGTTAGTAACTTTTTAGTAATTTTGGATCGGAGAACGAGCTGTGTGTCTGTCCTGCGAAGACAAAATGGTAGAAAAATAAATATATAGTATGGTCTAAATACATGTACTTATATTGTCCAGACTGGAATGACCAAACATGTATATGTAGGACTTTTATCTGCGATGGTACTGAACTCAAATGTGCGATGGTAACGCACAAGTGCAATGGTCACGCTGAAGTGCGATGGAAACCTTAAAGTGAGATGGTCGCGCCAATGTGCGATGGTCACGCTAAAGTGCGATGGTCACGCTAAAATGCGTAGGTATAATATAAGGTGCGATGGTGTATCAGGAATGGGCTTCTGACAATGTTTTTTGTTTGTCGTTAAGTTTCTTTTATTGTATATCTATACTATTAAACGAGAAGACCTCATTTTTGGTGTCGCTTCTCTCCTTTCCACAATAAATTAATCAACACGCCTCTGTGTCCTATAGGTACAGTGCATAGTCGCATTTGTCATCCATTCATATGATTATTCAGATTGAGTTATTTTGGGAGAAAAACGAGAAAAAGGCATCCGGATATTGTCCCGTCATTGGACAAATTTTAAGTCAGATTAGACTTCCGGTTTGCGTTTTTCTGTATACTTTGAACATACATATACAAAGAATAAAGTGTATTTTCAGAATTCTATCTGCTATCATTTTCAAGTTTACTATCCACGGCGGTCACAGAGTTTATTAAATAGAGAGGGTCTGTATACTATATCAATGACCACCATGGATCGATTAGTAAACTTAGAATTGAAAGTAAATACACTATATTTATATAATAATGATTCATGTGAACTTTTGATACCTTTTCTGAAATTCTCCAGTCATTAAATCTTTTACAAAATTCATTGATTACAAAAAAAAGAAGATGTGGTATGATTGCCATGTTGAGACAACTCTCCACAAGAGACCAATATATGACACAGAAATTAACAACTACAGATCACCGTACGACCTTCAAAAACGAGCAAAGCCCATACCGCATACTCAGCTTCAAAAGGCCCCGAACTGACAATGTAAAACAATTCAAACCAGAAAACTAGCGGCCTTATTTATGTACAAAAAGTGAACGAAAAACAAATATGTAACACATAAACAAACGACAACCACTGAATTACAGGCTCCTTACTTATATGTTCATAACATACTAAATGAAAACTATGTTCATATTGAAATTGATAGAAAACCAAAAATTGGGAATTTTGGAAATAAAGGAGGAGGGATAAAAAAAAAAAGCAGCATTTTCCTGTCCCAAATAACCTATATATGACTTATGATACTTTTGCTGAAATTCTCCAGTCATTCAATATTTTACAAAATTCTTCCAACAACACTTTACATACTTTAAACTACGCTCTGAATGCCCGCGATTTCGCGGGTGTGTTCTAGTTTAGTTTACATGTATTATGTTTATTAACCAAGCCGTTGTCTTTCTCTTTTAATTTGTGTTACACTAGTCATTGCGTGGACCTAATATACATGTATATAGACTGATATGCGGCCTAGAATAATGCTCCGCGTTAAGGACCGTAGTTATAAGTTGCATATATCAACGACATTTTACCCCTTCTCTATAACGATTCATTCTAATTTTGCCAAACCATATGGACAGGTGTTCTTTTAATTTGTTTATTATTTAAAAGGAGGCGCATGTATACCCAAGGGTAAATGTAACAATACAAAAATAAGTGATATATTTATAAATGCAGTATTCTATTCTCGTAAATTAGATGAATAAAAAAGAAATGATCCGAAATAATCGAAATTAATTGAATTGTTCTATAACTCAAGGACATATCATATCGACTTAATGCCTACGTAAAAAGAATTAGTTGAATTATAAAGTTACTTTACACAAAAGTAATATTATATTTTGTATTAAACGTAGCAATTTAAACTAATCCACATTTGGTAATCAAATATTTGTTTGTAATTCGAATAATATTTTCAACAAGAACGAAATCCAATTGGGACTGGTTATCTTTCTTTTCCTTTTTTCGTCTCAAATATTGACATATATTTCCATATTAAAACAGCAATGCATATACATGTACAATATATATAGATGTCACCACTACACCAAGTGTGTGTTGCGATATTTCTCTAATGTTTGTGCTCTTTTCACATTTCTTGAGCGGATTGATAAACATATTTTTTTTTATCACTAGTAAAAAGTAAAATCACAAAAATACTGAACTCCGAGGAATATTCAAAACGGAAAGTCCATAATCAAATGGCAAAATCAATAGTGCAAACACATCAAACGACAACAACTGCCATATTCCTGACTTGGTACAGGCATTTTCTTCAAGAAAATGGTGGACTAATAAGATATAAGAACATGTGGTATGAGTGCGAATGATACAGCTCTCTTATCCAAGACACAATTTGTAAAAGTAATTAAAATATTATAGATCAAAGTACGGTCATCAACACGGAGTATTGACTCACACCGAACAGCAAGCTATAAAAGACCCCAAAAATGACTAGTCTAAAACCATTCAAACGGGAAAACTAACGGCCTATTTTCTATAAAAAAAAATGAGAAACGAAAAACGCGTATGAACCACATCAACAAGGGACATCTACTGAACATCAGAAACCTGATTTTATATAGCTAACTTAACCTCTCACTTGTATGACAGTCGCCTGAAATTCCATTAAATTGACAACGATGTGTGAACAAAATGAACATTGGTAAAAATGTCACAAATAGGTGTACAGCAGTCAACATTGTGTTATTATCTAATCACTATAAAAACAAACAAATATATTAACAAACATTTACAATGCACAATAACGGGATGTAAATGTACAGAGCCACGTCATATGTAAGAAGAAAATACAAAAAGGCATAAAGACAAAGCATATAAGCAAATATAAAAGACAAGAATACAGAAATTTTCATAGAACAAAAAGACAATGCCGGGATGTATAACTACAGAGCCACGTCAAATGAATACCACCGAAAAGAGACTAAACAGTAAAAGTGGTATAAGCAAAGACAAATAAAAGAAAACTAAAACACATTTTTTATATCTGTTCTCATGATTATTTGAAATTTGATTATGACGTTTAATTTTCTTGAATTCTTTTGAATTTCCTATTGTGGCGTCTTGAAAAAAAAGACGACCATGCCCGATGACATCACATAATTAGAACACAACTTTCTCCAAATGTGTGAAAAGGAAGGATAAAAATCAGTAGAAAAACAGATTCCTCTACTTAACGCGTGTATATCAATATTTCTCCACTGTCAACAGTTAAATTTTAAATATTTAAAGAGCTCGACAAGCCTCGCGCTTTAGATTTTAAAATTAAACTGTCTCGAATGGAAAAACATCGTAATACACTCGCTGCAGTGATGGAATCTTTATTGTTCTACTCGAGACAGTTAAATTTTAATATTTAAAGGGCGAGGCTTGCCGAGTGTTTGAAATAATTGAAATTTAAGTGTTGAGAGTGGAGAAGTGTCATAATACACGAGTTATGCATACATCAATACTTGTGTCTTCCATCTGTTTACGTTCAATTCAGTAAGTTTTCGTATTCATTGTTTTAAAATAACTCATCTATAGTTTTATGGAAGAAACAATGGTCGTTTGATAATCAAACACTTAAAATTAAAGAAGTCTTTAGATATTCTAGATAAATTCGGTTTGAGTCCAAATTTTTAACTTTTAAATTATTTTTTTTTACAATATATATAAGAAGATGTGGTATGAGTGTCAATGAGACAACTCCTCGTCCAAGTCACTTTTTATAAAAGTAAACCAGTATAGGTAAAAGCCTGAATTTTTATGTTTAACACCTTTTAAGTTTGGTTATATTCGTAGAAAGAAAGTTGTTCATCAAAATGTAAGTTATAATGACCACACTATATACTTTCTACCAGTAACATTTTGTAAGTCTTCTTGGGGAGGGTGCAACTTCATTTATTTGGACAAATAATTAAAGTTTGTTCCGACTTTGATAAAAATAAAAACAAAAAAAACAGAAGGAATTTTTTTTTAAATCTTAATGTCCAGTCCTTTTTTTTTTTCTTTTTTTTAATATTATATATTACTATTAATTTTCATATTTTAAAAATAATTTAATACATAAAAAACGAAAATATTTTTTTTATACAAAAGAATAGTTTAAACATAGACGCGTTCATATATACGACGCGACGTGTTGTGCGTTAAGATAGCTTTCCTGGAAAATATATTTAAATACACAAATATCTATTTGAAAAATTATTATTTAAAGTAAATAAATAAATAAAAAAAAATTTGCTTGTTTATTTACCGTTTTTAATAATTCTTCGTCTGTTACATCGTCTGCCAAGCATACCAAAATCATTGATAGCAAATAAATACTCCCAAAAACTAATTTCTCCATTGTGTTTGTTGTCAGTCTGTGTTTTGTCGTCAATTCTTGTCAGTTCTATGGCGTGTAACAACGTGCCTGGCGGTGCAAGATTAGGATGCCGTCTCACTTTATTGGTCTTGAAAATGAAATGAAAGCTAAATGAGCAAACTATATAGGACAGAAATATAAACTTATTTAAAATTTATGATGAGAATTCCCCAGTAGTGCAGGCGGCTATTAGAATGACTTGAAACATGATTATCGCCATTTTATATCATTAACTATAAAGTGTTAATTTGTTGCTACCTACGGTAATTTAAGTTTTGACTAATGGTACAGTTTTAAATCAATATGCTTCATTACATATTTTAATAATCCATATTTGGAAAACGGAATCGGATACAACTAGTGAACATGTTAAAAAGCATCCAAATGTAAAAGTACGAATTACAGTGACCAGAGAAAAACTTTTGGAAAAACAAGACCAAGAGACATTATTTTTTTTTTTCAATGCGATTTTTTCAATAAATGTCCACTATACTATGCTTTAAACATGTTATTCCTGATTAAAAAGTGTTGAAAGATGAATAGATGGTAAAACTTTTTATGCACGATAATTTATTAATTCTGAAACCTTTTTTTTTTTAATTTTTATTAAACAATGATATGATTTCTTGATTTCTCATAAGTACTAATTTACTTACCTGTCGTGTCAAAAAACTGATAAAGTTTCCATTTTAAAAAATATATATCGTTTAGACGAAAGTTCGGAAATAAAAGACTTAAGAATATGTGGGATATAAATTTCCGTATGGCGCATGCATACAATTTGTAGGTGCGTTAGTAATATCTGTTTTTGTCTTAATCAAGAATATCCTCTTACAACCTCTTATCCCCGGGCATTGTCAGATCTAACTATGACAACATCAATTGAATCACACTAAAGACCAAAAAGGAATAATTTAATTTCCTTGTATGTTATGTTCGAGTTTATATGATAATTCCTATAGAACAAGCATTCCGTTGTGTTGTTGAAACTTATCGGGGGCAAATGAATAAATGGATGGGACAAGAAGTACTATCGAGGGAATTTGATTTGAGAAGAATAATTGTAATTTTCAATAATGGGACACACCGATTTCCATTTACATATGGAATATCATTGGCAATTACAATAAAGAACATCTCTTCTACATGTAACTTGTTGTTTGTCATCTGTCTTTTTAGACAGTCATTGAAAGATGCCATCCAAGAACGCCATACATCAAATCGGAATATCTCTATGTTTTAGGAAACACTTATTGACACCTTTTATTAAAGATAATTGTCTTTATTTTATAATCTGATTTGCAGTCCAGACTTCGAATATTGTTTTGTCTATCCAACAATATTTTATTGCTTTCACGGTTTTATGTGTACCATTGTGGATGTAATTCTCTTTCTCTTATATAAAGTAACTAATGAATAGATTTCTTTTATGCTCATTTAAGAATTATATTAGAATGCGAGGGTGTCTATATACTAGGATTAAACTCATTCTAATGGGACAGGTTGTGTGTTTTTTTTTTTTTTTTTGGGGGGGGGGGTACAATAATGGAACACGACAGTCTAGAAGAAAAGAAGAACTGGATGGGATTTGAATTCGTCTGTTGAACAGAATTGTCTGAGGTCAGGAAATCAAAACGACAGTTTTAACATTTTAAGATACCAGTTTTGGTATACCAGATATGTGTCACACGCAGAAATTTTGTTATAAATAAGCAACGAGGTATATAATTGCATCAATTGGAATGAGAAAAAAAAACATATTCTAGACTTTTGTACAACAAAAATAAGTTGTTGCATACACAGGTTGGAGATTAACTTCACATATGCATGGAACCAACCAGAAGTCAACATTTGGGGTCTCCTTAGTTGATGACATCCAATCAATGTGCGAGGAAATAAGTTTTTTTTATGGAAACAATAATATCTTGAGATTTTGATGGTATTAAAGGATAGGTTCGGACAAGATCTTATTCATTGAGTATCATTTATCTTTTTAAATTTGCATAAAATTCTTGTCTGACTTTAGCAGGATTCTGGAGGTGAGGATTAGATTTGTATCGGTGCATAATTCTTTTTGCCTTATTGTCAATGCATTTATAAATCATAAAATCTCTATGCTGGACAAACACTCACATTTACAGGTTTTATATATATTCGCATAAGCACGCACACATATTAATTACTCAAAACCATAGATTTACTTGCATATAAGCTTGAATAATTTGTTCGGGAAAATCAAATTATAAATCGGTGAAATTCGAATGATTTATTGTAAAATAATTGGGTACTTCCACGTTAGATTAAGCGTCGACAATTGTAGATAACACTTACGCACTAGCATTTGTGAGAAATTGAAAAGAAATCCAAAAGAGACTTAAAAATCCTTCTCCTTCATGTAACTGTTACGTGTGTACCTCGTATATCATGCTGGCAGAACAACGGTCTAATATAAAAGTAAAATCACTGAAATCAAGTGATTGAAAGGGGATATTCTAGAATATTATTCTCATGTTTCATACATGTTTGTCTGTTTATGACACTCACTTATTCGTCTTGTAATATGCTTGACTGCTTGTTGGTTATCTGTAATCTCGGGCTCGGAAGTCGGTTTAATGTGTCATTGATATTTCAACCAAATACGAAGACCTGTATCTTTTTTCTGTCTATCTCAAAGCAAAATTACAAAAGTGTCCTTACAAACAACGTTATATTGCTAGATATTACGAATACGTAACGAAACCCCTTTCCAAATTATTAACAATTGTTTTTATACCAGAGATCAAAACCGGGCATCATAGTTAATATGAATCTATATTCTCTTTGAGTACCATTGTTTCGGAATTTGATGTGGAAAATGAACAGAGCGTACCACTATTTCAGAGTTTGATGTATAATATAAATCTAGAGTACCACTATTTTTAGAGTTGGATGTAGAATATAAATCTAGAGTACCACTATTTCAGATAATGATGTAGAATATAAATCTAGAGTACCACTATTTCATAGTTTGATGTAGAATATAAATCTAGAGTACCACTATTTCAGATAATGATGTAGAAAAAGAACAAGAAAAACTAATTGTTTTTATGTTTGCTGTAGAAAGCGAACCATGAGTACTACTTATTCGGCGTCTGATGTACGGCATGAGTACCATTGTTTCTGAGTTTGGTGTAGTGTTTGAAACAGGAGTACCTCTATGACAAAGTTTGATGTAGAAAATGAACTAGGAGTACCATTGTTTCAGAGATTGATATACATAAAATGAACCATGAGTACCATTGTTTTGGAGTTTAATACTAGAAAATAAACAAAGAGTACCATTGTCTCTGAGATTGATGTAGAAAATGGCGTACCATTGTTACGGAGTTTGATGTAGAAAATGAACCAGGAGTACTTATTGTTTGGTGTTTACAGTAACAAATGAACCATGAGTACTAATTGTACGGCGTTTGAAGTAAAAATGAACATGAGTACTAATTGTCCGGCGTTTGAAGTAAAAATGAAACATGAGTACTAATTGTACGGCGTTTGAAGTAAAAATGAAACACGAGTACTAATTGTACGGCGTTTGAAGTAAAAAATGAAACATGAGTACTCATTATACGGCGTTTGAAGTAAAAATGAAACATGAGTACTAATTGAACGGCGTTTGAAGTAAAACTGAAACATGAGTACTAATGGTTCGGCGTTTGAAGTAAAAATAAAACATGAGTACAAATTGTTTGGTGTTTACAGTAACAAATGAACCATGAGTACTAATTGTACGGCGTTAGAAGTAAAAATGAAACATGAGTACTAATTATACGGCGTTTGAAGTAAAAATGAAACACGAGTACTAATTGTACGGCGTTTGAAGTAAAAATGAAACATGAGTACTAATTGTACGGCGTTTGAAGTAAAAAATGAAACATTGTTCGGCGTTTGATTTTGAAAATAAACCAGTAGTACCATTGCTCTGAGATTGTTGTAGAATAAAAGGAGTGTAGATTGCTGGCCTCACTAGTATCATGATTATTGTTTTACATATAAATACGCCTTCGATTTGAGACTGGAATTTTTTTATGCTTTTAATTTGATTGTTTTTCAACACAGGGGAAAATATCAAATTATGAAAGCCACATACAATGTATGATACTATTCCCTTATGTTTTGGCTCTTGAATTAATTATTGTACTCGCTTTATGATTATAATCTGAAACGGACTTGTGCCAGAGACCTATTTCTTGGATGAATTAACGTAATCACAATGGGTTTTGATAATATGCAGTTCATTCATGTATGCAATTAAAACCATTAAAATTTAAACATAAAATAGGATAAATACCTGTTTAAAATTTGATTGTTTTCAATGGTCATGCTAACACATTTGTTTTCAACTGGTACTTTCTCTTTAAGTATCATCTACAATTCTATTTCTACTCGTACTAAAAGATGTTTTTGCTAATTTATGCATCGCCGGACGTTTCTAACCAAAATGATTTAGTTTTTATCCCAAAGACAATGTAAGATTTACTTCAAATAGAATTTCGATTGTGGCTAAGAATATCTTTCTTACATATTTTAGATATAATATTTTATACTTAAATAAAAATTGACATATTGATCTCTTTTTAAGCGTTAACGTTTTGGCGATTTTTTAAAATATATCCTATCTTTGTGAATACATGCACATAGAGCTGTCATGCTATGTTATAAGGATAAAAAGACCTTCACATAATATTGTTCCTGTTGTGAAATAAATGTAGGGAAATGTTTCCATATTTCTTTCAGAAACAAAAGAATAAATAGTCTCCTTTCATTGACAATGGATATTGGTAACCCGGTCAGCGTCATCGAGCATTTCTAATTGACAAAGAATATGGTATTCCGTCATCGAGCATTTCTAATTGACAAAGAATATGGTATTCCGTCATCGAGCATTTCTAATTGATAACGAATATGGTATTCCGTCATGGAGCATTTCTAATTGACAAAGAATATGGTATTCCGTCATCGAGCATTTCTAATTGACAACGAATATGGTATTCCGTCATCGAGCATTTCTAATTGACAACGAATATGGTATTCCGTCATCGAGCATTTCTAATTGACAACGAATATGGTATTCCGTCATGGAGCATTTCTAAGTGACAAAGAATATGGTATTCCGTCATCGAGCATTTCTAATTGACAACGAATATTGTATTCCGTCATCGAGCATTTCTAATTGACAACGAATATGGTATTCCGTCATCGAGTATTTCTAATTGATAACGAATATGGTATTATGTCATGTAGCATTTCTCAGTACCGATTGGGATTTATTTTGACCTGGATTTGAAAATTAAAAACAGGGCTCCGGAGGAAAGCGAGGTTTCCAATTTACACTTGTTCCAAGTGCTTATGATGAAATCCTCCCTTCGAAATTTTACAGACATAATCACAAATGAAAACATCTGTATCACACATATGATAGATATGGTTTAATTGTCATAACCACAATAACCACAATACCGTTTTCTTTTCCTCTTATGTAACCTACCGATCCAGATCAACACGACGGGTGCTACATGTGGAGCAGGATTTGCTTACCCTTCCCGTGCACCTGTGATCACCCCGGGGTTTGTTTTTTTTTGGAGGGGGGGTCGTGTTTCCCAGTCTTTAGTTTTTCAATGTTTTGTATACTGTTCACACTTTTACCATGCCATTGTCTGTTTATTTTCGACTTTTGAATGTTTTTTGGTATCTTTGTGAACTGAACAACTTTTTGGAGATTTTAGATTGATATTGACTATGTTTGAACTAGCTACAAATTAATTTTTAAACACGTTATTTCACCAATTTTGTTTTGAAATTCTTTGATATATATAAATTTTGATTCGAAAGTGTGGATGTATCTGTAAAACCTTATAAAACGGGATATACCTAGATAGATAGTTTATAGAACTCGTACATTTACTGCAAGATCTTTAAAGGTTGTCTTTTTTCGGTACTAACATTGATTATGTTCTCGAACTATACTAGTATATATGACGTCTTTACGTTTCATGATTAATTGTTGATATTTTAGCCCGGAAAACATTGTGATTTATTAAGTTGAATTGACTTTTAATTAGCTGTAGATATTTGCACTCTGAGATTGGACAGGTATTTTGTGTTGTTTTTTATTTTGTGTTTTTTTCTTTTCTTTCGTAACGATCTGATATTAGTCTTGTAATTTCCGGATTTGTACAGCTGTCGTCTATGTTCCGCTGTAACACCATGTACCCAGGTTAACGTACGTATCTATTTGATATTGTCAAATAGCGAATACGATGTTTGTAATAAGTCATACATTCTTCCATTACATGTTTTCGGCATAACTACTTACTATAAATAACTAACAGACGAGTATAGAAAATAATGACACTACCAGTCGCTGGGATATTTGTAACACTTATAAGAATGTTGAAAACCAAAGGAGTTTTTAGGAATCTATCCTTTTTCCATTCATACAGTTTAAAACGTTACTAAAACTATTTTTAGTTAAAAAAAAATCAGTGAACTGCTCTTTCAGTTTGTTTTAACAAGTTAGCAAATGGAAATAGAATGAAACGTAATGTCAATGATATTTATATTTGAAAATAAACGCTTGTAATGATATTTAGCATTTAGTGATGATTAACTGAACAGTGCGTGAGAATTATTGATCACTTGGAATATTTAGTCCTAATACAGTGGGTGTATTTGTTCCTCTTATAGTGGGTGTGTTTCGCGCAAATAAATCTGCACATTTGTTGTAAATGGGTTTTTATGTAATCAAATCATCAATTATCATCAGTCGCGAGACGTTACTTTTTTTCTATTTCTTTCTTATGCAAAGGAAATATTATTTTTATCAATATTAACTGTTTGTTATATTGGTTTCACAGTTTTCTAAAATCCAAAAACAAATGATTATTGCTGGCCGCCATAATGTGTATACCATACAATTATCCCTTTCATACATATTGCAGATACTCTCTTTACAGATATTTGATTTGATTATAGCGTGAACCTCCGGGTCCTTTTTTTTTTTATAACGCATCAAAAATACCGAGCTCAAAAATAGTGACGCAGAAGATACTATAACACGATATTCATGGAATATAAAACTGTTACAGTAAGTGAAGAATCTTTTTCTCCAGACGATTATTAGATATTAATATGATAGTCTGATGTCCTGCATATAGACTTTTATTTCTTGCAAAGTGAATATAAACAGCGTGTGAATGATCTATACGTTTACATTACGTAGGGCTTATAAAATGTAAGGTCGGTAGCAGGACAAGGAGGTCTTAGCAATTCAGTTAAGCAATGACTGTACTATTTTTGCAACTATTTATGGTTGTAATTTCTTTTAATAATTAATTATTATAAATCGTAAACCACATTTACACTTAAGATGATCTGAAGGTATACGGTCATATCCTGGAAACAAGAATTTAATGTCGGATCTTTTGAATTATATTTCATCCCAGATTTTTTTAGATTGGTGTACGTTTACTTTGTCCGAGTCGTCATTGGCTCGAGTTGTCTTGTTGCTTGACTCGGGACGGGCAAATAGAGAATGTGACAGGGTCAAACATGTCTGTGAGCTCCGAACCATACCATAACTTCTGATATCAACAACAGTACAATACAAGATGGATCACCTAAATCAATACATCTGTACGGAGCAAGAGACACAAAGCATAGAGTAACAGTTACTAACGGATAGTTCAACGCTATTTTATACAACGAATAAAGCAAATCATGTATTTCAAGACTTATTATTGTCTATGTAGTATATCCAATCATACGACTCTTTCTGTTAGCGTGGGTAAACTTCTGGTGATCTGTTTATTTAGTCGAAGATGCCCTAATGTAAAAGGTATCGTTGTGTTTTTGCTGTTGCATTGAAACAATCTCAACATTTTCCCTTTTTTTATACGTATTTTGACTACTATTATATCGCACATACAGTTCTGTTTTCTGAAACGTTTGTATACAGAGTCACACCCTCATAATGAGCTTGATATATGTTACACAAATTACTAGTAAAGCAAATAATTTATTGATAATTATTCATCGTGATGTTTAAATGATCATTAATTTGATTTCTAATTTAATGCACTTATAGTATCGATGACATTGGACAACTGCTCAAACAAGAACGTTGCATATACCAGATGTTAACGATATGAAATATTTAGTATTTCGTGAAATCTAGACATTTCAATTTAGAATATTTGTATACCCCGATCATAGACCAATATAAGGTTACTTAATTCGTCATCATTTTTAAATATGTTTTTTTTGTAAAAGTGTCATTTTTTATATCTAGTATATAATTTCTGATTAATGCTGCATATTGCTTTGGAATTGCCGTTACTAGATCAGTTTACCAATGTGATATAAAACACAACTGAAAATCCTATGTTGGTAGTATTCAATTTATCTTTTGCATTATTAAAATAATCAAACAACATATGGCCAATTATTTCATTTAAAATTATTCCTTTTTGTAAGTCCGTGTCTAGTGTTACTTGTAATATGTAGGAAGTATAAACCAGTTAATATTACTCTCTCCACAACGATAAAGTATTGTGTTTGTACAGAAAATCGTAGGCTGTTAACTGCAGTGGAAGTGGTTTGAACCGAGTACAAAATTCTTCAGAATTAGCTTTGGTATCTATCAACATGTATTTACAATTATATTCCGTATCCCAGCAGTTATATTTCTATGAAAACATGTTATAACAAACATTAATCGAAACCAAATCAACAAATTTTACAATTTTATATGATAATGTAACCATGGGAGTGCAAAAGTTCATATCAAATATAGATGTAGCAAGAATTGTGTTGAACGGAAATGGAATAGAAATTGCTAAATAAAGTTAATTAACTTGACCAAAATTAAGACTAAAAGACTGCTACTCTATTTACTAGATAAATTTAAACAGTCCAGTTCAAGTTCCATCAATTTTTAAAAATGATGTCGTCGTAAGCCGGTAACACGCCTATGTTATATATAACTCAGTTCTAATTCTTCTCCATTTATATCTTCCACCACTATATCATCTAAAATTAATAAATATTCTATATGTAAGCAAATTTATTCTAATACAAATTAGTTCGGAAAGATAAAGGGATAAAACAAACTTTTTTTTAATTTTTGCATTTTATGTTAGATTATATGTTGTATGCGTTTTATTTGGTCGACTACACCCTTTTTTTCTGATATCTTTGTAGTTTCAATTTCCTGTAAATTTTAAAAACAAACGGTAATCCCTAGTAATCGTAACCTAAAATATGTTGTCATTTTGAATATTTGACGTCTGAACTACACTAAGAATCTGAAATGAACTTTCTTAGTACAACACCAGACGAGCCTGCAACCCATTCGGTTCACCACTCTATTGATACTATACGTTTTTATATCCGGGTTCGACCGAACTAGTTACTCCGATTTAAATTAAGGTAATTGGAACGCCTTCCTTAGGGTGAATTATTTACGGGATAATTTCCTTTGTTTTAGGAGGAGTTTTTGGAGCAAACCCAGGTTAATTATTTGACCTTCTATATGTGAACGTAAATTGGAGTTTGAATGCGGTTATTGCTATGGTGATAGATGACGTCTTCTATACCCATTCTAGTGCCTAATCTTTTTGATGATAATGTACCTGTCAACTTTGAACTTCTACTTGCTATACTATTTCTACTGCCTAAACTGGTTGACGTTGTGCCACTAGAATTTTTGCGTTCCAGACGAATAATTCTCTGCTTCAAATCCTTATCCTTTGATGAACTATTTCTCTATTCAACGAAAAATTGGAAGTTTAAACATAAAAATTATTCACTTTTGATATCGATTTAGGCTGAAGTCGGAAAATAAATATTAACCAATTGTTTTTAGTTTTGGTTTTTTTTGTGTTTTTTTTTTTACATTTTCAACATTAAAAAATAGTGTTTTTTTTTAATTGAAGTAATTTTTTTTCTTTTTGAAAATATTTACAATTTTTCTCCGTTTGAAGTTATAATTTCAATGATACTGTCTGATAATTAAAACATTTAATTATTTTGTTGGAAGCATTCTTCGAACCGTAAAAATCCATCGTTTGATATTCTAATAATGTGAGGTAGTTATTGAAACCATAAGCTAAATATTTGATATCACAATTATACATATAACTCTCCTTTTTTATTGTCTCTATAATAAATCTTATGTAAATTACAAGGTAAATCCTGCTAAAAAAAGGAATGTAGTATTTGTTTTTAAGCCATTTAACGTTCCAAATATGTACACAATACAAAGATTTTTCACTTCCAATCAGAAAACTTTAAACTGATATAATTCATTTCATCCTTCTTTGAATTTTATAAATGAGGTACCAAAAGAAAGAGGAAAGATTAATCTTTCAAATTGTGATAATTTCATTATGACTTAATTATTACATAGTTAATTGTTATGTACTCAGTCGATATATTGTGATGTCCACACTTGAATGAATTTAGCTTCTTTGTTATTCATAGCATCCCAAATATATATATTGAGATTCTTGTACAACGCAGCTTGACCTCCAAAACTGTGTCTCAGATTTCCACAATCATCAATAGAACAAATTTCATACCCAATTAAATTTAGTGATCTCTTGTGAATTGATGTTGCAATTTTCATTTGAGGTTTATGAGAGAATGAAATATTAAAGGAAAAATCTGAGACACAGTTTTGGAGGTCAAACTGTGTTGTACAAGAATTTATTAAATATTTTGAGATGCTATGAATAACAACGAAGCTAAATTCATTCAAGTGTGGACATCACAATATATCAACTAATTACGTAACAATTAATTATGTAATAATTATGTCATAATGAAATTATCACAATTTGAAAGATTAATCTTTCCTCTTTCTTTTGGTACCTCATTTATAAAATTCAAGGAAGGATGAAATGAATTATATCAGTTTAAAGTTTTCTGATTGGAAGTGAAAAAATCTTTGTATTGTGCTACCTCAAGCTGACATACTTGTTACAGTTATGATAAAACAAATCAAATAGTAATATAGCATAAAATCGAAAACAACCGCTCACTTTAAAATATAATGTATTAATGCTTTCAAAAATACAATAGAAACGGTTATTTTATTTAGGTATTTGGATTTCCAAAATGAATATTAAAATTTTTTCAACCATAACATTTGTTATTTATCTAAGGTTACTTTATGTTGATAGATGGTAAAAGATTGCTTTGACGTCTGACGTCTGACGACCTTTTTTGGGACTCTGTGTGGTAATTGCAATGCGTTATACACAAGAGAAATCTCAGACTGCATTATTTGGTACTTGATAGAAAATGTTATACATTTTGTAGCAAGAAATGAGAAGTCCCTTTTTCCAAATCCGGTTTGAATTTACACTCATATGATTCTATTTTACTTGGACATGTGTGATAGAAAATTTGACGGTATACTACTGTTTATATTTGTTAGCATTTTATTACAATTAAGGATTGACTGTAATATTTTTGGTCTATGAAGAAATACCATAAAAAATGTTGTGAGAACTGAATAACCAGAGTAGCGGTCTATTTTAAAGTGTTCATCACATTTTTTATTTTATTTCGAATAGACAGAAAAAATATTACAGTCATACCTAATAATTTAATTCTTAATTCCATTTTGAACTGGAGAAAATCATGAAAAAACGTTGATGACGTCACGATCCGGTTTCATTACTAAATGATGTCCATGAGCCTATAAACAAAACACTGTTAGCCAATCAGAAGACGTGTTACATCCAAAATTAAATTGTTCATATATTACGTACAGAAGATGCGGATGAAAATGATGTAAAATCTCTCATTAACCGCTGACGTTCTTGAAGTCTTTTCAGTGCTTGTCTAACCTTTTGGATATAAATGTTATACATTCTATATTCATTTGATTGATTTAACGTTGAATAAAATATACTAGGTTAAGAATGTTTAACAATTTTCTTATGGCATTTTCAAAATGGAGGCCTTGATGACAAAGTATTGGCAACTTTAAATGCTTTAATGTTTAAATATTTATGTGATTAGCATCGTCTTACATTTTATCGTCGTCACAATTATTCTTATTGTATTGGCCCAAATAGAACATTTCAATCCTGGCATCTTTGATGATTTTATTGCTAATTGTTAATTCAAGAAGGTTGCGTCAGCATCGTTTACTTAATTGGATGTTTGGTATGCTTTTATTAAATTTAAACAGAGAAAATCTGTGTTTGTTTTTCTGTTGTTTTCTATATTTGAAAACGCCTGTACCAAGCCAGGACCATGACAGTTGTTATTGATTCGTTTGATGTGTTTTATCATTTGATTTAGCCATTTGATTAGGGACTTTCCGTTCTGAATTTTCCTTGGAGTTCAGTATTTTTTTGTGATATTACTTTTGCTTGCTGTTGCACAAAGCCATTTTAATCATTTATCTTCTTTCTGGTGTTCTTATTTTGGGGAAATTGATAAAAACAAATCAGTTAAAATCGTTATCGCGTGTAGCTTATTTCTGTCCTGTTACGTCAATTACTTTTCAAATCACTGCATATTGCGACATTTTGTTTATGTAAGGTCTAGTAGATTTCTCGTTTGAGTGTACTTGTCACAAGTACGTCCCATAACAATGGGTTGCGTTTATTGAAATCGACATCATGCAATATCACCTATAAGATAATCAGTTATGTAGATTCATAGTAAACGTGGATGTTCTGTATACTTTACCTTAAGGAATATAATACGTCAAGAAATGATTTACCTCTGAATTGAAGACACAATGAAAAAGGAATATGAAAAATCCCTGAAAACAAAGTAAAAGTTGTTATACAGAAGAAATTGATTGACATTTTAAATTGAATCACACAAAAAAGTAGTGGTGGCTGACATCGACAAAACTGTATGAAATAAATTTCTTATATATTGGTTCTTAACATTATTCGTATTAATGATTGACATTGCTTATTTTGTGTATGCAATCTATAACGTTTAATGAAACACTCGCATACTAGGATAATTGAATTTCATCAATACAAAAATCCTTATTCGTGTTTTCCGTCTTCATATCCTGAAATAATAGTAGCTCCACGGTGCTAAACCAGAAACCGTTTGAATTTACGTTACTGTCAAACAAAGTGTAGAATTCATTTAAAGTTATGAATTATATGATAAGATATCTCTATATGCCTTATACTTTTTTAGTTTTTGAGATCTTTGTAGGGCATGCTGGCTTTTCATTGAAGAGAGGAAATATTATTTCAATCGACATAGCTGGTCTAACTCAATTATGTTTTTGAAGTCGTTTTGGTTCACTACCTCTATATATGTATAAAATCTCATTTGAAAACTAATGCATCTGTTTACCACAAACATTTACCTGCAGTGAATTAAAGATAGCAAACAGGTACTGAAATATAACAAAGTCTTCATTGACGGCCATAAGACCAAACATCCACGTCAATCCTAGTAGTGGTATCAGAATCAAAGCTCCCTTCACTCCAGCCCTAGGTCATGAATTAAAAATATTAAGAAAACATATTACAGTATGGCATACAAAAAAGAAACATAATTATAATTGCCAAATAAAATCTTCCTATCTTTACAAAATCTCGAATAGTCTTTGAAGTCAACCGTATACTGTCAAATTGTAGACTGCCATTGACTATTTACACTTGTATAATATACTATACAGATATTTAATGATATGATTTAACTTATCTAGGACCTACCTTATTTGACTGTATTCTGTTTTCTGGTCATGTTTTGCTGATGATATGACAATCTTGATTACCATCCATAAAATAACAACATTCACCTATAAATGAAATTAAATTGAAACACATGTTTAAATTATGCCACAATATACACTCAATACAAATGTATGTAAAACGACATAGCAGCATTACTGTTTCACTTTGAGTTGTTCAATTTTGTATAAGAAACTAAACTTTTCTGTTAAGAATAAGAAAGCTATGTGTATGAAACACGCCCAGTAATCCCTTAAGCTCTTCGAATGAACAATATACTATTAAACATTGGTGATATAGATATGTGTTATTTTTGCTTTATAACTCATTGGATATTAGTAACCTCATGTAAAAAGCATTATGTCTGAGTACAATTCGTCAACGAATTATTCATTCGATAGGTTTAACCCTTAGAATAGTTTAAATTGGTCTAAGCTCGCTCTAACCAACACGATATAATATTGTCGTCAACATCAGACACCTGTCTCTTTGGTTAAGCAAACATATACTATATTTAGCTAAGTTGACAAATTTTCGGTGGCCTTTTACATTTTAAACTAGTACGGAAAAACGTCGAATTTTTTAGGCGTGTTTTGTACACCATAGATTGACATTTGAAACATTTTAATATCTAAATGATGTAAATAAACTCATCATAGATACCAGGACTAAAATTGTTGAAACATCTATCTTTAATGTTGCAAACATTACCAAATTAACCTGTTTGAACTGTTTGCAGGTCCTTTGGTACATGTCCTCGATCATGTATTGTGTCCACGTTACTATTTTTCAGGTCCATATTTGTTAACACATATTGGTTTCTCTGTTTTTGATAAACTGTCCACTGGTAAACGAAGGCTATGTAGCCACTATCATATGTAGTAATATTTTTTAAATTTAATAAGTACATTGAAATTTCTAGAAAAAATCTTCGTTCATTGGTATTACATTTTCACTATCCATTTTATTGGTGTCTTTACTTTTTAGAGGAATAGAAAACCTTCTTTCAATCACAAAATGTAAGTAAATACATATAAACATAAGGGGATGTGGTATGATTATCAATGAGAAAAGTATCCATTACATTTCAAACAAAGTAAATGCATGCAGTTGTAGGCAACCATGACGATGTATGTTGTGTTATCTTTGTGATTTTACTTTTTAAGTAATTACAATTACCAAAATAATTGCGATGGCTGGTCCAACAAATGCCCAAATTGCTCCCGTCCTTGTTGATAACCAACAACTATTTGAAAGTAAGAACATAATTTTGTATTGAAACTGTGCAACATATAGTATCACATGTATTTAAAACAAATTGAAGGAAAGCCATAAACATATTATAGGTTACTGCAGTTCACTTCCTTGATAAACTTCATAGTATGACCAGTTCACATCAACATAAATCGTACTCAAAAATGTTTCCGCGTCGGTATCTGTTTTGATCATTTATTTCGTATGCCTGCCATAACCCAGGAAAATGAAATTCGGTGGCTATTGTGTTCATTTTCTTGACTGCTTTCTCGTTTGAAATGTTTCATTTTTGTCCGGTTCTTTTATGTCGTTATGGAGTTTGTCAGATTTTTTTACAACTGAAAGATATTGATTTAACTTAGGCAAGGAAGAATACTATTTTGCAGTTTTTCTTGAATTAAAACTTCTAGGAATCTAATAATCTGTTGCAATTTGACAAAATACAACTTTGAAAGCCAAGAAAGTGGAAGAAACACTGACAACGCAAGAACAAAAACGAAAAACTATTAACAGTTAAACGTTGATTAATAGTTGTTAATTTCTATGTCATTTGGTATCCGATGACAAAAATATTTTCATTTTCACACGTCTACAAAACCCAACATAGAAAACCAGACTGAATAACACGAATACCCCCAACACCGATTGTTTTCTTCTGAGGTGTCTCGATATGTCAATCAGATCCTGTTTAACATACGGCATCTATATAAAATGTGAAGATTGGAATACTTCTAAATAATAACTATGAAAGGTATGTTGTCTGCTCTATGGTCGGCTTGTTGTCGCTTTGACACATTCCCCATTTCCTTTCTCAATTTTATGGAAATTTTGTTAGTTGAGGTTGTTATATTGCACATGAGACAACTATTAACCCGAGAAAAGATGTAACATATGCATAACACTTTATGGAATTTTCAATGGGAAACAACCATACCATGTTTTGCATCTACACGTCTTTTTTTATAAAATGGAATAGCAATTTACACACCCTTTACTATTTTATATTGTTCTGGTCTATAAACTGTGATAGGGTAAAACATATCTTAAACTGCTGTAGGTTAGAACTATCATATACTCGCTAGTGTAGAGCTTTTATAAATCTATTTTTTTTTG
Source organism: Mytilus edulis (assembly GCF_963676685.1). Taxonomy (NCBI): domain Eukaryota; kingdom Metazoa; phylum Mollusca; class Bivalvia; order Mytilida; family Mytilidae; genus Mytilus; species Mytilus edulis. The sequence continues at coordinate 88,994,179 of NC_092347.1, read as the reverse complement.
TAGAAATATCCATTACTGTTCAGGATACTATCCTACCTGTTCTAAGGTAGACTATCAGGAGTACTGTTTTACAAAATCTACCAGAACAGATTACCTGGAAGTTCCTGACATGTTTTTAGAGATAACAAAAGACATTACTATATTTACCTGGAAGACGTCCCGTATCCGTTCCAATTAGCAGAAGCAGAAATAGCAACTATAACGACTGGCACTCCTAACATTGAAATCAATAAAGTTAAGTACAATAGTATTTTTGTTTTAAGATTAAAGAATACTATTATGTAAGACACTCCCTACTAATATTTTTACATTTGACCGAAATATTATACTACTTAACAGATCATCATAAAATGTAAAAGTACATTCAAAATATGTAGATGTCTTTCGCATTAACAATGTGTTTTAACTTTTTCTTGGTCTTATATCTCAAGACACCAGACTAGTAGTATGATCAGTAGTATATTCGTGTCTGATTCCGTATCATAATATGTCAGACCGAATCTGGATTTGAATTTCTGAGAATGCATGTATAACAAGAGACTATTGCCGATTTAAGGCATTCGTTAACATTATCTTGGGTTCGTGTGGTTGTTGTACCTATTTTATATTTAGGATTTATAATATCAGCCTCCGATCAGAAATAATAGTTTTTACTGCATGGAAACTACATATTTTACATGACTATAGTGTTCTAGGTATGACATATGTTTCGACCAGGAAATGAACGGCATTTTTCTGTCATTAAACATTGACAAACGTATTTTTGATGTTTGGAAATGGCAACATAATTCATAAAGATAATACGGAAACTCACCCCAACCAAATATACAATAGTATGTCACACGTGACTTCTCTGTGCCAAACACTTGAACTACTTTACTGTACAGGAGTAAACCTTCCACCAACATCCATACAAACACAGCTGTGTAGAAATAGTGCAAGACAGCTGCTACTATAGCACATACCGTCTGCATGAAAATATATATAAATGTAGTAAATAAATATGACAATTTCATTAACTCTTTGGTGCGATTGGGGAGTGAAAACACAGTAAACAAGGTATAATGTCCAGACTGGTTTAAATTGCACCTTTAAATTTAATTTATACATTCCATATCATAACATATCTTTCAGTCAACAAAAGGTATATTTATGCAATTAATATGCTCTCAGGTTAGTATGGTATTATATGCTTTACTATCAAGATATATTTTGCATAAAGCCGATGCTTAAAAAAAAGGAACAAGAAGATAACAATGGGAGAATAACACCAATACAAGAAGGCTATTTATGATAAAGTCATATCGAGATATGTTTACGAAGTACAGTTTGATTTGGTATGTTCAATTGGTAGTTGCTGCTGTCCCGTTTGGCTCTATTCATCGATGACTTAATTGAACAAAGAAGATCAAAATATACCAGAGGGACAGTAAAACCCATAGATGTACGACTTATTAAAGATACCATCCGGACTTACAACTTAAAATGTGTGTAGGATATAATTCTTAGATGATTTGCATATTAGGGAATACGTTGATATGATTGGTCGAGATGACTTCCGATAGTTGATCTTGACGTTGGTTATTTTTCGATAGACGACGTTGACCGAACTTCTTTTCGTAACCAACGTGAACAAGATGGCGGCGATAATAATACAGACGTTAACAAAGTTATTTCACTGCACGTTAATCGTTAAATAAAATAACAAAAAGAAAAAGATTCGTTTGAATGTTAATAAGAATTTTTGTAGTTTATTTTTTTCAGATTGCAAATTTCACGGAGTACATATTTTTGCGTAAGTCAACAAATAAATTCATGCGCCAGGCCTATTCAATGACAAACATTAATACAACTTACGTGGGATAGAGGTTACGAGTGTGGAAAAATATTTTTCCTATTTCCAAGAATTGAAGGGATTAAACGGTTTTTTTAAAGGAATTTATTGGTGTATAAACTGGACCAAGTCACTCACAAATATATCATAAAAGTCCAAAGTTGTTTGTGAGTGAATTGGTCGAGTTTATACACCAATAAATTCCTTTAAAAAGGCGTTTAATCCTATAATATACACATTGAAATCGTAAAATATCAAGCCATAATGTAAACCTAGATATGGCCAATTTATGCAGAAGTTTTCATTCTAAACGAATATTACTTGTCAACGGATATCAACAAAGAGAAGTAACGCAGTTAGTATAATTAATGAACCGATAATAGATGACTTATGTCATTACTACAATCCTGCTCCCTTTCCACGAATGTGACCTACCGAATTAGGCTTTTTATCGATTTGTAATAACACGAACAACACGACGGGTGTCACATGTGGAGCGGGATCTGCTTACCCTTCCAGAGCACCTGAGTTTTTTGTGCGTTTCGTTTGCTTAGTCTTTAGTTTTCTATGTTGTGTCTTGTGTACTATTGTTTGTCTGTCTTTTTCTCTTTAAGACATGGCATTCTCAGTTTATTTTCTTTCAAAGAGTTTGAATGTCCCTCTGGTATCTTTTGTTTTCTTTTTTTTTTCACTCCTCTTACATTTCAATGCACTGTCGATGTTATCTTTGGTCGATTATGATATTCGTCTATATTTTTTTTTTGCTTTGTTTTTCAGACTGTTGTTTGTATTTAGAACCTTTTACAGTTTGAGTCATGTTTTTTATCCGTGTATCATAAACTAACGTTTTGCCTCCAGGGTTTTTATTTTAAATACAGCGGATCACAGAAAATAGGTCAAACAGTATCAAACACTTGTATTATACTGCTTAAATGAATACATAACTGTTTGTTGTTTGAATTTAGAAATATAGTGTAAGATGTTGAGTGTATGTCAATGTGACAGTACCTTAACAAAAAACAATTTAAAAAGTCACCATTTATATAAGGGAAAATAAGTATTTAAACAGAACACCTGTCTTTCCTGTTCGCCTTTAACACCTGTTATCGTTGCTTTTTGATTGCAATGTGCGTTTCTTTTTCTCTTCTTGTCAATTTTAGATCCACCTTCTATCATAGTTGGTTATAGATTTTGTACTTGTTGTGATGATTACCTTGTATTCTATTGCCTTGATGCCAGACAGAAATCCTAACTGGGCACAAATGATTGATATACAAAGATTTCTGTGTACAAACACACGCTCCGAGTTTAAGGATCTGAAATTGATATATGAATATCAATCATGATGTTTCATAACATATACAATGTATTTTAAAGATACAACACTTCTTAAAATTTTGACTCATAAAGTAATTTGAAAATGAAATTATAATGAAGAAGCGACATGTTCGGGATACGCAAATGAAACAGCAACTTTTTTGTAAGCATTTTAAGATATGTTAGGGACTAATAACAATTGTCAACCTCTAAACCTTAGACAGATTTGGTTATTTTGTTCAGATTCTTTTGTTCATAAAGCTTCAAACCTTATCAATGGAGGAAAATCAAGAAAAGCGCTTCGAACGGAGGAAATTTTATCACGTGTTATCTTTCTTCACTGTCAGATCGTCTTTCGCATCGTATAGGCAGAATTAAAAGCTGTTAGTATATTCCATGTTCTTACGAGCACCTAGTTACGATATTACCATTAAGTAAAGAAAATCTTAATATTTACATTGAAACAAGTTTTAAAAATATTTCAGACTTGGATTACGTAGATTAAAATTATAATAGTTCCCCTTTGAAATATACTTTTGTGAAATGACAAACGCATACAAAAAAACCTACAATTTAAAAAATCTGTTTATTTAACAAATTTAAACGGTAATTATCCTGAATAAAGAATATCTCAAATTTGAATCTGTAAGTAACACATATTATTGAAAAAAATACAAATGCAAGTTAGAATTTATTCAGGTGCTTCTCAGTAGAACAAAATGAGGCTAGCTAAATCCTTCAATTACCCGTTACGGTAATATAACCATTGTAGTATTTGACTTCTGTATAGTTTGGGTTTTGCCGGGAGTTATCTTATTGACACTCAAATTCAGATTTTAGTTGCTGACGTTTTTAATTACCTTAATTACGTGTTATAGTGTTCTTTTATTTGTCTACATAAATGATCACTTTAACTGTTTAGTTTAATATTGGTGATATCCATTTTGTTCGGTACTTTTACATCCCGTCATTGTGCTATTGTACTACGTTACACTTTTGTATTCTCGTCTGTCGTGTTTGCTAATGTGTTTCTGTCTATATGCCATTTTTCTTTTTGTTGTTGGCATATTTGTTTGTTTTTATAGTGATTAAGATTATAACACAATGTTGACTGCTGTACCCCTATTATTGACATTTTATCTATCATGTCTGTTTGTTTTGTTAACACATTGGTGTCAATATAATTGGAATTGTATGCGACTGTCATACAAGTGTGATATTTGGCTAGCAATAAAATCAAGTTCAATACTACATAAAATGCCTGTATCAAGTCAGGAATAAAACAATTGTTATGCATTTTTTTGATGTTTTTGAGCTTTTGATTTTGCATTTGATAAGTGACTCCGTTTAGAACTCTCCTCGGAGTTCGTTTATTTTGTTATTTTACGTCTTATTATTTTTGTTTAGGTGTTTGAACAGCGGTATACTACTGTAGCCTTTATTTATGTATATAAACAACTATCACTTAAACGCAATTTGCTTTTTTGCAAAAGCATTTGTGGTAGGATTGATGTCTTATCAAAATTCTTATGGACGCCATCATAAGTCAGATGAATATCTATTTCAATGGCAACAGTCACTAGTAACTAGTCACCCAACACTTGTAAATAACGTTGATACTCACCTAACACCTGGTAAATAACGTTGATACTTCCCCCCTACAGTAACAAAACGTTGATACACCTCAAACAGGTAAATAACGTTGATACTCACCCATTACAGGTAAATAACGTTGATACTCACCCATTACAGGTAAATAACGTTGATACTTACCCAATACAGGTAAATTGCGTTGATTATAACCCAACACAAGTAAAACCGTTGATACCATCCAACGCAGGTTGATGACGTTGATTCTCCCCCAACACAAGAAAAAGCGTTGATACCCACCCAACACAGGTTGATGACGTTGATACTCACCCAACACAGGTAAATACAGTAAGCGTTATGAGCTGTGTCAGTAGTGATATACTACATCCTATGTATGTTATAACGTCCAATACCAAAACATGGACATTGTCTAGCTGTAGATGAAATAAAAACAGACACTGTATTTCCATTTTAGCATTGCCACAGTTTGAAAACGTTAATAATATATAAAGGCAACAGTACTTTACCGCTGTTGAAAAGCATAAATCGATTGAGAGAAAACAAATCCGGGTTACAAACTACAACTATATTTTTTTTAAAACTTTTTTGGAATCGAGCGTCACTGATGAGTCTTTTGTAGACGAAACGCGCGTCTGGCGTATATACAAAATTTAGTCCTATGATGAGTTTATTTATCTACTATGAACTGAACTAATTAATCTGGCAAGAAAAAAAGTTAAAAATGAGTAACCTGTCTGACAACAAAACCAGAAGATAATTGTATGCAAAAGTAAAACATAAATTGTGAACAGCGCTATGCCTCGAAAAATAATAAAAAGAGCCATCTATCAATAGGTAAACATGAACATTCCGGGTGCAAACAATCATCCTCCTTCTCTAGTAAATAATTTTGCCGGGCCCGTTTACATTTGAAATACGATCATAATATAAGATTCAATGAATATATCCTCTTTTCGTCACATGCTGTACACCGTGATATAATCGACAGCTTCACAAATCGCCTAAATGACTGATTTTGATTAATCCTATTGAGCCTGACATGCAGTTACAGAGGAGATGTCTTCGTGTACATTTGAATGGATACAACTCTGCCTACTGATCTGACAGTTAAAAATTGTTTCTTTTCACAACACACTCTTAGTTAAGATTTTAGCACCATTATCAATCAAAGTAGCCATAACAAACAAAATTAGGAAACGATACCTTTAGTTCACGAACTTGCATTAAAATAGCAAAGTTTGTTGTATGGTTACATTTACACATCGTCTGATGACTATTTTCTGTCAGTTTCAAACATCCATAATCTGACCACACACTAAAACATAAACCATCCTTTTTATAACAATATTGAAAAGATGTTTATTTTCATATGATACCGTTTTAGGTTTAAATAGTATCTTTGGCAAAACCTTCAGTATTTTATTGCGTTTCTTTTTCCTGGTTCAAGGCTAAAATCCACGCGTGGTATATACAGCGTATTTATCAAGAATTTATTAGTCGATAACATGATTCTAATGTAAAAAAAAGAAGATGTACTAGCAAATTGATCAAATTCATCACAGAATAATTAATTAAACATTTTTGTCAAGGCTTACTTGCTCAAGGACGTGAAAGATATATATACCTTATATAATATTTTTTGTACTTGAAAAATAAAGGCAACAGTAGTATACCGCTGTTCAAACTCATAATTCCATGGACAAAAAACAAAATCGGGGTAACAAACTAAAACTGAGGGAAACGCATTAAATATAAGAGGAGAACAACGACACAACACTACAATGTAACACACACGGACCAAGCATCAGACAAAATCCCATGAGAATAACAAATATAACATCAAAACCAAATACATGAATTTGGGATAGACAAGTACCGTGACACGTCTTATCGAAATGTGAATTTACACTCAAAAATAAGAGAAAACAAACGACGCAACGTTCATGAGAGCCACCTAGAGACCAAAGAATAAAATGGAAATAGTTTCCATTTTATTCTTTGGTCTCTAGGTGGCTCTCATGTACTCATTTGAGGTTTATAATTATCTTTTGTTAAATATGGCTGTTTTGACACCACTGATTGTCGTCTGAATAAAGACAAACATTTTTTAAAGACGTGACAGGAGACGAATAATAGTCAAATCTATTTAAGTTTCAGAATCTTATCCGAGAATTGATAGTTCATATGAACTACAATTTTTTTCAAAGGTCAAAATATAGGGCTGTGCGGCATATTTTCAACGTTTATATGACCTGAACTTTTCAGAGTTTAAACTAACACTAACTTTCTACGTCGAATGAAGGGTTACCACAGATTTCAATGTAAACAACATGCAGATGTATATTCACTGGAAACATTCCCAAGTTATGTCTCTATGAGATGGAACACAGAGAGCATAACTTGGAACCAGTATGTAAACAAAATTAATTGCCATGAATAATCTAGATCTTCCAAAAAGAGGCGTGGTTTGCGAAACAGCTGTATTTACAAAGTGCAATTTATCAGTACACAAGGGAACATTGCAGTCAATAAAAAGGACGACGTGCCTTTGTCAAATTCGTTTTTCTAAAAATATATTATTTGAATACTTTCAAACCAGAGACAATAACATTTCTTACTCTTTGAATACACAATGGTATAATCATTCAGTTCGGCGAATGAAAACCAACTATACCCTTTTATCTGTGATTGCATGAACTTCACGTTTGTTTAAAAAAAGTGCAATCTCATTCATCAAATTCGGGAAAAATAGAGTGAAACGCCATAAGTTTGTATTTAAATTTTCATATTGTTTTTGTTATGCCACGAGAGTATTGATTTAGAATCTATAAAAATCACCAATAACTACCATTTATAGCAGTCGATAATGTGTTATTTTTATAACAGTACAACAGAATATATATCCTTTCGGATGAGATCTCTCGAGGGACTTTTACCAGTGTGAAGACGTCAGATTATTATTCGATTGAAACGATCAGTCTCTAATTTTCTATTTATGTATCGAAAAAATTGCATTTTTATCTTGTCCTTTCTGAAAACAATTAAGATAAAGCCTTTGGAAAATTAATAATTAAGAGGAAAACTATTGTTATATACGACATATACGTAAGAATTTAAAAAAGTGTCGCTATGCCCTGACGTGTCAAACCCAAAGGGAATTCCGTTCTATTTATAGATCCTATTTAAGATACCATCTAGTTGTATTGCACCAATTTAAGTGGCAATATCATTGCTTGGAGGGATTTACACTATACAACTCAGAAAAAAATACATCAAATTTCCCAACTGTTTTCTTTCTTTTTTCTATAATGAAAAATGTATTACCTTTAACTACACACTCATTGAAATCGGCTGTAAATATAAATACAATGATGGGTAGCTTAGTCGATTTTCTTAAATTGGAGAGAAAACCTATTGCGACTTCTATTTAAAACCTTTCCATCCTTATTTAATTCCAATTCCAATTGTGAACTTTCCATTTCTAAGTAGCAATATTCCAGCAGCACCTGCATACGGGGATATATCTCCCAATTGATACGATATTCCCGTGCTTGCATTTCCTATCATGATTTCCTTGATAGAGGGTTGCTGCTTACAAGGAAGCTATTAAACCAAGAGTTCCAAATGGTGAAGTTGAAATCATCCCTTCGTAAATTTTACGGACGCCAGCACGAGTAGGTTGACCGTTATGGAATAACCGTTTCACAAATGATATCGGATATGTTCCTTACGTCGTAACTACAATCCCCTTCCCTTTCATCGTCCCTCTTTTAAAGCATGTTTTTTATATAAATATCCCGATGGAGAATAAATCATTAAATACAAATATCATGGTGGGTAGCTTAGTCGATTCCTAAATTGAGGGGTGTAACGTGTGCAAATCGTTTGCATAGGTCATAGGAAAATCTCGAAAATGTTTACAGAACTAGAAAGAAAACCTATTGCGACTTATATTTAAAACCCTTCCGTCCTTATTTTAAACATGTTTTTTTTTTATATAAATAATTTTCCGGATAATTATGATTAAATATAAATACATTGATGGTGAGTTTAGTCAATTCTCAAATTGAGGGGTGTAATGTCGGATCATCTGCTGCAGGTATTGGAAAATTTTGAAAAATTGACCTAGATAGTCAAACTTATATTTGTTATCTCTATATTGTTGTTAACTATTCGATACCATATGCATATTTAAAATATCAATTAATAAGATGATCCGATATTCCTATATAGTAGATTTCCTCGAAATATTTGTTTCATACTGTCAAGATGTCCTTGAGAATCTTCAAATGTCAAAGGTATAGTTTATAATGTCTGTGGAGTTACATAGACACAATCGGGATTTGGTTTTGAACATCACGAAATATAATTGTCATGTTTAACTGTTTTGTTACAACCTTATCATCTTCCCTGTGAATATCAACGTAGTAAACTATTTTATTAATGTTTTCAATATGTTTACCATAATCAATAAGTTAAACTATTCATTAAATTTGTATTGTTAATATGTAATCCTACCTTTCATTTTTATCATAATAAGCACACACAGTATTGTTTGCGCCTTCAGATATGTTGATCTGCAATAAAAATATAAAAAAATCAAATATCATTATAAAATATATGGGCATGCTCAGTGTATTATAAAAAAAATAGTCAAAACAGCAATCTTGCAAAAATAATTCAAAACATATTTGCAAAAGTTTTGATTTTATTTGACTGATCTGAAACAGGCAATCAAAAAAAGAACATTCAAATATCGTTTTCCTTTATTTTGACCTCGAACATCACTGAAGAGACAGTTGATGCAGTTAGGTTTCCATCGGTTAAGATTTTCCTATTGTCAACTTCCAATTTCTCAGCAGCAGCATACCTTCTGTATCGTATAGCGTTTACTCATTTTCATTTACTTTACTTTAAACGCCGTTCATATGATTTTATTTAAATGGTTGTCCTCCTTGCTACTGATATCGACTATACATATGTTTTCCGGTCACCATAACGATTTGGTTGACCGACACGTTATGTCTGTTCCCAATTCATCAGCAACACATTTTCGCACTCTATGATTTTAAGATACCAGACTAATCATCTAATACGTTATTTTACTGGTTGTGTCCTATTTCTAAATGTGATTGTTTGGTTTGGATTCGTATCGCGTGTATTGCATACATTTCAGGAGACGCTTATCCTCCTTCCCTTCTTTAGAGTTCTTTTTTTTGTAATTGTTAACTATATTTGTCTTCTAAATCGATTGATTAAATTTGAACATCGGTAAACACTGATAATTATCGAATGTAATTTATAGGACCATGTAAATCATGTTCCAGCCATTAAGTCAATTAATTCGGATTTTGTTGCGACCAATGCAAGTCAAGTGTAACAGTAAGTCGAAATAATACAGGACAAAATTCCGGAAGATTATCCAAATAACAGTAGAGACAGTATATAATCTCATCATTTAACAGTTGTTTTGTTTTTGATAAAGGTACTGGTATTGTTATTTTTGTTTTGGTCTTACCAGTATTCTTTTTTTTTCTTAATTGTCTGTTTGATTTTTTTTTATGAAAACAGACGTAAAATGTCAGCTTAGATGTCGTTATAATAATAAACGTTCACTATAATAAAACGTTTTGCATTTCAAGTACTTAAAATGAATAACATAAGTACAATATGCCTGTGTTAACTATTCCTCAAATACAGTTGAAGTAAAATTGACTTTTTATTGAAATACAACATATACACTAATATTGAAGCTTCTTACCTGAGGTATTAACGTATAATGTTGAATTTGAAATATATGACTAAGTGATATATCCTTGTTTCCAGAAAATGCTGTTAGAGACAATATAGGACTAATAATGTAGGCTTTGTCACTATAGAACGAGGTATTTGATCTGAATAAAAAAAGTCTAAGTGTAAACAACAATATTTTCTAATGCTTTTGTAACCATATAACCATGAATTCATTTTAATGGCCGAATTGTTACCAAATTTGTACTTCTGATAACTAATAAATTGATATATCCAAGACAAAAAAATTGGCTACAATAAAATGATTGAACTTTTAAAAAACATGGTGTAGGAAGGACTTTTTAAAACTGTTTACCTTGTGTCATTACGTAAATGGTAAGATAATGGCTAAATTTATTAGTTGTATTTGTACTTGTATATAGAAATAAGAAGATAAGGTATGTGTGCCAATCTCTATCCAAGTAACAATGTGTAAAATAGATCCAATAATAAGTTTACACTTTTTGCATTTACTGACGTTATTTATTTGTAGTTTTCTATCAATTTTTTGTTGCAAAGAAGGAGATATGGTAGAAGCCATTGTTTTGACTCCAAAGTACAATATTTTTCTTTTGCAGGAACTGTATGAGTTATGCGATATGGGGTTCATTGTTGAAAGCCGACCAGTGTTCTATACTTGGTAGCATATACATACTTTGAACTCGGGTTGATGGTTGTAGCGTTGGAAATCATGCCAGAGCTCTAAAATCATGGCAAAAGATATCCAGAGTCAGATTCATGGAAATTGATTTAAGTATGAAACACATCTATTAACCACCTATTCTTATATTTTAATTCAGGCAAATACACGTCGTAATGTCTATTTTTGTTGTTTTGTTATGTTTTGTTTGTGTTTTTTTGTTGTTGTTTTGATTTATTTTTGGTTAGGGGGCATCAATATACATGTACAACACCATAAGTTGGCTAATGTTACTATTACTATAGGTATTCTACACAATATTCCAAGCAATATTATAAAATAATAGTGAATTCGAAAACATTAAAGGTAAGAAGCTTGTATTTACTGTGTATAATTATAATGACTTGATGTGCCCAAAACAGTCTGATTTTCTGTTGTTCATATTTAAAGATAGTTTAGGAAAAATACATCAATTTATTTCATCCGAAATGTCGTGTGATTTTTTTAACTTTGTAAATTATACTCCTTAGTGTTTTTCTGACTACATATACTACTTCATCGACCTGCACCATAACATTTCTATAATTATGCAACAACTCATAACAAGAATGTAATTCAGTAGCATATATCCTACATCGTCTACGATTCATTAATACATTTAGCAATCATGCACATCAAGGTCAACATTTTTATTACAATTATAAAAACAAACTATGTCCCTAAAGTGATACGTCTTGCGATGTCAAAGTGGATTTAAGGCTAGTCTTAGTAGTTATTCCGAATTTATATTAAAATTGCAAGATATTGTCATTATATCCTATTAATATTTTATTATAATTACAGGTAGAAGTCACGTTTTAAATTGGTAATATAATGGAAATTGAATATCAAATATAATGTATAATGTGCTGAAAAATAAACGATTTAGTTAATAGGTAAAATTATATAATTATAAAATATATCCAGGATCTTCTTTTTTCAATCAACTCGGCGGTCCCATTCAATGAAATATTAACATGAATATTTCGCGTATACATCATCATAAAGATCAGGAAAATATAAAAAAATAACATTGCAGTTATAAATGTTAATATCATTATACATTAAATGGAAAAGTTACTGTTATATATATTTTATAAAACATATCGAACTCCAAGGTACATTTCTATTATATAAAAGAAGTAGCATATATATGTTCTTTGTTGATGTCAAACATCTGCGTACGTAAACAATTAAACACTGACCGTTACAGTTTGTGAAATATAAAAGGGTAAAATATAACTAACAATTAAGTTTCTACGAAACAGAAGTTTACACATACTGAAGTTTAGAGTATTAGTATTTCCCAACTTATTCGATATTAAAGAGCTTGCAGCTCCTACTCAGACTTTGTAAAACGTCACCAGTGTCTGAGCAGGAAGTTGATGAACCAGGGGTATGTCAAAGAACGTCTCGTCATTTTTCGAAACAAAAAAGTGCATCGGAAGGTAACAAGACCTTGTTGATAAATATTCCGTATCAACTTCACAAATAAAACATGATGGTCTTGATGTATAGATTCTGAATACTGACGTTGTTTATCATCTTAACAAAGTGTTATATTGTTCTTTGTTTTGTCTTTGTTCTATTATTTATATTACTTTTACTATTTGGATTGTTTTTTGTGATATCCATTTGACGTGGTTCGGTACTTATACATCCCGTCAATGTGTTTGTATTATCTTTCATTTTAGGTGGTGTGTTTTGTATATGCGACTTTTTGTGTTTCTTTGGTTCTTATAACGTAAATCTGTAATTTAAAAGATCCCGTCATTATGTTATGGTTCTATTACATGTCATTATGTTATGGTTCTATTATATGTCATTATGTTATAGTGCTATCATGAATAAGAAAATACTTTGAACGACAAAATTACTTTAATCGCGCAGTGGGTTCTCAGAAATTCTAAGGAACTTCTCGACAATCTTAAATTTCAGTCTATTTCTGAAATTAATTCTAGCATAATTTTGATCCTGTATGCCAACATTCCCCATGTGAAATTATAAAATTGTTTTGTATAAACATTGCACGACAACATTTCTTGCTATGTGACGTATAAATTTTCTGACGTCAGACACGCGAAGCCATGCATGTGTTTTTAATTTGATAGATGCTTTTGTGGTTTTTTTTTGTTAAATTGTTTGAAGTACAGTGATGACTGCTGTAACCATATTTTGACTATTTTATTTATTATGTCTTGTTTGTTCACGCATCTTTGTAAATATAACGGAATTTGATGAGACTGTCGTACAAGTGAGAGGTTTGGCGCTTTAAAACCAGGTTCAATCACCATTTTATACATTTGAAAATGCCTGTACCAAGTCAGGAATATGACAGTTGTTGTCCATTCGTTTGATGTGTTTTGGCATTTGATTTTTCCATGTGATTAAGTACTTTCCGAATTTTCCTCGGAGTTCAGTATTTTTGTGATTTTACTTTTAAGAACTAATATTGGGAACAAAAAAGAACACATGCCCAAATAATCAAAACAATAGACTGAGGTTTAAATTATGGAAATAAATAGAGGAAAACGGAACAGTTATGCTTAAAGTTTGGGAAATACAGCTAGGGACAATTAGCAGTATTCGATGGTTATTGAACGTATGTGTACATTATTAATAAACAGTGATATTAGTACAAAATATACTAACCTATTCATTCCTATGAATTTGACCTCTGTTGATAGGTTTAGACGTAATACCAGGATTGACAAAACCAAGTCTGTATCTGTAAAAAATAAAACAAAAGAGGGATAACTCATGGTATAAACAGGTTCAAACTAAAAACTGCTATAACTACTTTGATTTCAAAGACTGAATATTGTTAATAAAACCTGCCATGCAAAACTTATTTTTACACACCATATGTAATTAAACGCGTATTCTGCCAAAACATATTTTAAAGTAAATGTTAAATGAAGATTGGAGCATGTTGATGAGACAATAAAAAATACCAACACACCTCTACAGAGATGACATATGTTGCACAGGAATCTGTGTTTATAGGTTACATATCTGTGATTTTGGTATTTTTAATAAATACTTCTGAAATGAGGATTGAAGACTAATACCACAAATAGGCAAATATATAATCAACATTCACCTGAAGTCTAATTTCAAGATTAAACATTATTGTAAACATATTTTTTCACAATGAGAAGGGTAAGTTTAAAATAATATTCTATTTTATTGTACTACTATAATCGGTTTGATGACGGAAACAATACCCGGACGCCTTTTTTAACTTTTCTCGCAAAATAACTCAATCTGAATAATCATACGAATGGATGCTAAATGCGACTATGCATGGTACCTATAGGACACAGTTGCATGATGATTAATTTATTGTGGACGGAAGAGAAGCGACACACAAAATTAGGTCTTCTCGTTTAATAGTATCGATATGTAGTACCTGCATTGTCCATGGGTTCTATCTCCTGGATTCTAACGTTCTGTAAATTATAGTTTTTATCCGAAACATTGTTTATGTTAACTATGTCTAGAATATAATCTGAAAATTATAAGAACAATAAGTAAGTGTAGGCAACAAATGCATATGCAAGCCCATGTAGAGTAATAATGTGCTAGCATATACATATATAACCATACACGTGTCATTACATGTTTAACACGATGCATAGATGTGAGTATTGCAAAAATACAAAAAATGACATGTTTTAAGTTTCCCTAATATCCAGTGGGTAAATTATACGCCGTTTTAAGGATTTGTATAATTTAATTTTTTAATCAATTTTATTTGAAATTTGAAATATCATTGACATGGTCATAGTTGTTGTTACGAAACGTGTTCGAATACATAGGATTTTCTAACCCAGAACTACATTTGTAGATAACATAAGCCATTTTGTACAAAATCGTCCAAAATAGGTGGTTCTCAATGCTGTTTTTTACTTTGCTTTTTTATTCGGGCGTCACTGGTGACTCTTGTGTTGACGAAACGTGCATCTAGCGCACAAAAGTCTGGTTTCTTTGATTATTGTTTTTATAAATGAAAGTTTGATAGAAAAGGGCTTGTTGTTCGATAACGAGACACAGGATTCAAAGTACCATTTCCATCTTTCGTGGCTGCATATTTATACATTTAAAAAGTTTAACGGTGGACATTCCTTGAGTACTAAGTGTATCTGTCGCTTGATTATAATACAAAATTAAGAAGAGGTGGAAGGGTTGTCAATGAGACGACGATCAAACAAATGACATGGAGGTTAACTAAATTTACAAATGATTTAGTCACCATAATTTTGTGACAAAGGATTATGGACAAATTACTTTTTTTTTGCTATTTATCTCACCTAGGTTTTGCAGATAAAGTTCTTGCTTCGAAGTTATGTTCAATCTTTTCAAAGCAAAACTAACAAATGGTTCGATCAAAGTTATAAATTCTTTAGATTGCTGAAATATTTTTTATACAATTTAGATAATACGTTTGTTGTCAATGCAATAGTGTATTAATTTACATGAAAGTGTTTTATCCACGTCTTTTGATTTTTGGTGGATAGTAGGGAAAGAGTCTCTTGTAGAGAGTTGTCTAATTGACCATCATACCAAATCTTCTTTTTATATATATATATATATATATATATATATATATATATATATATATATATATATATATATATATATATATATATACGCAATCATAACACATATATATCCTTCTGTTTTTATATATCTATCAATATATGTTGTTGAATATATTTTACATAAGTACTGTAACAGTTGGTTATCAATATGAGTAAAGATGATTTTATTGCTACATTTTAATATAATTTAATTTTGGATGTAACGCGTCTTCTGATTGGCTGACGTTATTTTGTTATCAGATCATAGAAATAATTTAGTCATGTAACCGTGACGTCATCAACGTCTTTTTATGGTTTTCTACGGTTTAAAATGGAATTTAGAATTAAATTATAAGAAATGACTGTAATATTTTTTCTGTCTATTTGAAATAACATAAGAAATGTGGTGCACACTGTTAAATAACCCACTACGCTCGTTATTCAGTGTGCACCAAATTTGTTATGTTATTTCTTCATAGACAGAAAAAAATATTACAGTCATTCCTTAAGTGTGTTTGTTTAAGTATTTTCACCAAACATATTTAGAAAGTGATAATCCATATAAGCAATTCTAGATAAAAGTATGACATGTCAACTGAGTTGGAAACCCCATGACGCAAAAACATAGAAAAATAACTCTTCTTACGAAAAAAATCCAGAAAAATAATAGTAAATTAATGTCTGTAAACGTTCTGAATAAAACAAAATTATGTGTGAATTTTAGTACATTTTAAAGAAAATATATGCAAGGGAGGTAATACTTCATCAGTTTATTCTCCAATGAAAATTACCATGAACGATTTTACTTGCGTTCTGCTGTTGTGCTTCTAAGCGTCTAAGAATCTAAGAATTAACTAAATTGTTCATTTACTGTACATCCTTAAAAGAACCTGTATTGTTGGTTCAGAAAAATATAAACGATATCTCTTTCAAGATTAATTAACTTCTATTTAATCAACAATACAACAGACCTGGTGAGTTATTATGAAACTACCTTCTGTTTGCAGCAGTGTTTATTGTATTAACAGAACATTATTTGAAATAAGGCAGCAGTAAAAAAGAGTTTTATATCTAGACTAATATCTGTTAACCGTCATGAAAATCACTTAATTATTACTCTGTTGATGTTGTGCTAGTCGCTGACATAATCAAGTGGACGTTTCCAAGATCAAACCGAAATACAACGTATCATTGAATGCAAACGCTTGAAGTGAGAAACACGATACTAGTGGAGCACTAATTTGTTATCATATTGGAACACACGTATTTAGTATTGGTGTGTTCGTGTCGTTCGGGTTGCTTTTTCTAAAAAAAAACAATTATGTGGTTTTTTGTCGACTGTTTAAGTATTTTCACCAAACATATTTAGAAAGTGAATTTTCTATCCCAAATTCATGTATTTGGTTTTGATGTTATATTTGTTATTCTCGTGGGATTTTGTCTGATGCTTGGTCCGTTTCTGTGTGTGTTAGTTACATTGTAGTGTTGTGTCGTTGTTCTTCTCTTATATTTATGCGTTTCCGTCAGTTTAAGTTTGTTACCCCGATTTTGTTTTTTGTCCATGGATTTATGAGTTTGAACAGCGGTATACTACTGTTGCCTTTATTTATTAGTATCACACAGAGTAGTTCTATTTTTCCGCGATTAATTGATTGCACTCCTTTAATCCTCTCTAAGCCCTGTTTGATTTGCAAGAAAATTAAAAACAAAGCTCTTACCAGACATTTGTGAAGGCTGCTGTCGATATTGTTTTCCAATGCACTATCCAAGATTTTTAATAGAACCTACAATAAAAATATGTCACAAAATTATTCAAATCTAGAAAAAATATGAATCCCGCCTTAGTCTAGTATGCACTTCCCAAACTGGGAGTCTGTAATTTAGAGACTGTTTATCATATTTGGTTTTATTAATTAGTTTTCTCGTTTGAATTATTTTATATTTTTCATGTCGGGGCATTGAATAGTTTGGTATGCTGTATGATGTCCGTTTACTCTTAAAAGGTCGTACGATTACTGTCATATTTTTTGAAAACTTATTGGACGTTTTTTCATTCTGTCAATAGATCTACGGAGTTAAAAAGTTAAAAAAAGACAATTTAAGGAGACCATGTGATCTTCAACCTGGCAAACGTCGCAGTCTTATAATTGCTGTTACCCATAATTTATGTTGATTAAAGAAAAAAATCATTTTTAAAACGTTGTTTTTTGTTTGCAGCGAGAATCTTTAAAAAAAAAAAAAAAAAAAAGCTTTATAAACGTATTCTGCATTTAATAAACTTAATATTATATTATGGTCGGTGTTTAGGTGTAAAGTTAACATTATCGGGAACACAGATTTGAAATCCATGATGTTGTCATGGCTGCATCGTCTTCATTAATGTATGGTTATTAAACGTTATAGTAACAAACAGTTCCTAAATGTGTGTTAAAACATCTACCGAAGCATTAAGATTATCATCGTTTGTTAATGTTAGCCTACATAAATGGAATAAAAATCATCTAAATAGAGAGAGCTGAATAAAGGTATGTGGGAACAAATATTATACATGTACCTTTGATATGAAACTGTCACCGCAAAAGCCAATTTTCAAAGGATATAATTTGATCGACTGGTTCGTTTTTAAATGTAAGTGTACACTTGATAATATCTACAGTCTGACATTACGTACGTTTAAAGAAGAAATTTACCTACAACTTACCTTCAAAAAGACTGTGTAGTCGATCACATTAAGACAGTTTGTACAAATTCCTACAACAGCCTTTGTCATATTATCCATTCCATCCGCACTACACTGAACATTGATTTGCTGTGAAAACTATATTAAAATGAAAATTTAAACAAACGGAAAATTTCATGCCATAACATAACTTAGGTGAAAAGAATACTTTAAAAATTTAAAGCGTTTCTATCACCTTTGTAGAAGAGGAACGAAAGATACCAGAGGGACAGTCAAACTCATGAATAAAAAATATACTGACAATGCCATGGCTAAAAATAAAAAAAGACAAACAGACAATCAAAAGAAAATATGACACAACATAGAAAACTAAAGAATAAGCAAAACGAACCTCGCCAAAAACTAGGGGTGATCTCAGGTGCTCCGGAAGGGTAAGCAGGTCCTGCTCCACATGTGTAGATTTACTTCCATCAGCAACACTCAAAGCAAAATTTTGTATCGAAGGATGTTAGTATTGATAAACTTAAAAAACTATTTTTACAAAATATAATCCAACAGTTAGCATCAGCAGGAACTTGATGAAATAGCTAATCTATTCTAAGGTTAACATTGCTTGAGAATGGTCCAACATTAGTTGTGTCTGTTTTTATATTCATAGATGGATATTGAGCTAAAAACATTTTTTTTGCTCATTATACCCTTTTGTTAACACAAGTATTCTTTATCTTTTGATATATATTAAACAAAAAAGCCAAACAAAATCAATTATACTAGGAAACGAAGCAGTACTAACACATTGATCTCAATCTTCAATTCTGGGGGAAGGAAATTTCGATATCAATTAATAATTGATAAATAAAAAAAACAAAGAAGGTGCACAATGATATTTTGAGCAAATTACATAAAATTCTGATTTCATGTTTAGACAGAGACAGAAATATAGATAAGAACTGTGGAGTGTACATGGTTTGCTGGAGAAAAACATCCCAAATATATTCTAAATATTCATTATTGTTTTATATGGTTACGATTTGTCACCAAATTTTAATAAATTGTAACAAATGGTATAGGAAGATTTGTGGATCCAATCTTGCTTTCCAAAATGAGCAATAGCCATTTATTGGAGAGAAAAAAAAACAAAATATAATTCGGACGAAAACAGGAGGTAAGCAAGTTTATTATCATAATTATGGGTAAATATACAGCTTAAGTTTAATCAAAACATTTTTAAGGGGTATATAAAATCCCGCTCAGAATATTTTTTATCTCTGTAAGGGACAATCCTCTTTTACGGAAAACAGGATTGGAAATCCAGCTCTGAAATATCGTATCAACTCAAATATATCATTATCCAGGCGCAGCTGAAATATTTCTACGTAGGAATGGAAATTTCAAAACAATTGTTAAATGAAAAACGAATAAATCCATAAACAGAACTATTATAAAAAAATTTAAGAAGCAAAACGGCACTAAAGATTTAATAACACAAAAGAGTAGGTCCAGTTAGACACCTTTTTGGCACCAAAATATAGCAGTTTTACAAAATTGTTAACATGTTAACGTTAAGTTATATATTGGAAAGTAGAATGCCTCTGCTACATAAGTATGGGCTGTTTTTGCCAATACAATGCACATATATCGGGTACTAGCATCGTTTAGTCATGCTTAATTACTGAAATTTTCACAATTTTAGCATTTTGGTTAAATTTTAGACGGTTTCCGTCTTAAATGAAAGACGCCGCATTTGTGGTCATTCTTGATATTGCAATGTAAGTTGTATTTGATGATAATACATAACATATATAAAGGTTAAGGATGAACACGGATGCAGCCACTTTATTTTTTGACAAAATCATCTGACATTTTTCGGCATATTTGATAGATTTTTCATATTTAAGCTTGAATTGTAGCGTTTTTAATGACTAAATCAGTTAAAAACTTACACATCAACAAATTGAATCAACTGAAATAGACTCTTAGGTGTTTGAAAAGTATCCCAATCTTTCGTCAGAAGAACCTGATATTTCATGCCAAAATCGGCCCTTACCGGACCCACTCCTTTAGTAATAACAACCCAATATTCCACCAAACAGAACGTTACTGTGAATATCTCAAATTTTGATGGGATTAGTTGACGACAAAACTGAAAAATTACATATATGTGTCAATTTAAACTAACATAATTTGTTTATACCACTAGTAAACCAAAATTATCTGACAGTCATTTTGATATTAGTAGCTCTTAAAACCGTAAACAATATATTATATTATTATTAATAGTAATTTTCAGTTTTTAGTCTATTTGCAGACTTATCCATTAGCGGTAAATTCAGTATTGTTCAGACAATTCACTTGCAATATTTAAATCTTTTCCATCCATGTCTAGACTGTTCGTTAGTTTTTTTTTAGCCTGTTCACATCAACATTACGTTGAATTGCCTGCAAACCTTCTAAATTGTATCAAATTAACTGCAAGCGGATTTTCAGAACAGTACTGAAATTATTGCAGTTGCAAAATTTACTAAAAGACAAAACATGACTGAATGATTAATTGGTCAGACCTTTCCAGATGATGTATCAAATTGACCGTAAAAGACTAAATTAATTTACGAGAAACAGTGTGATATTCAAACCTGCAATGCATCTTTTTCAAGATGATATTGCCTTTCCTGTGGAGAATATGCTGTCATGTTGTTATTTATATTCTGTGTTGTAAGCCCGGTTATTGCATCGTTGGTAGACATCTTGGAAGAAGGTGTAAACAATTCAGTGGTGGTGTTTCCATCTAACGTCGACGATACTGTCACCGTTACTTTTTCGTCTATCGTTGTTATTGCATCTGTTGTTGGTGATGTATCTGTTGGTGTTGATGCGTCTGTTGTTATATACGTAGTTCTACGGCCAGACACTATTCAAATGAAAGCATTAAATATAAAATTGGACGAAAAAAACGGTTTTTGGTACACGAGTTAACTAATCAATATTCCTAGTTGGAGGAAAATCGTTGTTGTCCTGTATTGAATATTTAAAATTAATATTTTAAGGGGCATAATTTACGAGATAAAAAAAGTTATTCATTCTTTGATATTGGCTATGAACTAGCTGTCAGTATCCTACAATTACTCTTATATATGAACATGGTGTTGTTTTTGTTGTGGGGAGGTGTAAATACACTATCACGTCCGGACAGCGACAGTTTCTTAGACACCTTGAATTACACCATGTACTTTAAAATGATATTTGTTTTTGTATTCTATAATGTTGATAGATTTCGATTATTTTCTAATAAAAGTTCTGAATAAGCTCAATCTTTTTTTTTTTGCGACTCGATAAACAGAAATGAACTGTCGAAAAGTGTTGTTATAAACTCAATGTTTTCAAAATCACGGAAAAGTACATGTCACTTAATAAAATCGCATTTACATATTTTGAGAATTAGACATAGCGTTGGCCGAAGGTTTTCTTTAGCAAAGTACTCATTGACATATTTTTTTTTCAATTATGAGAAGGAAAAAGATCTTTTCGAAAGGTGATAAGATATGAATGATGAACAGTCCAAACTTTAACTAAAGACCTTCTGAAAAACTAGATATATATATTGTACAAACATTGAACATATTCTTTATGCATATTGATTTTATTTAAGCTACCGTACATATAATTCATCTTATTCATTAATAGTTACATATAAATATATATTCGTGATATCTCATATTAAAATGAACTCACCAAGTTGACAAATAAATCCAATTTGTTCATCACATGATCGCTGAGTCATTACCGATTTCTGTTGATTATCATCTGGTTGCAAAGCTATACACTGTTTTGAGGTTGAACTAAAAATTAGAACCGATAGATCAGAACAACACAATATACTGAATTGCTTTCCTTTTAAGGGGCAATTTTTGTTTCGTGTGATACATGTATTTTTCTTTCGTAAAATTTAAAACAAAACAAAAATACTTAAAATATCGGTTGAATCAAGCACAAGATATTCAGACTGACAAAATCAAACGCTTGACTATAGCAACTTACGGAACGCAACAACTAGAAAACTACTGCAATACTACTGAATGGTATCAGGCTTTGTTCAGATACATTATAAGAGAAGGTTGTTATCACAAATAAGTTGAATCAAGCGCGTTAACAAATATATGGGTAAGTGTCAAACATTTGCCACTTGACCCTAAACAGACGACAATATCTAAATCGAAGCTTAATTGAACAATTCAATAATTTATGAGACCAAACGGTAAAAGTTTATTAACCAATGCCAGATGTCATTCAAAATAAAAAAAAACAAAAGAAGACCTTGATTAACTAAGACGTTCGAGCATGGGTGATTTTTTCATCGCGTGTATCCTCATATTTGTAGTCATTGCTCTGAATGTCAGTATGACAAAAAAGAATGATATAGCATGATGAACAATGAAAACACTATTCAAAACGGAAAAAAAGTAGAGACGTTAAAATCATAGATCACAGCACGGATTGTAACAATGAACAAAACCCCTAATGTATTGTTAGCTATAAAACAAGAACAAATTATAAAAGGTTTTAAACGAGGAAAAAAAACGTATGCTTTATGTTCTAACCTTTAATGAAAATCTGATATGATAGATAAAAATTATATCCATGCTTTTTATACTGTATTATCTATTAGAACTTACTTAGAAAAGTAGATATTATTAATGATGCTAAAAACTCATAATTCGAATACAGGATACTTATCCTAAATTCTAAGGTGTATTAATATTGTTGAGTTTGCTTTTGTAACTAAACAAGTCTTTAATAGGCATTACTACTCACGTAAATGTGTGTTGACTTGATATAACTGTGGATGCTGCTGTTCCATTGACCCAGGTAAATAACTTATTTGAATCGTTGTAGTAAAGTCCAATCCACAAAGTAATGTCCAAGCTGTAATATAATTATCTAACACAATTGCCTTCTCATAAAACTCTAAGTCAAACAAACTAAACTTTTATAAAATAAATAAGCATAATTAAAGATGTAAGTATGAATGAAATCAATTTTGTAATGTGGCAGTAATTAACGTGAAAGGGATGGGAGAACACTAACATGTGGTTTGGAAGTCATTTATGTGTTATTTTGTAAAGCTTATACCCATAACATATTAAACATAAAGTATGGATAGTCGCCTATTCTCTTTTGTCAAAGATAAACATGTTAACAATCGATGATCGTGTGAATCATATCAGTTAAAGATGTGTGATTAATTAACTAACTGAGGTTTGATTGACGTCCAGTCCTTAATGTATCCAAGGAGAGCGCTTACGAGGGATCTCTTTCCCTAGTAGCCAATAATTAAGTGTTGGCATGTTCCACTTGATAAATTATATCTAGAATATGAACTTGTACTCAAACAAAGCTTGCAACTACTATCGTCTGAGCTACATTTTCTCTACTGATTTTAGACGATTATGTTGTTGATTCGTTTAAGTTTTAATGCTCTCTTAGTTTCATTTTTTTCAGCAGGTGGTACAGATTTGGTCTTTTGATAGGAATTACCTGAACTTTGGAATGCTACTATTGATGGTCCTTACGACACTATTTTCAAGTAGCAATTACAAACGGACAAATCATTTCTGTAAATGATTATCCAAGATGGAACAATTAAACTCACTTCGATATCTAGTCATTAATCATAGCTTACTGACATGTTAACATAGCATACTTATAATGTACCTGACGCTGATATTTTTTAAAATCTGTAGTTCAGTATTGCTATCCCATAAAACCAGATCTGCGTTGTCGTTTTCACAATATTCTCGGGCTTTGTGCCAAGTTGTATTTGACTGTTGTGCCTTGATACAATGATAGCTTGGTGTTAACACCCATTCATCTGCAATATCACATTCTACAAAAAAATGTGAATTGATCATGAGCTGTTTAAAGTTCCATGGTACCTAATATTTTTATTTTATTTTCATGACTTGCCCATCTCCTTCTATTAAATATTCGTTGAGTTTTGTTAGTTGTTAGATGCGTATTTAATTGTACACACAATTGTACATTGTACGTACACAAAATTATGTTATTTGACTTAAACTGATGGTTTTGTCAACTTGAATAATAAAACGGGGATAAAAGTTAAAATAATTTATTTTCGCAGTTGATAGCGATAAGGTTTGTTTCTGAAAGAGAGGCGAAATATACAACAGGGACATTTACCCTTTAGTGTCGAACATAAACTGAGAACGTCATGGCTAAAAAAAAATCCAACAGACAAACTGTAGGACACAAAACGCAACATCGAAAACTAAAGACTGCGCACCACGGACAAATCAAAAACAAAGGGTGATTTCAGGTTATCCGTAGGATAAGTAGACCCTACGCCACATGCGTTGCTCATCTTAGTATAAATCCGGTTATACGTCTATTTTGGTAGATCACACTCGGGGAAAATTGAAAAGAATTGTAGTTAGACATTTTGAGCATATCCGCTATCATCTGTGAACCAGATGTTCAATAACGGTCAACCAACTCGTCGTTGTGTCCGTAAAATTAACGAAGGAATTATTTAAACGTCACCACTCGAACCTCTTTGTTTGATAGATCTTTTATGCGCATCAACCCTCTAACAAGGAAATAATGGTAGGAAATACAAGCCCTGAAATATCGTATTAACTTGCAAATATGTTCTCAGCCATACACAGGCGCTGCTGGAAAGTGGTTTGCATAGAAATCGAAATTTCATAATGGGAGGTTTAAGTCATATCTTTTGTCGCAAACCTTTATTGTCAAATTATTGATGTGCCAAGATATGAGGCAGATTTAAATGTAGCTCGAATAGAAGCGTTCAATGTCACAAAATGTTGATTTATTTAGTTCCTAAGAAGAAAGTTGACTGTTCCTGTAATCTGTCATCTGTGATTATAATGTACTTTGTATTGATGGTCGTGTAGCGCAGTTACTGCGTCTGAGTTTGTTTAATAAAGTTGAAAAGTTGTATGAAGTCAACCTTATATGGGTAAATAAACAAGTTGACCAGAAGAAGGGTAGATTACGTTCTAATGGGAATGCCGATTAAACATATGTATGAACAGTTTATTTAAAAAAAATATTTGAAGGTTTTGAAATATTGCATATTTTCCAATTTTTGATTTGTCTGTTCATTTTTTCAAAACCGGATGGGTTTTCAGAACAAACATGCATTTGCAGTCGATCACGCACCTGCAAGTTGCAATTTATAACACATCCGTACCTTTGTGGTAGAAGCACATACCTGTGGGCACAGCCTGACACACAACTGGACGATTGTTGCTGCAGTTTGTTTCATACCAAAATCTTCTATCCATCATCACACATTGGCCATCGTCTGGTTTAAAAACATATATATTTGCAAATGCTATCTTGTGTTGATGAAGACTATTATCATATATTAAATTGACAAGAAATGGCTAAAGGAGTAGGTCCGGTAAGGACCGATTTTGGCCTCAAATTTCAGGTTCATCTGACGAAAGATTTTGACCACTTTTTAAAGACTTAAGTGTCTATTTTATTTGAATTAATTAGTTTATGTGAAAGATTTTAACAGATTTAGTCATTAAAAACGATCCGATTCAAGCTCAACTATGAAAAATCTACCTAATATGCCGAAAATTGTCACTTTTCAGATGGTTTTTGGTAAAAACGAAAGTGTCCGCATCCGTGTTCATCCTCAACCTTTATATATGTTATATATTATCATAAAATACAACTTACATTTCAATATTAAGGATGAACACGAATGCGGCCACTTTCGTTTTACACGAAAACCGTCTAAAATTTAACTAAAATGCTAGAATTATGAGGATTTCAGTAATTTAGCATGATTTAATGGTGCTAGCACCGGATATATGTCCATTGTATTGTCAAAAACAGCCCATATTTATGTAGCAGAAGCATTCTACTGTCCAATAAATAACTAAAGGTTTACATTTTAACAATTTTGTAAAACTGTTATATTTTGGGGCAAAAAAGGGGTCTTACTGAACCTACTCCTTTCCAATGAGACAATGATGCACCAAGAGTAAAAATGAAGATGCATTAAGAAATTATAAACCACAGTACGGACTCTAACAATTATAAAACTATATAATTTGACTAAAAAAGGCACGAAGAATAATGTAAACGAGAAAAACTAACGGTCAAATTAACGAAAATAAATAAAACAGTAGAAAAAACAGTTTTTCATTAGTTTGATAAGGTTGAGCTTTTGATTTTGCCATTTGTTGAGGAACTTTATGTTTTGAGTTATCCTTGAAATCGGTATGCATGTTATTCTACTTTTTTTAATAAATGAATCAACAACAACCACTGTAGTACAGTCTCCTGACTTGGGAAATGAACATAAACTATTATTTGGTGGGGTTCAGCATGTTTGTGAGCGATTAAACATCCATCTGCCTACCTCTATGTCCAATTTTTGTATTAACAAACTTTTATCAAAAAGTAAAAAAATAGACTAGAAGGGAGAGAGAATAAAATATGCGAACAAAATAATTAACTTCAAATAAAATTTCAAAACCTCGGAAATACAAATATAGATTTTGCTGTAGAATGCATTTGTATGTTTTGGATGCCTCCTAATTTTATAAACCGCATCTTAATCATGTTATATGTAAACAAAACAAATGAATGCATTCTTATGATTTTCGGAGCTGTAAACATTTATCCTTCAAGTGGGAGGCTTAGTTAGCTATAATACCAAGTTTAACCTAGTATTGTATATGAAAAACATTTGTACAACGCATTTAAATTATAACTTCCATGGTTGATAATGTTGACTTAGAAATTTTTTAGGACTTTCTATTTTTGAATTTACCTCGGATTATCTTTTTAATACATTTTCTTATTTCCAAAAAGCAATATATGACATCCCTAACATGTACATGTGGCTTTTGTACCTTGTGTTTGGTCTTTGAAACTGTTATATTGGTTACTCTGACCGTCTGTCCAGGTCCAACCAGTTTTCTGAAATTTATAATCTAAAAGCTGTTTAAGATGACGTACAACATCAGTAGGCTGTAACAATACAGAATTTCTTAAATCATATTTTCTAAATACTTTTTATAAATATTCTTCCCATCCAAATACCGAAGACATTGATGTGCCAGTCTCTGTAAATAATAACGCATGCAATGTTCTCGAATCATAGTTATGATACACATATCTATTTTAAAACGATGTTGCCTTACATTTGCTTTCAAACCGATCCACACGTCATCATTCATATTAGAAAATAAACTCTTCTGAACCTCCGTTTGCTGAGGTATATCTTCAAACTGTACAAGATGTCCTTCAATGGTAATACAATGGACCCTTGCATCCTCCCAAGACATATGAGTATGTTCTACTATGTAGCAAAGATCAGAAAGCCAAGTCCATCCTTGATAGCATGCTCCAAGATTTCTAGATGATGCTAAAATGATTAATTCATTACCATTATAAGAAATGTATTTCGTTCAGAAAGGAAAAACACTCACACATCTTGATATTTCATACAATAGTTAAAAAGATACAAGTTCAGGAATACGACATAATATCGCATTTAACAATACTCGCAATCACAAAACGCAAGCTTAAAGCTCTACGACTTAATCGATACACTCCTGTTCATACAGGTGTGAGAGGTGTAATTAGCAATAAAACCAGGTTCAATCCACCATTTTCTACATAAGAAAATGCCTATACCAAGTCAGGAATATGACAGTTGTAATTCATTCGTTTGATCTGTTTGAGCTTTTGACGTTACCATTTGATAAGAACTTTTATCTAGAGAAATTGACTATGAGGGTCGTATGAAAACAAAACATTACGAAATAAGAGATGATTTTAGCTTCACAATTATGATTCTTTATTTCTAAACTAAGAGTTCTAAATTTTACGGACGCCATCACGAGTTGGTTGACTGTTATGGAATATATGTTGCACGGATGATATCGAATAAGTTTCTTATGTCGTAACTACAATCCCGTTCCCTTTTCGCGAATGTAACCAACCAAATTAGACTAATTATCGGTTTTGTAATACCATGAGCAACACGACGGGTGCCACGTGTGGAGCAGGCTCTACTTACCCTTCCGGAGCAGCTGATATCTGTGACATTTTTACATATCTTGTCTGTTTGTTTTGTACACACATCATTGTCAATATAAAGGAATTTGATGCGACAAGTGAGAGGTTTAGGTATCTTTAAAACCAGGTTTAATCCAACATTTTCTAAATAAGAAAATACCTGTACCAAGTCAGGAATATGACAATTGTTATCCATTCATGTGATGTGTTTGAGCTTTTGATTTTGCGATTTGATTAGGAACGTTCCGTTTCAAATTTTCCTCGGAGTTCAGTATTTTTTTTATTTTACTTTTTTCATATAGCAAACAGTAAGCCTAAAGACATTATAGGATTTAACTTGAGTTCATGTGCAAAAACACAAAGAATATTATAAGATATTTTGTTTGAAACACAAAACACCAAAATAAAACTTAATAAAATTAAACAACATAACATAACAAGAAACCAAGGAAAATAACACATAGTCATATTAAAAGTCCCTTTCAAAAAACAGTTGGAAGGCAACATTTTGGTAGGTGACCATCTTGTTTGACGTGAGTTGTTTTTGTTTGGTTTTTTACTATTTTGACGTTGTGTTAACTTGTAATTATTTGTAAAGTAATATTAGAATTTTTTGAAATACTAAGGCTTTTCTACCTCAGGCATAGATTACCTTAGCTGTATTTTGAAACACTTTTAGGAATTTTGGATCTCTATGCTCTTCAACTTCGTACTTTATTTGGCTTTTTCAACTTTTTTGGATTCGAGCGTCACTGGTGAGTCTTTTGTAGACGAAACGCGCGTCTGGCGTATATATATAAAATTTAGTCCTGGTATCTATGATGAGTTTATTTACCCAATTACTATTGAAAGATATGGGTCTACAAGTTATTTGTTTAACTTTGTTCTCTGAACAACTATTGGAGTTGCAATTCCCTCAGTTTTCTGTATGTTTGATACCTTGATTTCCCTCTTCGTTATCAATTTACAAAATTTACACATCGCCTTATCTTAATAAATATGTTTAACGTTGTATCAATAAAGTATTTCCAGAATCTTTAATATAATACATTTCAATCAAATATATAATCCTACCTCACTGTTCTTATCTAGTTAATTGATAACTTGTCATTTACTTAATGTTTAATATGAAATATTTCAACGTCAAATAAAACAGCAGAATATGAAGAATTTCTTTGTAACAACTGCAATATGTTATTATATTATACTGATAGCAGGTTTATTAAACGTATACATGCTTTAGTGTGGCGTATACATTTTATTGGTTTTAATGAAAACTTTTATATGTTATTTTAGATTCTTTTCTAGTCAATGCTTGAACAGCTAGGAGTATGTGCATTTTGTTTTACGTCGGTATTTTCATCACGTAGTTTAATTATTAATTGGTTCAATTATCTATACTATTGAGAAGACCACATTTTGTGTGTCGCTTCTCTTCCTTTTTGATTCAATCATAGTTTGTATACCACCCGATATTGTGGAGTACCTATATCACTTTGATCCATATCTAATTGTAACACATACCTGTACATATCAGACTGTAAGCAATAAACAGTGTTACCTGTAAATAAACAATAGGCATTGCTCTATGGAATAATGCAACTATGGGATATGTTTAAATAGGAGCATATAGTGCTGCTGTAAATCAGGTATAAAACAGTATGCAGCAAAAACATTTCAAGCTTCTACTCCCATGATGTTTTGTTTAGAACAGAAGTGTTGTATTTATTCCCTTATCAAATGTATTTGCATCTTTGGCATAAAGCATTCCAGCAGGGATTGCATATGGACTATTTGTATAACCCGCCAGTTGTAACAATTATTCATTATAGTATGCTGCACTATCATTATTTTCCTGATTGATGGTAGCCGCTTACAATGAAAACTTTTAATTTTGCCTTTTGATTTTGGACTTTCCTTTTTTAATTTTCCTCGGAGTTCAGTATTTTTGTGTTTTTACTTTTTAAGCGTTCTTATCGGTAAAAAGTGATATAACAAAAATACCGAAACGAATTTCGAGGAAAACTCTAAACGGAAAATTCCTTACCAAATGGTTTAATCAAGAGCTCAAACACATCATTTGTGGGTAAAAACTATCATATTTCTGACTTGGTATAGACATGTCCTTATGTAAAAAATGGTGGATAATTTGAAGTTATTCGTTCAAATGTTTGATGGATGTCATCAAAATTTGAATGACCCTCACGAAAAGGTTGACCGTTAAGCCTCGGTCACACCTTACCCGATAGATCGAACGGACGCCTAAAGCCTCGGTCATACCTTACCGGATAGCTCGAATGGACGCCTAACGGATAACTTTTATTTAATCCGTTCATGTCCGTTAGACGTCCGTTCTTATCCGTAAGGCCTTCGTCCTTATCCGTTGGGCGTCCGTTAAGCGTCCGTTTTATCCGTTGACGTCCGTTCTGTCCGATGGAAAATTTTGAGCATGTTTGAAACTTTGAACGGACGTCCAATGGATAAAATGTCCGTTGAACGTCCGTTAGGCGTCCGTTTTGTACGGTACTCGTCCGTTTTGTATCCGTTACGTGTCCGTTATGCATCCGTTGGAGATCCAGTAGACCAATTCACCAACGGACGTCTACTGGACGCCTAACGGATAAAACGGATGTGAAACGGACATTAACGGAAGGATAACGGATAAAACGGATGCCTACCGGATGTAAAACGGACAAATGCCAATTGAAATTTCTCATGGTTTATTGCCTTTAATTTTCAGAATATTTTGTTCATCCGGTACTCGTCCGTTGGATGTACGTTCGACGTTCGTTCTGTCCGGTACTCGTCCGTTGGATGTACGTTCGACGTTCGTTCTGTCCGGTACGTATCCGTTTCACGTACATTCAATTTCCGTTGTGTGTCCGTTAGTCATTCGTTACATCTCCGTTAGTACACCAACGGACTCCCAACGAATAAAATTTTTTTTTCAACGGATAATTTTTTTTTCATCCGTTAGGCGTCCGTTCGAGCTATCCGGTAAGGTGTGACCGAGGATTAACGGATAACTTTTTTTCAATCCGTTCATGTCCGTTAGACGTCCGTTCTTATCCGTTAGACGTCCGTCCATATCCGCTGCATGTCCGTTAAGCGTCCGTTTTATCCGTCGACATCCGTTCTGTCCGATGGAAAAATTTGAGCATGTTCAAAACTTTGAACGGACGTCCAACGGATAAAATGTCCGTTGAACGTTCGTTAGGCGTATTTTTTGTACGGTACTCGTCCGTTTCGTTTCCGTTTTGTATCCGTTAAGTGTCCGTTATACATCCGTTGGAGGTCTGGAAGATAAATTCACCAACGAACTTCTACCGGACGTTTAACGGATAAAACGGATGATGAATGGATCTGAAACGGATAAATGCCAATTGAAATGTCGCGTCAGAAATGCAAATTATTGGTATGTCAGATTTCTTAAGTTTATGAATTCTTATTATTCATAATCGATCTTAGAGTATAGGCACATTTTCACAATCAAGCAGGGAACTTATTCAGGCTAGACACTGCCCTTTGGCGGAATTTTGAAAAACAAACCAAAACCAGTTACACAGAAACATTTCGAATATTTATGCGATTAACATGTATTATATTGTCGCCTTTGATTTTTCCGTATATCTTGTTCATCCGTTTTATCCGGTACGCTTCCGTTTATGCGTTACTCGTCCGTAGGATGTACGTTCGGCATCCGTTATGTCCGGTACGTGTCCGTTTCTCGTACGTTGCATATCCGTTGTGTGTCCGTTATGCATCCGTTACACGTACATCAACGGACTACCAACGGATAACAATTTTGTCAACGGACAACTTTTATTTTCATCCGTTAGTCGTCCGTTCGTGGCAACTTCGTGCTATCCGGCAAGGTGTGACCGAGGCTTTATGGAATAACCGTTTCTCAAATGATATAGGATATGTTCCTTACGTCGTAACTACAATTCCCTTCCCTTTCATGGATGTGACCTACCGAATTAGATTATTTACCGGATTTGTTATCATAAAAACAACACGACGGGTGCCACATGTGAAGCAGGACCTGCTTACCCTTCCGGAGCACCTGAGATCATCCCTATTTTTTGGTTGGGTTCTTGTTGCTAATTCTCTAGTTTTCTATGTTGTGTCATGTGTTCTATTGTTTGTGTTTGTATTTTTCATTTGTGGCCATGACGATGTCACTCTATTTTCGATTTATGAGTTTGACTGTCCCTCTTTTATGTAATATGTCTGTCACATATGACCACTCTTTTGTTCCATTTGTCGTAGTCATGATTATTTCCCTTTTTCCTCATTTTTTATATCAACTTATAAGAGCAACGTGGTATATAAAAGTACCGGCGTTTTAGTGTGCTTCGTGCTGATTATAGAAATAATAAAGAACAACTTTCCAAAGTTGAGAAAGAGAAAGAGTAAGAGAAAAGTAATTGAAAATACGACAGTACTAACAAGAAGAAAACAAGTTGAAAACAAACACAGACTTAATTATTTTTCTTTGAATTGACAGGAAGTATTCAGAGCGGAATATTTTAGACATTACAAATGAAATGTCATTGTAATGTGTATGTGAATTAAATGGTAGAATGGGTAAAACATGTATACGAGTGTAAAAGTAAAATCACAAAAAACACCGATACCCAACTACAAAATAACACAATATACTGCATGTATAGGGCAACTAACAATTTAGATTTATTTAGATATAAAAACTTGGAAAACATTTAAATCATAAAATAGAAACTCTGCCAAAATTAAATCCCTCAAATACATAAATAAGTGTCTTTTTTTTTACTTTTTGCAATGCTTGTTGACGTATTCTAAACATTCTGGACACATAACTTTTCAATTTCTAAAATATTGCATGTATATTTGGGAAGGGATAAGCAATTAAACAAATGTTTCTGCGATAATAAAAACCTGAATAATGCATTAATATATGTGATAACTCAGTTCTAATGCAGCAATCAGAATTTCTTTACATGTATAAATTTCATTATATGTTTATAATGTCTTTCATGTTTGCATATATGCTGTGTCGATATGTCTTTTGTGATTTTTTGTTACAGATTTGTTTGTTTTTATAACGATTAAAATTATAACACAATGTTGACTGCTATACCCCTTTTTTAACATTTTTGCCTGTATGTCTGTTTGTTTTGTTCCCACATCGTTGTCATAATTGATTTTGTGCGACTGTCATACAAGTGAAAGGTTTAACTAGCAATAAAACCAGGTTCAATCCACCATTTTCTACAGATGAGAATGCCTGTACCAAGTCAGAAATATGACAGTTGTTATCTATTCGTTTTAGGTTTTTGTTTTGCAATTTTAATTTTAACATCACATTTTAAATTTTCCTCGGAGTTCGGTATTTGTGATTTTACTTTTTTCAGAAATCAATAAATGAAAGAATTTTACTATACACCAATTATCTTTCAATACGAACTAACTTATAATGTAATATAAAAAAGAAGATGTGGTATAATTGCCAATTCTCCACAAGAGACCAAATGACACATAAATTAATAAGTATAGGTCACTTATAAGTTCATTCATTTATTTATTTTTCGATAGAGAACCCATGTTGGACATCAATCGCAACTTTGTATATCTTTTCTAAAAGTATACGTAGGAGATACTCCGAATAGAATATTTAACAAATGACTCAAAACCGGCATCTTTCCCTTGTAGGAACCTATTTAAGTAATAATTAAACTACCAAGAGTCAAGATATCCTCTATTTAGAAAGTAGTTTCTTTTCAGATAGGAACTATATACTTAGATTAAGAAGGACAGTCATTATTAGTTTTTGATTACAGGATTTAAGGTATGATATGCTTGTTTGCAAATGTAATTGATTCTTCAATAGCATTCGTTATTTTAAGTATTTATGTTAAAAAAAAATGTGTATATTTTGGGATTTAAGACCTATATTCAGTTTTAGGTTTAAAATGAAGAAACCAGGATTTTATTTTGCTAAAGTGCACCTTTAAAACACCACAGTTAACGTTGCTTCAACAATAATGCTTTTTAAAAGGATTTGATGAATAATTCTCCCAAGAATTAACTATGTTATTCCATATGATAAAATTTTAGTAGGTTTTTCTATGTGATTTTGATTAAATAAGCATTTCCACCTGCGGAAAAAGGATATCCACCGCGCAAAACGTCGCTTACTTTTACGTGCATAGTTTTGGTAAAAACACGTTTGGTGTACAATTGGTCTTGGTAAATAATTGCCATTCTATACATTTCTCTCGGAATATAAAAAGTGAAACTATTCCTGTCTTTTGTTTCGGAAAATATGTGGTTTAATTGACTTTTGAAAAACTGATGTTCACTTCGGCCGTTGGCCTCAGTGAATATCCGTTTTTCAAAAGTCAAAAAAACTACAATTGAGAAAGGAAATGAGGAAATTGTCAAAGCGACAACAACCCGACCATAGTGTAGACAACAGCCGAAGGTCACCAATAATTGGTCTTTTATGTAGCGAGAAACTCCCGTACCCAGAGGCGTCCTTCAGCTGGCCCCTTAAAAAGTATGTATTCTAGTACAATGATAATGGAAGTCGTACAGTGACCTATAATGGTTTACTTTTTTTTTAAATTGTCATTTGGATGGAGAGTTGTCTTATTGGCACTCACACCACACCTATATCTATTAACTCCGAATTATACACAAGAAACTAAAATTACTAAAATTGCATGTTGATTTATCATTTTTACGCACTATTTTCTTATACTGATGATAAAACTTCATGTTTACTTCATCAAAGACAGTAATTGTAAAATATCATTCTCTAAAACAACTTACTCACATTTAGCGTGTACTACTTAAATTTCAAATAAATTAAGTCAAGTGTTTATATTTCTTTCTAAAACTCTGCATCGTTGTTTATTAAACCAGACGCACTCCTCACATTAACAATGCTTTATACTGTTTGTTTTATTCAAGTTCATTAGTTGGTGCACCTGATTACGATTGTATTTTCGCTGTTTATAGTTGTATGTCATTTTTTTATACATAAAACAGGACATTGGTTGTCATCTTGATACATATCTACATGTATGGTATCTAGGTCTGTAAAGGCTTGTCATGCAGGATATATGTTCTTCAAGGGATTTTTGTGCGAGTTTTGAATTGTTCGTGTGCGAGTAAGGATTTTGTCATGATTGAATATAGATTTTGACATGAACGAATGGGATTTTCTTTTATGAGTAGGGATTTCGTCATGTAGGAATAGGGTTTTGTTCTGTGCCAGAAGTCATTTCATTAAATATGATTAGTGATTTTGTCAAGTGCAGTTTAGGTAATTCGGTAGGGCATTTTTGTCAAGTACGCGCAGGGATTTTATAAAGTGCAAATAGGGATTTCGTCATGTGGAAGTTATGAATATTCCATGTGCAAGAGGGTATTTTATCAAGTTTGAGTACGTAGTGTGTCATGTGCGAAGGCGATTTTGCAATGTGCGAGAGATAGGAATATTTTGTCAATTGCTAGTAGGGATTATTGTCAAGTGCAAACAGAAATAATTTATCATAAATTAATATAAAATATCATGTCCTTTTTATTGTAAATACAAATCTTTTAAGTACTCGTCTTATAAAGAACATAACAATACAGGTTAGGACTTTTGGCATTTATAAAGAATTAAAATTTATGTTTTGAAAATTGGAAATTAAGAAATTAATAAACACATTAATCAGAAAAGATTTAAAAAAAAAATGCTTACCATAGGATTGTCCATTCTTTGAGTTATATTTCCGTATTTCTTAACATATTGTTTATCCCAACAGACATAATCCAATTAAATCCGTTTCCAAACAACATTGGATTCGATAAGGCTGAGATTATAATTTTATTTGAACAACGTCTGTTCATTTTGTCAATTATTTTGTCAGAAAGTTGTGTATACCTTGCTGCTTCCAGATAAAACAATCTATATTTTCAAAGAAATATTCAGTTCTGTAATGTTATCTTGGTTATATGATATTGTTGCAGGTCAATATTGCCATGTGATTATGGATTTTCCGATTTGATTTTCCTCTTGAGTTCAGTATTTTTGTGATTTTACTTTTTCCTCGATTCACTACAAGACAGGAACAGTTTTAATAGTCTACCAATGTTATTTACCATATTTTACAGTATCATAGTGTGAGATTCTAACACACGTGTATGTCTTATTAAAATATGACCAAGTAGTTTTAAATTTCGTAAAAAGACAATAACGGTTTTAATAGACTTAAGTAATTTCTAATATATTCATAAAAGAAGATTTAAAAAAAAGTTTTTATAATTTAGGTTATTATTCAGTTAGATACGACAAAATTGTTTTTTGTTTAAAAATGGGACTCCATACTGAATAGAGCATTTTTAGCCGCATCTTTTCGAATTATTTCCAAAAAAATTGTTATGAATCAACATCTTTTTTTATTATATGACTATTAATGTTCAGGTGTTTCAATGGCTTACCACATTGGAATACTCTTTGATAAAACATTATATACAACACGGTAAAATCACGTGTAGTTAAATAAGATTTGGAACAGCATCCATGTATCAAATTGAGATATTCCATGGTAACATAGACATAGGTCTATGACATCATGTAAATTCCATGGTTTTTTATCCTTCTATTCACCGTATTCACACCATAAAATCTACTCCGACTCGAACCCAGACAGAAATGCACATATAAGCGCCAACATGGTAACCCGCATCTGTTCACTGTTCACATGTATATTATTCTTTTTTGTCACAGTTGCCAACTGAATCGATATTTCCTTAAATGCGTCAGGGCTAAACATGTTTAGTGTTAAATTAATTCACCTTCCCTTTTTACACCTCTAGCCAATGTTCTAAATAAACAAACACACATCAATACGCACAGTTAAGATCAATGTAAAAGAAATCTGAGTCCCATTTTCTCGCTGTGTTGTAGACCCATTCGTGGCCGTCGACTATTTTGCACTCTTTAGTTGGGTTGTTGTCTTTGACACATTCTGTATTCCCATTCTCAATCCTATCAAATTCTGTAATATGAAGGTGAAGTAGAGTCTGCCTATCCATTCCGGGGGACCTGAGATCATCCTAGTAATTTTGTGGGGTTCGTTTGTTTTAGATTGTTGTGTTTTGTTTTACTGTTGTTTATCTTTTTCATTGCTTGACATGTCACTGTATGTCCGACTTATGAGTTTGAATGTCTTTTTGGTATATGTCGACTGTCTTTGACTATAGGTAACACATAACTTACACTGTACCATTGAAATTAAAACTTGATACCTCCATAAATTGATAACACAGAGCCACCTACATAAACTCTCATTCGCGTTAAAAAAAAAAACAAGTAGAATTTATGTCCTAATTATACGCCATTTACATTAGACGGAAGTATAGAAAATAATATCCTTCAATATGAGACTGTGAAACATCGAAGTTTAGATATGTTTACAACATCGTTCAATACCAAGTGTTATCAACCTTTCTGAAATAGGACCAAAATATCGCCCGGGTCAACAAAAATTAGAAAGAGTATCTTCAGGTAATCAAAGGTACTCTGACCTTTTATTTCAACAATTCTCGTGAACAGGACCAATCTGACATGAGGTTTTTAAGTTCTATTAAAAAAAAAGTCTGGTTATTTTTTATATCGGCTTTTCATATTTCGAAACATAATTTAGAACTGAATACAAAAGGAAGTAAAACGCCCATTTCTAAGTTTCTAAACAAAGTTCATTTACTCGCAAAGCGTTTTGAGTTCGTACAGACCGACATATCAGTCAACAATATGGTGGTGGTATAACGAATATACTACACGGAAGTCTGTATGAATATAATTGTAAATTCAACTAAATTGAAAGCCGTGCCCTCTAAAAAGAATCAAAATAGTAAATATTCATAGTTTCCATTATGCCTCCTCTGACCATTCAGAAGTCTCCACTATTTATTGGGTACCTTAATTTCCACAACTATTTCCGTTACGGTGTTGATATTTTGTTCTATGAAAAAGCAGGTTTTCTCTAATTATACTGCTGACATTTACCCAAAGTAACGTTTACTATAAGACGTGTTACAGTACTTGTCTATCCCAAATTCATGTATTTGGTTTTGATGTTGTGTTTGTTATTCTCATAGGATTTTGTCTAATGCTTAGTCCGTTTCTGTGTGTGTCATATTTTAATGTTGTGTCGTTGTTCTCCTCTTACATTTAATGCGTTTCCCTCAGTTTTAGTTTGTTACCCCAATATTGTTTTTTGTCCATGGAGTTTTGAACAGCGGTATACTACTGTTGCCTTTATTTACTATATAAATCAAAACTGACAACACTTTCTATCCTTTCATAGATTTAGATTTAATAGCTGTGCAGGAGAACACTCTAAACAAGACAGTACGACAAAATATACGATCTTTCTTTCACATCATTTTTCTTAATTTGACGTTGATGTTCTTTTGGTACCATCTTATCTTGTTCGCTACGGAGCTAAACACATTTATAATATTTATACACCAGTTGTTGGCCTGAAACGGTTTAACGTTATGTTCTTCTCATATTTGTTGTGATGGTATGCTACTAAACCCCTAACGGGAAAGATTGTGGTTGATATGCATATGATGAAGACATAATCTTTCAATCAGTTAAATTGAAGTCTGGAGCTGGCATGTCAGTTAAATGCTAGTAGTCTATTGTTATTTATGTATTATTGTCATTTTGTTTATTTTCTTTGGTTACATCTTCTGACATCAGACTGAGACTTCTCTTCTCTTGAACTGAATTTTAATGTGCGTATTGCTATGCGTTTACTTTTCTTGCATTGGCTAGAGGTATATGGGGATGTTTGCATTTTTGCGCCTGTCCCTAGTCAGGAAGCTCCGGCCTTTGTTAGTCTTGTATTATTTTTAACTTTAGTTTCTTGTGTACAATTTGGAGTTTAATATGCGTTCATTATCACTGATCTAGTATATATATATTTGTTATGAGGCCAGCTGAAGGACGCCTCCTGGTGCGGGAATTTCTCGCTGCATTGAATAATTGTTAGTTACTCTTCTGTTGTTGTCTGCTCTATGGTCGGGTTGTTGTCTCTTTGACACATTCCCCATTTCCATTCTAAATTGTATGTGTATGAAGTGACGCTTTTGAATTTCTATGTATTACTGGTAAAAGTCACGGATGACTTTGGTAACCAATTGAACCTTGTAATTATATCTTTTAATGTTGTTTCTATTTTTATTAATATGCACGGTACTACGTACAACCTGTCATTGCACAACGTCATGTTTTCTCTGACTGTCCATGACGTACTTAGTCTACATCAATTGACCTTATTGATATTGAAGTCTTTGATACATGATTTTTTTTTAATAATTGTTATAAGTTTGAACCAGCTTTAAATAAGCACAATTAATCTCAGATCTGAACTTTGTGTCTTTTTTTGTCTTTATGAATGCAAAGATACCATTTCACGTCTGGTCCGTGATTTTGTTAGATGCATTTTCAGCTTTGCAGCGATCAAATGAGTCAAGCCCGTTTCAATTGAATTCTATAGTTTGTTCTAATGTTGTACTGTTACACCACTGTCCAAGGTTAAGGGACTTAAACATGTTTAAACGCACCCCGAATCATGTATGCGCATGTGACAAGTCAGGAGCTGGTAACTGTGTGGTTGTCGTTTTGCTGTTTCTCATATTTGTTTTTTCATTTATTGCTTTGCAAAGCTTACTCTAGTGTTGTGTCGTTACGGCAGGTTTCGTAGTAAGGGGTTCCGCTTTCAATCATTTTTTACCTGTCAAAGTTGTTGTACAATTATACAATATGATTTTTTTCTTTATTGAGGGCTGTTTTGTTGCCTATAATTGCTTAACTCAACCTCATTTGCCTCATTGACAATAATTTGACACAACGTCGAATTCCCAAGTTAATAAAAATGTTTAAACTTTCGACCCGTATTCAAAGACAAAAAAGATGTGGATTGATTATTCTCACTTCAAGATAAATATGGCGTTGTTCCTGTCAAAAAAATGTGAACAGTTGACTTTTTCTGTAAATCCTATTAATATGGTGTATCAAAGAGTTAGGAATAAATAAAGTACGTCATGCTATTATAAAATATTTCATTGGATCTGAGGACATTCATATTTGCATCGGATAAATAAACTTCACAAAACTCCGTATAAACAACAGTACATCATATGATCATCTAGATATAGGAAGATATGGTGTGAGTGCCAATGAGACAACTCTCCATCCAAATAACAATTTAAAAAGTAAACCATTATAGGTTAAAGTACGGCCTTCAACATGGAGCCTTGGCTCACACCGAACAACAAGCTATAAAGGGCCCCAAAATTACTAGTGTAAAACCATTCAAACGGGAAAACCAACGGTCTAATCTATATAAACAAAACGAGAAACGAGAAACACGTATATATTACATAAACAAGCGACAACTACTGTACATCAGATTCCTGACTTAGGACAGGTGCAAACATTTGCAGCGGGATTAAACGTTTTAATGGATCCAAACCTTCTCCCTTTTTCTGAAACATTAGCATAACATCACAACATAGAAAAACATACGATAAAATATCAATTGGCAGACTTAACTCAATCAAAAAAC
This sequence comes from Mytilus edulis, assembly GCF_963676685.1. Taxonomy (NCBI): domain Eukaryota; kingdom Metazoa; phylum Mollusca; class Bivalvia; order Mytilida; family Mytilidae; genus Mytilus; species Mytilus edulis. The sequence goes on along the minus strand of NC_092347.1, from coordinate 88,952,985 downwards.
GTATGATTACACAATGAACGAATAAATTTGATCTGCGATATCTGAATACAAATGCACAGTTAACTAAATATTAGAGACAAACATTCATGACCAAAAAGCTAACAAACAAATTCAAACACACTGAGAAATATTTAACCAATCAATGTTCACTTTAGAAAAAAACGTTTTTTTATAATCTTGAAGTTTATACAAATGTTGTAAGAATAAGTGAAAAATTGAAGATATTACAAATAATCAAAGCTGGTGTACAGACAAGATCCATATAAATAAAAAATAACAAAAAAGCATTATAAACAGTATCAACAGGTTGAATTAACAAGAAAATACGATTTGAGAGTACTCGCAGTTACTGACAGCTAGTTAAAAGCCAAAACCAATTAATAGTAAAAAATCATGCATCAGAGACTAAAATCGACTAAAACACATCACAGGGATTTAGTATTTTAACGTCATTAATAGTCAAAGAAGACATGACTTGTGCATTGCCAAAAATAAATGTATCGACAGGTAGTAGTATAGTGAAGAGCGACTTCTATAGAAATAAAAGTTAACGTGTCTGTGTCTCTATACATCTCGCCTCAAAAGATAATGAAATTTAGTTATGTTTTAATTTGCTAGTGACAAAATCAATATTAGTGCCAATGTGAACTGCATATATTACTAATAAAATGGCAGGAAAATTAATCAAACTCATTCCAGCGGGAAAGAGGAATAACAGAAAATGTGTGGTACTATTTACAAGTGTAGTGGATTTAAGGGATATGTGGATGCTTTAACACAACTAAAACTAACTGTTACAATCCGCCTTTTCCCCTATTAATACCACCATACCACATGAAAATCTGAAAACCCGTTTTAAAAGAGCTCGCAGTTATTTGTTCAAAAAAAGGTGCTTTACGGTACAAATTTATTGTTTTTGGATACGATACGACATACTTGTTACAAACTACGTGAAAACAGAACAAAGGTCCTTTATAGCTTCGATGTTAGCTAAGACTCCGTGTTGAAGACCGTACTTTGACCTATAAAGGTGAGAGAGTTGTCTCATTGGCACTCCTACCATTTCTTCTCATCTGTAACCAATATGCTGGAATTTCACAAAAATATATTTGTTGAATACGGATGTAGAGTTTTCCAGCAGGTTGTCAACATACCTATGGGAACCAATTGTGTTCCACTTCTTGTCAACCTTTCTAATTTTGATATGTGTCGAAATTCTTTAAGAGCGTAGTAAAAAAAAAACATAAAACAAATCAAAGAAGCATGATTATTTAATTTTACATGTAAGTATACGTTCTTTGCATTAACAATCCAGACTAGACATAAATAAAATATAGATACGGCATCATTTGCATCATTTTAAGACAAAATCATTTTACTCCTATAAAAGAAAAATATATTTAAAATTAATAATTTGAATTGCATTACACTATAAAGTAAGCGACACATGAATAACTGATGTACATTGTACACTTTATAGGATAGATTAAATCACCTCAAATTTCAAAAATTGTGAAGGCGCATAAAAGCCAAGATCATTATTGGAAAACAATAAATTAATTAAGGTTGCATATACGCGAAAATTCTAATTAAACATAAAAAACTTTATGATCATTTATTTTGAATATTTCTTAGAAATTTAATGGGTGATGCTCAATAAATTGACCAGAAATAATTGTGTGCGTAAAACATTTATAACTTCTTGATACCTTATTTTTGCCGTTTGATAATGTGCTTGCATTATGAGTTTTATTCGGAGTTTAGTATTGTTTATTTTACTTTTTGCTTCATATATATCAACAGTTTTGCAACTAAACATAAACACAGCAGTCAAAATACAATTTTATCATAGAGAGGTATGCAAGAAAATATATTTGATAATGATCAGATCACATAAAACATACACTTACGGTATGTTACATATATTGTTTTGCTGTTCTAAGAGTAGTTATTGATCATTTGGTTTATATGTACGTTTTGTCGTCTCGTTTTACTCTTTTAGGCAGCTATAACAGTTGTCGTCTCATATCATTAACGTGGTTTACATTACATCCTTGGTATACACTCATTAAAGCAGCTGTTAGAGGTGTCTGTCGATTCCATCACCATGTTTTACATGATATTCCCTCAATTTACATGTAAGTAACTGCAATATCTTTTTATTTCTCCAATACAAACAGGTGTCAGAGGTGTTTGTCTAATATAATCAACCTGATTTACTTTGCATCATTGTTTATAAGTAACTTCACGATATTCTCATTTCCTCCATCACAAGCAGCTGTCTGAGGTGTCTGCCTCATACTATCCACGTGGTTAACATTACATCCTTTGTTTTTAAGTAACTGCACTATCTTCTCATGTCTTCCTTCACAAGCAGCTGTCAGAGGTGTCTGTCCCATACTATTAACCTGGTTTACACTACTTCCTATGTCTATCAGGAACTGCACTAGCTTCTTATGCCCCCCCTTGCAAGCAGATGTCAGAGCTGTCTCCCTCATACCATCAGCCTGATGTACATTACATCCTTTGTCTATAAGTAACTGCACTATCTTCGTATGTCCCCTCTTACAAGCAGTTGTCAGAGCTGTCTCCCTCATACCATCAGCCTGATTTACACTACATCCTTTGTCTATAAGTAACTGCACTATCTTCTTATGTCCTCCCTTACAGGCAGATGTCAAAGCTGTCTCCTTCATACCATCAACCTGGTTAACATTACAGTCTTTGTCTATAAGTAACTGCACTATCTTCTTGTGTCCCCACTTACAAGCAGCTGTCAGAGCTGTTCCTCCCATACAATCAACCTGGTTGACATTACATCCTTTGTTTATAAGTAACTGCACTATCTCCTCATTTCTACTTTCACAAGCAGCTGTCAGAGGTGTCTGTTTCATACCATCAACGTGGTTTACATTACAGCCTTTGTCTAATAGTAAATGCACGATTTTCTCATATCCTCCCCACACGAAAGCAGCTGTCAGAGGTGTCTGCCCCATACCATCAACATGGTTTACATTACAGCCTTTGTCTAATAGTAAATGCACGATTTTCTCATATCCTTCCCCACAAGCAGCTGTCAAAGGTGTCTGACCCATACCATCAGCCTGGTTTAAACTACATCCTTTTTCTATAAGTAACTGCACTATTTTATCATTTTTTCCTTTACAAGCAGCTGTCAAAGGTGTCTGTCCCATACCATAATGGTTTACACTACATCCTTTGTTTATAAGTAAATGTACTATCTTCTTATTTCCACTCCAACAAGCAGCTGCCAGAGGTGTCTTCTCCATACCACTAACATGGTTTACATAACATCCTTTGTCTATAAGTAGCTGTACTATCTCCTCATTTCCTCTTTCACAAGCGGCTGTCAGAGGTGTCTGCCCCTTACCATTAGCCTGGTTAATATCACATCCTTTGTATATTAGTATCTGCACTATCTCCTCACATCCTTGATCACAAGCAGCTTTCAAAGGTGTCTGTCCCTTACCATCAGCCTGGTTACTGTTAAATCCTTTGTCTATAAGTAACTGCACTATCTTCTTATTTCCCTCCTCACAAGCAGCGGTCAGTGGTGTCTTTCTCTTACAACAAACCTGGTTTACACTACATCCTTTGTCTATAAGTAAATGCACGATTTTCTCATACCCTTTCTCACAAGCACTTGTCAAAGGTGTCTGCCCAATATCATCAGTTTGGTTTACATTACATCCTTTGTCTATAAGTAGCTGCACTATCTTATCTCGTCCTCTCTCACACGCAGCTGACAGAGGTGTCTTCCCCTTACTATCAGCCTGGTCAACATCACATCCTTTGTCTATAAGTAGCTGCACTATTTTCTTATTTCCTCCGCCACAAGCAGCTGTCAGAGGTGTCTGCAAAATACCGTCAACGTTGTTTACATTACATCCTTTATCTATAAGCAACTGCACTATTTTTGCATTTCCTCCACCACAAGCAGCTGTCAGAGGAGTCTGCAAAATACCATCAACCTGGTTTAAATGGCATCCTTTGGTTATCAGTAACTGTACCATATTCTCCCGTCCTGTCTGACAAGCAGCTGTCAGAGGTGTCTGGCTTATACAATCAACCTGGTTGACACTACATCCTTTGTCTATAAGTAAATGCGCTATCTTTTCATTTCCTCCGACACAAGCAGCTGCCAGAGGTGAAAGTTCCATATTCTCAGCCTGGTCTATATTACACCCATTATCTATAAGTAAATGTACTATCTTTTCAAATCCTCCCCAACAAGCAGTTGTCAAAGATGTATGTCCCATATAATTAACCTGGTTTACATTACATTCATTTTGTAAAAGTAACTGCATTATCTTCTCATTTTCTTTCCTACATGCAGATGTTAGAGGTGTCTGTCCCATACCATCTCTCTGGTTTACATTACATCTCTTGTTTATAAGTAACTGCACTATCTTCTCATGTCCTCTCTCACAAGCAGCTGTCAGAGGTGTCTGTCTTAAAATGCTAGTTAGGTTTACATTACATCCATTTTCTAAAAGCAGATACACTATTTTCTCATCTCCTCTCTCACAAGCAGTCGTCAGAGGTGTCTGTCCATCACCATCACACTGGTTTACATCACATCCGTTTTCTATAAGAAGCTGTACTATCATCTCATTGCCATCCATACAAGCAAATACCAGAGGTGTCTGACCCATAAAGTCGTCTGTATAACATCCTTTGTCTACAAGTAATTGCACTATTTTCTCATTTCCTACCCTACAAGCAGCTATCAGAGGTGTCTGGCCGTCAAAATCAGTCTGGTTTACTTCACATCCATTTTCTATAAGTAATTGCACTATATTCTCATGTCCTCCTTCACAAGCAGCTGTCAAAAATGTATTGGAAAAAGCAATATTAGGAACACTGTTCTCTAAATCAACATCTTTGGAAATAAAGAATTTAACTATATCATAATATCCTCGGTCGCATGATAATATTAGAAATCCTAAACAACTTTCATTGAAATTTTTTGAAAAGGTTCCCGGATGTATTTCTTCAAAAAAGAACTTGTCGTGTAAAGACTGTAATACTTTGATAAAAGAAGCTCTATATTTTTCATGATCCATCTGTGGATTGTAAGAAAATTCTTCCAGGTTACCAAGTTTTAATTCATTTAGTATTCTCTCAAAGTACTCCTGTTCATACTTATTTGTTATCAATATAGTAAATTTATGACGTTGTTCATTGATCGATTCTAGCTGTGTACGGTCATTTAAAATGCCAATGCATGCATGACGCAACATGCATCTGACCATTGTATCCTTGTTACCGAAATAACCACACATAAAATCAAACATTTGGTCATGTATAACCTTATACTCATTACCTATTTTCCGTACGTAGGTTCCAATAATGCTGTCAAAGACCGTTTCCATTTTACATCTTGGTGTACCACGGTTTAATCCACAAACTTCAAAAATGGTGTCCCACTCAAGGTTTTTGCTGTCAATGTTTTCAGTATAGATATCAAATAATGACTCTTTAATAATGCCATTATGAAGAACACAAAGAAAAAGTGCGCAATATTTGTATGGATCAATTGATTTTAACTTTATCCATTCATTTTGATATGTTTCGTAAGGACAGTTTAAAAAATCTGTCAGATTGAAATTTTCATTTTTAGAATAAAGATAACACATCAATGGTGTAACTGTTTTGTTTTCATCTTTCAACAGCTGAATATTAGTTTCGGTCAAATACTTGGCACAGATGGTTAGCCTGTTCTCTTTTGAATATTCTTCTGACAAATTAAAAATATTCGATTTGAAAACAGTACATGTTGCATGAAAGTTTTTTTTGTCACTGTAAATATCTAACCGACATGTTGCTGCTATTTTTGTCTTCCCCTTTTCCAGCATCCTTTTGAAATTTTCTTCTTTTTTTTGCAAATATTTAATCTCATCAAAACAAGCTGTAAATCGTCCACAAATATCATCAAAAACAAACATCTGTTTTTTGTCCTCTTTATAATGATCAATTATATCCTTAATTGCTAAACATGGAATTATATTGTAATCTGTTGTTGAATGTAGTTTCAAAGCGATATGATGGACCAACATACTCTTACCAATACCAGGTTCACCTACTACCAATACACTATGTTCTGAATCAAGGATCTGTGAAATATCTTCTACAACAGGTGTTTCAACGAACATCACGTCTTGCTCTTTCCATAACTCCATCTCGACATTGTGCGAATCTACAAATAAAATAAAAACATTTTCACTACTATTTTGAATCGATTTTGAGCGCATTAATGAAATTATTTTGTTTCAATATCATATGTTAAATATGATAAACCTTCATACATATATATTTCATCTAATGCCTAATATAGCATGTACTGTCTCACAACTGTAGATTCTATTGACGAGACGATGTTGTCTCGATATCCAAATAGCATAAGTTCGATTCCCGGCGAGGGAAGATCACAAATTTCCGTCTGTTGTGCTGATATTTAAAACAGTTATGTATATATATATATGTATATATATTCTCCTGGTCATAAAAAGTTATATCTCCCTCAGAAAACTAGAGCCTCTAAAGAGCCTGTGTCGCTCACCTTGGTCTATGTGAATATTAAAGGAAGCAGATGGATTCATGACAAAATTGTGTTTTGGTGATGGTGATGTGTTTGTACATCTTACTTTACTGAACATTCTTGCTGCTTAAAATTATCTCTATCTATAATGAACTTGGCCCATTAGTTTCAGTGGAAAATGTTAGTAAAAATTTACAAAATTTATGAAAATTGTTAAAAATTGACTATAAAGAACAATAACTCCTAAGGGGGTCAATTGACCATTTCGGTCATGTTGACTTATTTGTAAATCTTACTTTGCTGAACATTATTGTTGTTTACAGTTTATCTCTATCAATAATAATATTCAAGATAATGACCAAAAACAGCAAAATTTCATTAAAACTAACAATTCAGGGTCAGCAACCCAACAACGGGTTGTCCGATTCATCTAATAATTTCAGAGCAGATAAATGTTGACCGGATAAACAATTTTACCTCATGTCAGATTTGCTCTAAATGCTTTGGGTTTTGAGTTATAAGCCAAAAACTGCATTTAACCCCATGTTCTATTTTTAGCCATGGCGGCCATCTTGGTTGGATGGCCGGGTCACCGGACACATTTGTCAAACTACTAACCCAAAAGATCATTGTGGCCAAGTTTGGAATAATTTGGCCCAGTAGTTTAAGAGGAGAAGATTTTTGTAAAAGATTACTAAGATTTACGAACTAGAGGCTCTCAAGAGCCTGTGTCGCTCACCTTGGTCTATGTGCATATTATCAATGGACACAGATAAATTCATGACAAAATGGTGTTTTTGTGATGGTGATGTGTTTGTAGATCTTTCTTTACTGAACATTCTTGTTGCTACAAATATTTCTCTCTATAATGAACTTGGCCCAGTAATTACAGTGGAAAATATTTCCTAAAAACATGACGAAAAAGTTGTTAACAATTGACTATAAAGGGCAGTAACTCCTTAAGGGGTCAATTGAAAATTTTGGTCATGTTGACTTATTTGTAGATCTTATTTTGCTGAACATTATTGCTGTTTACAGTTTATCTCTATCTATAATAATATTCAAGATAATAACCAAAATCTGCAAAATTTCCTTAAAATTACTAATTCGGGGGCAGCAACCCAACAACAGGTTGTCTGATTTGTCTGAAAATTTCAGGGCAGATAGATCTTGACCTGATAAACAATTTTACCCAGTCAGATTTGCTCTAAATGCTTTGGTGTCAGAGATATAAGTCAAAATCTACATTTCCCCTCTATGTTCTATTTTTAGCCATGGCAGCCATCTTGGTTGGTTGGACAAGTCACGCCACACAATTTTTAAACTAAATACCCCAATAATGATTGTCGCCAAGTTTGGTTAAATTTGGCCCAGGAGTTTCAGAAGAGAAGATTTTTGTAAAAGATTACAAAAATTTACGAAAAATTGGTCAAAATTGACTATAAAGGGCAATAACTCCTTAAGGGGTCAACTGATAATTTTGGTCATGTTGACTTATTTGTAGATCTTACTTTGCTGAACATTATTGCTGTTTACAGTTTATCTCTTTCTATAATAATATTCAAGATAATAACCAAAGTCTGTAAAATTTCCTTCAAATTACTTATTTCGGGGCAGCAACCCAATAACCGGTTGTCCTATTCATTTGAAAGTTTCAGGGCTGATAGATTTTCACTTGATGAACAATTTTACCTCATGTCAGATTTGCTCTAAATGCTTTGGTTTTTAACTTATAAGCCAAAAACTGCATTTTACCCCTATGATTTATTTTTAGCCATGGCGGCCATCTTGGTTGGTTGGCCAGGTCACGCCACACATTTTTTAAACTAGATGCCCCAAAGATGATTGCGGCCAAGTTTGGATTAATTTGGCCATGTAGTTTCAGAGGAGAAGATTTTTGTAATAGATTAATAAGATTTACGAAAAATGGTTAAAAATTGACTATAAAGGGCAATAACTCCAAAAGGGGTCAGTTGACCATTTCGGTCATGTTGACTTATTTGTAAATCTTACTTTGCTGAACATTATTGCTGTTTACAGTTTATCTTTATCTATAACAATATTCAAGATAATAACCAAAAACAGCAAAATTTCCTTAAAATTACATATTCAGGGGCAGCAAACCAACAACGGGTTGTCTGATTCATCTGACAATTTCAGGGCAGATAGATCTTGACCTGATAAACAATTTTACCTCATGTCAGATTTGCTCTAAATGCTTTGGTTTTTAAGTTATAAGCCAAAAACTGCATTTTACCCCTATGTTCTATTTTTAGCCATCTTTTTAAACTAGAAAAAAGTTAGCCTATTTTTAGCCATCTTGGTTGGTTGGCTGGGTCACGCCACATATTTTTTAAACTAGATACCCCAATAATGATTGTGGCCAAGTTTGGTTTAATTTGGCCCAGTAGTTTCAGAGGAGAAGATTTTTGTAAAAGTTGACGACGACGGACGACGGACGACGGACGACGGACGACGACGACGACGGACGACGACGACGACGGACGACGACTACGACGGACGCCGGACGCAAAGTGATGGGAAAAGCTCACTTGGCCCTTCCGGGCCAGGTGAGCTAAAAATGGCTCGAACAATAAACCCATTCAGATGACCTTGTAGATTGTGTTTTATCATGATATAAAATGTATGATTTAGCTAAACGGCTTGAAATCTTATAAAAACTTATCAAGATATCAGGTATGTATATAGATTCTACCACTGCATCCAGTGTGATACGATATTTATCCTCTCGAGACAGTTTTTAAATTCAAAACTGTCGAGAGTGGATAAATATCATATTACACAATATTTGGTGGTGGAATCTGCTTCTCTAACGATTCTTAAACATATATGCAGGCAAACTAATTCCGTCTTTCAATTGATGTGCAAAAAGATGTTGTTTCTATGTGACGTCATCAGTTGTGGTCGTCTTTTCCATGTCGTCGCAATAGGAAATTCAGAGGAAAAAATAAAATTCGACAACATAATCGAATTTTGACCAACGAAGAACTGAGATCAAATGAACCACAAGTTGATTAGATAAAAACAATCAAGATGTCAGGAAAGGGATACAGTGTAAGAATTTATAGAGAAAATGTGTTACACCATTTGTTGTATGTTTTGTCTACTTAAAGTCCATCAGTGATGCTTGAATTAAAACAGTTGGCTGGAAAAATTAAAAACAAAGTTGAAAAGCATTAGAAAATGTGGAAAAGGTATACCCGATAAAGCTAAGGCAATCTATACCTAGGAGTTTACACACTTATATGAGCTAATGAATAAAAAAAGCTATGATTGTTTGGATTGGAACACTATATCAAGAAATCTTCTTATTTATGATGAACGCATAAAGAAATGAAATTGAGAATGGAAATGGGAACAACCCGACCAAAGAGAAGACATCAAAAATTGAAAGAGAATATATAACACCCCCCCCCCCCTTTTTACAAATATATAAATTGTACCGACTTCCGTAGAGTCACCATTTTAAGGGTGTATCCTAAAACCAAGCGTACAAGTAACGCAATATTGTTTAGCCTAACAGTTTTTATTTGTCATGTTTTAATTAAATACGCCAAGATCGATTATAAATTTTCACGTAAAATTTATTATAATGTAATCCAAAAAGTGCTAACATTGCTATGCAAGTATGTTTTGAAACATTGTTCTTGATTTTGAAATGTCAATCAAAGGGTAAATTCGTACGGCCTAATCCTGTTTATTTGTTTACTTTCAAATCATTAAAGATTTATAATCAACTTTAATTATATGTAGTTTTTTTTTTTACATTTTGCACTTTTGAAATTCCAGCAAGATGGTCATGATAAACAGCATTGATACACGTTATATTGTATTCATAAAATAAGTAATTTATATAAAAAAAAAAATACAACATACATAAATATACTCCTTACCTGTCCTCACAACGATTTATGTGTTCGAAGAAACCAAAATAGATGGTTGTGCATATATGAAAATAAGGAGTTGTGGTATGATTCCCAACTAGACAACTATCCACAAAAGTTCAAATGAAGTAGATTTAAACAATTATATGAAATAGTGGGGACTTTAACAATGATAAACAACCCACTTCATACAGTTGACTATACAAGGTCCAAACATTAAAAAAAAATGTAAATAGACAATTGATAAAACTAACGACCAAATCTATAACAAATACATTATATGGTTATCTTATTTATATAAAAATATATACATTAACTCGTGTAAATGAGACAGGACAATGTTAACTGGACACAAGACAATGTACATCAGACAAAGGACAAGAGATATAAGACAATATTAATGAGACAGGACAATGTTAACGAGACAAGAGACAAGACAATATATATGAGACGAGAAACAAAAGACAAAAGCAAGACAATGAAAACGAGAGACAATATACAAGAGTCAAAAGACAATGAAAACAAAACTAGATACAAGAGACAATGTAAATGAGACAAGATACAAAAGAAAATGTTAATGAGACAAGATACAAGATACAAAAGTCAAGATACAATTTTAATGAGACAAGACACAAGAGACATGAAACTATACAATGTAACCGAGACAAGATACAAGATACACGAGACAATGTAAATGAGACAAGACGCCATTTTAATGAGACATGACACATGACAATGTAAACTAGACAAGATACAAAATACACGAGACAATGTAAATGAGGCAAGACACCATTTCAATGGGACAAGACACAAAAGACATGACACGTGAACGAGACCAAAGACAAGAGACTCGACAATGTGTAATAGACAAGAGACAAACGGAAATAAAAACGAGACATGATGCAGACTGTAAAAGACAATGTACACCGTGACAAGAAACAAAAAACAATGTACAAGTAACAGTAAACATGTGACGATACACAATGAAGACGAAACAAGAGACAAGAAAAAGTAAACAGGACAAGATACAATGGACAAGACAAGACAATGTGAACGAGACAAGATACAAAATACACGAGACAATGTAAATGAGGCAAGATACCATTTCAATGGGACAAGACACAAAAGACATGACAATGTGAACGAGACCAAAGACAAGAGACTCGACAATGTGTAATAGACAAGAGACAAACAGAAATAGAAACGAGACATGATACAGGCTGCAAAAGACAATGTACACCGAGACAAGAAACAAAAAACAATGTACAAGTAACAGTAAACATGTGACGATATACAATGTACACAAAACAATAGACAAAATGTAAACAGGACAAGATACAATGGACAAGACAATGTGAACGAGACAAGATACAATAGACCATGTAAACAAGACAAGAGACAAAAGACAATTTAACTAGGTAATACAAGCAAATATGTATATAGAATATTTGTTATTTTTTATTTTATTTAGGCACTTAGCTATGGCTAAAAATTACAGTGGTGTTCTCTGCAATAAGACGAATTTAACAGTCAATAACAGAAGAACATTATTAAATAAAAAAAATAATAGATTATTTGGCCTCTTAAAAGGAATATTGACAATGCAACTACGTGTATATGCTTGAAATGCAGGGCACAAATATACCGGGATATGAAAAAAGTGATGAACTCACCACAGATAAGACTAGGTACAACAACTTTCCAGCCAAACGATGATAATGATCCCGATTTTTTGGCAGATGAAACATTACCAACAGAACTGATAAGCCCCAAATCTATACAGTTAAACCTTTCATCTACATCTAAATCATATAGACGTTGTACTGTTTGTCAGAAAATTAGCAGTAATCGACATCGACAAGTAGTTGTACCACATGAGGCTCGAAGTCAGGCTTTCATTGAAAAATGTATCGTTATACCAGCAAATAGCAGATATTGTCCAAATCATCTTTTGGGAAACTATTTTACAACAAGAGTTTATTTCAAAGATACCAGAAGTAAACAACACTACACTTTTTAATAGATGTGACATCACTGAACTTTTAGACAGGGTTCGAGGATCATTGACATTAAATGGCAAACTAAACTTTGACTGTGCACACTCATTGCCAGAGGAGGACTACCAGCGACTGACTGGTTTAACAAGGAATCAGTTCGAAGCTGTTGCAAATACAGTTACTGACCTCAGGAAATCTGAAATAAGATCTGTAAAGACATGTTTGGCCATCCTTTTAGTTAAACTAAGGACTGGATTTTCAAATTCAATTTTAGCAACATTATTCTCATTAGAATTACGTCAAATTCAAAGAGCGACGCATGCTGCTAGATCATCTTTGATGAAGTCATCTGTGCCAAAGTTTCTTGGCTTTCAACATATGTCCAACGAAAAGTTCACTAGAGACCACATCACTCCAACAGCAAGAACTTTGTTTGCAGATAATGAACAAGAGACAGGTATTCTTGTTCTTGATGGGACTTATATCTACCTACAGAAAAACAGACATACAAAAACAGACATACAGTATGCATAAAGGGAGATCCTTAGTAAAGTCCATGATGATTGTTGCAACAGACGGGTATATTTTAAATGTCCTCGGGCCATATTATGCTGATGGTCATAACAATGATGCTTCTATCATTAAGCATGTATTTAAGACTAATGCTGACGAGATTAACACATGGATGCACGATGATGATGTCATGGTTGTAGACAGAGGCTTTCGTGATGCGGAAGAATTTTTGAAAAAATTTAATTTCAAAGTTGAGATGCCTTGTTTTCTAAAGAAGGGTGCAAAGCAGCAAACAGTCAATGAAGCGAATACAACACGACCTGTTACTAAAGTGCGCTGGGTAGTGGAGAGTACAAACGGCAGAATCAAACAGTGGAAATTTTTAGATAAAGTGGTTGCCAACCACTACGTTCCACACATTGGGGACTTTGTACGAATTGTATGTGCTCTTGTGAACTGTTTTAGACCGCCTCTCATAAATGATTTTGGCACTGATGATATAGGAAAAGAAATGATTGAAAAGGCACAATTAGACAACCATGTTAGAATATATGTAGAGGAGCACAACCTTTTGAGAAGAAAAACTGTCTACAAAGAAGTTGATGGTGCAACTGAGCTTGATATGTTTCCCAGAATATCTATAGACAATCTAAGACAAATTACAATGGGTATTTACCAAATTAAGTTAGCTAAAAGGTACACGGGTGTCCATCAGGAGGACGACAACTATGCATTGTACATTTGCAAGGATATACCAGATTTGTTGCGAGTAAAAATGCAGTCTCGCCATTCATCTTCTAGATGCTATCATTTGTGGTTGGAGTACGATGAGAATGATGTCAGTGGGTGGTACTGTACTTGTAAAGTTGGGTCACGTATGGTCGGGTGTTGTGCTCACATCGCCAGCGTTGTTTGGTATCTTGGATATCAGAGGTGAAATATTGAGGCTGCTCAATCTGTCAATGCTTCCGGAAAGTTTTCGAGCTCCATACTCAATGTTAAAGATGTTCATGAAGAGTCTGACATGTCTGACGTAAAAAGTGTTGATTCATATGTAGAAGAATGACATTAACCGTGTATATATGAATGACTTTAACAAACTTCTCGTAACTATTGTTGTTGATTCATAAGATGTATATTGCTGTATAATCTAAATTAAATGAAGGTTTCACATTCCATATGTAATCACATTTATATATTTTTTCTTAACAACAAGATTTATTTTATCTGAACTTGTAACGAAAGAAGTGGAAGACAAGATTTGGTATTTTTTCAAATTTTTCAATTTTTCGTCTGGCGTATATACTAAATTTAGTCCTGGTATCTTTGATGAGTTTATTTACAACCACTGGGTCGATGCCACTGCTGGTGGAGATTCATTTCCTCGAGGGTATCACAAGCCCAGTAGTCAGCACTTTTTGTGCTGACATGAATTGTCATTGATATGGTTATATTTATAAATTTACTGTTTACAAATTTTTTAATTTTTTGAAATACTAAGGCTTTTCTACCTCAGGCATAGATTACTTTAGCTGTATTTGGCAAATCTTTTAGGAATTTTGTTTCTCAATGCTCTTCAACTTTGTACTTTATTTGGCCTTTTTAACGTTTTTGGATTCGAGCGTCACTGACGAGTCTTTTGTAGACGAAACGCGCGTCTGGCGTATATAATAAATTTAGTCATGGTATCTATGATGAGTTTATTTGTAACTTTGTCAATTTCCCTTAATACTATTGGAAACAACATTAACATAATGTTCAAGCACGTTAAGATATCTAATCAATTTAAGATGTAGAGTTTTAGTAAAATATTTCATACCAAGTACATTGTTATAATTGTTTGCAATTGTGACAACTATCTACCAGAGACCTTATGTGTTAATTTCAAGAAATCTAGCAATATAATATTTTGTAGAGAAAAATGTAATAGTTCATGGTGATCACCCTTTTTACGCATTTTCCTTATATGCCTTGTTGACGAACACTGAACTTTGCAATCGTTTTTTCGCATTAAAAATGTCCCTGTAATTGATTAACAGTTCCCTAACAGGTAAAAAAATGAATTCTAGAAGCAACAATCATTTGTTACAGAATACTTTGTGATCAGCTTCTCATTTTCAATAGTATTTTTAGTCGCTTTGTGTTTAAATGTAGTTCAACAGTAAGGTATATGCTTTATTTGCTACTCTTACTTTTGTTTATAAAGATAAGTGTCACTTAAAAGTTCTTGTATATTACTGTCAATTTGTTAATACATGTATTACCTAATGTAAAGAACCATAAACAATAATTGTTGACGGAACCATACAAGTCCATGTGAAATTCTATTTATGAGAATGAAAGTGTATGAACAAGATCATTAGTTATGAGTTATTTGTTTGTGAACGTAGATGGTTTAATATGTAATTGACTCTTACCAATACTATGTACAAACGTATGAATAAAATCTGATATAAAAAAAATATCATTACTTTAAATTAACTTTCTTAAATCCATCCATAAATAGCACAAACTACATGTGATTATTATTTAAAGTAAATCAAGCAATGTCGATATGTCAATCTTCTATTCTATGCTTTAGCTTGATGTCAGTATGATAGTTACTGCAAAAAGTTAAAATTGAACTGACTTTTTAATTTCTTCACGTCTTTTATACAGAACTAGAAAATTAGATGTTTAGATATTTGTACAATGAAAATAGTAGTTGTCTTTAATCTAAACATGATTGATAGCTGCTTAGCAACATTTGTGTTGCTATGCAACATATAGACTTCTTACAAAAAACGATTGATAAAGATCAGTATTAGAGTGTACTCGATGCGAAAGAAAATTTTTGAAAAATACCAAAACTCATGCTTGAGATTAAATAAAAGAATCATTATTAAACTGTTGCTAGTTCCACACCAATTTGATTCCTTGTTCGACGGACCCGCCCGCACCTATTTTTTTCAAAACAGATTTTTTTTTTTAAATTTATATTCCCGCTTCCCGCATCCGGAAATGTAATCATGTCCATTTCCCGCACCGTTTTCTTTTTGTAAACATTATAAAAAGATATCAACATTTGTTTTTAAAATCACAGTCTAACCTGTATATATTAACGATTTTAAACATAAAAGCACCCCACCACACTGTAAATATCTGTGAGAATATTTGTATCAGCATGAAACCTATTTATCCAAAGTGGGAGTGCTCCAAAATAAATTTATAACAGCGGAAATACCTATAAAGACTGTAAAGAACAAAAAAAAGGTTTCTTTCCCCCTTACTTATATTCCCTATCAAAAAATGTTCGTTGTTAGAATAAAGTACAAAGAACTTCTGAAGGATTTGCCTTCAACTGCTATTATTTTGTATGCTGGCGAAACAAAACTATCCATAGCCGCTGCATGTTTATGCACCTGTCCTGATTGAATCAGGGGCCTGTCATTCAGCAGTCATCGTTTGTTGATGTTGTTCATTGGTATTTTCCCGTTTGGATATATAAATTAGATCGTTGGTTTTTCTGTTCAAATTTGTGTACGCTAATAATTTTGGGGTCCTTTATAGCTTGTTGTTTGGTCTGTATCAAAGCCATTTGTAAAAGGCCGTACTTTAACCTGTGTTTGTTATTATCAGGTTGAGAACAACCCTCCTTCAGACAAGGGGTAATTTTACTGATATAGAAAAGAAAATAGAAATACCAAGGATTTGTATAGTTCTTCAATACAAAACCTTTGAAAACTTAGAATTTTGTACTCAAAAAGAGGAGAGTTACATCATATTTTAAACATTTTTTTCTAAAAGAGGGGTCCACTTATTTTAAACTGTTAAAGTAAATGTGTTAAGATGGTTAAAGTCCAGGAATATTACAAAATTCTTGGATATGTTTTGACCATTTAATACGAGATAGATGTGTTCTTCGAAAATATGAGCCCCTTTGTACAAACAAATATATTATAACTTACATTGATCTCTAATAAAACATGTAAAAGGAATATTTATAACTTTAAGGGGTTGCCCCCAAAGTGATTATGACTTGGATGGAGAATTGTCTCACTGTCAGTCACACATACATAGACCAAATTTAATTATTTCTTAGTGAACAGGGAAAAATACTTCAGAAATTAAAGAAATGTCAAAGTACAAGTGATAAATCAAGTTTTAATATTGTCAAAACCTACTTCGCCTCAAAAATTTGCAAATTAAATATTTTTTTATTAAAATTTTCAAATCGCTCGCTCGCTCCAAAATTTGGAGTCCAAAAATCTGTAGAACAAGAAATTAAATTGGTGTGGCCTAGGTTCTATTTTTTTTATTGAAACGTTGTTGATAGACATGAACTTCAATTGCAATTACTTTTATTTATTACAGTTATTTATTTTATTATGTAGAGTCATTTTGTTTTTATTTTAATTTGTACAATAAAATGATTGTGCTCACATTTCTTTTTAATTATAATTTTGTGTCTGTTGCTAAGCAATATTTGTGTTGCTATGGTCGATATCAACATCCACAAAAAGAATGGTGATGACTGATCAATCATATCAGTCTAAAAACCAATTTAGATTTTAAATTTACAAAAATTGCTATTTTTTTATATCCCAGAGGAAAAACTGACCAAAGTTTGAACTGTTGCTAGGTTGTTGCTAAGCATTTAAATTCACTGAAATTTAACGTGAACATTCGGTGGTAACTTCAGGTTCCCATAAAGTAAACAATAACATTTGGAATTGAGCTCATTTGTTTAGATAATACTGTCCATAAGAGATAATTTGGCTTTTTAATAAAACCGTTGCTAGGCAACCATCCCTTGACCGGAACATAAAAAAATCAATGTTTTCTATACAAAGGCTATCAATGAGATATAAGCTTATTTTGAGAGGGGACCAAAAACACCCCTTATCATAACTTGTCCTTTAAAAACAATGATTTTATTGTTAGAAGTACGGAAGTAAACATGTTTTACAAAATGAACAAATGTGTTGTTCACAGTAAGAGTACAGAAGTGACAACTTATTACCATACTACATATTTATTAGAGATTTTACATTTCAAAATTATTTAGACAAAATATAACACAAAAAGTGTAAACATTGAATAACTGAAACGCAATACAAATTGTATCAACGGGTCAAATAAACACGAAAAACAGATTTGAGAGTACTCAAATTTACTGAAAAGTAAAATGACAAGAACACCAACCTCCGAGGAAAATTTTAAACGGAAAGTCCCTCAGCGAAAAGCAAAATAAAGAGTTCAAACACAGCAAACGAATGGCTAACAACTGTCATATATGTGACTTAATACAGGATTTTTTCAATGTAGAAAATTGTGGATTAAATTGTTTTTTTAGCTAGCTAAACCTCTCACTTATATAACAGTCGCATAAAATACTATTATATTGACAACGAAGTGTCAATATGAAAGCTACTTTAAAGCCATACTTAATTGATAATAAAAAAAACATGCATCAGAGACTAAAATCAATTTAAACACAACCAAAAGATTTAGTGTATCAACACCGTGAAATACCAAAATTGAAGTATCGACAGGCAGTAATATTGTTAGGATCTAACCTTATAATAAATATGTATCATTTTTTATATATATAAATCTATCTCTAAATAGATGTGTATTTATACATCTAAAATAAATCAAAAAGAATACACATTTAGCTATGTTATATTTGTTGAAGACAAAATTGATGTTAGTGCCAATGTAAACAATTTTCAAAGATCTTATTACAACGTTAATACGATAACATTTGGTCATAATAGAGTTGTAGAGTTTACATGGATCACATAGGGATTTCCACGCTTTTACAGGTTCAGCCAAATTCATCAATAAAATCTGTGGTAACAAAATCCTTGACTTGATAATTTCCCAGTGTTGCATTGATTACGTTCGTTAAAATCTATGACATCACTATAAACACGGTTATAACAAACAGGTTGGGATATATAAACACATCAACCACAGTTCCTCTCGTGAGGGATTTGATATCAGGTCATTATAAAATATACTAGAAGACCATTACTAGTTTCATGCCATATGGTTTTAAATAAATTATATGTCTGTAAATATGTTATGATGCAAAACCCTTTTAGTGATTCAATGTCAATTATATAAATATGCCATTTTTAACGATTTAACAGAAATATCGTAGAGTATATTTTTACAAGCCTCCATTTTATAGCTAAATGAAAAACGTTGAATTTTAACAACAGAAATTCCTAACAAAATAAAACAAGGTATGTCAAGTAGGTAAGCATACAGTACTAACTGTGACTTATCTTATTAATTGTGGCCATAACAACTATATCCACAATGATGGCCCTATATGTCAATCCTTATACCGCCTGTTGCTTATTTAATACACAAGGTATTAACGATGAAAGGAAATTATGACTGCATTGAAGTGTTAAAATTATATAACTTACAGGTAAAAAAGTGTTTCGGGTAAAATGTATGTGTTTCGATTTGTCGGACTGTATTTGCGACTTTTGGAAGTGTTTTCTTAGTTTCACCAGCAACCGGAAGTTGACTTGATAAGTTCGGGTCAAACTTACCAACGTCGGTTCAAATATTATGACGTCGCTGATATGTCCGGTCAAAGTCATTATGGCCCGGTCGACGTATTTGACGTCACAAAGCCGTGATACGGAATGATAAAAAGACCTGAGCACATAATTTTGTTTTTAGAATAAATCTATATCATACTCTAATATAATGCAAACTTTCACAATACCTGCCTTCTTCTTTTGAAAAGGTGTTTTTCAAAAATAAAAATTAAATGAAAATTGTTTATACTTAGACAGTTAGGGAGACTGATTGCATTCAACATTGTTAAACAAATGATTAAGATTATCTTTTGAACTTTAGACAATTCATTATTTCTCTATTGAATAATATAGGGTTATTGCATGAATACTGGGGAATATTGTCCCGAGTAGAATTTTATATTGCACGAGCTTGCGAGTGCAATATATGTTCTATGATCAAATATTATATTGCTATACAATAACCCTTTTATTGTATAGCAATATAATATTTGAAAGTAAAAATTGGTTTTGTCGTTAATGACGTCATGAATTTTGAAGATTTATTGCACTAGTCTAATAGTGCAATATTAGAATTTATTGCACGCTAAATTTTGGTTACTTTCTGTGGGAAATATTATATTACTATGCAATAATATTCATTACAGCAAAATTTGATAATACTTTTATTGTGATATGAAAAAATATTATAATTAGTTTGTGACTAATTTGTTTGTTTCTTCCCTCTGTTCTAATGACTATTTTATAATCTATTTTCAAATAGATTATCTCTAAGTTGTTTTGGTAATTTTGAAATCAAGGAGGAAGTGTTCTTCATCGTCAAGCAAGTGGCACAGTTTACAAACTCTATTTTTTCTAGAAATTTTACATTATCCACCATTTTCTACATTTCTATTTCTAAATTATGACCGCTTACTCGTAACCTAGTGAAGCATTGGAGGTAACAGTTTTCATCATGATTTTTTATTCTAGATATTTTCAAAGATATTCTTATATTTTTCCATAAATTAATTCTTTCAACCAAGGGCTTTAAAGAGTCTATTCATTCAATTCCCTGTAATTATTACCTTTATCTAAAAGGCCTGGGTTGAGGGAAATATTTTTAGCAAATGTTTACCAACAGTTTCGACAATACAATACACAGGACAAAAAGTGACATTATTAATAGACCATAAAAATGTCACAATCTATAGAAGTTTACTTTATTTTTTCTGGGGGAAAAGTTTGGCTGTTAACTGACAGCAATTAGCCGAACTGAAAACACCATAGTTTTTCCCCATACAATTTAATGATATTTGTAGTTTTTCTGAATAATAATAGATTGTATAACTTAGTTATTAAAATTTATTGGAAAAGGAATGATATTAATCATTTTATTTTGTTATGGCTTGTTAAATAACTCGCTTTGTAGTTCCTTTAAACATATATATCATTTGCATGAATATAAGTTATAATTTTAATGATAAAAGAGGGACGAAAGATACAAAAGGGACAGTCAAACTCATAAATCTAAAACAAACTGACAACGCCATGGCTAAAAATGAAAAAGACAAACAGAAAAACAATAGTACACACGACACAACATAGAAAACTAAATAATAAACAACACGAACCCCACCAAAAACTAGGGGTGATCTCAGGTGCTCCGGAAGGGTAAGCAGACGTGGCCATTTATTGGGGTATTTAAGCTTGAGATATTGGCCAATTATCTGGGCCTTAAAACATAAGTTCCCTGCTCCACATGTGGCACCCGTCGTGTTGCTTATGTGATTACAAATCCGGTAAATAGTCTAATTCGGTAGGTCATATTCATGAAAGGGAAGGGGATTGTAGTTACGACGTAAGGAACATATCCGATATCATTTGTGAAACGATTATTCCATAACGGCCAACCAACTCGTGATGGCGTCCGTAAAATTTACGAAGGGATGATTTCAACTTCACCATTTGGAACTCTTGATAATTCATGTAAGAATGCAAACTAACAATTGAATACAATGTACAATCACTTTTTTATTTCTTAAAAAAAAAAAATTTAGTTTACGATTCTCTACTTTGTTTTCAAATGCTAATAATAACTTATCTTTGATTTATTTTTTGTCATTTCTACTCAAGATCATAAACCAAGTTAAAATTAAAAGAATAAGCAACAATAAACAAATAAAAAAATATACCAAAATTAATAAAAACAAATAAAAACATTAAAAAAGAATAAGAATATTAAATTTAAAGACAGAAAAATCGACAATTAATACAAATTTACAGACTATTTAAACATATTATTCTACATTTAAAACTAAAGGCTTTAAAGAGCCTGTGTCGCTCACCTTGGTATATGTGCATAGTAAACAAAGGACACTGATGGATTTATGACAAAATTGTGTTTTGATGATGGTGATATGTTTGTCGATCTTACTTTACTGAACATTCTTGCTGCTGACAATTAGATCTATCTATAATGAACTTGGCCCAGTAGTTAAAGTTGAAAATATTTCGTAAAAATTTACAAAAATTTACAAAATTTATGAACATTGTTAAAATTGATTATAAAGATCTAGATCTTACTTTACTGAACATTCTTGCTGCTGACAAATAGATCTATCTATAATGAACTTGGCCCAGTAGTTAAAGTTGAAAATATTTCGTAAAAATTTACAAAAATTTACAAAATTTATGAACATTGTTAAAATTGACTATAAAGATCTATAACTCCTTAAGAGATCAATTGACCATTTTGATCATGTTGACTTATTCGTAGATCTTTTTTTGCTGTACATTATTGCTGTTTACAGTTTGTCTCTATCTATAATAATATTCAAGATAATAACCAAAAGCTGCAAAATTTTCGTATATTTACCAATTCAGTGGCAGTAACCCATCAACGGGTTGCCTGATTGATCTGAAAATTTCAGGGCGGATAGATCTTGACCTAATAAACAATTTTTGTCCATCAGATTTGCTCTAAATGCTTTTTTTAGAGATATGAGTCAAAAACTGCATATTAATCTACGTACTATTTTAAGAAATGTCGGTCATCTTGGTTTGCGGGCAGGGTCATCGTACACATTTTGTAAACACGATACCCTAATGATGATTGTTGATAAGTTTGGTAAAATTTGTCTAAGTAGTTTCAGAGAAGAAGATTTTTGTAAAAGATTGAAAAATAAACGAAAAATTGTTAAAAATTACTATAAAGAGTAATAACTCCATTTTGGTCGTGTTTGACTGATTTGTAGATCTTATTTTGCGGAACATTATTGCTGTTAACAGTTTATCTCTATCTATAATAATATTCTAGATAATAACCAAAAACGGCAATAATTCCTTAAAATTGCCAATTCAGGTGCAGTCACCGTAGGTTGTCCGATTCATCTGAAAAATTAAGGATTTACTTAGGTGAAATCAAATAAAACAAGAATTTAAAATTGATACTATAAGCTAGTAGAGCATTGGTTTAAGATCAAAATTAGCTAAAAATATTGATAGGCCATGGAGTTCCCTTTCAAGATATTTGATATCTAAAATATGGCGGGAATAGGCTGACTCGAACTTTTACCTTATATCTGCATTGGTATTATTTGTGTCTCAAATCAAAAGAAAGAAAATTAACAGTCTTCCAAAATTTTGGTAAATGACCTTTTATGAGCCAACAAGTCTGATGTGAAAAATTGAATGCGTGTTATGGGGCAAAATATTTTACCTTGTATTGTATGGAAAAACACCAAGGAGTCCGAACATTTGACACAAATTCCAAAACTTTACCTAGGTACATCCTTAAAAGGGCAGATAGATCTTGACCTGATAAACAATTTTACCCCGTACATGTTTAGCCATGGCGTCCATCTATGTTGATTGGCTGGGTCACCGAACACATTTTTTAAACTAGATACCAAAATTATGATTGTGACCAAGTTTTGTTAAATTTGGCCCCGTAGTTTCAGAGAAGAAAATTTTTGTAAATGTAAAAGTTAACGACGACGGACGACGACGGACGCCAAATGATGAGAAAAGCTCACTGGGCCCTTTGGGCCAGGTGAGCTAAAAAGGTAAATTTTAATGAAACATACAAACTGGAAACATCAACCCTGATTGATTTTTACAGGAAACATAATTAGCCAAAACATCAACTTATGTTTTAAGGCCCAGATAATTGGCCAATATCTCAAGCTTAAATACCCCAATAAATGGCCACCATTAGATTTTGACCATACAACAGGGTGGACATCATTAAGAGCATGTCCCATGTTGTACAGTATCTTGCTAGCAGACATCAATTATTACTTGATTCACACATTTTTACATATATGTCAGTATCAAAACAGGAATCATGATTAAACCGGTTTATATATTACACTTAGATGATTGATACGAAAAATTTGTGAAATCTTCCTTAAAAACTATAACAAGACACGTTCAAGTATGTTGTCCCTTTCAAATATTGTCATTTAAAGTAAACGATTTAAAATCCATGGACTTGATATTATGTATCATCATTTAGAATGTTTAGAGTTTATTTTTTGTCTAAACACCCTGTAAGTATGTATTAAAGTGACCTCCGAAGACTGCCGACGTTTATATAAACCGGTATAAACATAGATGGCTAACTCGTGCAATTAGGTTTTTTTAAAGTCTGTTTAATTTTATATCAGAATTTAAAAATAAATGTTAATCATCGTCTTTTAATACATGTACAACGATCATTTTTTTTTATGATCGAATCAGTCAATCGCATGGTTTACCATTGTTTCACGTTCAATGTTGATATAATTTTCCTTTTAAAAACAGAACAAGCATAATTCATGTGTAAACCATTTCTAGCTGCGGTTTAAAATTGAAGGTCACATGAAAACGGTTCAATGAGGTCAAATTATTCACTAACAAGTGAATAATTTTTCAGTAATATTTTTTTTTTTAATTATTTTTACTTGTTCACTTCAATTAATAATTGAACATAATCATATAATGTTTTTTATGTATCTCGTTGCTAATGTCCCTTTAATATAATTTCTTTACTGACATTTTTTACTGATAATTCCAATTATATCACCAGTATATAGTATACATACCAAAGAATAATTGCATTTGCACATTTTGAAAGAAAGTCAATCAATACAATATTTTGAAAATGGTAAATTAAATCTCACCATGACATGCACACTGGCTAAGGGTTTTACTGAAGTCATCTGAAAATAATAAAGATCTAGTATTAACAATATTTGACGAAAAAAAAATGACTTTTAGGATGTTGTATTCATCCGATGCCTTTTCTGTATGTATCTTCATCAGGAAAGCT
The DNA here is from genome assembly GCF_963676685.1 of Mytilus edulis. Classification (NCBI taxonomy): domain Eukaryota; kingdom Metazoa; phylum Mollusca; class Bivalvia; order Mytilida; family Mytilidae; genus Mytilus; species Mytilus edulis. Next base: position 88,928,173 of record NC_092347.1, on the reverse strand, counting down.
CAAACTCGAATTTTAAAAAACCAAAGCATTGTAAATATCGAAACACACGAAAATCTATATGGCATAAGGAGACCTAAAATAAGAGAAGATGAAATTGGCCTGCATTTCAAGAACTTTTCAATTTGAAATTTGAAGCCAGACACATATACTAGTGATATGAGGAAATGGAAATCTACCAAATTTCAAACTTATCGTCAAAATTCATCTCATTATACTGTATCATCTTGTTTGTTGTTCGTATTGTAGCGCGCAAGGAGTTTTGATGATAGAGGGTATCAATGACCACCAAAATCTCTAAACACTATAATAGATGAAACTATACAATTCCACAATCCTTATTCTTAACGATTTGCGAAAAACAAATATGTCGGACATGATCCAACGACAACAACTGTACAACAGGTTCCTGCTTTTGGTCTGACACATAACGAATGTGGTGGGGTTTAACATGTTTGTAAACACTCACTAGTCCACTTGAACTGCACAATGGTGTAATAGCAAAACCTTAGACTAGATATCAAAAGCAGAAAAAGAGTCTAGATTGAAGTCGTCGATGTAGGTAATATCGAAGAAAAGATCAAGATAAATCAATTATTGTGTTCAATTAATGCTTTAATAGATAAAGTTTGTCATATATAAAGTTACTACTGAATTGAATGTTAATCATTTCGACTACCGTCGCCTTATCAGTGTCGTCATCGTGAATGTATACGTGTTGCTTTATTTATATAAGGCTGACTACATACATGAAGTTCTTAGAAAGAAAGAAAAGAAGTTAGTAGTATACTTTCCACTATATAACGTAACGGTACCCAAATTGCACCGAGTACCCAAATTGCACCTATTTAGCAAAACTAGCAGCGAAAATCTTACAAGATTTTCTAGAGACTAAACAATTGTTTTTTTTATGATTTGATACTAATCACATCTTTCAACATAGGTAAAACTATTTAGATATGCACAAAACGTTCACAGTATCTATCAACAGATGAAGTATTTACTGAAAAAGCAAAATGTACTGAAACGTCGCCATGCGACGTCATCAAAACGTCATCTTTTCAAAATGAGCAAATACAATATGTTACAAGTATCCATTTAAAAAATAATGAAGAGTAAGCATGGACTAATATCCAATTGTTCAAAATATTTAAAGAAATTAAACAAAAGCTCTGTTATTAGACTTTTGACTATGTGAATTTAAGCATGGATGCAATTTGGGTACTCCTAATTTCAGAATCATTGATGGTTTGGAGGTCAGTTTAGACCAATTTTTCTATGATTCCATATGGAATAAAAATCAAATTGGTGTACCTTTATAATAAAGAAGGATAGGGCTACAAAATAAACACAGAATGGACATTTTTGTCTTCATCATAAAAAAACGTAGATGAAAAAACTGTCAAAATAGGTGCAATTTGGGTACCGTCACGTTATAGATATTTAGAAATTGACAATGATGGTCGATTTAAAACAACTTTTTCGACACAAGAGATGATTTCAGCTTTGAAATTGTGAACTTTCCATTTCTATACATAAAGCAAAACGTAAAATAACAAAAATTACGAACTCCAATGAATATGGAAATTTGTAAATATACAGTCCCTAATCAAATAGCAAAAAGTTCAAAAGAATGTATAACAACTGTCATATTACTGACTGCGTTTCTTTATGTAGAGAATTTCAGCAGTGCCTTCATACGGCATGTACGGAGTGTATATCTCTCATTTGATACGATAATCCAAGATTTGTATATACTACCATGATTACCTCGATAGAGGTTGCTGATCAAAAGGAAATATTACACAAATAGTTTTAAACGGTGAAGTTGAAATCATCTCTTCTTAAGTTTCACGGACGTCATCCTGAGTTGGTCTATCGCTGTGGACTATCCGTTCCAAGGTAATAGCGGATATGTTCTTTATGTCGTAACTGCAGTCCCGTCATCTTTTCCCGAATGTGATCTTCCAATCAGAATTATAACCAGGTTTGTACTAACATGAGCAACAGGACTGCTGACACATATGGAGCAGGATCTGTTTAACTTTACAGAGCACGTGAGATCAATCCCAGTATTTTGTTGGGTCCGTTCTGCTCAGTCTTTGGTTTTTTATGATGTTTTTTGTAAAGTTTTCTTTGTCTGTTGGGTTTTTTTCTATTTTAGCCATGACTTTGTCAGTTTATTTTCTACATATGTGTTTGAATGTCGCCGCTCTAGTATCTTTTGCCTCTCTTTTACAATGTAGCAAGTAAATTGTTAAGTTAAAACTATGGATTGACCAGAATCGGTATTTTTTTACATAGATAGGTATGAATACAATAAAATTATTAACTTAAAGTTCATGTAGAGAAAACAGTATTGGTTATAATGTACGAAGAAATAGTTGCGATTATCGAATTCATAAATGTTATTTGAATTAACTTCAAATCCTCCCTCACTGCCATAATAACTTCTATTTCATTTCCCAAAATATTTTTCGTTAATGCTCCCCAATTAGATTATCGTAATCTGATGCCAAAAGGAATTATTTCACGACATATCAGACTTTTAAAAGAACAACTATCTAATATAATCACTGACACAGGTTGTGTGTAGTGATTGAATGCGGTTTTCATAATCCTTTTGCATGTCAATGCGTAAAGTTCATAAATTAAACAAGCAATAAATTTTATTGAATATTTACATTTTTGTAAATTTCAAAACCAGCATGGTTACATGTAATTATTCAACTTTCGTCTCCAATATAGCGACAACATTGGTGTATTAAAAGCTATTTAATCTAGTCCCCATTATTAAAAACCTTATTTGATAAAGGTTAGTATAGACACAAGAATCTTTCATATTCGTACTGCAAATAAATAAACTAGTAAAATCAATAGTCCTCTCTTATACTCAATTGTGTCAATATCAGTTCTATTACTTACCTAGTTGTGTATGTTGATTTTTCAGGATTTTATCTTGTGCCAACATCCTCTGCAAATGTAAAACGATATAGAGTGTTTTTTCTTTTATAAGAATATTGTTTTATTACAGGTAACGATTACAAAACAAGTATCGGTTCCCTCTGATTTTGGTCAAAAGCCAAATCCAAAAGTTAACAAAATTAATGTATGGCCGAATTAAATAGAGTTACAACCTTTTCCTCATGAACACTTATGCATGCATTCCATGTCATTTTAGTAGGTTCGTAGTATATATATTTCCCTGAGAAGTAGATCAATTACCCTAAACTCATTTAAAGTAAAACGTACGTCTTTAAAATTATTTGAATATTATAAATTATGTACTCTAAAGTATCAATCAATGTCTTAACAAAGTTCTGGTATCTTATCTGCCCAATTCCAAACCAAAGTTTTCATTGAGTTTAGATTGGACACAAACATTTTCGTGAAAAGTAAAAATATAAAAGATTATTTAACACACCAGGCTAATATCAGAAGCATTCAAATCATATAAGTTTGAATAAAGACATACGCACACAGCGCTTCCCATTGGCACAGAATGTCATATCAGATATTTATAAAGATGAAATAAAAAGCGAGCTCCTTTCAGTAGATATAAACAAGACCCAAATTTGCATTAAAACGACTTAAAATTTATTCAGTCATTGTCCAAAAACTGGAAACTCCACCCTTTTTCATGAATAAATTCCCATAATCCAAAATATAGGAAACTTACGTCACTATATATAAACAATTCACAAAAGTAACATGACAATTGGTCAAATTAATATTGAGTTACAAAATGGAAAAAACCCCAAATCATTTGATGAATGAAATTCCATTACTCGGAAACATAAAATCTAGAAGAGGTTTTCAGTTAATGACTGACGTGTTGACGACGGACGGAGGGGCGGATAACGGAATACCATAATAAGAAACGAAATACCATAATAAGAACCGTCTTTAACGACAGGCGAATAAAAAATGTTTTCTGTTACATCTACCAATTAACTTACTTTGTCTTTTTCTTCCACGTCTTTCTCTAACTGAGCTATTTTATTTAAGAGCAAGATTTCAATTTTCTTTATTTCATTGTTGATTTTTGTAAAATTCTCATCTGTTCTTGTTCCTATCAGTTTTGCATATTCAGCTAATACATGTGTCTGTTGATGAATAATCTCATTTACTAATTCAAGACCAACAGTTGTTCCGCTTAAAAATTGTTCACCTAAAGAAACACACCTTGGATGTTAAGTTAAATAAGTAAAAAAAACCTTCTTATACAAGAATGAAAAATTATTTGAATGTTAAACAAATTAAGATAGTAAGAAATGGTTATAGCATTTTACATAGGAACAGCTGAACTTTTGAAACATTTTAATCCACATCAGATGTTTGGTAAGCTAGGCTTGTTTTGGTCAATCGCTAGTTTTATATCCAAAGCGTTGTTATAGTTTTTAGTCTTTTTATCGTTTAACATTTTGCCAATGATGATGTCTGTAGTTATTGAATTTTCTTTAGCCTCCTTTGAATCCTCTTTTTTTTTGTTATATCTATAGCACCTTGTTAATTGAATAAAGTCATTTGCCATGTACTCATATTACTTATATCTCTGGACCCGTCTGCATAAAACATTTTAACTTCAAAGGTAACAGCTAAAGAAATACATGTATAAACAAATATATAAATTTTGTTTTGTGCAATCATTAAGGAAAGTGAAATATTGGAATGAAAATTCGCTTTAAGCAGACAGACAGTATGGTTCAATTCTGACAAAATAAGTTAAAAAAACCATTATTGATGAATTACTCACATGCCAGTGACTAAATCGACCTCATTGAATCCGTATTAATGTGAACCTTTATTTGACCCCTTTCTAGAAATGAATTACGCATGAATTATACGTGTTCAATTATTAAAAGGAAACGAATGTCAGCATTAAAAGTGAAACAAAGGTAAGCCAATTGACTGACTGATTCTGTCCACACAAACTCATTCTAATACAGGTAAAAACGATAATTTATTTATGTTTAACCTATAACATGGACTCAAACAGACATAGAAATATCCAATTGCAAGAAGTCGATATATATTCTCTTGTGGACAGTTGTCTCATTGGCGATCATACCATATCTTCTTTTTTATATAGTTATGTTTATGTTAATATACACCTTATCGCCAATCCTCGCTGACCCGGCCGATTGAACTTTTGACGCATACAACAATTACTTTTCCATTGTTGCGTCAGATATTTTGTTTTATGACGTCAAAATTTTACGGGAACCTGTGTGATATCCAGTAATGGCGGACAAATAGCGATAAGGTGTATTGTAGCATGTTTCTCTATTGTCATAAAAATTCATAATATCTAATAAAATTAATAAATTTAGCTAACAAAGTCCTTATATTTCAATAAGGTAACTTTATTTGTTAGTGGAAAATTGTTTTAATGTTAATTAGGCTTAAATTAAAAATTGTTTGCTTTCCCCTCTCTGTGATTAAAGTAAGATAACTCTGGTCACTTTTCCTAACATTCAATCATTATGGGAAAATGATATAGTTCTATTTTCATTTATAGTCTTTTTCAGAAAAGTTCTAATTGTTTTGGGTAGGTCCCAACTAAAATTTTACACTCTAGCATTCGGCATCAGTAAGAAGCTTCTGGAATAAAGTGGTGGCTATGGTGTACTGTTTTGTGTTTGTGCGTAGGTGTGTTTGTGTTAGGCGTTATTACACTTCTTTCATGTATTTGTCTTAGGAATCGAGTAAAGCAGATAAGTAACATCAGCTTTCTGCTTCATTTGAGTTCTGGCATAATGGTATACACCATATCGATCTTAGAAACAAATGCCTTTACGAGTAGAAGGACGAATGCTGTTGGACATTTTTTTATGCATATCACAACTTGAAACAGTGTATTCTTGACAGCACAATTAATGTTTATCACCGGCATAGTGTACTTCAAATTAAAAGTAGGAAAAAAACGGGTTTTTTTAATAATTTCCAGGATATGGCTTTAATAGAGAGCAATTTCATGAATACTTGGAAGATGCTTTTTCTGTGACATAGTCAATTGTTTCAGAATATTTCCCCCTATATACCTTAATGGTATATTAAGGTATAATAAAGGACATTTTTCTTCTGAAACGAGTGCCTGTGATCTGGATTTAGAGCAGTTTGTCTCATTGCTCTAAGAAAGTTAAAGATGATGAAGGCAGATTTGACCTTGCTTAATTTTGACGTATAAACACGGTATGAATACTTACAGATAACAAAAACATATTTATAAGATAACAAAATACCTCTTTATATTGGTATATATTAATCTTAAACATTTTAAAACAAATCAAGAAATTATAGATATACATAAATGTCTTTGATAAACTAATGAAAATTACAAGTATCTAGTACATTACAGGTTTTGTAACGATTTTAAATTCAATAAAAAAAAATGCATGTTTAAGATAAAATTATAACCCTGTTCAAGGTAGACAATCAACATATTGACTTTATGAAACTGAACATAGACTCATAGTTCAAAGGAATATAACTCTTGTATACAAATGACACCTCAATCGAGTTATTTAGCTGCGAATTTGTACGCCACCTTCATATATAAACATTCTAAATTATCAATATAACCACAAGTTGTTAATCTATAGATACTGACGACTAATGAATGCTAACCACAGTAAAGAATATTTGTTTGAAATTTTTTAACACTTACTCAGAAAAATGCTCGAACTACTTGATTTTCAAAGCTCATAATTAACGTGTTTACACACTGATATAAAATGGTTGTCAAACATTACAACCCTGTAATCGTATAAGACACTATACATCTCGTGTGCTTGCATTAACTTATCCAAAAATATATTTATTGCAAGCCTAAATATTTCGACATGTTTACATTTTATAAATCTAATTGTGTCACAAATTCCGGTTAAGATTTGACTAAATACCAATATCCTGATATCGTCAGGTAAATATGCCATGTATTGTGTTATGTGGTCATCGTTAGTTTTTGAAGGTCATCTCGATAGTTGATTAGATGGTGTCTACCCAAAAATACACACGAAATTCTGATATATATTATCTTGTTTATGAATTGTTAACTGTTTATTTCCGGCTTTTTAAAATTTAGATATGTGTTTGAGTATGTTATAAATCAAATATGAAAATTTGAATCAAATCAGTGACCCTTCACCATGTTAACGTTTTCTTTAAACTTAACCTCCTTTGCATTTTCTATTTATTAGTTTATAAAACATAAGATTTTGTTTTGAATTATATCTATAGCACCTTGTTAATCAATTAGTTAATTTGACATGTACTCATTTTATGTATTACATCCCAGCTCCTTTGTTCTAACATGGATGATCTGAGCCGGATCACCCCTACCAGATCACCCCAGTTTGAGTTTCTTTGTTATGCATGCTTTCCATTGTTCTGTAACATTTTGGCGGGAATGTCAAATCCACTATAAAACTTATAATTAATTATTCGGAAAAGACTATCTATCAAAATTCACGTAGAAAAAATCCAGTGTATATGCTGGGATTCGATCTCAAGAAGTTTAGCATATCAAGCCACGAAACATACCACTACACCAGGAGGACTGCATACGAAATAATAATAATTTGACATACTTAAAGGAAGCAAGATCTTTTTATAAGTGGGGCGAGTTGTCAGACCTTTATTCAGTGGGGTTTTAACCTTTTTCGTTAATAAGTGAGTTTTCAGACTGATTGTTCAATTTGATTTTACACTTTTTCAAAGTGGGGCAAGTCGGTAAACAAGATTGAGACGATTTTTTTATAAAGTGGCGATATAATGTGGGCCGATTGGCAAGTGGGGCGAGTTTACATTGTTTGATATCTACTCATCGTGTTTGGGGGTCAAAAAGGGTATACATCATATAGTAATATATAAAGTATATTGTTATGGTTGTGTGGCGTTCTAAACTAGATTTTATGAATTGTAAATGGTTTTTCGTCTAATCTAAAACAGCTGGGATGTAAAATAGTTATCCCAGTCGGACTTGGTGTGTCAGTGTTAGATCACCCTCTGGCCTCCGGCCATCGGGGTGATCTTACACTGGCACACCGCGTCCTTGTGGGATAACTATTAATTACTCTTGGCGCGTATGCATATAACAACTCAACTTAAGTGTTCCTTAAACTTTGATTTTCACTAAAAATTTCCTTAGTTAGGTGAAATTCTTAAGTCGCATGCATACAATTGCGTAAGTCTACACTTAACTAAGGAAAACTTAAATTGGAACCTTTCTCTAATTACCGTATGATATAAGTTATCTCATCGCATGAACTCGTCCGGGCAAAAGTTTGTTTTGATTAGTTACATTAATTGAACAATACATTATTGTATAAAGAACTGGGGTTAAATTGATGTTGGTGTGTAAAACAATTCGTAAATGCGTAAACAACTAAAATAGCTAAACAAATTGTCGTACAAGAGAAAAGATTGTTTCTATGGCCGAGCGTGGGAGGAAAAAATATGTATATTACTAAACGTCCCCCTATTTTTACTTAAAAAGAGATGGAAGGAAACTGATTGATTCATATATGTTTGCTACAAATCCAGTAGAAAATATGTCATGCATGTTCCCCACAAGAACAAATTAACAAATTTGCGTATTGCCATATATTTGGCTTAAAAGTTATAATGCCGATGAATTCACACTAGGTTTAAGAAAAAGTTCAGCTATCATCGAAAACTGGCGAGAAGTACTTTCTTAACCAAAACAAACATTATATTGGAATTTATAGCAACAATTTGTTACAGATACACAATAATTTATTCAGGTTAGAGTCCTCCTTCTATGGAAAATTTGCCATATTCTCGTTTACAGTAATATATCACTAAATATAGACAAATAATATAAATCTCCTGAATTGCACGGAATAGGTCGTCAACCGTCTTGATTTTTTCCCGATTAGTGAAAATATTATTATGTAAAAAAAAACTCAATATAATTGAAAATTAAACCGAGGTCCCCTAAAGAAATCAGAATTTTGGACGCCTAAAGATCTTCATCGCTTCATCGCTTCACAGTTGTTTTTCATTAATAGTTATCCCATAAGGACGCAGTGTGTCAGTGTAAGATCATTCCGATGGCCGGAGGCCAGAGGGAGATCTTACACTGACACACCAAGTCCGAATGGGATAACTATTTTACATCCCAGCTGTTTTAGATTAGCCGAAAAAACATTTACAATTCATAAAATCTAGTTTAGAACGCCACACAACCATTATTATATACTTTATATATTACTATATGATGTATACCCTTTATGACCCCCTAACACGATGAGTAGATATCAAACAATGTCAACTCGCCCCACTGGCCTATCGGCCCACACTATATCGCCACTTTATGAAAAAATCGCCCCACTCTTGTAACCGACTCGCCCAACTTTAAAAAAGTGTAAAATCAAATTGAACAATCAGTCTGACAACTTATTTAATTAACGAAAAGGGTTTAAACCCCACTGAGTAAAGGTCTGCCAACTCGCCCAACTTATAAAAATATCTTGCTTCCTTTAGGTATGTTAAATTTCTAATAGTTCGCATCCAGTCGTCCTGGTGAAGTGGTATGTGTCGTGGCTTGATATGCTAAAAGTCTTGAGTTCGAATCCCAGCATATACACTGGATTTTTTTCTACGTGAATTTTGATAGATAGTCTTCTCCGTATAATTAATTACAAGTTTTATAGTGGATTTGACATTCCCGCCAAAATGTTACAGAACAAAGGAAAGCATGCATAACAAACTGGGGTGATCTGGTAGGGGTGATCCGGCTCAGATCATCCCTGTTAGAACAAAGGAGCTTGGATGTAATTTGTTTGATGTGTTTTATCATTTCATTTTGCCATTTGATTAGAGAGTTTCCATTTTGAATTTCCTCGGAGTTCAGTATTTTTGTGATTTTACTTTTTTCATTATTTAATACTTTAATGATCTAGCGGTAACAATTGGTACATACAAGGCGATGTATTTTATAAATCTATCATTTGATGTACCTTTTCTGTATACACAATATATAGACTGTGTAAAGTTTGTAGAATTAAATTATTAAAACTACGCTCTTTTATCTCTTAATTTTGTGTATTATGGGTGATTTGACGACAATAACAATTACATCCCATCTCCTTTGTTCTAACAGGGGTGATCTGAGCCGGATCGTCCCTACCAGATCACCCCAGTTTGAGTTTATTTGTTATGCATGCTTTCCTTTGTTCTGTAACATTTTGGCGGGAATGTCAAATCCACTATAAAACTTATAATTAATTATACGGAAAAGACTATCTATCAAAATATCAAAAATCCAGTGTATATGCAGGTATATGCAGTGTATATGCAGGGATTCGAACTCAAGACCTTTAGCATATCATGCCACGACACATACCACTACACCAGGAGGACTGGATACAAACTCACAGTAATTAAAATTACTTAAAGGAAGCAAGATCTTTTAATAAGTGGGGCGAGTTGGCAGACCTTAATTCAGTGGGGTTTAAACCTTTTTCGTTAATAAGTGAGTTGTCAGACTGATTGTTCAATTTGATTTTACACTTTTTCAAGAGTGGGGCTATTTTTTTATAAAGTGGCGATATAGTGTGGGCCGATATGCAAGTGGGCGAGTTGACATTGTTTGATATCTACTCATCGTGTTCGGGGGTCATAAAGGGTATACATCATATAGTAATATATAAAGTATATTATAATGGTTGTGTGGCGTTCTAAACTAGATTTTATGAATTGTAAATGTTTTTTTCGTCCAATCTAAAAGAGCTGGGATGTAAAATAGTTATCCCACTCGGACTTGGTGTGTCAGTGTTAAATCACCCTCTGGCCTCCGGCCATCGGGGTGATCTTACACTGACACACCGTGTCCTTGTGGGATAACTATTAATGATCGTAAATATTTAGCGCTACACAAAATTAAAGGGGCATTGGGTGTTTTAAATTCGCCGATATGACTCAAATTCTCATATTTGATTTATAAAATACAACAACGTATAACCAAATTCTAAAAAGTCTAAAATAAACAATTTACAAGACCTGTGCTTGATAATATGTATCATCGTTTCGAGTGTATTTAAGTCTTTGCTCCATCTAATTATCTACAGAGAGAAGACTGCAGACGGTCATTAAAGCGATAAAAACATAGATGAAGATAAATAGCTAGCGAACTCCTGCCATTTTTTCTATTTGATACTGTTAATCTTCAATTTTATCTATATAAAGAAGTTAAAGTGGATCGAATCGGTCAATCAAATGATTTACCTTTGTTTCACTTTCAATGTTAACTTTGATTTCCTTTTAATAACTAAACACGAACAATATATGCTTAATCTATTTGTAGCTTAGGGGTTCAATTAAAGGTCACATGCATACGGATTCAATAAGGTTAAACTATTCACTTGCACTCTGTTGTCACACACCTTACCGGATAGCTCAAACTGACGCCAAACGGATAAAAAAAAGTTGTCCGTTGACAAATTTTTCATCCGTTCGGAGTCCGATGGAGTACTTGCCAAATAAAACGGACGCGTAACGAATCAAATTCCGTACAGTAATCGTTTCCGTTCCGGAACTATTGTCAATTACTCCATAAGTGTATAGTAGTATGCGGATCGGAGCAAGAATTGTCGGGGAGTTTGGTAACGAATGCATAACGGACACACGCAGGATTTAATAACGTACGGGAAACGGAAACGTATCGGACAGAACATTAACGGATGTCGAACGTACATCAAACGGACATCGATATACATGATGTGTGTGCAAATATAGCGCTACTCAGAATCGGAAAATTTTGAAGCAATGTTTTTATTTATTCTATCAAAGTTGAAGTTAATATTTTAAATCTGTTAATATTATGTACCCCTGGTATGAAAACGGATATGGTGTTATGCGCGAAACTCTGAGACTCCATCCGTACTGCATGCTACGATATTTTGCTCCAAAAGCACGGTGTCTAGGTGTAATTGCAAACTTGAGTCCTGTTTTTAACAGATATCTTTAAAATGTGATCTGGTTTGCTATGCGAGTGTTGGCCCGCTGCAATGTCTCATCGAACATATCTGTGGCATTCGAAGAAAGTGTACAAAGGAATGTCAATCCTCCCGCCTAAATTCGGTCATGTTCTCGTCATAAAGACCCTGCTCAAAACTTTCCACCCGACAGAACGGACGTCGACGGATAAAACGGACATGACACGGATATAGTGGAAGCCTTACGGATACGGACGAACATCCAACGAACATAAACGGATTAACTTATACTGAAGTTATTGTCTGTAAATGACAAACAATTGTTTTTTTTATCTCTTTTTGGGCCCTAGTTTCTAAACAGCTATGACCATAACCCCAAAAATTATTCCCAATCTTCATGTTGTGATGCGGAACCTTGTACCAAAATTTTTACCAAAAAAGATCTCCTATATTCAAATTATTGTCTTAAAACCAGACAAATAATTGTTGATGGCCTCTTTCTGGCCATTAATTGCAAAACAACTTTTAAAACAATTGGTCATAAATACCATACTGGGTCGTCTTTCAGGTCAAAGCCACGATCTTGTCCACCATCTCCATAGGTTTATTTTTGCAACATTTAAGTTCAATCTTGCTGATTGATAGTGAAGACGTGCTCTAAATCCAAGATCCATCATGAATAATAACATTCACGACACTCAAGTAATTTGTAAAACCAATAATTTCCGATGCGAAATTTTCAAATGGCATTCATCCCTTTCACATTCAGTACGTATCCGTTTTATCCGATATCCTCCAGTTCTTTTCCGATTCACGTCCGTTCATCGTCAGTTTTATCCGTTATACGTCCTGTACAGTAGAAGTTTGTTGGTGAATTTATCTACCGGACCTTTAACGGATCTTTAACGGACAAGTAATGGATCCAAAACGGAAACGGAACTGACGAATATCGTAAAAAAACGGAAGCAGATTGGACATTCAATGGACGATTCATCCGTTGGACGTCCCTTCAAAGTTTTGACCATTTCTTAAAACTTTCCACCAGACAGAACGGACGTCGAATAATAAAATGGACGCTGAACGGAAATGTCACGGATTTGGACATATGCCTTATGGATACGAACGGACATCTAACAGACTAACGGATTAACAAAATCCGTTCGCGCTGACCGGTTAGGTGTGACCTGGGCTTAAACAACTACAACAATTACCCTATTTAAAAAATCCCAATCTTTCTAGTATGGTTTGGAACCTTGGGCTAAAATTTGATAGAGATTCATACACTTATACTCAAGTTATTGTCTGTAAATGACAAGCAATTGTTTTTGTTAATCTCTTTTTGGGGCCTAGTTTTTAAACAACTATTCCATAACCCCAAAATTGTTCCCAACCTTCATGTTGTGGTGTGGAACCTAGTGCCAAAAGTTTTACCAAAAAATATCTCCTATATTCAAATTATTGTCTTAATACTAGACAAATAATTGTTGATGGCCTTTTTCTGGCCCTTAGTTACAAAACAACTTAAACAATAATCCCCAAAATCAATACCAACCCTCCTATTGTGGTACAGAACCTTGAACTAAACTGTCTAACACATCCATACACTTACACTTAAGTGATTTATCATTGTCAGCGAACCAACTGACCTCTTGTGGCCCCTAATTACAAAACCGCAAGTATAATAGCCTCCAAAAACAATCTCAATCATATTTTAGTGCTAAAATTTCATAGAATTCCATGAATTCGTATTGAAATTTGGTCTGCAAATCAAAATGTCTTCAGACGCACTTGATACTACTCCGGTCATATGAAAAACGCTTTAGAATCGGGATTCATGAAATACTGTTTAATTTCTTGAGATTAATGGTGATTAATTATATGTGGGTGTATAAGTGAGATCTACCTAGTTATTAATATTTTCTTCTTTAGATTTTGTAAACTTAGTTACTGTATCAATCAAGGATTTAAATGTGTACATTACCATTTATTTCCCATTTTTTCAGTTTCCCTATGATTTGATGCTCTTCGTTTGGACTGAGACTCATATCTAGAACAAGCTTCTCCATCAGACTGAATGCATTTGAATACTTTGCAGCATCCCATTTAGTAAAATCACAATGAGCCCATGGATTCCTCAGATTACGTCTTACCTATGAAAAAAATAAACTAAACTGAGCGTAAAACTATGGCAAGCCGTTTTACTATTTATTCGAATTTCAAGATAGCTCCTATAATATATAAGATATCTTATATAATATATAAGATATCTTATATAATATATAAGATATCTTATATAATATATAAGATATCTTATATAATATATAAGATATCTTATATAATATATAAGATATCTCCTTTAATATGCAAGATATCTTATATAATTTCATTTTTATAAGATATGTCATATATTATATGAGATATCTTTAATGTTATATGAGATATCTTTACTGTTATATAAGATATCGCATAAAGTTTATATGATATCTTCTAAAGTTTATAAGATATCTTCTAAAGTTTATAAGATATCTTATAAAGTATATGAGATATCTTATAAACAATTTTTATATAAGATATCTTAAAATATCTATAAGATATCTTAAAATATCTATAAGATATCTTAAAATATCTATAAGATATCTTATATAATTTATAAGATATCTCATATAGTTTATAAGATATCTCATATAGTTTATAAGATATCTTATATATTTTATAAGATATCTTATAAAGACAATTATATAAGATATCTGATAAATTATATGAGATATCTTATAAACTATATAAGATATCTTATAATCTATATAAGATAATTTATATAAGATATCTTATAAAGTTTATGAGATATCTTGAAGTAAGAATAAAGAGCAAAACGGCTTGCCATATAAAACATTTATGTCTATACAAAGATAAGTTAAATATTGTTATCGAAGTTTGGTGTATATAATATCATGTCACAGAAACCTGTCAAAATGTTTTTAACGCGACCCTTCAATAAATATTTCTATCATTTGCCAATGACTTTACTTATACAAAATAAAAACGTGAGATTTACTGTTTTTTGCGTAAAACTGTCCACTGACTTAGATTTGTCTCCTTCATCAGGTTACAGTTTTATAAAGTTAAACTTTTTTCTCAATGTACAATTATAACTTTATCTAAAGTTCTGTTAACGATATATCGGGAATTCTGACACTCAAATGTTTTTCCTTTTATGAATAGTCCGCTATATCACAAATACTGATAATATTCTCAATTCTGTAAAACTGTACTTAGTTCACAACAAGCATTGAATAGGTAGGCGCAGTTTGCATAATGTTTGAATTATTTTATCATCCAACCTATTGGTTGCACTTTATAAATACAACTGTTTCAAAAGCCATGATTCGTTTGAAGAGATATATAATATTCCTAGTTATCATATCATCGATGTTTCACAAAATATTTCTTTGGTCTTACTGACTGATAATTTCCTTTCTTGGCACATTAGAGTGAAATGAAAAACTTTCGCTAGAAACTTAGGGCGAACGTGTCGGTTGTCAATGAAACTAACTACGTCGTCATAGGTAAAATAGCAAAAAACAGATTATCATTGGTCATTTCAACTCGATTGCTTTTCTCTCTTCCGCCGTACCGGCTCAAGCGAGAAAATCAATATCGTTGAGATGACCAACGATAATCTATAGACATTAAGTGTTGTTAACATATTGATTCACATATATGATTTCGTTGTGGTAAAAAATTAATTCTGAGGAGGACCAAAAGTAAAGGTAAGATAGTGCAGAATTTCAGTATAAATTTAAACTCTTAGAAGTTCTGGGCAATATGTTGAAAATTTGCCGCATAGCCTAATGTATTAGCTTTGAATAAATAACAGAAGTGCATATCAACTTTCCGTTCTAGAATTATTTTTTTTTTAAGAAACTTCATAGTAAAATTGGCACAGCTTTAGCCGCAAAGGGATTTCCTATGGGAAATTGCATTGTCTGTATTTATAGAAGTGCGCCCTATAGTTTACATCACTTGGTCTATTTAGGTTTTGCGTTTGAAATCTAATGATTTCGTATCTATGACTGACGGTTTCACAAATAATGAGTATCTATAATACTAAAATTACGAGGTCCAATTTGTCAGCCGTCATCACGTAAAAACGACGAATCAAAGAATTCAACTTTATATTTAACTAATATAGTACAAAGGTGTAGATTAAAAATTACACCACTCCATGCCCTTTTGTTTTCCACGTTATAAATATTGTCAATAATTAAGAAGTTCCGGGTCGAGTCCGATACCGATACCGATAGTATATTCACCTGTTACCTATTACCTTATCTGTACGTTCCGCATCTGACAGGCGCACCACCAAACGGTGTATTCAGGATTAATATGCTATATACACGGGTCATAATCACAGGGTTGACACTACTAAATTGTCAAATTGTTACCTTAGTGTTGTAGTATTTTAATCAGTAAGACTTTCTAAGATAACAAATCTGGACTAAAAATAAGGCGTATAGGTACAGTTTTCAATTTGTTAGTGGGCATGCATGACATAAAACAGCGAATCAAAGAATACACCTTTATTTATAACTAATATATGACAATGCTGTTGATTAAAAAATACTCCATTCCAAGACCTTTTGTTTTTCAAATAATTAATATTACCAATAATTAATAAGTTCTAGTTCGACGGGTTCAAACAGAAAGATTTGAAAGCAGAGAAAACTGTGTATCTTATAATCGGCATGACTTTAGCAGATGACAATACTAATACTAAAATAAGGCTTGCGCATAGTTATATACTTTAATCATTCACGGACCCGCGATATCACGGGTGTGTTCTAGTTACTATAAAGAAAAAAGAAAATAACAATAGTGATATCAGTTTAGGTTACGTACTTCAACTGCATCTGACCTTACATCTGGAGCGAATTTATCAATGTTGATAACTAATTCCAGCAAACCACTCATTTCAAATGTTTCATCAAATCCTGTATACTGTGCCATGTGTGTAGGTTGAAAAAGCTTGGATAAGTCAAGTGCATTTTTTATCGTGTAGTTGCACTTTGCCTTCTGGTAACGATAAAGTCCTTTGTTGTTATTGACAGTTTCATAATTCAGGACAGCATGTGTTGGTGGATATTCTTGTAAATGTGTTGGATATATTTGCGTTTCGATCTTATTAGAGCGATTTAACTCATCATAAAGGTCTGTTAAAATTGGAACAATGTAGTTCCTCAAAGCTGGTGCTATTACACTATGTAGACATATTCCAACAACCAACCATCTTTTTTTATAATCGTCTAAATCTCCTGGTGTTTCTGTAAATAAAATTGAAAAGTATTGCTTTTTATCTTTTGTCAAATGGGCATCACTGAAGATCTCCTTATTTGTTCAAATACCCACCTTGTGCATTAAATTTTCTTTAATTCTTTACTGACAGGACATGATTCAGATTCAAGCATTGAACTCGACTTGAATGCCGTGTCTATATTTTATTTCTTCGGAGCTGAAATTCTGTCAAGCTAGCAAGTTAATACTAATCAAAATTATATACCAAAACATTTCTTACTATAAATCTGCAGATAGCTCCTTGATTGAAAATAAACTCATCATAGATACCAGGGCCCAGTTTCACGAAGCTGTCTTAGGACTAAGACATGTCTTAGGATGGTCTTACGACATATCTTAGTCCTAAGTGGGTTTCACAAAGCGGTCCTAAATTAGGACATCTCTTAAAGTTGGTCATAAAGTTAGGACAACGCGAGAGGTGTCTTATGATGGTCTTAGGATAGTTATACGTTTATTTATATAAATTACACTCATTTTTTATATCAATTTTGAAAAAAAAATATCTTATTATTATCTAATTATCTATTCTCCTGTTCCTGCTTAAAACATATATACATTAACGGATTATCAGGATTTGTCAACAATGAAAATTCGATGTATTGATATAAAAATTGCACGATTTTATCTCTTAACCTTTTATAACCAATAAAGTCGAAATTGAATTCAACTCACTTGTACCAAAACAAGGTCATAATTTTATATTCTTTTTTCTTAATTTTGCATTGAAAATTTCATATTTATATTGATGTATTGTTTAAAGATAATTTATATATAAATTACTTTTATTTTTTTATATTTATTTTCCAAATTATGTCATTATATTAATCAATACGTTTAGAATAATTTATGGTAAGACATACTACATTTACATGATTTTTTTCCGTAGATCATATTTTTTTTGAAAATTTAAAGAACTTGCGACAGGTTTAGGATGTCTTAGCTAAGATGATCCTAAGACAGCTTCGAGACGAGGTCCGAGATATGTCCTAGGATAGTCATAAGAGGATCATAAGACGAGTCCTAAGATATGTCTTATGACATGTCTTAGGATAGTTTCGTGAAACTGGCCCCTGCAGGACTAAATTTAGTATATACGCCAGACGCGCGTTTCGTCTACAAAAGACTCATCAGTGACGCTCGAATCCAAAGAAGTTAAAAATGCCAAAAAAGATGCATAAAAGGTAATTCAAGTTACCATAAAAGCAACCCATATATATCCAGCCTTCTCTGTCCAATTATTATTAAGAGAGTAAAAAAAACTCTGTCAAATTATTGCTTTCGACATAATTTTTTGTCTTCTAAAAATAATATTACACATGTAATTTTAAAACAGTACTAATGCCTCAACCAAAACTGACTATATTAAACAAAAATAATCTACAAATACTTTGATTCAGATTAAATTTCAATACATTTGCCTCAGCATGGTCACAAGCTATTTTACCATTAATTGGTTAGGTTTCGCTGGAACGTTTTTCTGTCAAAGGTAGATAGTTCACTTTTGGTATTCCGACTCCATTCGTAAAAACATTGGCCACCATGTTTAATTCAAGCGTGCTGGTAAACTTTACACCAACATCAATCAGTTAACCATGAACTAATTAGTTGTTTACAGTTACTTTTTTTTTCATTATAAACATAATTATATTGGAAAATGCTAAATATATCCAACGCAGTTTTGTCTCAGGTCACGGATTCGATTTTGAGCACTTTTTTATTAAATTTCAAACCCGTTCATTTTCTGTATGTCTTTAACCTAGTTTAAATAATTATGACGTCTTGCAAGGCTATTTAAAAAAAAATCATGTGGCGGTCGAAGGAACAATAAAATAGCCTTGCAAGACGTCATAGCCATTTGGACTAGTGCTTTACCCAAATCGGGAACAACTTATTTGTTGCTGTTAATTATATTCATTTTCAAACTTATATTTTTACACAAAAGAACAAAGGTATGAAAGCCATTTTCCGTCAGGCGTCAAACCGACATTTTCTGAAATGTTTCATGAAAAATAATACGATTGACAGTTACGAATTTCGGGTTCCGTACTCGAGGGTCGTAATGGAGTTACCTTCATGAGTAATAACGGTAAAAAGTTGGACTATTCATTTGTTAAATCCCGTTTTTGATCACTTATAACTTTAAAACGTAAGGCAATAAAGGTAATCATTTGGGACTTTCCGACAACAACTGACATGAAAACTACGTGCTTTCGATATGGATTCCGTCAACTGACATAAGTTCGTGCATTTATATTTCTGTAAGCTGATGCATCCATTGAAGTATGAAGCACTGGCAGTTTTAAGTGTGTGCTTATCTCTTTATTATCGCAATAACATACTGAAATAATCGAACTTACGTTTAAAAAAGTCATTTTTCCTAAAACCGGTAGTTTGAACAGCGGTATACTACTGTTGCCTTTATTTAAGATCTGAACACAGACAGACCAACTAAATCTGTGTATATTTGTCAAGCATCATTGAAATGAAGTCGTACTCTTCTCTTTTATACGTGAAATTAACACATAAGATTCATTTAATGAGGTTTTGAAACATCATTATTTTGAAATCATCGATTGCACAATTTAATTTCCTATTTAGTCACACGCGTAGAAACGTATCCAAGGTGATTTGGATTACCCCGAATAATCCAGTTGTTTATGCCGAATACTCTAACGAGAAGCGGCAGTAGATGGAAGACGCCGAATCATTCGATTTAGTTTCTAATTATAATTTTAAAAAATGCATGCTTTTTACCAAATCTATACTTTAAAAACATACGATTTCGAGTAAATAAATAACGTAGATGTAAGATGAGATGAAACCTAATAATTGAGATAAATAAAAAGATAGATACTAAAAATGAGAAATTATAACATTAACGATGACGATTGTTATAAAATGGGCGTCAAGTTGGTTACCTATTCCCTATTCCCTATTCGTTACCTATTCCCTATTCCCTATTCGTTGCCTATTCGTTACCTATTCCCTATTCCCTATTCGTTACCTATTCGTTACCTATTCCCTATTCCCTATTCGTTGCCTATTCGTTACCTATTCCCTATTCCCTATTCGTTACCTATTCGTTACCTATTCCCTATTCCCTATTCGTTACCTATTCGTTACCTATTCCCTATTCCCTATTCGTTACCTATTCGTTACTTATTTGATTTTTAATATCCTTCCCCCTTTTTAATTATGGCATGGAATAGTTTAATATGGCTGCCGTTACCATGGAAACGGCACAATTGTGAAAAAAATGAGTTTTTGGTTTTTGGTGAACTGTTTGGATATGCTTCAACTTAGAATCATCATATTTTAAAACAATGTAGGTGCCCACTATATGCAGGTGTTGGATGATTTTGGCGATCATTGGAACTACTATGTTGCCATGGAAACTACACCAAAATTTTCAAAATTCTAAAAATGCTCAAAACTTCATGAAACTTCACAGTAATGATGAGCAACATTGGAGTTGGAATTTCCAAAATAGGTCTTGTTACCATGGAAACAATGCAAAAAGGTCAAAAATTTCAAAAATAACAATTTTCCTCAAACTGGATGAAACTTTACAGGAATGGTTACTGGCATAGGCAGAGTTTGATTTTGAAGTTAGAATTTTCAAAATGGCCGCCATAACCATGGAAACAGCAAAAATATCAAAAATTCAAAATGTTCAAACTTAATGAAACTTTGCAAAAATGTTACTAGACATCTGTAGATGCTCTCTTTGACTTTGGAATTGTCAAAATGGCTGCCGCTCACCTGGTAATAGGGGGAAGGGGTGCCTTCCGTTATTGCTAGCAATTACAAATCTAGTTGTTAATAGTCTTACATATGGTAATAGTTCTGAATTGGTTGAGGTAAAATGATCTTTTTATGACCTATTTATATGTGTTTGTGCTCAACCGATCCTTTTACTTCATGTTCGATACGCATTTGTTCCTTACTTGTTTTTTATACGTTCTACCTTTTAACTGCTTTATGTCCGTATGTTTGAAGATGGATCTTGGTTCGACGGGATGAAATCACCGTGTTAGCGCTTGCGTAAAAACGAAGATGTGGTATGATTGCCAATGAGACAACACTCCACATTAGACCAAAATGACACAGAAATTATCAACTATAGTTCACTGTACGGCCTTCAACAATGAGCATAGCCCAAACCGTGTAGTCACCTATAAAAGGCCCAGACATGACAACCTCATACAATTCAAACAACAAAACTGACGGCCATATTTCATATACAAAAAAAATAAACGGAAATATGTAACACAAAAACAAACGATAACTACTTAATTTCAGGCTCTTGTCTAGGGACAGGCACATACTTACATAATGTGGTAGAGTTAAACATGTAAGCAGGGTGTACATCGTTTCGGAGCATGCTATTACCTTGTTTAATTCGTTCCATCACTCGCTTATAATTCGCTTATAATACGTGTATCTTACGTTGCACCTTTTAAAACATGATTTTCAATTGTTTTGTTGTCTCTGGTGGAAGATTTGGGCTCTTAGAGGTGATATAACTCTATAAGTGCATTTGTATCCGTTCCAGCGGTCGGATAATACCCTGTTAAATATTCGTTACTAATTCGCTTTTAAAAAGTTTGTTGTACGTTGCACCTTTTAGAAAAGGATTTCCAATTGTGTTCATATCTCTGGTGGTAATAATGTGTTCTTATAGATGAAATACCCCTTGAAGCGCATATGTACTCGTTCCAGCGATCGGTTAATACCCTGTTACCTATTCGTTACCTATTCACTTATAGTACGTTTGTTGTACGTTGCACCTTTTAGAATAGGATTTTCAATTAAATTCATATCTCTGGTGGTAACAATGTGTTCTTAGAGATGAAATGACCCCATTAGAGCGCATGTACCTGTTCCAGCGCTCGGTAAATAACCTGTTACCTATTCGTTACTTATTCGCTTTTAATGCGCGGGGTATACGGTGCACCTTGAAATAAATAGTTTTTTAATTGTGTTCAGGTCTCTGGTGGTAAGAATGTGTTCTTAGAGATGAAATTACCCTATTAGCGCGCATGTACCCGTTCCAGCGCTCGGTTAATACCCTGTTACCTATTCGTTACCTATTCGTTACCTATTCGCTTATAATACATTTTTTTATACGTTGCACCTGTTAGAAAAGGATTTTCAATTATGTCCAGGTCTCAGACGGTAACAATGTGTTCTTAGAGATGAAATGACCCCATTGGAGCGCATGTACCCGTTCCAGCGCTCGGTAAATAACCTGTTACCTATTCGTTACCTATTCGCTTTTAATGCGCGGGGTATACGGTGCACCTTGAAATAAATCGTTTTTTAATTGTGTTCAGGTCTCTGGTGGTAAGAATGTGTTCTTAGAGATGAAATGACCCTATTAGCGCGCATGTACCCGTTCCAGCGCTCGGTTAATACCCTGTTACCTATTCGTTACCTATTCGTTACCTATTCGCTTATAATACATTTTTTTATACGTTGCACCTGTTAGAAAAGGATTTTCAATTATGTCCAGGTCTCAGACGGTAACAATGTGTTCTTAGAGATGAAATGACCCCATTAGAGCGCATGTACCCGTTCCAGCGCTCGGTAAATAACCTGTTACCTATTCGTTACCTATTCACTTTTAATGCGCGGGGTATACGGTGCACCTTGAAATAAATCGGTTTTTAATTGTGTTCAGGTCTCTGGTGGTAAGAATGTGTTCTTAGAGATGAAATGACCCTATTAGCGCGCATGTACCCGTTCCAGCGCTCGGTTAATACCCTGTTACCTATTCGTTACCTATTCGTTACCTATTCGCTTATAATACATTTTTTTATACGTTGCACCTGTTAGAAAAGGATTTTCAATTATGTCCAGGTCTCAGACGGTAACAATGTGTTCTTAGAGATGAAATGACCCCATTAGAGCGCATGTACCCGTTCCAGCGCTCGGTAAATAACCTGTTACCTATTCGTTACCTATTCACTTTTAATGCGCGGGGTATACGGTGCACCTTAAAATAAATCGGTTTTTAATTGTGTTCAGGTCTCTGGTGGTAAGAATGTGTTCTTAGAGATGAAATGACCCTATTAGCGCGCATGTACCCGTTCCAGCGCTCGGTTAATACCCTGTTACCTATTCGTTACCTATTCGTTACCTATTCGCTTATAATACATTTTTTTATACGTTGCACCTGTTAGAAAAGGATTTTCAATTATGTCCAGGTCTCAGACGGTAACAATATGTTCTTAAAGATGAAATGACCCTATTAGAGCGCATGTACCCGTTCCAGCGCTCGGTAAATAACCTGTTACCTATTCGTTACTTATTCGCTTTTAATGCGCGGGGTATACGGTGCACCTTGAAATAAATCGTTTTTTAATTGTGTTCAGGTCTCTGGTGGTAGGAATGTGTTCTTAGAGATGAAATGACCCTATTAGCGCGCATGTACCCGTTCTAGCGCTCGGTTAATACCCTGTTACCTATTCGTTACCTATTCGTTACCTATTCGCTTATAATACATTTTCTTATACGTTTCACCTGTTAGAAAAGGATTTTCAATTATGTCCAGGTCACAGGTGGTAACAATGTGTTCTTAGAGATGAAATTACCCTATTAGCGCTCATGTACCCGTTCCAGCGCTCGGTAAATAACCTGTTACCTATTCGTTACTTATTCGCTTTTAATGCGCGGGGTATACGGTGCACCTTGAAATAAATCGTTTTTTAATTGTGTTCAGGTCTCTGGTGGTAGGAATGTGTTCTTAGAGATGAAATGACCCTATTAGCGCGCATGTACCCGTTCCAGCGCTCGGTTAATACCCTGTTACCTATTCGTTACCTATTCGTTACCTATTCGCTTATAATACATTTTCTTATACGTTTCACCTGTTAGAAAAGGATTTTCAATTATGTCCATGTCTCAGGTGGTAACAATGTGTTCTTAGAGATGAAATGACCCTATTAGCGCACATGTACCCGTTCCAGCGCTCGGTTAATACCCTGTTACCTATTCGTTACCTGTTCGTTACCTATTCGCTTATAATACATTTTCTTATACGTTTCACCTGTTAGAAAAGGATTTTCAATTATGTCCATGTCTCAGGTGGTAACAATGTGTTCTTAGAGATGAAATTACCCTATTAGCGCTCATGTACCCGTTCCAGTGCTCGGTAAATAATCTTGTTACCTATTCGTAACCTATTCGCTTTTAATGCGCGGGGTATACGCTGCAACTTGAAATAAATCGTGTTTTAATTGTGTTCATGTCTGGTGGTAACAATGTGTTCTTAGAGATGAATGACCCCATTAGAGCGCATGTACCCGTTCCAGCGCTCGGTAAATAACCTGTTACCTATTCGTTACTTATTCGCTTTTAATGCGCGGGGTATACGGTGCACCTTGAAATAAATCGTTTTTTAATTGTGTTCAGGTCTCTGGTGGTAGGAATGTGTTCTTAGAGATGAAATGACCCTATTAGCGCGCATGTACCCGTTCCAGCGCTCGGTTAATACCCTGCTACCTATTCGTTACCTATTCGCTTATAATGCATTTTCTTATACGTTTCACCTGTTAGAAAAGGATTTTCAATTATGTCCAGGTCTCAGGTGGTAACAATGTGTTCTTAGAGATGAAATGACCCTATTAGCGCGCATGTACCCGTTCCAGCGCTTGGTTAATACCCTGTTACCTATTCGTTACCTGTTCGTTACCTATTCGCTTATAATACATTTTCTTATACGTTTCACCTGTTAGAAAAGGATTTTCAATTATGTCCATGTCTCAGGTGGTAACAATGTGTTCTTAGAGATGAAATTACCCTATTAGCGCTCATGTACCCGTTCCAGTGCTCGGTAAATAATCTTGTTACCTATTCGTTACCTATTCGCTTTTAATGCGCGGGGTATACGCTGCAACTTGAAATAAATCGTGTTTTAATTGTGTTCATGTCTGGTGGTAACAATGTGTTCTTAGAGATGAATGACCCCATTAGAGCGCATGTACCCGTTCCAGCGCTCGGTAAATAACCTGTTACCTATTCGTTACTTATTCGGTGCAACATACAACAAACGTATTATAAGTGAATAGGTAACGAATAGGTAACAGGGTATTAAACGAGCGCTGGAACGGGTTCATGCGCTGTAATAGGGTCATTTCATCTCTAAGAACACATTGTTACCACCAGAGACATGAACACTATTAAAAAACGATTTATTTCAAGGTGCAACGTATACCTCGTGCATTAAAAGCAAATAAGGAACGAATAAGGGTATTAACTGAGCGCTGGAACGAGTACATACGCGCTAATAGGGGTATTTCATCTAAAAGAACACATTATTACCACCAGAGATATGAACTGAATTAAAAATCCTTTTCTAAAAGGTGCAACGTACAACAAACGTATTATAAGTGAATAGGTAACGAATAGGTAACAGGGTATTTATCGAGCGCTGGAACGGGTACATGCGCGCTAATAGGGTCATTTCATCTCTAAGAACACATTGTTACCACCAGAGACACGGACACCATTGAAAATCCTTTTCTGAAAGGTGCAACGTACAACAAACGTATTATAAGTGAATAGGTAACGAATAGGTAACAGGGTATTTACCGAGCGCTGGAACGGGTACATGCGCGCTAATAGGGTAATTTCATCTCTAAGAACACATTGTTACCACAAAAGACATGGAGACAATTAAAAATCCTTTTCTAAAAGGTGCAACATACAACAAACGTATTATAAGCGAATAGGTAACGAATAGGTAACAGGGTATTAAGCGAGCGCTGGAACGGGTTCATGCGCTCTAATAGGGTCATTTCATCTCTAAGAACACATTCTTACCACCAGAGACATGAACACAATTAAAAAAACGATTTATTTCAAGGTGCAACGTATACCTCGTGCATTAAAAGCAAATAAGGAACGAATAAGTAGCAGGGTATTAATTGAGCGCTGGAACGAGTACATGCGCTCTAATGGGGTCATTTCATCTTTAAGAACATATTGTTACCGTCTGAGACCTGTACATAATTGAAAATCCTTTTCTAACAGGTGCAACGTATAAAAAAATGTATTATAAGCGAATAGGTAACGAATAGGTAACGAATAGGTAACGAATAGGTAACAGGGTATTAACCGAGCGCTGGAACGGGTACATGCGCGCTAATAGGGTCATTTCATCTCTAAGAACACATTCTTACCACCAGAGACCTGAACACAATTAAAAACCGATTTATTTCAAGGTGCACCGTATACCCCGCGCATTAAAAGTGAATAGGTAACGAATAGGTAACAGGTTATTTACCGAGCGCTGGAACGGGTACATGCGCTCTAATGGGGTCATTTCATCTCTAAGAACACAGTGTTACCGTCTGAGACCTGGACATAATTGAAAATCCTTTTCTAACAGGTGCAACGTATAAAAAAATGTATTATAAGCGAATAGGTAACGAATAGGTAACGAATAGGTAACAGGGTATTAACCGAGCGCCGGAACGGGTACATGCGCGCTAATAGTGTCATTTCATCTCTAAGAACACATTCTTACCACCAGAGACCTGAACACAATTAAAAAACGATTTATTTCAAGGTGCACCGTATACCCCGCGCATTAAAAGCGAAAAAAAACCGAATAGGTAACAGGTTATTTACCGAGCGCTGGAACGGGTACATGCGCTCTAATGGGGTCATTTCATCTTTAAGAACATATTGTTACCGTCTGAGACCTGGACATAATTGAAAATCCTTTTCTAACAGGTGCAACGTATAAAAAAATGTATTATAAGCGAATAGGTAACGAATAGGTAACAGGGTATTAACCGAGCGCTGGAACGGGTACATGCGCGCTAATAGGGTCATTTCATCTCTAAGAACACATTCTTACCACCTGAGACCTGAACACAATTAAAAAACGATTTATTTCAAGGTGCACCGTATACCCTGCGCATTAAAAGCGAATAGGTAACGAATAGGTAACAGGTTATTTACCGAGCGCTGGAACGGGTACATGCGCTCTAATGGGGTCATTTCATCTCTAAGAACACATTGTTACCGTCTGAGACCTGGACATAATTGAAAATCCTTTTCTAACAGGTGCAACGTATAAAAAAATGTATTATAAGCGAATAGGTAACGAATAGGTAACGAATAGGTAACAGGGTATTAACCGAGCGCCGGAACGGGTACATGCGCGCTAATAGGGTCATTTCATCTCTAAGAACACATTCTTACCACCAGAGACCTGAACACAATTAAAAAACGATTTATTTCAAGGTGCATCGTATACCCCGCGCATTAAAAGCGAAAAAAAACCGAATAGTTAACAGGTTATTTACCGAGCGCTGGAACGGGTACCTGCGCTCTAATGGGGTCATTTCATCTTTAAGAACATATTGTTACCGTCTGAGACCTGGACATAATTGAAAATCCTTTTCTAACAGGTGCAACGTATAAAAAAATGTATTATAAGCGAATAGGTAACGAATAGGTAACAGGGTATTAACCGAGCGCTGGAACGGGTACATGCGCGCTAATAGGGTCATTTCATCTCTAAGAACACATTCTTACCACCTGAGACCTGAACACAATTAAAAAACGATTTATTTCAAGGTGCACCGTATACCCTGCGCATTAAAAGCGAATAGGTAACGAATAGGTAACAGGTTATTTACCGAGCGCTGGAACGGGTACATGCGCTCTAATGGGGTCATTTCATCTCTAAGAACACATTGTTACCGTCTGAGACCTGGACATAATTGAAAATCCTTTTCTAACAGGTGCAACGTATAAAAAAATGTATTATAAGCGAATAGGTAACGAATAGGTAACGAATAGGTAACAGGGTATTAACCGAGCGCTGGAACGGGTACATGCGCGCTAATAGGGTCATTTCATCTCTAAGAACACATTCTTACCACCAGAGACCTGAACACAATTAAAAAACGATTTATTTCAAGGTGCACCGTATACCCCGCGCATTAAAAGCGAATAGGTAACGAATAGGTAACAGGTTATTTACCGAGCGCTGGAACAGGTACATGCGCTCTAATGGGGTCATTTCATCTCTAAGAACACATTGTTACCGTCTGAGACCTGGACATAATTGAAAATCCTTTTCTAACAGGTACAACGTATAAAAAAATGTATTATAAGCGAATAGGTAACGAATAGGTAACGAATAGGTAACAGGGTATTAACCGAGCGCTGGAACGGGTACATGCGCGCTAATAGGGTCATTTCATCTCTAAGAACACATTCTTACCACCTGAGACCTGAACACAATTAAAAAACGATTTATTTCAAGGTGCACCGTATACCCTGCGCATTAAAAGCGAATAGGTAACGAATAGGTAACAGGTTATTTACCGAGCGCTGGAACGGGTACATGCGCTCTAATGGGGTCATTTCATCTCTAAGAACACATTGTTACCGTCTGAGACCTGGACATAATTGAAAATCCTTTTCTAACAGGTGCAACGTATAAAAAAATGTATTATAAGCGAATAGGTAACGAATAGGTAACGAATAGGTAACAGGGTATTAACCGAGCGCTGGAACGGGTACATGCGCGCTAATAGGGTCATTTCATCTCTAAGAACACATTCTTACCACCAGAGACCTGAACACAATAAAAAAACGATTTATTTCAAGGTGCACCGTATACCCCGCGCATTAAAAGCGAATAGGTAACGAATAGGTAACAGGTTATTTACCGAGCGCTGGAACAGGTACATGCGCTCTAATGGGGTCATTTCATCTCTAAGAACACATTGTTACCGTCTGAGACCTGGACATAATTGAAAATCCTTTTCTAACAGGTACAACGTATAAAAAAATGTATTATAAGCGAATAGGTAACGAATAGGTAACGAATAGGTAACGAATAGGTAACAGGGTATTAACCGAGCGCTGGAACGGGTACATGCGCGCTAATAGGGTCATTTCATCTCTAAGAACACATTCTTACCACCAGAGACCTGAACACAATTAAAAAACGATTTATGTCAAGGTGCACCGTATACCCCGCGCATTAAAAGCGAATAAGTAACGAATAGGTAACAGGTTATTTACCGAGCTCTGGAACGGGTACATGCGCTCTAATGGGGTCATTCATCTCTAAGAACACATTGTTACCACCAGACATGAACACAATTAAAACACGATTTATTTCAAGTTGC
The DNA here is from genome assembly GCF_963676685.1 of Mytilus edulis. Taxonomy (NCBI): domain Eukaryota; kingdom Metazoa; phylum Mollusca; class Bivalvia; order Mytilida; family Mytilidae; genus Mytilus; species Mytilus edulis. The sequence continues at coordinate 88,898,703 of NC_092347.1, read as the reverse complement.
AGCGTATACCCCGCGCTTTAAACGCGAATAGGTAACGAATAGGTAACAAGATTATTTACCGAGCACTGGAACGGGTACATGAGCGCTAATAGGGTAATTTCATCTCTAAGAACACATTGTTACCACCTGAGACATGGACATAATTGAAAATCCTTTTCTAACAAATGAAACGTATAAGAAAATGTATTATAAGCGAATAGGTAACGAATAGGTAACGAATAGGTAACAGGGTATTAACCGAGCGCTGGAACGGGTACATGCGCTCTAATGGGGTCATTCCATCTCTAAGAACACATTGTTACCGTCTGAGACCTGGACATAATTGAAAATCCTTTTCTAACAGGTGCAACGTATAAAAAAATGTATTATAAGCGAATAGGTAACGAATAGGTAACGAATAGGTAACAGGGTATTAACCGAGCCCTGGAACGGGTACATGCGCGCTAATAGGGTAATTTCATCTCTAAGAACACATTCTTACCACCAGAGACCTGAACACAATTAAAAAACGATTTATTTCAAGGTGTACCGTATACCCCGCACATTAAAAGCGAATAGGTAACGAATAGGTAACAGGTTATTTACCGAGCGCTGGAACGGGTACATGCGCTCTAATGGGGTCATTTCATCTCTAAGAACACATTGTTACCGTCTGAGACCTGGACATAATTGAAAATCCTTTTCTAACAGGTGCAACGTATAAAAAAATGTATTATAAGCGAATAGGTAACGAATAGGTAACGAATAGGTAACAGGGTATTAACCGAGCGCTGGAACGGGTACATGCGCGCTAATAGGGTCATTTCATCTCTAAGAACACATTCTTACCACCAGAGACCTGAACACAATTAAAAAACTATTTATTTCAAGGTGCACCGTATACCCCGCCCATTAAAAGCGAATAAGTAACGAATAGGTAACAGGTTATTTACCGAGCGCTGGAACGGGTACATGCGCTCTAATGGGGTCATTTCATCTCTAAGAACACATTGTTACCACCAGAGATATGAATTTAATTGAAAATCCTTTTCTAAAAGGTGCAACGTACAACAAACGTACTATAAGTGAATAGGTAACGAATAGGTAACGAATAGGTAACAGGGTATTAACCGATCGCTGGAACGAGTACATATGCGCTTCAAGGGGTATTTCATCTATAAGAACACATTATTACCACCAGAGATATGAACACAATTGGAAATCCTTTTCTAAAAGGTGCAACGTACAACAAACTTTTTACAAGCGAATTAGTAACGAATATTTAACAGGGTATTATCCGACCGCTGGAACGGATACAAATGCACTTATAGAGTTATATCACCTCTAAGAGCCCAAATCTTCCACCAGAGACAACAAAACAATTGAAAATCATGTTTTAAAAGGTGCAACGTAAGATACACGTATTATAAGCGAATTATAAGCGAGTGATGGAACGAATTAAACAAGGTAATAGCATGCTCCGAAACGATGTACACCCTGCTTACATGTTTAACTCTACCACATTATGTAAGTATGTGCCTGTCCCTAGACAAGAGCCTGAAATTAAGTAGTTATCGTTTGTTTTTGTGTTACATATTTCCGTTTATTTTTTTGTATATGAAATACGGCCGTCAGTTTTGTTGTTTGAATTGTATGAGGTTGTCATGTCTGGGCCTTTTATAGGTGACTACACGGTTTGGGCTATGCTCATTGTTGAAGGCCGTACAGTGAACTATAGTTGATAATTTCTGTGTCATTTTGGTCTAATGTGGAGTGTTGTCTCATTGGCAATCATACCACATCTTCGTTTTTACGCAAGCGCTAACACGGTGATTTCATCCCGTCGAACCAAGATCCATCTTCAAACATACGGACATAAAGCAGTTAAAAGGTAGAACGTATAAAAAACAAGTAAGGAACAAATGCGTATCGAACATGAAGTAAAAGGATCGGTTGAGCACAAACACATATAAATAGGTCATAAAAAGATCATTTTACCTCAACCAATTCAGAACTATTACCATATGTAAGACTATTAACAACTAGATTTGTAATTGCTAGCAATAACGGAAGGCACCCCTTCCCCCTATTACCAGGTGAGCGGCAGCCATTTTGACAATTCCAAAGTCAAAGAGAGCATCTACAGATGTCTAGTAACATTTTTGCAAAGTTTTATTAAGTTTGAACATTTTGAATTTTTGATATTTTTGCTGTTTCCATGGTTACGGCGGCCATTTTGAAAATTCTAACTTCAAAATCCAACTCTGCCTATGCCAGTTACCATTCCTGTAAAGTTTCATCCAATTTGCGGAAAATTCTTATTTTTGAAATTTTTGACCTTTTTGCATTGTTTCCATGGTAACAAGACCTATTTTGGAAATTCCAACTCCAATGTTGCTCATCATTACTGTGAAGTTTCATGAAGTTTTGAGCATTTTTAGAATTTTGAAAATTTTGGTGTAGTTTCCATGGCAACATAGTAGTTCCAATGATCGCCAAAATCATCCAACACCTGTATATAGTGGGCACCTACATTGTTTTAAAATATGATGATTCTAAGTTGAAGCATATCCAAACAGTTCACCAAAAACCAAAAACTCATTTTTTTCACAATTGTGCCGTTTCCATGGTAACGGCAGCCATATTAAACTATTCCATGCCATAATTAAAAAGGGGGAAGGATATTAAAAATCAAATAAGTAACGAATAGGTAACGAATAGGGAATAGGGAATAGGTAACGAATAGGTAACGAATAGGGAATAGGTAACGAATAGGTAACGAATAGGGAATAGGGAATAGGTAACGAATAGGGAATAGGGAATAGGTAACGAATAGGTAACGAATAGGGAATACGGAATAGGTAACGAATAGGCAACGAATAGGGAATAGGGAATAGGTAACGAATAGGGAATAGGGAATAGGTAACGAATAGGCAACGAATAGGGAATAGGGAATAGGTAACGAATAGGGAATAGGGAATAGGTAACCAACTTGACGCCCATTGTTATAAAAGCCTAACTGTGCATTTGTTTTATAAAATGATACAGACGCTATAAAACAAACTTCAAACTGCTCATGTGAAAACATTGAAGTAAAGATATGGTATGGAAGTTATGAAATTGTAAAGCGCTGAACGGGATACGACAACACTAGTACGTCTGGTAACGATTAAATGATTTTACAGCCGGTATGATATGATTTTAAACTTCAAGTTTTCCTCCACCCCAAAAAACATTATAGGTTAGAGTGTCTCACAAAGATTTAACCACCTCTAATATGGACGTGCCCCTATAAAATGTGGATGGGTGTAAAAATATCTTCCAACTTCACCGGCCATTGTTTGTGTTCTTAAGCCTTGGGTGTCAATCCTGATAAATTACACATAACATGTACAAGTAAGGTTGCAGTAAGCTTAATTCGATGAGGAACACATACCTGTTACTAATGAAGATTTTGATGCTATCTCATCGACTGCATCTTGTAACGGTTGTGGTATTGGAAGTTTATAGCGATCTGAATTCGAAGATTTTTCAGCCATGCTCTTTTGGTGACAATGCTGTATTATTTGCTTCAGTATGTGTCTTACATACTGTCTTCCATTTCTTTAGCCGTGTATTTTATTTGCAGCTTTCTTTTTGCTGTAAAATCATTCTGCAAACAAAAATATTTAAAAGCATAAGTTCGTGGACCTGTAACGGTTTTGACATACTTTAATCCAGTATAATATTTAACAAATGTTTGCAGGATGACATATTTGATGGGTTTTTTTGCACATGTATTTCTACAGCGTTTTGTTATTCAAACTTTATTTAGTTGTATGATACATGTCGGGATAGTAATCCAAGTATTTATTACATTTTGCCAAGACAAAACGTATACAGTTCAAATATGTTAGTCTTTGTTATTTAATTACATGCTTGTTTCATTAGAATATGTGTAAAAGCGTTGACCGAAGTACATTTTGTAAAACTGTGTACATGTTCAACGCTTTTACAACCCTATGAAATAACTAAAAGAAGCATTCAATTACAGTTGTTTGCTAGGACCATGAAATCACGATTACTATCAAGATTTTTCTTTGATTTAACTATGCAATTCATTGTGATGGCACATGTCAATAATTATGAATGTTACAATTCATTTTTAAATGACTGTTGATTTCAGAATGACGCGATATTCCTCTTAGCCAATCAGAATAACGTATTATAATGAAATATACATCTAATGTAATTATTTCAATTTTGTAAATGAAATGTATTATGCATGATGACACGAGCTCCTACAATAAAGTGCACCGGTAAATAAGAAAAAATGATCCTAGCAAAAAACATGTAATTAAAAGTATTGATTGCTTCTTTAAGTAATTGTATATGGTTGTTAAAGCGTTGACCGCACGCACATTATTTGAATGGTTCCTACAAATATGCGTCAATCGACGCTTTTACATTCCTTTAATTGTACAAAAAGAAGCAATTCTTAAATGTATAAAGGGAAAACACATTTGAAAAGGAAGAAAATAGTTACAATGGCTTATACATTATAAAGAATCAGGATTTTTAAACATTGAAATCTTGTACAAACATTTGCCCATTGTTGAAAAAGCTAAAAGTGTTTTTTAAATTCCCTTGAATTTTATTGATGTGAAACAGGCAGTAAGTAGATATGAACCTTCTTTCTATTGAAGTTTTCCAAAGAATATACAATTTAAAACTTCCATTTTACTTTTATTATATCTTTAGCAATTTCGTTCATCTTGCTTGGTGAGCGGGATCATCTGACACATTTTTATATAGATAAACCAATGATTATTTTGGTAGGTTTTTGTTCAATCTGGTCCTGACGTTTCGGTGGAAAAGATATTTATAAAAGTGAACAGAGGGCGGACTATGGACGGTGGACTATAAATGACAGACGACGAAGTCACATGAATAGAATAGCTTACTTTTTTCTCCATGCTTTGGGTCAGAAATAAAGGCAACAGTAGTAAACCGCTGTTCAAAAGTCATAAATCATGTAGATCGATTTAGAGAAAACAAATCCGGGTCACAAGATTGTTATGAAACTGCGAAATGCATTGTATTATGACTAGAGGACTGCCAAAATCCGTAGATTTAATGAACCAGACATTTATCAGTACTTTAATAATCAGGGGAGAAATGGAAACTAAAAATAATAGTCTAATGAATCTAAAATCTATATTGAATGATGATATCGAAATTCAAGATATAGCTTATAAACTGAAATGAGATCTTGAACGTTTTACAAACATCAATTATCACTGGCAGAAGAAAACCGCTATGTGAAAGATTAGAATATATTTACGACAAATCGGTTACTAATGATCAATAATGTGTCGACGCCATTTTCATATGACACTACGGCTGGATACTTGGGGCGTGTTTTATTGGTCTCTTCTGTACATCTCCAGAATGTCTTCTGGTGAAGAGTTCAAAAAAATGAATCTGGACCTCTTCTGGAGATATTCTACGGAAGATCAATAAAATAAAAAAATTTAATTGCCGTCGAATACAGCAGGTTCTTGTTATGTTGGATGAATTAAATTAAGTTTACGATTTTTTTAAGAAAATTAAGATACGTCCAGTAGACATGACTGTAAAATTGTGCTCTGTTCGTTACAATTTTCTTTATGCTTTTCTTCAATTCAATGTTGCTAAACAAATCAGGCTTTATCCCCCACTATTTGATTTTTAAGAACAATCTTATCCTGCACAAGAATTCGTTAATATTTGTCTGGAATATGACTCGGATCAATTTACAAAAAGGACATCTTAGTCTATCTATTTATTTTTTAAAGTAACCGAACTGGATTATTTTTGTATAAAGCAAAGCTTTCAGGAAGTTCTCAAAATCATTTTTTCTGGTGGTCCTTGAAGAAAATCTCCTCATGTCCTAACTATTATTTCTAATGCAAAATTTCGATGGTCAAATACTTCGGACTACCACTTTTCAAATGCTTTCATTATATATCGATCCAAATGTTAGTATGCAACGTAAACCAGACGTTTCCTATACTTTTCTTTTTAATAAATTTTAACAGTTGGTTGTGTACTGATTGATACTTCAGTCTGGGAGAACAAGATTTATTTCAGAACTAGTTGCAACTAGCTTTGAACAAACTTCCAGTAATTGCAAATACTCTTTGTTCGATGTTTTGAGTCTATAGTCTTAATGTTAGTTGGCCAGTTTCTTTTGAGTATCTCGTACCGATCTTTTCAGTTAATCAAATTGCAACTGATTTGCACAGGTTGTTCTTATATTGTACTGCTACACTACTGTTTCAGCTTCGAGGAGGATCGAGCGCTCACAAACTAGTTGTTGTACTGTTAAATCACTGTCCCTGGATAGGAAATGGTTGGGATCCCGCTACTATGTTTAATCCCGCCACATTCTGTATGTATGTGCCTGTCCCAAGTCAGTAGTCTGTAAGTCAGTGACTTACAGGCTACTGACTTGGGACAGGAACTCGGTGGTTGCCGTTTGTTGCTGTGTTACTTCTTTGTTTTTCGTTCACTTTATTTTATACATTAGTTAGGCCGTTAGTTTTCTCTTTTGAATTGTTTTACATTTGTGATTTCGGGGCCTTTTATAGCTCACTATGTGGTATTGGCTTTGCTTATTGTTAAAAGCCGTATGGTCAGGTGACCTATGGCTGTTAATTTTTGTATCATTTGGTCTCTTGTGAAGAGTTGTCTCATTGGCAATCATACCACATCTTCGTTTTTATATAATCAACTTCTGCCATATTCTTTATGAACCTGTCCCAAGTCAGAAGCGTGTAGTTTAGTGTTTGTCGTTGGTTCATGTCTCATCTCATATTTGGTATTTTTCAAATTGTTTTGTTTTGTATAATTAGGCCGTATTAGTTTTATCGTTTGAATTGTTTCACACTTTCATGGCGTTTTATAAACGGCTTTACAGTATCGTTTTTTTTTATTGTTGAAGTCCTTACGGTTTCCTATTATTGCTTTCATCCACTACTTCATATTATGATAGTTGCGTCATCAGCAATCATATCACATCTCTTCGTTTTTATATTATATACCCGACTTTTTCTCTCGTGTTTTCCTGAACATGCATGAAATATTTGTCACTGGGCGTTAAAAATTAGCATCAATTTTGTGTTAAATAAGAAAAAACCATCTGATATTTATTTATTTGTTGGGATGGGGACAGGAGATTTTCGTTTATGAATATGGTTGCCTGGTAAGAGCAAAACAAAAATAGGCATGATTAGCGACAAATTAAAATGAATAATGATGTCCTCTTTCCTTCTTCATTCCTCATCTATTGATTTAAACTGACTACTAGCCCAATCATGAGTATTGAAATTAGCGTTAATCACTAATGAAAATATAATAACGAAAATGTAAAAAATTAAAAGTTCAATAAAATTGTAAAGTTTAATAAATAAAAGAAAAATTGAAATGAACTAGCAACCTCAATCAGGCATGCGCCGGAAAGTAATCTTCAAAATGTTGATGGTTTTCTGTACCTAAAGAAGAATCAAAATCCCGTCTCTAGAATTTCAAAGAGTTGTCCCTTAACTGTTACTGTCCGTGTAGTTCTTATATTCATCCAGCTTATCGTCCTACAGATATGTCCTACTAAGGCTGTCATACCATAAAAACGTTAATAACAAAGCTCACATTCTAGTATATCTTCATTAATTAATTTATGAGTGTCATTTAGACTAAACGACGCCATGTTTGTTTTGTGCCTCTGCTGTCTAAACCACCTATTTAAAAAGAAGAGGTGGAAGAGAGCCAGAAGATCTTCCCAATGCAAAAAAATAGAAATGGACCTCTTCTGGCTCACTACCGAAGAACAAAAAAACACGCCCTTGGATACGGCTACTTGGTTATTTAAAAATATGATTGAAAAAACCTTAAATGGATTTTCCATTGTGGTTAGTTAATTGTATAACAAACGCTTTTTGTACAAAAATAAGGTAAGGTATTACAGAAAAAACGGTGCGATCCCTAATCAAATGGCAAAATCAAAACCTCAAACATATCAAACGAATGGATAACAACTGTCATATTCTTGACTAGGTACAGGCATTTTTTATATAGAAAATGGTGGATTGAACCTGGTTTTATAGCTAGCTTAACCTCTCACTTGTATGAGAGTCGCATCAAATTCAGTAATATTGTTTTGTATGAAGATATATGAGACCAGCCACGACATATCCAGGCTTATGGAGGTAGAAAGTCATTGTGAGAAAAACGCCGTTAACTATATGTGACTAGCCACTTCAAGGCTTACGAGGGTACATTGTCTAAAATTTGCTTTTTGTATATTTATCTAGAAGATCTAGTCATGTTTTTATATATAATTTATAATATATAATATATATTTTTATAAACATATAATTTATAAAACACAAAATTATTGTATTTATTGGCTCTTAGTGATGTTCAATAGCGTATTTGAATAAAATATCAAAGACTTAAATTTACTACAATACAAACAATTCGTTTCTCTATTTTAGAACATGTAATTTAAACTTGTTGAAATGAAGTTAGTTTAAAATTTGTCAAAGTAAACTTTAAGAATTCCTTTTTGTTTTAATTTAAATTTATTATGCATGTCTCTAAACATAGTATGCGACGCGTAACAGTTTATGAGGTGTTCTCATATATGCATTTGATACGGCGAATTTATTATGGATCTATTTCAGACTTCATTTATGAAAGAAAATCTTTAGAGCAGAGCATTTTTGTTTTGTTTGTAGCTCTATTTTAGAACATGTAATTTAAACTTGTTGAAATATGTTTAAAATTTGTCAAAGTAAGCTTTAACAATTCCTTTTTTTAATTTAGATTTATTATGCATGTCTCTTTACATAGTATGCGACGCGTAACAGTTTATAAGTAGGTGTTCTCTTATATGCATTTGATACGGTGCATTTATAATGGGTATATTTCATGAAAGGAAATCGATAGAGCAGATTTTTTTTTTTTTGTATCAATTTAAAATGTAGATTCAAATATTTTTCACTTCAAACGATAAACTTAAACTTCTTCAAAACTTATATATGATGTATAGTTCGGCGTCCGCAAAAAAGAAGCCAAGGAAAGTGTTTATCTCTTCTTCACAATACGTATTTCAATGAATCTCGATATTTATCATGTTTATATTTTTTCTAACAATGACGTTCTACCTCCATAAGCCTGCACATGTCATGGCGGGTTACATATATAAACAATGAGGAAAAGTTTGCTATTTAGGAGCAATGATAGTATGAAAACGTGTGAACTTTTATATTTTTGACTTTGTCGTATTGATTCAAATTGAATCAAGCGTAGATTCATTCATACCGACTTTTTTGGGCTCACTCTTTTGAGGTTAATAATTTACACATTTGAAGGTTTTTTTTTACTCGAAAAACAACTGCCATATCCCTGATTTGTGCACACATTGTCTAGAAAATAATGGTAGTTTATACCTTGTTCTACTGTTAGCTCAACCTCCAAATTTTAAATGTTTTATGTAATGAGACAAATTCGAAAATATTGATATTATGTTTTATTTTCTGTTTTACTACCAATGTGTCAATGGAAAGAATCAGCATTAAAACGAAATGGAACAAGTAAGCTAAGTCGATTTTATCCAGTTAGGCGCTTCAGACGCGTTAAATTTATTACGTTTTGTTTCTGTTTTAAACACTGTGTCGATATCTCTGCTGGTATACTTTTAGTCCCCAGACGTATCTTCAGGTTGTAGTCAGGGAGTCAGTTGTCCAGATGAAGGTTAATCCAGGTGTATAAGAACTTAAATATTTTATCTAAACTATCTCGCGGAAAGGAAATGAAAAGAATAGTCAAATCAGTCTAAGATTACTTCTACCTTTTCCTCGTGCTAAATTACAGGAATTGATGTTTGAAAGATTTCTTGAGAATACGACAGTAAGTCAATTACCTGTGACACAAAGGAAAGAAGTCATATAAGCCTGTTCAGACAAGATGAAAAGTATGTTGAATAATAAATAGAGGCAACAATTGTATACCGCTGTTCAAAAGTCATAAATCGATTAAGAGAAAATAAATCCGGTTTACAAACTTAAACAGTCAGAAACACGTGAATTGTAAGAGGATAAGGGTCATTATCAAAAAAGTGCAAATTTCGACGAAGTAATATTTTGAAAAATGATGTCATTGTTTAAAACATTTAAATGTGTCCCGCTATTCTATATTATGGTAGCAACGATATTCAGAAATATGCAATGGAACAATTTTAGGTCATCCTTTGATAGAATCGTGTCAATGGTGTTACTAATTTAAAGCATACATTTAGGTACTAAATATTATTGTTTATCATCAAGTAACTGTTCCAATTTGTTGTTTAGGTTTAAATTACGACTTATTAACATTATTCATATAGCTGTGCATTCTATTTAAACATAAATTTCAGAATACATTGTCGTAAAAAAGTTGGCTGTCCTAATTATGGTCGTTGTAAATACTAAAAAATACACTCAAACTGAATATATGTGAATTGTATAAGATTAAATGATAATACTATACCTAATCCTTTGTACACGACCTAAAACACTTTCATTTATGAATAAAGATTAAAAACAAAATGTCGCATTTTTATATAGTAACACCACTGACCCTTCAGTAACTCCAATGACACAAAAGTATCAGCATTGACATCACATTTCAAATTTTATCTTTATCAAGTACTGAACACAAAGCCAAGATCACCGGGCAAAAGAAAAAGATGAAAAAATAATTCTTAGGCTAAAAATCTCAAATTATATAACATAACATCCATTACTAAAAATGTCAATAGTGTTACTAAATAGTGTCATTGGTGTTACCAGTATACATCAGTTTGTGAAAACTGTGTATATGTAATACATCATATTGTTAAAACTTTGTTAAATAAGTATTGTTTTTCATAAATAATATGATGTTTCGCTTGTTAAACATGAAATAAACACAAAACAATGCTGATTGTCATGATATATTCAGTGGTGTTACTAAACTGGTCACTGGTGTTATTTTATCAAAATGGTCTCTCCATTGACAGTAACACCAATAATTTAAGATGTATTTAAAGATTCAGTTACGAAATAAGTGCTCCGTTCCCCTATTCTATATGTTGTTACTGGTGCATGATTCTATAATCAATATATTTCATTATTCAAAGATAAGGAAATGTTTTTAAAAAAAATATTTTTATAAAGGGTACACCATGAACACTATTTCCAATTACGATTAAAGCTTTACTTACTTTTACGATTTTTTTACTAAATCTTCAACATAATTGTTTGTTTTCTTTTGCATAGCATGCTTACAGGTGACAATGGAATTTGCTAAGGGAGAAACTGTTGTAAATGCACAAATTTTGCGAAAGATAACTCTTATCCTACTAACTTGTCCTTTGGTTACACCATTGACTTAAAAATGTTACATTTCCTTTTGGTGAAAATTTTTATTATAAAACCAACATACACCTCCTAAATCATTAAAAAAAAATTGTATGTATCAAAATGCAATAAAAAGTGATAAATCATAATAACAAATGATATGAATAATATTCCTATTTCAAGTCTGAAAGGATTTATAGTAAAAAAATAACAGTTCATTCTGGCTATCTTCAAGGTTTTAAGAAAACATTAAGGATGTTTTTATAACATTTCATACTGTAAACTGTATATTGTGTATCACAAAACATTCATATCTAACATATGCAAGTGTTATTTTGATTTATTTTCATGACTTAAAAAGACCCAAATAACATAGTTTTGCATGTTTTTTTGATAATGACCCATAAAATACTTACGTTAAATATGTCGATAATGGATCGCCGCCATTGAATGACAATATAACGATCGTGGATACGGCTTCGTGATTATTTAAAATCGCGGTAGAACTTTGGGAAAAACCTTGAATGAATATCGATCCCTATAAGTGTTTCTTCTCTTTAAACTGGTCTGTTTTTTGTAAACTGAATTCTAAGCGTTATTTCATTTACATACCAACTTTTTTGTGCTTATCTTTTGCAGCATGATAATAATAAAAATAGATTTATTGGTATAATTTGAGTGACAAGTAAAAAAATTCTATTATAAAAAAAGAATGAGCAAATCTTTGAAGGATAGTATAACTAATAAATGAATTAATTTGAAAGAAATTTTGGTGAATTGTTTATATCAATCGGCTTGAGCTACATCTGATTTTTATAAATTTTATATTTTACGTTTCAGTGTTTTGGGGTTTTATTCATTAAAAAGGGGGATTTTCCAGTTTTCTGACAATAACTCATAAATAATTTGAACAGTTTTCATGAAATATGCTGAATTGATCTGTTATCTATTGATATAAGCTGCCTTTTGATTATTTTATACTTTAGATTTTACTTTTCTAAGAAATGAGATTTTTTTTTCTAAAACTAGAGGCTCTTACGAGTCGCTCACAATTCTCTACTTTGGTTTCGGAAATCATCTAAAAATTTAAATATAAAAATCATAACAGATACCCAAATAATGATCGAGGCCAAAGGAGTAGGTTCAGTAAGACCCCATTTTGGCCCCAAAATATAGCAGTTTTGCAGAATTGTGAAAATGTAATCTTTTAGATATTCATTGGAAAGTAGAATGTTTCTGCTACACAAATATGGGCTTTTTTTGACAATACAATGCACATTTATCGGGTACTAACATCATTAAATCATGCTAAATTACTGAAACCTTCACAAATTTAGCATTTTAGTTAAATTTTAGACGGTTTCCGTCTTAAATGAAAGTGGCCGCATTCGTGTTCATTCATAATACTAAAATGTAAGTTGCATTTGATAATAATACATAACATATATAAAGGTTGAGGATGAACACGGATGCGGCCACTTTCATTTTTGACAAAAACCATCTGAAATGTGACGATTTTTTACATATTTGGTAGATTTTTCATATTTTAGCTTGAATCGGACGGTTTTTAATGACTTAATCAGTTAAAATCTGTCACATAAAATAATTGAATCAATTGAAATAGACACTTAAGTGTTTAAAAAGTGTCCAAAATCTTTCGTTAGCTGAACCTGAAATTTGAGGCCAAAATCGGCCCTTATCGAACCCACTCCTTTGGATAATATCAGCCCCGTAATTTAATAAAACAAACATGGTGGCCATCTTGAACAGTAAATCGGCTTCAAAGTAGCAATCCTTCACCAAGCCCTCATAAGGAATATTTATGTCACGACAGGTTTCATGTCATTCAGTGGTTCTTTAAATGAAGACATTGAATGTATTGTTCATAGGATCTTATGTTAAAGTATGTCTTCCGCTTGCGCCATCTTAGATTATGGATCGGCTTCAAAGTAACAACACTTGGTCAGCACCTCATAAGGAACAATCATGTCTTATTTGGTTTCATTGCATGTAATGGTTCTTTAAAAGTAGACATTTGTATGTATTTTTCATATGCTGAGATGGTCCTAATTTAAACGGAATCCCCCGTTGGCGGCCTTTTTGGATGGTGGATCGGCTTTAAAGTAACAACACTTGGTCAGCACCTCATAAATCAAGACCTTAAAGGCTGTAAAAGCAATTGCTGCCATGATTATTTGTTGGGAACTTTTCATTCACATATATATAAGAATTAAACCTGACAGGAGAAGTAAGAATATTTAAACTTTATATCAATAAAATACTTTAGCAGAAAGTCATTTTTAATATGTTTTATATTTCACAAGGAGACAACACGTATACCAGGCTAAAGTTTGGGTCAAATATCCATGTGCTTAAACATATTACTCAAAAAGAAATCATTATGGTAGTGTTTGTAACTAGGCAATAATTTCCTTAATTGATTTTCATAATTAATTTAAATCTAACCATTCAGTTAATAGTTATCAAAGGTACCAGGATTATAATTTAGTACGCCAGACGCGCGTTTCGTCTACATAAGACTCATCAGTGACGCTCATATCAAAATATGTATAAAGCCAAACAAGTACGAAGTTGAAGAGCATTGAGGATCCAAAATTCCAAAAAGTTGTGCCACATACGGCTAAGGTAATCTATTCCTGGGATAAGAAAATCCTTAGTTTTTCGAAAATTCAGTTTTATATTCAGGAAATTTATAAAAATGACCACATAATTGATATTCATGTCAACACCGAAGTGCTGACTACTGGGCTGGTGATACCCTCGGGGACGAAACGTCCACCAGCAGTGGCATCGACCCAGTGGTGTAAATGGTTATCAAAGGTACCAGGATTATAATTTAGTACGCCAGACGCGCGTTTCGTCTACATAAGACTCATCAGTGACGCTCATATCAAAATATTTATAAAGCCAAACAAGTACGAAGTTGAAGACCATTGAGGATCCAAAATTCCAAAAAGTTGTGCCAAATACGGCTAAAACATTTCAACTTTCCAGACGCAAATGTTGAAAAACGGAAAAGAAATAAAATATCTTACAAGACATAAAATATTTTCATAACGTTACTTTGTCATCATTTCTTAAAACTAAGTCCCAAACATTACTGCTCAGTTGATATGTGTCATCCTCATGAGGAACGAGATAACTAAAATTATCATGCGATCCCGAAAAGTTGGGGGGGGGGTCATCACAGACAAAAATGGCATTAAATCGTCATTATACGAACAAGAACAAACAGCTCTACGTTGCTTTGATATTTATCAATTTTCAGGAAACTGCGAAAAATGATCTTCAATATTTCGAAACATGTGTAATAAAATTGCAAACACGGTGGACCCTCGAGTGTCAACAAACGTAGTAGACTCGACCACTGGTAAGACGAGGATAATTGTGTCATCATTTGTCATGCATACCCGGTTTTGATTGTGATATCCAAAAGGACGTACTTTTTTTCAATCTATAAAACTAGAAAATTCCAAATAGTAAATATCTACTCATCTGGACTTGGCATCTATTACGTTTGGACGAGTCAATTTTATTAGTAAGGTGATCGATAAATCTCACTGAGTTATGCCAAAAAAGAAAAAAGAACTTATTGTTAAGTTTGTCTATTTTTAGATTACGGGTAATCACTTGACACTACGTATAACCTGTGTAGTGATTTTGATTTTACGATAAATTTATGAATTAACGATAATCTTATCTTAAAGAAACACCAATTAAGCATATAAAACCGTATTTAATTAGGGCTAATTCAGTCAAATTTTCAATACTAAATCAACAACTGAAATGATTACATATTTTTTAAACATCGTACGAACGGAGAACGGAATCGTAGGTATAAAAATGCACTTTTTTTCACTCGGACTTTTATGTTTTTTATAGTCAAACGGTTGTCCCCGTAAATACAAAAATACATCTACAAGAACATATGTTGAAACTTCTTAAATCCACTAACGTTTTTCAAACGTTTCATGAAATATATTGCATTTGAAATCATACATAGGTGTTTAAGAATGACAGACCAGGAGCCTGTTTAACTAAATTATATGGCTTGATCTGGGCGGAGTCTCTGATCTGCGTCACAAAGATGGCCATTCGCGATGGCATAAAAACAATTGCTTTTAAAATGTATATGCCATGTTTGGTATCATTTCATTCAGTGAATCTCTAAAAGAAGACAATTAAGAGATAAATGTATTGTATTTAAAGCTTTAAGGACGTCCATCGGTAATTTTACTGTCGCAAATTTAGTTTACCTGGCGAAGCGTAGCGGAGACAGGTAAAGGGGTATTTGCGACAGTAAAATTACCGATGGACGTCCGCAAAGCTTCAAATACAATACAGTTATCTCTATTCTAATGCAAAACAAGTTCATAATTAAATTCAATCATTATTTCAGTGTTTAATCTTCATTAAAGAAAATTCCGCGAAAAGATGTTATCTTCTTTGGTCCCTACACTAGGTGACGTCATAGGTATGCTTCCGGCGTCAAACATAAACACCGGGCGTTTTCTGGCTTCTGTGCCGCTTCAGAATGTAATATGATTTGATAAAAAGAAGAATGTTAGGTGCAACATGTGAGTTTTTCGGCTTATTATTGTAGAAATTACATGTCAATACATACAGCAATTCAAGATGTCGGCTTCCTTAGTTACAGACAAGAAGATAGAGAATTTTACGCTAAGTGTCATCCAATCAAAACCATTGATACAAAATAATTGCATTAGAATTGTATGTATTTACATAAGGGTACTGTGTTAAACTAAGTCCCACTTGCTTGCAGCTACCTTGGGTGATCGATCGGCCTCAAAGTTACAACACTTGGATCGGCTACAAAGTTACAACACTTGGATCGGCTTCAAAGTTACAACACATGGATCGGCTTCAAATGTATATCGATTGGTCAGCACCTCATATGGATATTTCGCAACATGTTTGGTTCGAATCCATTTAGTGGTTCGTTAAAAGAAGTTCAAAATATACATAGCTAGCTACGATGACGACGACGTACGACAAACGCCAGATGATATGTTGATAGTCCTCAATATAAAGCTTTACTACAACTATCACATACTCTTAACATGATCAAATACAATGAGGTCAAGGTCATATAAAGGGAACAAGAAATACAAGTACAACTTACAATCATTCAAAAAATTCGTAAGGGTTCCACGGAACCCAGTGTCTCGCCTACTTTTGCTGTTAATTGCAGACTCAACAAAAATGAGGAAAAACATCAATAAAAATTTCCCTCTCAATACTGTCTTTTGATTGAAAGAAGCTTCCAAGTTTGGTAAAAAGATCCAGGATAGTTTATGAATCTAATAAATGTTTTATAAACTTTAACTGCAGACTGTATATAATGTTCAACTGGAAGAAAAACTAAGTCCATTTATAAGTAAAATACGGAAAAGTGGAAATTTATTTTACAAAATTTTCTTCTTGATACTATCTTATGATCATAAACAAGCTTCTGTCCAAGTTTGGTACAAATCCAGGATAGTTTATGAAAGTTATTAAAATTTTAAAAACTTTAACCACAGAGTGAATGTAATGTTTCCTCGCAGAAAAACTAAGTCCATTTATAAGTAAAATACGGAAAAAATGGAAATTTATTTTTACAAAATTTTCTTCTGGATACTTTCTTATGATCATAAACAAGCTTCTGTCCAAGTTTGGTAGAAATTCAGTATAGTTTAAGAAAGTTATTAAAATTTCAAAAACTTTAACCACAGAGTGAATATTTGCGGACGCCGCCGCCGACGACGACGACGACGGAATGTAGGATCGCTTAGTCTCGCTTTTTCGACTAAAGTCTAGGCTCGACAATAAACTAAATATAGTTGAAATATTGCTTATAGTTTCTAAGAAACAGACTTAACCAAGAAAACTAAACATTGACCAATGACTTATTAAAATGAGGTAAAAGTCAGATGAACCATACCAGGCAGACATGTACAGCTAACAATATAATCCTTCCATACAACACATATAGTTTACATATTATTGAAAGTTTAAGAAAAACAGTCCAAAACTGTCCAAAACACAAAAACGTAAAACTGAGCAAATGTTAAATAAAACCTGCAAGACTGACATTATCAAATATTTCCATACACCAGATATAGTTGACCTATTGCATAATGTTTCAGAAAACAAGCAGGTTTCCATCGTACACAGATGTCCCATCCGCACTATCATTTTTTGTGTTCAGTGTACTGTTACAATGGGGTAAAAACTTAATTTGGCATTAAAATTAGAAAGACCATATCACAAGGAACATGTGAGCTAACTTTCAAGTTGATTGGACTTCCAACTTCATAAAAAAATACCTCGACCAAAAACTTTAACCTGAAGCGGGACGGACGGACGAACGGACGGACTAACGGAGCACAAACCAGAAAACATGCCTATAAATGAAGCATAAAAAGACCACAACTAAAAACCTAACCTTGACCACTGAACCATTAAAATGAGTTCAAGGTCAGATGACACCTGCCAGCTACACATGTATACCTTACAATCATTCCATACACCAAATATTGTAGAACTATTGCACAGTATAAGAAAATACATAGGGAATGTGTCTATTGAACACAGATGATGCCCCCGCTTACATATATAAAGTTAATCAAAGTGCATGTAAGCACTGAAGAGTAAAAATTGCTTACATTCATCAGTGGAAGGCAAAATTAAAACATTGTATTGTATAAAGCATTGATTGTAGTTGGTTCAACTATAATCACGAACCAAGGAAGATAACTCCAATTCTAATAATTACTTGATTGATATTTGTAGAAAGAAAAAAAAACGTGACCAAAATTTCTATTTGTTAAGGGTATAACTCTAGAACATGAAGTAACAACACCAAAATTCAAACCTGAAGTGTGTATTGTGGTAATAAGCAATGTGTATAAGCTTCATAACATTTGGTTGAGGCAAACTTAAAATGAGAGAACGGAAACAAAAACTTTTTTAAAGAGGAATAATTCTAGATCGGTAAAAGTATCGCCACCAAAATTCAAATTTGATCTGTTATGTGGTAATAAGCATTTTGTATATAAGTGTCATAAAATTTGGTTGAGACAAACTAAAGTTAGAGAACGTAATCTAATTTTTGGAACATACGTACGGACATGGGTAAAACTTAATGCCCCCTCCAGTACGACTGGGACATAAAAAAAACAAACTAAAAAAATTAACTAAAGCCACTGAACCATGAAAATGAGGTCAAAGTCAGATTACACCTTCCAGTTGGACATGTACACCTCACAGTCCTTCCTCACACAAAATATACTAGACCTACTGCTTACAGTATCGAGATATGGACTTGAACACCAAAACTTAAGTTTTTTTACTGATTCATTAAATGAGGTTGTGGTCTAATGAAAGCTGTCTGACTGGCATGATGACTTTGCAAAGTACGCACATACCAAAAATAGTTATCCTATTACTCATAATAAGAAAGAAATTAACATTACAAAAAATCTTAAACTTTTTTTAAGTAGTCAATAAACAATGAAAATGAGGTCAAGGACCATGTACATGTGACAGACCATAACGTTGTAACATAAGGCATCAATATACAAAGTATGCCGCAGCCAGATCACTATCCCTGTGTCGAGCATTCTGAGACAAGAGTTGCAGGCTCCAGAATTAAAAAAAAACTTCTGAAATAACACCACAGACTTCTACAGAAATAATACAATACACGTCCATTGAAATAACAGCATAGATTTCTGATATAACATAGACTTCTTGTGAAATCAACGAGTACTCAGAGTATCGCTCTGTAGTACTGATCTTTTATTACCAAAATGATAATTGACTAATCGGTTTCCTGATGGAATGTTGTTGCTTTCTTAAGAAATAAAGTTAAAAACAATTATTGAGAGCACCTCCTGGAAAATTATATATTTGTCAAAATTTATAAAAATTAAAATACAATTTGAATGTTTGTATTTTTAACTTGTATTTTTTACTGTCATTTAAAACTCCTACAAACAGAGGAATATGTTAGATCTATGACCAAGAGCATTTTTCCAAGTCTTACACTCTTAGCTAAGCTTAGTCACTCCCCCCCCCCCCCCCCCCCCCCCAACCTATGTACTGTCAGAGCATATATTTTCATCAGCCAGACTGATGGCTTACTAAACAAATTTGAGGAAATGCTTTGTCCTCATGATAAAATTTTACATAATGACAAATTTCATGCACCCTATCTGGGGCGTAGCTCCATATACGCTGTCACGCCATGGCGTGCACATCGTGGGGTCTAAAAAACAATTTACGCCGGGGAAAAAAAAATGCAAACGAGTAAAAAATATTAAATCTAACTTAACCAAGCAAAGTAGAAAACGATGCAGTATAACTATTTTAATAACGTCACAAAAATATTTCCGTCTGTAAAATCAACCCTGACCGAAATCGTTTTTAATTCATTTGCGATAATTTTCTTCTGGTACTCGACGTAAAAAGCAGCGTATAAAACAATACATGAACAGTTCATAGCGTGACAAGGACTGACAAGCCTAAAGGGCAAACGTTAGACATTTTTTCTCTCTCACAAAAACACCTACCAACAGTGATAGTCATGCAGGCAGAAACACACCCAGCAACAAATCAGGACAATTTAGACCCCTGAAACGTAAAAAATTGACGATGATTGAACTTAGCTTAAGTGCCACATCAGTGTCATGTCAAAGCCAGTACAAAAAAAATCTGGGACCATCTTATCCAGATATTTCTTTGTTGAAAGATTCGAATTCTTAGGGAAAGATGTAAAGTTACAACTTTTGCCCGACAAATGGAAAGATGTCCACACCTTCAAATTTCCGACAAGGTATATTAACTCAATTTCAATTAAAAAAATATATAATGCGCGTCGTTGAACTAACAGGGCTGCAGGGGTTGTAAACTCATGTTTTTGTTTAGATAAGGGTTGTAAATTTCGTACATTATTTAGGCAAAAAAATGACCAATTGACTTTTGTTCCATTTTTATCTCTCAACTTCGGTTCGGACCCTGAACAATTTAATGAATTACAGTAAACTTTATATGAGTTTGACTGTCCCTTTGGTATCTTTCACCCCTCTTTTATATGTAAATTACGATAACGGTAACTACAAATCTGAATTTCCTCTTTAAATTATTGTTTTGAAGGGCTACTTCATATTGTTCTGTTTTGACACCGTCCTGTCGAAATATTAAGGCGTCAACGCATTAAAAATAAAATAAAATCGCCTTTCAAGACTTCATCAAGTTCCGCAGTACTAGTCCGTTACTGAAATGTTGCGTTCCGAGCAAAATGATGATAATGTTTGGAACGAGCTATACCAAACCACTCTTGATATAGCAGACCTTTTTGGTATAGTTGAAAATGTTCCTAGGTGTTGTGGAAGACAAACCTCGAGAGCCAACCATCCAGCCGAAACACCTAAGGATTACTGGCGAATTTCTCTCTACTATCCGTTTCTGGATCATATGATCACGGAACTTGATTGACTTCTGAAGTCAGAAAACCGTATACATGCACAATATCTTCTTCCGTGTGTGGTCGAACAAACAACTAATGACCAATTGACCAATACTGTGTGTTCTCCTAACAATGCCCTTTGTTAGTGCTACAGCTGAAAGGTCGTTTAGCGTACTGAAACGTTTGAAAACGTACATCCGTTCCACAATGAGAAATGACAGATTATCGGCTTTGGGTTCCACCATGATTTTGAGGTCAATTTAGACAAGGCCATGGACGTTTTTGTTGCAGCTAAAAATACGAAGGGCAGATTTTTGAAAAATATTCAGGATGTTTCTCAATAAAAAATGATCAAATACAGTCTTAATAATTTGCTAATCAAACCAATTTTAGGCCGTCAGAACGCACCATTTTGCGTCTAGCCAAAAACAAAATCTTGGGGGGCAATCCCCCCACAAACCCCCTTAGTTGGTGTACACTTCAAAGGGACCCAGCTACGCCCCAGCCTATATTGATCCTCAGAAAATGACTAATTACATCAGTAAGTTCTAATCATCACCCCGTTGTTGATCATTTTAAAAATAGGGTTTTTTACGGTTCCCAAATAAATTGAAAGAGTAATAATTTTTCTATAGATATTAATCAATTACTTAATTAAATTATTACCTGTTTACATATATAGTACATGTAGTAAATGTTAAAATGAGCTTTTAATTATGGTATAAAATTCCTCGGACTATTATTTAGTCTTAGGTAATAATGTTGAGGGTTATACAATCATATGACAACAACCCACAATACATAAAATGGGTATAACTTTGTGTTTCCATTTTGTAAATGTTTTACCGAGCGAGCACTTGATTACTGCTCGGTAAATCAAATGAGTAATCTATAAGTTAATCTTCACCGAGTTGACATCATGAATATAAAACCATAGACATCCTTAAAGAATTTAAGATATTATCTTAAAAGCCTCCAATGTTTTGAATTCCTTTACAGCAGCAACCTTAACAATGTGGATTGTTTTCCAACTATGACAGAAAATAAACATACTTGTCCAGTAGTTTTATAGAAGAATTATCATTACTGTCGATGTTGCATTCACTGCAAATTATAATAAAAAACAAAGAATATGTCATCCCATATTTAATTTCTTTCTGGGTATAAGAATAGACTTGATTTTTATTAAATTAAATTCACTTTTTAAATAATTAACAACAAAACAATACAAAAAGACAGTGACAAGGCATAAAATATAACAAGTTTACAATAATGTCTTATACAAACCCCAATGGATATTAAAATGAATAGTTCAAAACGTTATCATGTGAAATACTATAATTCTTACCAGATAGTTGTTTACAATAAATAATAACATTATTGCCTCTGCTGTAATCAGCTGATTCTGTTTTATATTGCACAATCAGATAAATAATATACCAGTTAGGTCCTGTTATTTGTCATTACACAATTTTGTGACATGAAATCTCAATAGTTGAACCCCCTTTGGTCTTCTCCTAAGCAATAAACCTGATAACTTTGATGTGTCTTCAAATAAAAGAAAATGACCCACTAATCCCTATATTTCTTAGTGCTCTATACGCAAACAGAAATACACATCTAGTGAAAGTTAAATTGTCTTGTTATATATAGTGTATTTTGAATACAAAGATGGTTATATTTAGTATATTTTTAATACATTAAGTCTATTAATTTTATAAGAAGAATTCAGTGACTCTACAATACATACTCTAATTTTTTTCAAAGAACAGAGACCCTTTTTACAATTTACTCCATAATTATGATGTATACAAATTTTCTTTCTAATGGGACATCATTTATAAAAATGGTGTTAATTTCAATTAAAGCAAACATCCTATATTTGAAAATTCTACATCAAGAACATTAATAACTTTAATTCTGTTTGACTTCGTTTTAAATTTATCATTATCTTGTTTTCAAAACAATAACAAAACATCATACTGACGTTAAACATTCTAAATTAAAATCTCCAATCTTTGGAGTCAGACAAATAATCTTAATAAACCTATAAAAATAGATAGTTTGTGTAATGAAATAAGGCCTACAGAGAACCCACAATAGTAAACTAAATCAATTAAACCCAGACAAAAAAATTTTTTTTTTTTGAAACACTAATATCGAATACAATGTGTGTACTCAAGAGAAAATAAATTATCACATTTCTTCTTTATCTACATATAAATTAAGCAAAGAGTTCACAAAAAAAAATTGTTTTGTTTTGAACAAAATAAATATGAAACAATTAGCTTATGTTAACAAAATGAAAACAAAACGATAACTCCCATTTCTGAAACATGACCTGGAGTTATTTAAAATTTTCTACCATTAGCCCTCAAAAATAAACAAAAGATACTCAGAATCTACTTTACTATAACTTGTAAAAATGATCCTTTCCATGTTAAGAATATGTTACTTTAATCATATTTTTCTAAATACAAAATAATCTGTAGTTATCTCCCTTTGATCAAAAGTAACACAATTAAAAAATTTCTTATTTTCCTTCTCCTCTGAAGAACAAATGTGAATTTAAGACATAAAGCTTTTTTTGATTGTTATAAAATAACAGGATTTCATTGAACTTAAAATTTGAATAAATTAATGTTGACAACTGTATGATGCTGGACTATTGAAACTCTTAAAATTATAATTCTCTTTTTATTTCAAGAGAAATGATTAATTATATTTTCTACCGAACATAAATATTATATAAAACTTATCAGGATATCATTTTGTCTAACATTTAAACACTTCCAAACAAATATCTCATCACATTTAAAGATTCTCGCATATAAATATGTATTAAGTACAATATATACTTACATCTAATTCAATTGAATGTGTACCAAGCATGTTAAATCTTAAGGTTGTTTTTTCCTTCAGTGAACACTGTTGTTTTAGCTATTATAAAACAAAATGGTAAAATTGGTTGTTTCCAAATTTTGTATACTGCAAATTAAGAAATTACTGTTAGGTGTTTATTAATGGGAATTATGCAACTTAGAGAGTATCGCAAAAAAAATAACATTCAGATATCCCATACTTATCTCTGTATGATTTCTAGGAAATGGCAATTAGTTATCTTAAACTCTTCCCTTTCATCAAATACTGCAATGGATTAAATAATGGATGCAAAAATTTCTGAATTGACATATGAATTAATAAATGGATGCAACAATAACTGAATTTATATTAACTAGTAACAACATAGTTTTCCATGGTTATTTTACATGATTTTATTGACCAGGTTCATTGAACAAACAAACACACTGAACATCATTGGTCTTTGTACACATTCAAATAGATCATCTGTAACTATATCTATTATGCAATATTTGTATTAAAGCTTTATGCTTGCTCAAGGCCACTCAACTGGTTGTATAGTTTTTCTGTTTTTCTGTTGTGAGTTTATGATTGGAACCTATCTAAATATATATCTTCAAGCATATAAATCAAATAATACAGTAAATACAGATTCAACTAATATTTTTTTCCAAAATTTGATCCCTAACTATTAGCTCATTAATGACAAGGGACCAGTGACATACTGAATTTAAAGATACAATTGGATAATAATGGGGGAAATCTGGAATATACAAGTTAATATAAGTTCCATATAGGACATATATCAGTAGTGTTTTCTTACATTATTTTTATATTGTGTTCATGCACAATATACCTGTTGTAATTCAATTCAGTTCTTTTATACTAATTTCTGTGACAAGAAAAATTAATAATAAGTATGTCTTTATTCTCCAAAAGTTTGTCTTAAAATTTGTTACTATAAAGTATATGTTTGTTATCAGTGTTTGTGACATTCTAGAGAAGTCAGGTATTGATATGTTTAACATAGTGGTAATAAATGTAAAATCTAAAAAAACAGTGAAATAAAATATGAATGACATTATAACGTGTAATTAATGATACAAAATGCCTCAATACTAAATATGCTATAATTCTCAGTCTATTTATTGTTTTCCCCAAGGAATCGATTACTTTTTTATAATCAAAGTGTGGTGCTCCTGATTTCATTACTTCATTGGTCAAAGTTTAATTATGTTGTCAAATTTTCTTGCTTTCCACTAATTGCAATAGTGTGACCTTATGAAAAAAGATTATCAAGCTTGATGACATCATATTTAAAAGAACACAACTGTTACAGATCATTGAAAAGATTAATTCTTTGGGGAATAAAATATAAATGACCTCATTTAAAGGTTAGTTTCATAATCCTGTTTTAAAATATAATACAATTGTCCTTAAAAGAAGGGTTTTGTCTACCTTTTAAGAGGGACATTTCAAAAGGTTGCAAGTATATAGGATGTGACCAATCTTAAAGTCCAATTACCTTGACAAAGTAAATCACAGACACATTTATAATTACAATACAACTTACCGGTACTCATCATTTACACTTTAGGTAGGAAGATAATCAACAAAGTTTTCTCAAGTTTAACAGGAAAATGAACTTTTTTAATGTTTTATGTACATGTGATCTTTATGCTACAGACATAACCTTTAGAACTGATATCATTAAAAGATGAGAAATCCTGACTAGATTTTGGCACATTCAATACATAGAATTAATAAATGCATGAGCTAAGGGGAACAACTCTATAACAGCTTCTAAAATAACATATTTTTTAAAGATTAGTTATCATTAATTTTCAACAGCTTTTCACAGCTAATTAAAATGAGATTCAAAGTTGGTTAAAAATAAGACAAAATAATATCATTATTTGTATTCATTTAAGGAAGATACTAAGACTTTTGAATGAAATGTCTGAAGTAAATTTATGTCAATTTGATTTCAATTTTAAAGCTTTTAGTTTTAACTTTTAAATCAGTATTGTACAAAAGTGTAAAATAATTTATTTTTATTTACAAATATCTTTATGGAACATTATTTCTAATTTAAAGCCATCTATTAAGAAAGAATAAATAAAGCTATGTCTAATTAATACGGTAAACATCAACATTTATTTTTGCTCACATTTTCTAGCATAATATTTCACTCAAATGTACTTGTTTTCAACATGAAATTTAAAGCAGTATCACCATGAATAAACTATTTCTACCAAAGCAATGGCACTAAAAGAATGTAAACTAAAATTTAAACTATATAACAACATTTCTTTTCCATATTTTTAGACTTATAAAAGATAACTGAACATACATAAATGTTATTTTTTGCTTATCTGTGAAGTCATTAATGTAATTGCATATGGTCCAAACTTTGAAAACAAAAGATATGTCTTTTCTATAAGGATTACAAATGTTGCATGAATCTGTTTATCTTCCTCTTAAACCATTTTTTTTGGTATTTGCTCCCCCTTTTCAGAAGTAATCCTAGTGATTAAAAGGTAGATTTGATGTGACATACTTTTGTTGTTGTTAAATTGATAAATTACCTTTAATATCATCCATTTCTGTTGAAAAAAAAGTAGCAAATGAATGACAAGTGTTTCAGTGTCAAGAAAACAAAACAGAAATCTTAATGCTGAGTATTTTTTCTCACTGTACAAAAAACTTTAAAATTAAGGACTAGGCCAAACATCTTACAACATTTAAAACATAGTCCAATGCATTTGGAACACAATGTTAAAATACCAAGAGTGAGAAAATAATAATATTCATTCTAAACAATCTATTTTACATTGAAACAATGCAGAATTGATAATTCTTTGTTTTACTTTGTTTGGCACAACTTTAAATGTACCCTTAACATCCAATGTCTTTACCAAATAACTAGATTGAACTTATAAAATATCAAAATTAACTGAAACATAGCAAGTTTTCAATTCCAACCAATGCTTAAAGAACAACACAGAAAGTTTTCTCTCAGACTTAAAATTAAAATCTGACAGACAATCCATAATTGGTGATAATGTTACTATTTAAAATTGTAAAACTCATAGGAAGTCAAAATGTAAACCTCTTCACTATGATGTCCATCTTGAAAGAAAATCACTGTATAACTACTGTTGGGTCTTGTATTAATTAAATATCTTATAACATAATAAACTTTTTCATTGCTTCATTATATCAGAAAACAATAATATGCACTTTTACTATATTACTACATCTAAATGTGAACTTTTATGAATAACAATACATTTAACACATACACTGATTTACACATATATATGAGACAATTCACATTTTAAACCTTAACCTTCCCTATCACTAATGGACAAACAAATAAATATTGAGATACAAAAACAAGATTTTTCCTTTCCTTTTTGTTTAAAGTACAGTAAGAGAAAGTATTTTATAAATATGAAAATGCTTAATAACAAACAGTGCAATTTAAAACATGTGAAAAAACTTGTTCTTATTTCGTTGTTATTGATGTTATAAATCTGTACACATACATTAATAGGAATAATATCATCAACTGCACAAAACTGCTATGTTATATAAATTCAATTTATTTTTGGAATATTTTCCTATGGAAATAATTCATAAATATGATTTATTTTCAATTTTCAGGTTGGGCCCCTTTCTTTTTTGAATTTTTTTTTCACCTTTTGCTAAAGAATATTAGGAAAATTAAACTCAGCAACCTAACGAATAAAAGAAGCATGGTGACCTGTGCTATTACTGTCCTTTTCAAAGTATACACAGTAATTGTTTGTCATCTAGCAAAATTTATTTTTCAAGCAATAAAATGAATAGATGATTGTGTACCCCAAATGTTTCATGACAATGATTACAAAATATCCTTGTAAAATGAGTCTACAAATAATGATGTGTTAACCTTGACCTTTGGCAAAACTTAAACATAATTCTCTGTCCCTCTTGTCTCCCCAGCCACCATTAGGTTTGGGGTCCCGTAATTTGAACTTTGATTGTCCTCCCACTGACAGAACGTTGGGAAATAAATGCTGTTTATTAGACTGTAACTGAGTTTCTATCTGCTTCTTTTTATTGTCTGGCTGACAATTCTTCCCTTTGTGATGAACACCACTGAAAATAAAAAAACCAGTTTAAGTAAAACAAAACAGTTATAAACTTTGTCAGTATAATTCTTTATTTAAACAAAAATCAGATATTGACTGAGGATGTTTGAATTTCTTCGCTATTGTCTTAGTTTGGATGATTAAAAGTCTGTCATGTGTATTGTGTAAGATAGTAAGTTGACCTTATGATGTCTTCTTGTGATGACCTCAATATAACCATGATACCCATACAATTTTATTACCACAAATTGTTTAATTTCTATCCAATATGTTACTTTTATTAAAAACCATATATACAATCACCTAAAATATATATAGGTAACACGATATATGATTATGATACACTAAAGAATGTCTGTTGGTCAGTATACGTACCGGTAGTTGGCCGTTTGTGGTACCCTCAAGTTGGCAAAAGAAACATATTTTTTCTTTTTTGGTCATTTAATTTTTTTCTGTTGGCCAGAGCAGTTCACATCTAACATATATACATATTAACTCTGTTCAGTTATTAAAGTAATTTAAAACAAAATAAATAATATTTAATCAATGATAATCCAGTTATAATTACCATTCCCCAATATGAAAGACTCTGGTTGCCTTCATCTTCATAACTTTGACTTTATCTGGGATACACTTCATACTTAAATGTTGTAATGTCCAATCCCAATTGTAATCATCAAAGTTACAAAACTCCTGGAAAATAATCAGCACACCACATTATATACATATCAATATATATATCTTTGAAACATAGGTTAAATTAATACAGTTGTCTGTGATTATGTAATCATCAAAGTTACAAACTCCTGAAAAATAATCAATGCACCATATTATATACCGGTACATATATCTTTTAAACATACTGTGGATTCATTTATTTTCATGGGTACCTTTTTTTTGTGAATTAAGGAAAATTTGCATATTTTGTGGATATTCAATTTCCTGGTTTATCCAAAGTCTGCATACAAACATATATTAAATATATATGTCATTCCTTGAACATTTAATTTCGTGGTTAACCTGTACCCACGAAATCCACGAAAATTGGTATCCAACAAATAATACTGAATCCACAGTTGTCTGTAATTATTTAGTCATCAAAGTTACAATAAATTACATATCACAATGGCTGAGGTAATATTCTAAAAGGAAAAAAAAATATGATTGAAGTCTATAGTCGATACAGTAAAAGAAGTCCTCATTTAAACAAATATCCTTAATCATAATATTCCACTCCTCGACAAAAAACAATTCTAGTAAATTATGCTGAAAATTGTTATAAATTATGGAGAAATTTGACCAAAACTGATCTTAAATGTAACTGCACAAATTATGCATAATTAAGGTGTAATCAAACTATTATTAATATTGGGATGTGCCAAAAAGAAATTATTTTGCATCAATACTGCAATGTCACAACATTCTCTCGTTAATATTTTAACAAGTTTTAAAAAACATTGAAATCTTATGGACCATTTTTATCCTTTGTGAACCTACTCTAGGATCAAATCATCTCCATCAGTATCTCATTTTCTCTGTGAAAATAATTGCATACATAAGAACTGCTCTAAATACAACTGATTTATACCTAACACTGGATAAACTGACAAAAGAACATAAAATTTCACAAATGAAAACTGTATTTGCCCTGTTGACAGACCAAGGATACACCTTTAATACATATATATACTGCTGGCAATTTTTAAAGTAAGGTATAAATATATCATCTTGTCCTAATATCTTTTAAACAAGTTGAATGACTTACTGAAGTACATTTTTTGATATCCTTCCACAGATCTCTAGTAAATGCCATGCCCATATTATGTCTTGATGATATCCAATGTCCTAGTTCAACCTACAAAAGGAATGGTAGAAATTATATACCATCTTAGTTCATTTATATATTTCCGACTTTAGTATTACGTTCATTATCACTGAACTTGTACTCATTTTTGTTTAGGTGCCAACT
This sequence comes from Mytilus edulis, assembly GCF_963676685.1. NCBI lineage: Eukaryota > Metazoa > Mollusca > Bivalvia > Mytilida > Mytilidae > Mytilus > Mytilus edulis. The sequence continues at coordinate 88,868,862 of NC_092347.1, read as the reverse complement.
AAAGCATGCTTCTGGGTGCCGGATTTTCTTACTGTATTGAAGACATATTGGTGGCCTTTGGCTGTTTTCTACTTTTTGGTCGGGTTGCTGTCTCTTTGACACATTTCCTATTTCCATTCTGAATTTTATCATTATCTTTCATCATCTTTTCTTTAAAAATGATATGTATAGTAGGTAAGTTGGCAGTGCACAACAAATTTATGATCCTTTAAAAAAAAACAATGTAACAACTAACAAAAAGGGGCAAAAAATGTACTTAATAAAATGTTCTCTTCATCTTCTGGTCTGGGGTTCTAACATGTTTGTTTGTCTTCGTGAAAAAAGAATAGTACATTGTCCTTTAAATGATTTTATTGAATACAAAAATAAAATATGTTACAACAAGTATTATGTCAAAAAATTAGTGTAAAAAATACTATTTATCATCTTTATGGTAGTACTGCATCATTGAATTTTGTCAATCAGCCATGCTTTTATCCTTCAGCTGTGTAAGAACCTGTTTGCAGATGAAAATTCACATGCCATGTTTACTGGTGATTTCACAACTAGATGAAAACGACACAAGTTCAAAATCTAGCATGTGAGAATAATCTTCAGAGAAAACGTTTTTGATTGGTTGAACACGATTGTCTTACAAGGAACACGTTTTTTTAGAGTTTTTTAACCATACCCTTAATATTAATATTTATTAATAAATGCAACGAATTATTATAAAACATCCTTGATAAGAGTAAAGAGAATGAACACAGGGCTATAAAGGCGAAAGAACTCAGGATGAACAGACCAAGGGTGAACATATAAACAGGATGAGTTGTCCCGATACCCAATTCACGCATGCGTACTACAAATATCTACAGTAAAAACATCCTGTTACAAGTAAACAAATGACGTTCATGTAGATGAGATGAAATCTAGCAATTTACATAAATAAAAGGCTACATATTTACGATAGTGATTGTCTTTCATTCCTTATTTACAAATCAAATGATTCAGATGCTTAATTATGTTAAAAACGGTGTCAGGAATCGAAAGTTGATATGAAATTGTAATACACAGAAACGAATGCGGCATACAGAGAATTTAATTATTTAAAAGTCTGCACCATTGGCCTTCAGAAGACTTGAAGTCTTCTTCCACCAAAAACCCAATCCATTAAAATAAAATATTTAGCGTTCATAACATGTAATTAGGATCTCAATATTTCATGATGTCCTAGATGTCTTTTGCTTGCTTTTAAGTATGGTGGCTATCTAATTGATTTCTTTACCCCAAATGCTTAATTCATATGCAATTGTTTTTAAAAATCCTATGCTGTTGATGTAAATTTTTACCTTTCCTGAATTTATTGAATAACTTTGTGTTTTATCGTAGTTCCCTGCAGTAAGCATTCTACAATCTTTACAATCTCTGAAATAGTAAACAAAAATACATAAATTAATAGACATAATTGAATATCAAAACATCGTAAATGTTAAATCTATCCTCAGATTTGGGTTGAAAAATATTAATACATGTTTTCTTAAATTTCATTTTATCATCAACCCTCAGTCTTAAGTAATGTTCTTAGTTTGTTATGATAATGAAAGCTGTTATATGCTATTAACATTCATTTAAAAAAAAAAAACAACACTGAAAACAGTCTATCAAAATATAATCGCCAATCAAAAAAAGCCCCTTAAAATATGTCTGTTGCCACCCATTGTAAAGGATTCCAAATTATGCAAATCAGTTAAGTACTGTAAATTCAAAAATTATTTGTGTGCATTTAATATTGTGATTTTGTCATTTTAAACTGAGATGCAATTTTAATTTTTGAGATATTGAGAAAAATCTTGTTAAATACATATATAAATTTCAAAATTAAAAATTTAAATTATTGCAATAATAACCTTTTTGCATTTTTCTCAATAATAAAACCACCATAATAATTTCTGAATTTACAGTACCTTATACTGTAGCATATATTTATGAAACACTGGATGTACAGTAAACAACAATCAATCAATGTTTTACTTAACAAACAACAATAGGACAGAGTAACAATATCAAATATTCTTAGTTGAAAACAGTTCCAAACAATTATGAATGTTTACATTTTTTGATTTTAGGTTTGAATAAACAACATGAAAAAGGGGACCATTGGGAATGACAAGAACAACATGGAAACATTAGATGTTCTGTGAAATATATTTCTTAATAATCATGATTATTCCAAAGTTATATTACCATTCTCCTTTCATTGGTAAATGTCATGGAAACCAATAAGTTTATATATGTATTAACTCATTTTATTATGTTTTGATATGATTTACTAAAAATCCTAAATATTTCAATTTAGTTAGTGTGCATTTTATTTGATGTTAAAGTAATAAAGGTTATAACTTTAATTATGTAATGACTAAGCTTTTAACACACAAAGGTAACTTTTGGTCACAGCCATCTTTCAAAAAATAACTTAAGAGACTCTACCAGAAGCCCTCTCGACCAATCATATTAATGTATGCCTTTATATATAAATCATATAAAAATTATCATCAACTACCAACTGATTTAATGTTTAATCCTAAAATAATTTATAATAAGTATCTTACTAAGCACATTCCCCAACAATTCATATTGTGGATTCAAATAATTTTGTGGGTATCAATTTCTGTGGTAATGGAAAACTTTGCATGAATCTTGATTTTTGAATGTAGTGGCTTTACCAAAGTCTCCATACAGGTCTATTAAATATTTTTGAATTCATTGAACATTTAAATTTGTGGTTTAGCTTAACCAACAAATTACATGGAATTGGTATCCAATAAATAATAATGAACCCACAGTAAGCTAGATGTGTAGGAAAGACGGAGATCCAAGTGAGAAATACATTTCAACCATGAAATGGAAACCCATAGGCTGAAAAGCATGACTACCAAATTATATAATGCCCATCATGTTTTGAGAAATTGTAATATCTAAATAGCATTGAAATATCACAATTATTTTGGAAATGTGATTTGGAAATATTTACAAATTAATACATTCATGATCCTCCTATTTTTATACATATATAACAATAAGCTTAAAAGTTATACAAGTTTTATATCTCAAGTGATGTCAATAATATTTGTCCAGGATAATATGTTATTTCTTTTCCTGAGAAGGAAATAATTCCTTTTGACAAATTCTGTTGCTGTTTACCTAGCCATTTAGAATTTTGTCAATTTAATTTGTAAATTGAAACTACAAAAGCTTTTTTTTCTTTGTGGAAAACATTGAATGGCAACTTTATATTTCACCTTAAAAAAAAATCATTGATTAATTAATTTGACTACAAAAAATAAACTCCCAGATGTTAAAACACATATCCCCATATTGTATTCATTTAATCATTGTTAATGGAGCAGTTCTCTATGCAAAAATGACCAGGTAAACAGCAACTGATTCTGAGGAAAAGTTTAATTTCCTTCAGAATAAAATAATAAGCTCAAACATTAAAACTAGGGAATTAACCTTATCTTTATCATAACAGTGATGTTAGTTAGGAAAACTCTTAAAATTAGAAATTTGCATAAAATATGTTAAGTGGATAAGAGAAAATCTTAACTGAGATTCTGATCATAATGATAAAACAGCAGAGATATAAGTGTTTTTATATGTTTATATAACATATTCCTGTTACTGGTTCATGAATACTTATTTTAAAGGATAGACTGTTAATTTTTTTAAATAATTTTTTTTCGTCTCTAAAAACAAGTTTATTGCACTATATACTGTTATAGAAATCTTTAAAAAAATATAGTAAGTAGGAAATATTTATGAATTCAGAATACACTTGCATTTAAAGATTTTTCAATAAAACAGCAGTTAATAAATAAATTCTAAACAGATTAGGCATAAGAAAATAAGTTTTATGTCAGAATAACACAAATATTAAGCAACAGTAATCAGAAGATAGTCAAGGAGTTTTAAAGTTTTTTGAAAGAAGTGAACAGAAGTATTACTGAGAATAGTATCATTTGAAATATGAATTTGTACAATAAAATACTCACTTATCTCTGTAAAATTAATGGAAAAAATAACTCATAATAATTGTATACAAGAGTGCACACGCTGAAATGTCTCGCCTTCTATACTAATCATTGATATTATGTTGATAGTCCTAAGTATAAAGCTAAGCTTTAATACAACTGTCAAATAAACTTAACATTAACCAAGATAACTAAACAAAGACCAATGAACCTTGAAAATGAGGTCAAGGTCAGATGAACCATGCCAGGCAGACATGTACAGCTAACAATGCTTCTATACAACATATACATTTGACCTCTTACTTATAGTTTAAGAAAAATAGACCAAAACACAAAAACTTAACACTGTGCAATGAACCATGAAAATGAGGTCACGGTAAAAAAAAACCTGCGCGACTGACATAAAGATCATAAAATATTTCCATACACCAAATATAGATGACCTATGACATATAGTTTTAGATAAAAAGACCAAAACTCAAAAACTTAACTTTGACCACTGAACCATGAAAATGAGGTCAAGGTCACATGACATCTGCCCGCTAGATAGGTACACCTTACAATCATTCCATACAACAAATATAGTAGACCTATTGCATATAGTATGAGAATAAAAGACCAAAACACAAAAATTTAACTATAACCACTGAACCATGAAAATGAGGTCAAGGTCAGATGACACCTGCCAGTTGGACATGTACACCTTACAGTCCTTCCACACACCGAATATACTAGCCCTATTGCTTGTAGTATCTGAGATATGGACTTGACCACCAAAACTTAACCTTGTTCACTGATCCATGAAATGAGGTCGAGGTCAAGTGAAAACTGTCTGACAGACATGAGGACCTTTCAAAGTACGCACATATCAAATATAGTTATCCTATTACTTATAATAAGAGAGAATTCAACATTACAAAAAATCTGAACTTTTTTTTTTCAAGTGGTCACTGAACCATGAAAATGAGGTCAAGGACATTGGACATGTGACTGACGGAAACTTCGTAACATGAGGCATCTATATACAAAGTATGAAGCATCCAGGTCTCCCACCTTCTAAAATATAAAGCTTTTAAGAAGTTAGCTAACACCGCTGCCGCCTCCGTAGCTGCCGCCACCTGATCACTATCCCTATGTCGAACTTTCTGCAACAAAAGTTGCAGGCTCGACAAAAATGTGTGTAGTGTCCAAGAAATGACAATTAAAAATGTAATACAATTTTGACACTACTGTAGCATGTTTTATTTTAATTTCTTCTGGTTTGAAAGAAACTGTTTTATTATGGATCAATGTAATACATTTATAATACTACTGTAATATGTTGGGTTTTTGTTTTGTTTTCAAGAAAGTGTTTTATTACGGATAGTGGCCCACTTATTTATAACCGTACTGAAGAGTGTGTTTAAGTATGACACAAGCTGTTATATAATGAAAGATAATATTATGTAAATTTGTTTTCACATTGTCTTCATCAAAATACTATTCCCTTTCCCTTCTTTTTCACAGAATTGCAATTTTTATTTTTGTTATTTTGTGGAAATAGAATTTCGGATATTTTCTTTATCATGAAACGCCAATAAAATAAAAAAAAAAATAGCATTGCTGTTGGTCATGGCTTATGAAGAGTTTGAAGTAGAAAAGTATCACAGCAAAAGATTAAACAGAAATTGAGGAAAATAGCAATAAATTTTTGTGTATCAATTTATAGAATTCAAATCTTGAGTTGCCTTTTTAAGTCAGCATCTTTGGAAGATTTTTGAATGCTTATTATATAAAATGGCTAATGTCTTTGGTATATAAAATTGAAATGGGGAACATGTCAAAGAGACAACAAACCGACCAAAGAGCTGATAAGGTTTTGTGGTATTGAGTTTTCATGTCTTGTTGGATTGTCTCACCAATCTATACCCTATATCTCTTTTTTTTCTTTCTCATTCGTATTCTACCATTTAATTCAGATTCTTACTTTTTCTTTAAATGATTCATCATCTGTAATATCGTTATTACATCTGGTGCTACATAATAATCTTCCTCCAATAATAACACCAGACCTGTGTAATTCTTCATCACGGTCAGCTGGTCAAATACATGGAATAACTGGAAATAGCAGTAAACACATACAAATTTATAGCAATAAAATTGATAAAGGATATGCATGATATGGGGGATGTGTCAAAGAGACAGTGTGATAACTGGAAATATATGTCTATAGACACATACAAATTATCAATAAAATAAAATTGAGAAAGAAAATGGGGAATGTGCCAAAGAGGCAGTGAAATAACTGGAAATATAAGTAATATAAAAACATTCAAATTATCAATAAATTTGGAAAGAAAATTGGGGGCTGTGTCAAAGAGACAGTGTGATAACTGGAATATACAATATATGTCTATAGACACATACAAATTGTCAGTAAAATTGAGAAAGAACTAGAGGCTCTAAAGAGCCTGTGTCGCTCAAATTGGTCTATGTGAATATTTTAATCAAAGAGCTAAAGAGCTCTGAGGGAAAAGACGGCCATTGTTTCAATTTTTAGGGGGATATCTTTTGATAGTCTACATACAAAGAATGAGCAAAAGAACAGCTAGAACATATAGAAAGGCTGACAATTATGAAACTAATTGTTGTTTATTGTTATTTCATTTCCTTAGTCAAGAATTCATCATAGAGACAATTTGGACCAATGAGATCTGCACCTTCTAAATCAAAACATTTGATTAAAGTTGGGAGTTATTTATCTAAAATTCAATTGAATTGAACTACTACAATATATTTTAGAATTTTGATTATGTACAACTGAAGGGCAGGCTAAGACCATTCTCGATTTTTAGTGACAGTATTCTCAAGAAAGTGAGGAATGAAAATCTATTCAGTTTTAATTTTCCAATGATAAAGTTCCCAGTTACAACAGTCTCATCACAGGGATACATGTACTTATAAAATCAAATATGATTGATATAAGCTGTGTGAAGTTTGTTTCCAGATCCCACATTTTGATATATCTGTAAAATTCATGAATAAATAGCTTTAAACTACAAAAAGCAATATTTAAAAAAATGAGAAAAAAAAATGACCACTACAATAATTATGTTTGGTACGCAAAATTATTTTTTAATTGATGACTACTTGTCATATATTTACTTAATGTGACATTTTTAGTGTTCAGATACATTAACTTTCATTTTAGTGGGTAATTACTCATCAATTGAGATGCTCCTTAATTGGAGAAAGATTCTAAAAACATAACTTTACAGAAAGAATGAAAACTGCAGTTGCTCTCCCCAATCTCAATAGGTATAAACTACAAAAAGCAACATTTTTTTATTTTTTTTTATTTTTTTTTAACCATTTCAATAATTATGTTGGTTCACAAATTTTTTTTATATAGAAGACTACTTATCATATACTAAATGTCACATTTTAAGTGTTCAGAAACATTTACTTTGATTTAAGTGTATAATTACTCATCAATTGAATGAGGTGCTCCTGAATTGGAGGAAGATTCTAAAATCAGAACTTTACAGAAACAATGAAAACTGCCGTTTCTCTCCCCAATCTCATGTATCCCCATTGACATTGTTTACCGCGAAAGTTGACCTACAAATTATCTGATTATATCCTCAGATTAAAGCATTGCATGTTGGTGTGTGAATCATCTACACTACAGCAAACATCATTAGGTTTACATTCAACAAATACGGATTTTAAATTAGTATACAAATACTGTGAATGATTTTTATAATGAATAAAGGATATCCCTGTGTAGTGTGGCATTCCAACAATGACGTCACTAGGTTAGATATATTTAGAATATTTCGTAATACTGATTTTTCCGGATGGTAAAAGAAACATATATAGTGTAAGGGAAAAATCAATTTACGATAATTTCACGAGAAACAGAAGGGAAATGTGTAAACAATGTATTTAAAGTCAATCTGTTCTCCTTGTCATCAATTTCAGTATGACATTTTGAGGGGGTTTCCAAACTATCAAAACAAAATGATTGACGTGAGGGAATGATACTCTGGCCAACCCCATTAGGGAATTGACGGCCTGAAGCCGTCTTTCCCCAAAAACTAAGGACACAGGTGGATTCATGACAAAATTGTGTTTTGGTGATGGTGATGTGTTTGTAGATCTTACTTTACTGAACACTCTTGCTGCTTACGATTAACTCTATCTATAATTAACTTGGCCCAGTAGTTACAGTGGAAAATGTTAGTAAAAATTTACAAGTTTTATGAAAATTGTTAAAAATTGACTATAAAGGGCAATTACTCCTTGGGGGATCAATTGACCATTTTGGTCATGTACAAATTTTTAGGTCTTACTTTGCTGTACATTATTGCTGTTTACAGGTTATCTCTATCTATACTAAAAGAGGGACGAAAGATACCAAAGGGACAGTCAAACTCATAAATCTAAAACAAACTGACAACGCCATGGCTAAAAATGAAAAAGACAAACAGAAAAACAATAGTACACATGACACAACATAGAAAACTAAAGAAATAAACAACACGAACCCCACCAAAAACTAGGGGTGATCTCAGGTGCTCCGGAAGGGTAAGCAGATCCTGCTCCACATGCGGCACCCGTCGTGTTGCTTATGTGATTACAAATCCGGTAAATAGTCTAATTCGGTAGGTCAAATTCATGAAAGGGAAGGGGATTGTAGTTACGACGTGAGGAACACATCCGATATCATTTGTGAAATGGTTATTCCATAACGGTCAACCAACTCGTGATGGCGTCCGTAAAATTTACGAAGGGATGATTTCAACTTCACCATTTGGAACTCTTGATTTAATAGCTTCCTTGTGAGCAGTAAACCTCTATCAAGAAAATCATGATAGGAAATGCAAGCACGGGAATATCGTATCAATTGAGAGATATATACCCCGTATTCAAGAATTTAAGATAATAACAAAAAACAGCAAAATTTCCTTAAAATTACCAATTCAGGTGCAGAAACCTAACAACAGGTTGTCCGATTCATTTGAAAATTTCAGGGCAGATAAATCTTGACCTGATAAACAATTTTACTCCTTGTCAGATTTGCTCTAAATACTTTGGTTTTTAAGATATAAGCCAAAAACTGCATTTTCCCCCTATGTTCTATTTTTAGCAATGGTGGCCATCTTGATTAGTTGGAAGGTTCACGCCACACATTTTTAAAACTAGATACCCCAATGATGATTGTGGCCAAGTTTGGTAAATTTGGCCCAGTAGTTTCAGAGGAGAAGATTTTTGTAAAAGTTTACAGACAACGGACGACGGACACCAAGTGATGAGAAAAGCTTACTTGACCTTTCAAGTCAGGTGAGCTAAAAATGGGGGCTGTTTCAAAGAGACAATCTGACCACATCAAGCCTCTATATAGTTCTCTATCAAAGTAACTTCATATGGAATATAATTGATTACGTCTGAAGGAAACCCTAAACCTGTTTATATCTTTTTAATTGGTTTGTCAATGACATGCAGATGGAAATCTGATATGTTCTCAATCTATTAACCTTCAAGTTTTTCAAGGGCCAGTATTTTCATTTTTTAATTCATTATAAGAATGTGTCCATAGAACACAGATGTTCCGCTCACACTATCACTTTCCATGTGCAGAGGACTGTGAATTTGGGGTTAAAACTGTAATTTGGCCTCACAATTAGAAAGATCATATCATAGGGAACATATGTATTTATTATCAAGTTGATTGGACTTCAACTTCATCAAAAACTACCTTGAACAAAAACTTTAACCAGAAGTGGAATAGAGGGAAAAACAGCAAGAACACAGATGTATGAATGAACAGATGGACTGACCGTGTTTAAAAACTAAGTCTTGGTATGCATCTACTTTCAGGCTAGGGATGATTTAATTAAATACCTTTGATAATTTAGAATAGATTTTTTTAGATCTTACAGATAGACAGACGTTTTACAATCCCAGGCTTACAGTCCTTGTGACTTAGTTTGAGACAGTTGAAACTACATGCTATCTTCTAGATATATATTCTATGTCATTGAGTTTCTGTATAACTGACATTTATTCCACATCTTTCTTTATAAATACAGAGCATTTATATTATTTCTAATTCACTGTCAATATCATGGAGGGGTACTTCAATAGTTATATAAATAACTAGGAAAGAATGACCTACACTTATATACAAATCAAGACAAATTTCCAGGTTCATTTGGGAGTTTATTTGAAAGGCAAACTGTGAAAGGAATTGATTTAATTTGATATCATAATCGACCTTTAAATAATTTAAGATTCTGAATGGCCTATTTATATATGATATTTAGATCAAATCAACATACAATTAACAAACTGAAATGCATTTTAATAAAGGATGTTATAAAAAAAGGGTAATTTTTAAATAAGTTCTCAAAAAATTATAACCCAAATATTTGGCACATCCCCCGTACACCTAATAATTAATTGGAAGTGACCATCATCCCCAGGCCCCAACCCTGTGGTCAATATCACACCAATGCCACATGGTCATGTCCTAAGATTTTAAATTTTTATTAATAAAGTTTTGAGCAATCTTATATATCTGATTGAAAGACAAAGACAAGCAATCCTCAATCTGGTAAATTGTTAAAAGTTGAAGCAAGTTACCTTGTGAACAGCTGTTCTAAAAAGTAAAAGAATCACTAATTGAAGAAAATATTAACATAAAATGTGATTTTTTTATTATAGCATTACATGTCAAGCTGTTATATAACATGTTTTACTGGTCCACTTTTTGAACAAGAAAATGGACTTTAAAAGCAACATATTGAACTATTGAAGTATACAAATGTATCTGCTTTTGATCTAATGAATAAGACACTCCTTTTTCTATCTGTATTTGTATGCATAATACAAGATATTTCATTCAAAAATGTCATAATATTCATCCTATTTTTCAATGAATTTTATAACTATAAAATTTGAGCTGTTAAACAAAGTGTCTGAGCTAGCTTTGAAGATGTGGCTTTATAGCCTCTTTCTATTCTTCCCTCTGTCCCTTATAAGTTTTCTGAAGATTTAAATTCTTTCAATTATTGGAGAAATATCATTTAAAAATCAAAATTTAGAATAGAAATGGGGAATGCGTCAAAGAGACAACAACCTGACCAAAGAGTAGATAAAATCTAGTAAAAATGATAAAGTAAATTCTTTTTTAAGGTAGATAAGAGTGTCTTCCTCCATCTTGGATTTTGAAATACCAGAAAATAATGGGTCTAGATCTTTAATTAAGAATTGAATGCTCTTTTTTGTAAATTTATTGGGGTGTAAAAGCGTTGACCGAAGTACATTTTTTCCCCGCTTCATACTAAAAATGTGCGCACGGTCAACGCTTTTACAACCCTATAAAGTTACAAAAAAAAGCATTCAACACTTATAATTACATTTTTACCTATAGGATCATAAAAACACGCCTTTTATCAAGTTTTTATTTCATTTACCTGTGCACTTTATTGTGGGACCTCGTGTCATCATGAATGAAAAGTTGCATTGTGTAATGCAATTGATTAAGGAATATCACGAGATTGCTAGTTAGCCAATCAGGATTACGTATTATAATGAAACATACATCTAATGTAATTATTAAAATGTGCAAATTAGAGAGTATTAGGTAATTCATGTGTAAGAATTTTCATTTCAATATAGAAAATGAAATTTTTTATCATATTTGTAGTTGTATATTACAACAAACAGAATACTTGATTCAATTTTTTGCCAAATAAGGGGAGGCAACTCAAATGTAGAGGAAGATAATTCAGTTACTTTTACAATAAAATGTTTTAGGAATTTACATATTTTATTATGTAGCAAAAAATTGGTCCTGTAACTAAGACATAGCACCTCTCTTGTATGACCTTTGAACTTACTTTTAAAAACCAATGATGTTTTGATTGACAGTGTATGAACTCTTAACTTACTTTCCAGAACCAATGATGTTTTGTTTGGCAGTGTATGAACTATGAACTTACTTTCCAGAACCAATGATGTTTTGATTGACAGTGTATGAACTATGAACTTACTTTCTAGAACCAATGATGTTTTGATTGACAGTGCAGGCCTCTACAATAACTTTTTTTTCAACTTGTCCAGTAGGACAAGTACATACCAAAACTTACTTGTCCGAATGAAATTGTAACTTGTCCAAAAAAAATATTGATAATAACCTTTTTTGCATTTTAAGTTGATTCAAGGAACAAAATGAATTAAAGCAATGAAACAGAACTTGATTTAATCTTTTGAAAGACTTTTCAAATATATGAGTCGAGAACAACTGAATCAAGTCATGTCACAGGACTTAGGTTCTAGTTTTCATCAAAGCCAAAGTCTCATCAGACTCTGCAAATGAGGCAAAGTCTGATAGACCTGTCAATGTACACTCATTGGATTTGAATCCTGGTTTTTAAGTTGAAAAAAAATTTATTCAAATACAATTAATAAAAAAAGAAGATGAGGAATGCCAATGAGACAACTCTCTGCGAGAGACCAAATGACACAGATATTAACAACTATATGTCACTGTATTGCAAGTATTTTTTTTCTACATATGATTAAATATGATTTTGTGAATTTTGTGGTAAATGATTTCTTCTTTTTTATTTGAAAAATATTTTTGTTAAAAAATTACTGGTATGGTATTTATTTTGAAGCAACAGAATAAGGTAGGAAAACAAGGTACTGATTTGTCTTGGTCCCTAAATGTCTTCTGGGTTGACAAACTGTCTATTAATCAAGTCTATTAAATATGAATCTCACGGTGCCAAACTGTCTATTAAACCAACAGTACTGGAAGCCAAATGTTTCCAGCTGGTGACAAACTGTCTTGTAAAGTTACCTTATCTACAACATGTACAAAGGGCATCGCTGATTCGGATCAGTAAGACTGGTTTCTGAGAATAGTATGCATTTTACCTGTTAAAAAGTACCTGACAAAGAACCAGTTTTAAATTATCGATTGCAAGTGATGGGGTCTTGAGAAATAAAATGTTTCAAAGTTTCAAAGTAAACAGTCAAATTATTACTTGTTTTTATCTTCTTTCCTTGTTTTTTGTTTATATTTACTTTCATCAAAGTTGGATGAAATTTATTTTCTGCAGAATAATTTTACTTGTCCCGTCGGACAAGCTTGATATAGCTTTTACTTATCCGACCTTTTTTCCCTCTGGTACCGGACAATTGGACAAGCGTTATTGTCGAGGCCTGCAGTGTATGAACTACAGGGTTGGCAAAGTATTACCCACCCGGGTTTTACTGCCAGGTTTTCCCGGGCTGGGCAATACTCCCAGAAACGGGTAATACTGGGCAATACTGGGCAATATGAATTTTTAAGCTTATTTCAACACAAAATAGTAAAGACTTGTTGTAGTTTCATAGTATTATGGCTAAATATATAAATTTTATACAGATAACCATTGAGAGTCATTTCTAGCAGATTAAACATGTTAAAAATTCAAGTTCATTCTCTTCTCCACTTAAACTCTATGTAGGCAAAATGCAAGATTTGCCCAATTCCTTGTTAATTTTAAAGCTTTGTTTCAATAATCTAAACATTTTATTGCAGTGTTTATGAGGATTGTAAATTAAATTGCTATATATGCAATTATGATTGCTAAACAAACACCCTAGAGGGTGTTGTCATTAACTCTTATAGAAATGAAAAGGCTGATTATTGTTATATAAATATATAAGTGTTCTAATCTGAATAATTACTTATTAATGAGTTTTGTACATTTGTACATATAAATTATTTCAAAATAATTTTTATTACATGTAATTATTAAATACTTTATACTTAAGCTATATTTAGTTAATCTCAGAGTTGTTAGAATAATTCTTTCTCAAATGTATACATTTGTACATGCATGTTTTATAAGACTCAAACAAGTAAACTTACGTTCATTATCACTGAACTAGTATATATTTGTTTAGGGGCCAGTTGAAGGACACCTCTGGGTGCGGGAATTTCTCGCTACATTGAAGACCTGTTGGTGACCTTCTGATGTTGTTTTTTTCTATGGTCGGGTTGTTGTCTCTTTGGCACATTCCCCATTTCCATTCTCAATTTTATTATTTATAATTAAAAATAGGTTTATATATATTTTAAATGTATTGTATTTGTGTGTTTGATTACTGAATCCTTTAAAAATTCAGTCCAGTATCTTCTATTACCCAGTAAAACCCTGTAAAACCCGGGTTTTCCCAGTATTTCCCACTGGGCTGGGCAATACTCATAAAACCCAGGTTTTTGCCAACCCTGATGAACTATGAACTTACTTTCCAGAACCAATAATGTTTTGTTTGGCAGAGTATGAACTTACTTTCCAGAACCAATGATGTTTTGTTTGAAGGTGTATGAACTATGAACTTACTTTCTAGAACCAATGATGTTTTGTTTGGCAGTGTATGAACTATGAACTTACTTTCCAGAACCAATGATGTTTTGTTTGGCAGAGTATGAACTTACTTTCCAGAACCAATGATGTTTTGTTTGGCAGAGTATGAACTATAAACTTACTTTCCAGAAACAAGGATGTTTTGTTTGGCCAGAGTATGAACTTACTTTCCAGAACCAATGATGTTTTGTTTGGCAGAGCCAGAGTATGAACTTACTTTCCAGAACCAATGATGTTTTGTTTGGCAGAGTATGAACTTACTTTCCAGAACCAATGATGTTTTTGTTTGGCAGAGTATGAACTTACTTTCCAGAACCAATGATGTTTTGTTTGGCAGTATTTGGCTTCTCTATAATGACCATACTTGTCTGGATGGTTTGCATTGTTACATTTTATTTTTAAAGCTCTGAAATAAAAAAAAAAAGCAAATATCATTAAAAAGTTATAACCACAATATAAATAAATGACAAATGATGAATATTTTAACAATATAACTTTATTCACTCTGAATAAAGGACAGCATTATCAAGAACCTGCTGTTTTAGTATATATGTTCCACTTATCGTGCTTATTATAGCTGAAATCAACATATCGTTGCCACAATTGTATTCACTTATCATAGCCCCAATCATATCCACTTATCAAAGCCACAATCCTATCAACTTTGTCTTGACTATGACAACAATGAATGCAATGTCTAACCAAGCAACAGAACTGGTACCTCTACCATGTCTACTAAGATCTGTATTATTAATGCAACTGCAGAAATGACTCTTATAGTTTGTGTTTTTCTTTATCTTTGACTTGTAGTTTTAAAATTTTACGTGCACAAGTTTGGCGTTTGTAACTTCTTTTTAATAGTACAAAATGTATTTAACACTGCAGTTGCTAAGAACATTAATAAAACATAATGTATCCAGGGTGTTAAAATCTAAAGTAAATTTTTGTGCAAAACTCTTATATTTCACAAATTACCTTTTTGATTAGTTACAAACACTTAATATCTACTTATTTTACTATTATATACAAATTTCAGTGTAAATTATTTGAAAAGTAACACGCCTCTATCGATTATAATGGATTTCGAAGCTACACTTCACTTTCATTAGTCAATGACTACTCATTTTAAAGTAAAGCTTCATGTGCAATAAGAAATAAGTTTTCTAAGTGATATCTTACTGATCTTTTTTAACATTACGTGGACAATCATTGGGGTGTTCACCAGGGAACTCTTTGGGATGAAGTTGAGCTGAGACAGGGAAAAATATCTGCATTACCTGTAAAAAGACAAAAAGTTTTTAAATTACTGTTCACAAACTTAAATATTACAAATTGTTGACATAATCTTTGTTATTATACAAGATAGTAAAGTACATTGTGGACTTTTATGTCCAACACTAAAAGTATTAAGTATCATTTAGCCTTAGAAAACATCTTGATACTCATAATGAATAAAATATAAACCAGGACCACTACGTATATATAGCTTTGGGTTACAGACATGTATTAATAAGGACATTTTAAACTAAATCCATATATTTACATCTGATAATAATCAATTATCTTCCACATCAAGTATTAACCATTAAAATGACAGGATTTCAGTACAAAATCTATGATTTTATCAGTAAATATCTGTAAAAGTATAAGCTTTCCTGTTCCTATTACTTATCATGTCATCTGCAGAAAAAAATCTTTTAATGATGCCATTAAAGGCTTGAATAAATTTACAATTTTTTCAAATCCAGAGACGAAATGTTTCAAACTTCAGTACAAATACACTTCCGATAGACAAAATTATAAATAAACTTTATTATAAACTGCAAAACAATGGATACAAATTTGCTGTTTCTGCAGTCAAGACAGTAATGCAAAAAATAATCATGTAATTTTTCTATTAAATTGACCACAGCATTATATTACACTTCCGATAGACAAAATTATAAATAAACTTTATTATAAACTGCAAAACAATGGATACAAATTTGCTGTTTCTGCAGTCAAGACAGTAATGCAAAAAATAATCATGTAATTTTTCTATTAAATTGACCACAGCATTATATTATCTTTCCTTCACTACTAGATTGCTTTCCAGGAATATCTTAAGATAATGAATATTTATTATTAATTTATTATTTGTACTTCATATTCTATTTATATATCTGCATAGAACATGTAGAATACTTGCCACTGGTCATAATACAACCAACAATTAGTATAATTACTATCATGACTATATATCTTAGATTTAAACAGGATGCTGGCTTACATGCCTTTTTGATAGAAAAAAATATAATATTAAAAAGAATAAAAAGAGACAGTACCTAAACCAAGATGAAAAATCTGAACAACTGTGTGAAGTTCAGAACAACAACAAAATTTGTAATTTATATTGCTCATATATCAATATAACATGTATAACCCATGCAAACTTTAACTTAAAACATTATCAAATATTAATATACCAATTTGGTACTTTAATTTAACACAGCTGTCATCAATCATTTGAAATAATCCATTTGGATGTAAATAACACTGTAATAATTATTATTCAAAACAGATTAATAGTACTTTTTTCATTTTTTTGATTTTTTATTAATTATCATTCGCAATGCAATTGTTCAAATTCAGGAGATAAACCCCCTGAACAATATAAATACAATGTTACTTCGTTTTACAATGTTGTAACCTGCAGCCCCATTAAATTAAAGAACAAAGTTCCTTATTATGTATCCAACGTAACATGAGCACTGTTACTACAATGTGTAGTTGGTCAACAATAATAACACTTAAATTAAGAATTAATAGCCACTTGTAACATAAGTCGGGGTAGAATCTACTAAGGATGTTTGAAGGATGTTTGAAGAAGAGTCCAGGGACTTGTCATTGTCCATGCAACATCAACAGTCAAGAGGAAATTTTTTATTACATATCAGTATACATGACAAAATTGAGCCAGAAAATGACATCAAATTTAGATAATTTTTGATCATGATAATTATGATATCTCATACAACACTGGTGCATCTTTGGACGCATCCATTACAGAATAATTAGTCCAGACATACAGGTTTTCATGAATCCAGGCCAGTTTTGCCTAAGAGAGAATCACTGGACTCAATGACATACCTTTAGTGAGAGCCCCAGGATTCATGGACTCCCCTTGGTAATAATGAGTCCAGGACACATGATATAGGCTTAGTGAGAACCCCATGGCTTGCCTTAGTAATGATGAGTCCACGATTCATGATCTGGCCTTATTACCCTGATGTATACATGTACAAGATGTGCAAAAACATATCTTTAGTTGAAGACTTAAGCTGATCCAAACTTGCTCAAGATGTATTTAGCTTGCAATTGGTGTTTTTCTGTGCAGGCTCTGTTTTCTCAGTTTGAAGTACACTTTATCTTTGTTTACTTATAAAACCTCTATTAGCTATTGAAGCGGGGCAGAAAGTGATTATAAGGCTGTACTTAGGTCAAGTTTAAGTTAATTGAAACATAAAATCATATAAAATACAACTTATTTTTTCTTATTCAATTTGCACTATTATATCATGTGGTACATGTATACCCAGTGTATACATGTATGATAAATATATTCATGTAATAGTGTAATGAAAAATTTTAAATCTTGTATATATATATGGTAATTATGCTTGTAGTTTAACATGTTTAATATATATCAAACATATTAAATTACATCATCAGTTGCAATGAATTACACGTACATGCATTGATTTCACAGTGAAATTAAAACCGATAATTTCACATGTAAAATAAATGTGGTAAATTTACTCCTCTGATGTCATACAACTATACATGCTATAGGCTCTGTCAATGATATTAACACCAGATCAAAACAAATTGAAAGTGCGTAGAAAAAGATACATTTCCTTCATTGTCTTTACATTTTCTACTTTAGTTTCATAAAAAAGACATTTTATCAATGTAATAAAAAGAATAACTAATCACAGAATTCAAATAGCAAAAAAACATTCAACAAGAATATGTCCATAGTACAAAAATGTAGTACATACATGTATGTACAGATGTGCATCTGCACTATAATTTTCAATGTTCAGTGGACCATGATACTTGGGTCAAAACTCTATTATATATTATATTATAGGGAACATAATTTATTGTGTGCTAAGTTTTAAGTTGATTGGACTTCAACTTCATCAAAAACTACCTTGAACAAAACTTTAACTTGGAGCGGAACAGACAGACAGACGAACGGACTAACAATCAAATAAACAGATGCAAAGACTGAAAACATAATGCCCCTAAGTCACTTAGTCTCTTAATCTCTTAATAACTCAAGTTATATTGTGTGATTATTTATAGTTGTGGACTTGTGTTCGTTGATCAAGGCAGATATCTTTCCTGTATGTTTTATAGGTGTATATATTCATGATCAGTTTACAAAATTATTTTTCTTTTCTATTTCTTTAAAAGTGCATGAAATACTCATCATACATTAATGTTTTACGTTTTAGTTTAAAGTAGGTTCAATTAAACAAAATATGTTTACTACCTCTTGAAAATAAAAAATAAACATACATGTAGTTTGAGTTGTCAGGAAAATTATAAATATGACTTAAGGTTCATGGTCATAACATGTACAGGTTGATATAAAAAAAATGATAAAACATTTTAAATGACATTAATATTGTTAGAGCATTGTGTAACAAAGGCCTGAAGCTAATTATAAAAACACTAGTAATTATAATATATATGTGTAAATTCAATCATATGCAAGAACTAAAACATTTCTAGTCAGAAAAAAACATATGCTCTTTTATACCTGACTATGTGAGTGAGTATGGGCTTTGCTCATTTTAGAAGACTGTACCGTGACTTTTAAACCAACTTATTTTCGCTGATAATTTATTTCGCATTAAGCCCTTTCTTAGTTCCAATTTCACAGTGATTCTATTTCTTGATTTTCAATTTTACTTGATGTAGTTAAATGAGGAAAGATCTAAATCATATTTAGACTACATGTACATGTATTTATATATTCTCTATATTTTTCTACTGGCAAAAGTCGCAAAAATAAATCGCTTGCGGAAATTGGTTGATTTACAGTAGTTGTTAATTTCTGTTATTTGGTCTTTGTAAGGAGTTGTCTCATTTGCAATCATACCACATCTTCTTTCTTATATCTAAAAATTTATTTATTTTTCAGAATTTTTGAACTGAAATTGAAATTAAATCAATTTTGTTATGTACAAACATTACAAATAATCCAACAAGTCTCAAGGTGCACTGTTTGCGATTAAAAGCAAATAAAAATAAGATATGAGATCATTAAAATATTATAAATTAGAGTAACCAAATATATATTCCTTATATTATGCCATTTTTGATAATCAATGTTATTATAAATTATGATATTCATTTTTCACTTTCATCAGAAGTCTCTCAATCTGAAAATTTCCAACAAAAGACAAACTGTTTTTGGAAGAAGGTTTAAATATGGCACAGTTCTGTTAATTCACAATCAATAATTTCACACATCTTTGGGAAGTTTTGTTTAAAATGGTGTGAAAACTTCTACTTTATATTGCAGGATCCCAGGATAATAAAGATTTATTACTGCTGACATTTAATGAAATTAGTGCCTTTAAAATCAAATTTCTTTGGCATTAACCCTCTTTACAGCTATGCCCTTTTTAAAGCTTAAGGCAATAAAACTATCTCGGACTGTCATAGTACATGACTAACATCAACATGTAGTGGCATAAATATCTTTTAATTTGATTTTTTATTTCAGCATGTTCAGTAAAGTGATGAGTGAACTCTGATAAAAGACAATCATACATGCAAAGACAAATGCATTTTAAAAGTCCAGTTACAGTAAAATGTTTTAAGAAAATGTGTCATACATGTATCATTTCATACATTTAATTCATTAAAATGGTTACCTCCAGTAATTAAAGGCAATTTTTTTTAATTGAAAGACAACGTCTGTTTTGAGGGAAATCCACCCAAAATATTCTTTTAAAACATTACGATTTACTCCATCTTTTCCTATATATATTTCCTTTTTAATTACTAAGAACTATGCTAACATTATAAAACACAAAGTTCACTAGGGATTTCTATGCATCATCATTTACTTATCTATATTTCACAATCCCCTTATATTAATGGGTCACACAGAGTAACCAATACTTACAGTACAAAAGTCAATGGATAACAAAGGGTGTCCAATACTTACAGCATAAAAGTCAATGGATAACATAGGGTGACCAATACTTACAGGACAAAAGTCAATGGATAACAAAGGGTGACCAATACTTACTGGACAAAAGTCAATGGATAACAAAGGGTGACCAATACTTACAGTACTAAAGTCAATGGATAATAAAGGGTGACCAATACTTACTGGACAAAAGTCAATGGATAACAAAGGGTGACCAATACTTACTGGACAAAAGTCAATGGATAACAAAGGGTGACCAATACTTACTGGACAAAAGTCAATGGATAACATAGGGTAACCAATACTTACTGGACAAAAGTCAATGGATAACAAAGGATGACCAATACTTACAGGACAAAAGTCAATGGATAACAAAGGGTGACCAATACTTACAGTACTAAAGTCAATGGATAACAAAGGGTGACCAATACTTACAGGACAAAAGTCAATGGATAACAAAGGGTGACCAATACTTACAGGACAAAGTCAATGGATAACAAAGGGTGACCAATACTTACTGGACAAAAGTCAATGGATAACAAAGTGTGACCAATACTTACAGGACAAAAGTCGATGGATAACATAGGGTGACCAATACTTACAGTACAAAAGTCAATGGATAACATAGGGTGACCAATACTTACAGGACAAAAGTCAATGGATAACATAGGGTGACCAATACTTACTGGACAAAAGTCAATTGTTTCTACAATGGAATTCAGCTGCTCGGAAAAAACATCATGACTAAAGATTAGTAACGTCTTCTCAATTCCTTTCACTTTTCGTAAAGAGTCTAATAAAATTTTTAAATAGTTTGCTCTATCATGAACTTGTACAACTATTACAACACTTTCTGGTCCTAAGCTTAGACCATATTTTTGAAGATTGTGGACATATTGTTCCGCGTTTCGACGGTCAATTTCTAATTTTATTTGAGTTAAGTTGTGTTCGGGTATATTGTGTCGTGAAACAAATGTTTGATTGTACTGATTGGGCAGTATTAATACTTCTACTTTGGAACTGTTCTCAGGACCATCTGAATCCTGCAGCTGAGATCGGTCAGTTTGGACATGAGCCTTTAAATTGTTTCTGTGACGCAACTTATACAATAAAGTTCGATCATAAGCATCGGAATTGTTAGGTTCAAAGTTCATCAACACGTGAAGATTTAGAAACACAAACAGTATTAAAACTATCATAAACAGAGATCTTATAAGTCTCACAGGACGAAATCTCATGTCTAAAGGTGATGTTAATGTTGGCATTACGTCAAAGATTTGATATGTGTATAAGCAAAATATCACAGCGCCCTCTATACTGATGTCTATATCTCCAAACTGATATCTCCACACATATACCTCTAAACAGATATCTCAACACAGATATCTCTATATCACAGATATATTTAATATTTCAACATCTCCTGATGTTAAGGAAAATGATCACAGTTAATTTTATGGGACTGTCTTTGATACATTACGCCATCATAATGTCTTGAAAGTTACGGATTAAAATTGTCATTTTATCTACAAGTGATATATATCCAACATGATACTAAAGCTGCTGCCATCTCTTTTTTAACTTTCATGGCCAATAATTATCTGTAATAGAACAAAATCAATTATTTACACATACGTACATATATAGGTATATCAATTTTACACTGTATCAAATGGCATGTAATTCACTAAGAATATGATATACTAGTAAGCATTAATGTCTATAAACTATTAGGAATATATCAATGGTTCATTAATAATTTATCTCATACATAAAAGTATAAGTATTTTTACAGTACATTACTCTATAATACATGAACATGTTCTGTATAAACATATGTTTAAAAAATATTCTGCAATTAGAAAACTGTAAAAGACAACATTGCAACTTGAACTGAATCATAAAGATAATAGACTTATTTTTAACAAAAAGCTCAGAGCTTATGTTTATACCATATATGCTGAATTCAAATGAAGATTTCTATGTCTACAGATACTGCCCGCCCTCGGACATGGTATATTAGAGTTTTTAGGTGCATTACCAACACTGAATCAAGAACACTTGTTTTATAAATTATACAAGGCATAATTTAATTTACATGAGTCATTTATATGAATTTGGAAAATTAACCAAGTCTTCAAAACAATATTTTTTTGTACTGTATGATGTGTACATTATGTCATGTATGTATAGTGGACAAACATATACATAGAATTATCAGTATTTAAAAAGAGTCATGTGGAATCACATTTTTGGACTTTCAGGATTTTTTGCATACAATGTAGAATTTTCAGAATCTTTTAATTTGCAGATATATAAAGATTTAAGCACATGATTTTTAATTGCCATTTTCACCTATAGTGTTTATGAAATTTGACAGACTTATTATGCTTATCACACACTTATTATAACATGCTTAATGTATCAAAGATTTCAACAAAGATTATGAAAATCTTATTATTATTGCGAACCCTATCATAGTTTTCCATAGATTCACCTGCAAGTTACCTGTCCATTTAAACTTTTGTAAGTTCTATTGTTCCATTGAACAAATACATCAGGTATTGTTCTCTGTATAGTTTATTTGATGGGACCTTTAAATTTCTTCCAAGAGAAATCTATCAGTATCACTCATTGATTAATTTGCCTGACCAAAAAAATATCTTCTTTGTTCACTGAAATACATGTATAAACTCACATAAACTGCATGTGATACAGTATTTATTCAATATCAATAATATACTTTCAATCTGTTCAATATAAGCACTTATTTAATTATAAAAAGTTTATTTCTAATTTTTTTTAACCACTGCATGCATTTATGTTTTAAAGAATTTGCATGTTTTTTGTGGTTGTTCAGTTATAAAGAATACATTTATGAAGACCTTTATTTAAACATTATCATTTCAAGTTTTCACTTACAATGTATGCATGAACAGACTAAAAAAAAGCAAATTTTAATAGGTAAAATGTTGAAATTTGATCATGTTGATCAGAAATCAACTTTTAATTTTTAAATCAGTGTTTATATCAAACAAATTGAAAATGTGTTATTGATTGAATAAATACAACATCACATGCAGTTTCATAATTACTTTTCTCTAATTTTTGTGCTATTTTCACATTTCCTGACCGGTGTGAGAAAAATATTTCTCCTCACTAGTGAAAAATCTGTTCTCGGCAAATGATTAGTCAAAATTTGATTATGACGTCAAAATGTTTTGTTTTCTTCTCAATTTTCCTATTGTGACGTCATGAAAAAAAGCGACCTTGCCTGATGACGTCGCATATGGGCTATTTCAAAAAAAATGATGCCTTTCCTTTAAACCTTTGTCAGTCTCTTGTATGATACTATATCTGTAATGTTTTTAGGTCAGATAATGTATTATGATTAGTTGGTCCTAACTACCAAAGATAATAGCAGTATGTGCTCTGTTTAAAAAATATTGTCCAAAATTGTACCTCAAAATGTCAGGAGTGTAACGCTTTTAGTGTGACATTTAGAAGAAAGCATGTGCATTCATTGATGATATAGAATAAATAAGGGCAGATACAATACCAAACAACATCTTTCATCCAACTATTATATCTTGACTATGATTTCTTGTTCAATTCTTCCATATATTTACATTTTTATGAGCCTCATAAGGTAAGTCAAATAAGTTTGTGTAAAAAAAAAAATGTTAGTAAAAGTCAATATGCTGCCAGAAAATGTCTTTGTAGGTGAAATAACATGTTTCTGTACATCTTGCACGGTTTATTTTTTTTGTTTAGTATCATAGCTTGGCACAGGTGCATCCAGTTGACCCTGAAGTTCTACTACTGGAATATTATGGTTACAATAAGAGGACTACCAAGGTCTGTCAGGAGTGTAACAACTGGGTTAAGATGTATTTTTTTTAGAAACAATGTTGTTATAGTTGTTGTTTTTTCTTGAATTTCAGTGAACATTACCTGTTACAGTTTATCAGTAACAAACATGCCATTATTATGGCCTTCATTGCTTTTGTATGCTCAATACTTCAATGTCAGGAGTGTAACACAAAAAAATGCCTTATTTCAATCTTATTAGCAAAGGTAAGTTATTGGAAGAAAAACAAGCTGACAATTATTATAAAATGACATTACTACACCTCAGCTTAACACAGAATACAAGTCTACATCATTACTTTTGAAATTTTTGAACTAAAATTGCAATTGAACTAGCTTGTTTAAATGTGTTACAGTCCTGACATACAAATATTGAGCATAAACAAGCAATAAAGGCCATAATAATGGCATGTTTGTTACTGAAAATATGCAACAGATGGTGTTCACACTCAAATTCCAGAAAAGAAAACCAATAATAACAACATTGTTTCTATAAAAAATAACATGAATGTTACACTTAAACATTTTAAAGCGTTACACTCCTGACATTTTTGGGTACATTTTTGGACAATTTTTAATATACAGAGCACATACTGCTACCATCTTTGGTAGTACGAACAAACTTATCATAATACATTATCTGACATAAAAACAGCATATATATAGTATCAAACAAGAGACTGAACAAGGTTTACAGGAAAGCCATCTTTTTTTTTAAATAGACAATTAGCAAAATTTGTAAATATGTAAGAAGTATATAATTTTTTTTAACCTGTTCTTAATTTGCACTAAAATAATACGTGAAATAAAGACTCTACATGATTTCAGGTCAGTTTCAGGTTAAAATATGGTAGCAATAAATTATGGTCAGGAGTGTAACATTTGTTACACTCCTGACAAGTTTCTGATGTAGCTTATCTATAACAAAATTCAACATGATTCTTTATTAAAATAATTGTAACATCTTTACAATGTAATGAGAAAGCCGATCTGTCTTGTAAAAGTGATTTTTCTGCACACTATTCACCAAAGATTCTTAAAAATTAAAGTGTAATTCTCATTAAACATGTTAAAAGTTTGCTCTTTGCTCAGAAATTAAAAAAATATGTAATCAAATATCTAATAAATTTATTTATTTGTGAGATTGTAAATTTAAAATAGATATCATTACTGATTTTCTAAACATTCCATTAAAAAACAGTCTTACAGTTACTGAAAAAATATGTCAGGAGTGTAACAAAAGGATAAAAAAGACATGTTTGTATTTTTTAAATGAAGAAAACTTAGAATTGACTGAAGCAATTGTTGTGAAATTTTCAGAGGATGTAATTAGATCATACATGTTTGCTTCCTTATACTTTTTATATAAAATTAAAGCTTTTGCAAAGAGATATAAAAACTTTTGAAATAAGATATTAAAGAATACACTAAAAATTGGTGAAATTTACATATTTAAAAAAAAAAACTGTTTATAAGTAAAAAAAATTGCAGGAAAATCATTTAGTACCTTTATTGCAACAAACAAAAAAATTACATTGATATTTATATTCTTATTTATGTTTGTCAGTTGATATTATTATTTTGTTGTTTCCTTTGAAAAGTGGATGAATTCTTATGAGTAAAATGTTGTTAAAATTTTTGTTTTTATTATTTTGCATTAACCATTGGTAGTTATGTAAACTTGAATGTCTCTGGATTAAAGAAAAATGATAGAAAAAAGATTAGCAATGACTTAATTTTTTACCATGTTTGTCACACTTTGGCATCATTTTTTTTGAAATAGCCCATATAAAGAGCACAATTTTCTGAAAATCTTTGAAAAAGAACGATAAAAAGCATTAGAGAAACAGATTCTGACACTATAACTCGTGTATTACGATATTTCTCCACTCTCGACAGTTAAATTTT
Source organism: Mytilus edulis (assembly GCF_963676685.1). Taxonomy (NCBI): domain Eukaryota; kingdom Metazoa; phylum Mollusca; class Bivalvia; order Mytilida; family Mytilidae; genus Mytilus; species Mytilus edulis. The sequence goes on along the minus strand of NC_092347.1, from coordinate 88,842,448 downwards.
ATTATTTAAAGGGCTCGGCAAGCCTCGCGCTTTAAATAATAAAATTTAACTGTCTCGAGTGGAGAAATATCGTAATACACTTGTTGCAGTGTAAGAATCTATATATTTGTACATGTATATCCATCATTGACAGTTCAATTTTTTTGTTCAGGTAAATTAATCAATGAGTGATAGATTTCTCTTGCAAGAAATTTAAAGGTCCTGGTGAATAAACTAAACAGAGAACAATACCTGTTGTATTTGTTAGATGGGACAATAGGACTTACAAAAGTTTAAATGGACAGGTAACTTGCAGGTGAATCTGTGGAAAACTATGATAGGATTCGCAATAATATGAATTTTTAAACAAAAATATAAAAACAATTTTTCATGTATACATGTAGTCTTTCCAAAGTTTTAAAACTTTACAATCTGTATATATATAGAAAGTATGAATAAAACTGAGACCAATACTTTGTAAAGTTTATTAGTATATTACATCAAGCTACATGAACATTTGGTGAGGTACGTATTGAACAATAACATTGAATTGAATTTAAAACCTACCTCACAGCAACATTCATTTCTGAACATTTTTGAAACAGACAACAATATGCCCAAAGTTAATTGCAGAAATGATCAAAATAATCAGAAATAAATTAGGAATGTGTCCATGGGACACAGATCCATGTACAAACAGACGGACAGACGGAGAAGAACAAGGGTATAAATGTAGTGTCACAGGCTATAAATATAATGTGTAAAATCAATAAAGATCCAATAAAAATTTGAATTGAATTGAATAATTCTAGCATAAAGTATGACCTCCCATGTTAGGTTGTTGGTATGAGGTGTCATGTTGAAACAATAATTAGTGTCTCACATTTTTAAACACAAGATCAAATGTGTCAATCTGCTAAACATGATGGCCATGCAGGTACATATATTCTAATGTGAAACTCAAATTTTGATATTTATGAAAGATTCAATTTTCTTGGCAACCATGAAGATGTCTGTGACATTTTAATACAAGAACATTATGACGTTTGGAAGTCCTTAACGAAGGATTTTCCTTCCTGAAATACTGTAAACTGTAGTTACTTTTCCATTCAAAATATTAAGCTATTGACATTTCTAATTTTGTGAGTTCAAAACTTTATAATTGTACATAATATTTGCATTTTGTCTTATGTCAATCTCATATAGGAGGAAATAAAGTATGATGCTGATAAATGTTTCCTCTTGTTTGGCGCAAGACTCTTCTTAGGTATATAATAAAATCTTTAAAAAAAAATATAACCTACCCATGATACAACACTTTATAATTTCTCTTTTTCCATCAGGTTTTATGAATATATATACAAAATGTAATTTTAATCCTGACAATTTGAACAGTAACCTCCAGCAAAAAAACACCTGTGTACAGGGACTTACACCCACTACAGTAAATAATGTCATATGCATTTATTCCTTATAGAACAATTGTCATTATGTATTTTATAAGGTGTCAATCATAATAAAGTGGTAATTCACAGGTAACAGGTCATTACAATGTAACTCTTTGTCAATTTACTACAGATTTATAATGTAGGTCTATCAAATTCTCATAACTTTCACTAGGAGCAATTCTTCTTGTTTATTTATATATATCCAAGTAGCATACAGATGTATGTACATTCATTATTATTTTTATTTCAATCCAATTCTTTCAGTCCATCATTTCACCAGATTTAATACAAAAATAAATAATATTTTCAACTATTAAAATAGTTTAAGTTTTCATACTAATTATTAGTACACATAAATGATGTAGGTCAAACGTAACTTTATTTCTAATATTTTCTGTCAAAATTTTACAATTAAAATAATTTCTGTTAGGTTGCTATTTCATAGGCATAAATTAAAACATCTTATGTTGAGGCCTCAGGGGGATATGTGCACCAATAACAAGAGGAAAAAGTTAACTTTACAATTAAAGGAAAAATGAAGTAATAGCTTATAAATTGATCTTTTACCAATTTGCATGAATAATACACTCATGGGATACAAAAAAATGTGAAGTAAAAATAGCAAACACTAGCATGAAAACACATTACCACCAGCTTTTATAAAATGTTTGTAAGTCTCATTTATCAATTACTCATATTTTACTCTTTTGGCATTACCCTATAGATGTATAGAAACAGAACACATTTTAAAAAACTTATATTATATATAAGCCAATTAGGCTCCATGTTGAAGGCCGTACCTTGACCTATAATGTAGCATATTTACCTGATGATATCAGGATATTGGTATTTAGTCAAATCTTAACTGTAATTTGTGACACAATTAGATTTCTAAAATTTATAAAATGTAAACTTGTCGAAATATTTAGGCTTGAAATAAATATATTTTTGGATAAGTTAAAGAAAGCACACAAGGTGTATAGTGTCTTATACGATTACAGGTTTGTAATGTTTAACAAACATATTATATCAGTGTGTAAACACGTTAATTATGAGCTTTGAAAGTCAAGTAGTTCGAGCATTTTTCTGAGTAAGTGTTAAAAAATTTCAAACAAATATTCTTTACTGTGGTTAGCATTCATTAGTCGTCAGTATCTATAGATTAACAAATTGTGATTATATTGATAATTTAGAATCTTCCTTGAAGGTGGCGCACAAATTTGCAGCTAAAAAATTCGATTGATGTGTCATTTGTATACAAGAGAAAAATATATTTCTTTGAACTATGAGTCTATGTTCAATTTCATAAAGTCAATATATAGATTGTCTACCTTGAACAGGGTTATAATTTTATCTTATACATGTAGTTTTTTTTGTTCAATTTAAAATCGTTACAAAATCTGTAATGTACTAGATACTCGTATGTTTCATTAGTTTATCAAGAAATTTATGTATATTTATAATTTCTTTTATTTGTTTTGAAATGTTTAAAATTAATATACCAATATAAATAATATTTTGTTAACTTATAAATAAGTTTTTGTTATCTGTTAGTATTTATACCATGTTTATATGTCAAAGATGAGCAAGGTCAAATCTGCCTTCATCCGTCTCTAACTTTCTTAGAGCAATAAGACAAACTGCTCTATACTCTAAATTACAGATCACAGACACTCGTTTCAGAATAAAAATGTTACAAAATTAAGCATTCAATACTTATAATTACATTTATTAGCTATGATCATGAAAACATGAATTTTATATTATTTTTATTTAATTCACCTGTGCAAAGAATGAATGTGGTCTAATGAACTTAAAATATTTGTTTTGCCTTTGAGCAATTCACTATGCTGTTGAATATTAATCCTCTCAAAAAAATGTTTGAAGAAATTTTATTTTTATTTATGAAATCTGAAATGAGAAAAATTAACCTCCCCCTCCCCCCCCCCCCATTTTTTTTCACATCCCCCTTTCCCTTTTTCTAAAACTGATCTCAATTCAAATTTCTAATGGAGTTTGCAACAATAACTACTCATTCAAATACATCATAAAATATTGAAATGTAAAATAAAGTGCTTGTTATCACTGAATGGTAAAGATTGTTTTAATTTATCAGTTGGTAGTAAAAGTGAATATACATTGTATATTGTATAAAACAATAATTTAAGTTGATTCAACTACTATTCTGGACAAAGAAAGATAACTCCAATTGAAAATTTCTTGCTATTGAACAATATTGTGCAATTAGATATTTCTTGCTATTGCGCAATACTGTGCAATTGAAAATATTTGCTATTGCACAATACTGTGCAATTGAAGATTTCTTGCTATTGCGCAATACTGTGCAATTGAAAATTTCTTGTTATTGCACAATACTGTGCATTTGAAGATTTCTTGCTATTGCTGAATACTGTGCAATTGAAAATTTGAACCAACTTGAAAACTGGGCCCATAATCAAAAATCTAAGTACATGTTTATATTCAGCATATCAAAAAAGCCCAAGAATTCAATTTTTGTTAAAATCAAACTTAGTTTAAATTTGGACCCTTATGACTTTAATGTAGACCAATTTGAAAACGGGACCAAAAATTAAGAATCTACATACAACACAGTAAGATTTGGCATATCAAAGAACCCCAATTTTTCAATTTTTGATGAAATCAAACAAAGTTTTAAATTTGGACCAACTTGAAAACTGGGCCAATAATCAAAAATCTTAGTACATTTTTAGATTCAGCATATCAAAGAACCCCAAGGATTCAATTTTTGTTAAAATCAAACTAAGTTTAATTTTGGACCCTTTGGACCTTAATGTAGACCAATTTGAAAACGGAACCAAAAATTAAGAATCTACATACACAGTTAGATTCGGCAAATCAAAGAACCCCAATTATTCAATTTTTGATGAAATCAAACAAAGTTCAATTTTGGACCCTTTGGGCCTCTTATTCCTAAACTGTTGGGACCTTAACTCCCAAAATCAATCCCAACCTTCTTTTTGTGGTCATAAACCTTGTGTTTTATTTTCATTGATTTCTATTTACTTATACTAAAGTTATTGTGCGAAAACCAAGAATAATGCTTATTTGGGCCATTTTTTGGCCCCTAATTCCTAAACTGTTGGAACCAAAACACCCAAAATCAATACCAACCTTCCTTTTGTGGTCATAAACCTTGTGTCAAAATTTCATAGATTTCTATTTACTTAAACTAAAGTTAAAGTGCGAAAACCAAGAAAATGCTTATTTGGGCCCTTTTTGGCCCCTAATTCCTAAAATGTTGGGACCAAAACTCCCGAAATCAATCCCAACCTTCCTTTTATGGTCATAAACATTGTGTTAAAATTTCATAGATTTCTATTCACTTTTACTAAAGTTAGAGTGCGAAAACTAAAAGTATTCGGACGACGACGACGTCAACGTGATAGCAATATACGACGAAAAATTAAAATTTTTGCGGTCGTATAAAAAGATTGATTTGTCTATGTTTTTATAAAAGTGCATGTATCATTTCAATTTTAAGTCTTTTGAAATTGCAGAAAATGTAACTTGTTTTTATGTTTTCTGTCTTTGTGTCAGATTTAATTCCATATATTCACATTAAATATTTACTCTGTCATATTGATTTATATAACCATATTTTATTATTAAAAGGACTCTGACCCATTAATGAAGGCACACATATTAATTTGTTTTAATTAAAATCTATTTGTATGTGAAAAATATGTATACAATATATATATATATGTGTATGTAGTTTGGAAAAGAAAATAATCAAATCAAAACATTACACTTTGCCACAAACTATATATAGACACAAAGTTTTATAATTTTAATTTTAATTATGTACATGTACATATGTAAGTACAAATGTAGGTTATTATTTAAATTTGTGGTTATAAAATTAATTTGTATAAAATGTATTGATCACATGCGCTCAATACTTTTAAAGGAAACATTGTGAGATAAGATATATACATTGTATATTGTATATATATATATTGTGTTGCACAGTGTTCTGCCATCAGACGTTTGGAATACAGAACATTACCAATGGTGAATTCTATTAGTAATGGAATGAAGGTCAAATATTATACTCTAGTTATGAAGGTAACATAACAATTTTTAATATTTACCACATCATTATAAATTAAAAAAATCATTACTGAGTCAGCTGTTTTCTAGTCTTTCATGTCATAAAAGAAGATGAGCAAGTATATTTTGTCATTAATAATTTTTTTAGTAGACAAAGCCTAATTAATTACACACACAAAATTAAAAGACAAATAATAGACAAAGTGAAATGTGAAATGATGCCAACAGCATTCTATTTTAAATTTTAATAACACTTCAAAATATATCACCAGTAAAGAATGAAAATAGATTGATAAAATGACCACTGCTCAATATTGGTCATCAAGGACATGTTCAAATAATATCTATATACATGTACATGTATAGACGAGATGTATGTTGTCAATCTTTACAACTCTTTTTAAAAAAAAATTAGAAATTAAGTTAAAAATTTTAATAAAACAAAACAATGTTTTAATATTTTATAACAATGGTATAGGTATGATTAAAAAAATATTTATCTAATGTTGCCACACCACTATTTTATCATTTAAATCCTTTACTTACCTGAGATCAATGAACACAAGTAATCAATGTTTGAATGGCTATCCCAATGTACATGATGTAGCTTATTAACCATTCTAGGTCAATGAAATTCATGTTTATAATTAGATAGATATGACAGCCTGGAGTTAATAAGCTTCAAGTTAATTTTCATTTAATTTTATCTACAAAACATGAACCAAGGTTATTATAACAATAACATGGACATGCAGATAACTTGGTCTGTGTTGCCTAAGTTATAAAATGAAGATAACATTTTGTAAATCACACTATAGTCTCGAAACCATTTATCCTACATATGATCACATATGAGTTAGAGATTCCCAATCCTTGAAATTAGCACAGGACTGATGGGACATGTCCTGTAAAAAGTATATTTGGTCCCGTCTACTTATGGTTATTTTGTAATACATCCCTAAGAAAAAATTGAAGAATCATCAATTTGGTACTGCAAATGACAAACCCCAATATCTATGTCTGAACTATATATATATATGGCTACTCCACACACCTTTCATGAACTAGTGACTCCACCCAGCTTTCTAACTCACCCCTTAATTGCTTAATGACAAATTAAAGGATAAGGATAAAAAAAAATGCCTTAATTTTAATTTTTGGGCAAATATTTGTGTATAGAAAAAATTACAATCTACTGAACCATAGCAACATAACACATGTAACATGTCTAAAATTGAAATTTTCCATACAATTTCTCAACTTCTCTAGCTTTACATACACTTTTTGTTACTTTTTGAATTGGAAAAGGACATTAAAATAAAAATCACATTTGATGAGATGATGTTTTAGACATAAATATCAATTTTTTTCTTAAATAATTCTATTGATTCTTGAAGGAATGGAAGACCACTCTTTGGAAACAAAAAATAGTTACATGTTTACATGAAAAACTCCTTTCAGTGTCTTAAAATGTCTGATGTTAATATTTGATGCTGAAAAAATGCATTTACGACATGGTGCTGATTAGGTGCAAAAGACAAGGAGTATCTCTGCTAGAACTCAATTTGTGACAGTAAAATCAATGCAATACATTTCATCTTACCTCCTATACATGATAGACCGTGTATATTCCATATTAGGTTAGTAGGGAGGCTGGGCTTATTTCAATACACGGTTAGTAGAGGGGGATGGACTTTATCAGGACTCCAGGATTGGGTGTTTTTAAGCTTGGGATTGATCCTTCCGGGATCCGGGAATTCTTTTTTCGAATTTCGGGCTGTCAGGATTTAAATTTCTTTAAATTCGGGACCTCAGGATTTCATGTTTTTAAGCCCAGGATTTGTTACATCTAGTGTGCTAGTGACCTAATATGACATACATGTATACAGGGTCAGTAAGTTCCAATGGGGTTCAAATGTAGCTCACCCCATATGGAATTTACTGGCCCCGTATATATCATTTTTGGTCACTTACCCACTATGTAACTAATAGTACTTCAGACAATCTTAAAATGCATTACAGTTATCTCCTAAATTAAACATGTGGCTTATTAGTAAATGCAGTTTCAGCCAGAAAATGGCTGTTATTTTCAATGGCACCAATAATTATTAATGCCATCCATCAACAATACAAAAAACGTACTTTATGAAAAGTGATAAAAAATCACTAGCATCTTTTTATGTCTGGAATAAGATGTCAGATTTTTTTATGGGACCACAAACTATTGACTGAAGTCAATTTTATGAGAGAGATCCGTTTGCGCCAAAAATGCGTCCTTTTGCGCCACAACTTTTTTTCTCCAATGCTACGTTTGCGCCACCTGTTTTAAAATTAGATGGTATCATTTGCGCCAAAAATAAATCATACGATTGCGCCAATTAGAAGAAAAATGACTTCCCTCCTCCTTTATTCGGACTTAGAAACGGCAGTTTACACGGCAAATGTTTCCTTTTCTGAAACATACTTTCTTCTTACTGCTGCTGCATGGGTACTTCCTAATTTAATGTATGTAGTAGCTTGTAACTTCACTTCATTGTCCAAAAAGACAAACATTGAAGGATGAAATACATAAAACAGTTCATAATTATTCCCGTGGAATGCTTCTGCTCCATTACTAGTACGCCTTGTGGTAGATAGAGTTTCCGCCCATACGGATGGTGGGAGCAAAGCAAAACATAATCAGCAAAAGTTTATATTTTCTTCTCTTTTGACATATCCTATATTAAATGTTCAGCAAAGCAGTACGTTTTCTTCTCTCTCTGTACATGGACTGTCTACTGCATTTCAAGTCATTTCTCTTCAGATGCTCATCTTCATGGTGAAATATCTCCGATCATATGATACTTTTTAAGCCAAAAATAAGAACAACTAATAATCATTAATATATTTAGGATTGATATATGTACAGGTAACTTGGCGCAAATGAGTTCCGATTATTGGCGCAAATGATACATTTTGAAAATAAAATTTGGCGCAAATGATACCCCTGAAAAACAGTAATTGGCGCAAAAGGACTGCTGCCATTTTATCTACCTACCTACAGGGTTAATTAACAAGTTGTCATGCAGGTGTGAAATACACTATCATAAGTTGACAGTTATGCTTTATATTTGTACCTGCAAAGTTACTTTACAGCACAGTGTGACTTGAGCATGTTGAGTAAAATTGCTTAAAGTAGAACATTAAATATCCAAACTGACAAACACATGCATATTTATTTTCAAGGTGACATTCAGATAAGAAAAATCAGTAAAACAGAAATTTAATGAAAACAATCACAAATTTAATTAATTAAATTACCATGATTATACTTATTTAGGAAGGCTTGAGGTTAATGCTTATAAGAAATTAAAGACATCATAAATTACAAATAAAAGTACAAGTGCATAAAATTAAAACAAAGCACAAGAGTACATGTACATAGGAAAAATTGCAACATATGCTTTCATGTTTAACATAAATTTGATTTCCTGAGGTATTTTTTTTACATTTTTAACATGTTTTCTTGGTTTTAAACATTTTCAAAATAATATTTTTACCTTATCCATATTTATTTGCTATCTTATTCAATAAAAAATTAATACTGAAGGATGTGTATTAGATTAAGAACCCTCAAACATTGATTTGCTACATTGTTTTACACAAGGATGGAACTTTCAAAGCCGTTTTCTATTGATATATATATTGCATATAAAAATGTACATGTCCCTACACGCTCACCTTATCTATTTTCTTTTTATTTACACATGCTATTCAAACTTCCAGGTTTTTCTAATTTTAACAATCCTGAAGTGTTCTAGAATTATTTTCAAATTTTGTTCAGGCGCGTAGCTCCGCGTTAATGGCTTGTAATTGCAAATAAAAAGTGATGAAATTTACTTTTCAACCAAATGATTATATATATTATATATTTGTTTTGTCAAAGTAGGAATCTACTGTTAATTATACTTTCTTTCCTTTGTTTAAAGCAATTCATTATCTGCTGAGATTCGATATGTGGTTTGCATTTTTGTCGAGCCTGTGACATATCAATCCTAAATTTCGTCGGCGGCGTCAATATTTAGTTCAGTATGTGAAAATTAATATCACAAAAATACTGAACTCTGTGGAAAATTCAAAACAGAAAGTCCCTATGACTGTTTATGATCAAAAGAGTATCCAGAGCGAACTGATGGAATTTTAAACAAATATATCATGCTTACAATTGGTCTTGTATAATTAGATTGTATGCATAAAAAATTCCCAATTGCCTTTGGCATAAAAAATTTCCAATTTGATTTTCAAGGGACCCCGGATGATTTGAAAACACATGGAATCATCCCTGACTAAACATTTACTAAAGTATGTTACTATAGTTTTTAATGACCGGAAAGGTATCTCATTCTGAATAACTTGTTAAGTTTTTGGGGGCTTTGGCCCCTTGGACCCACTACCAGCCGTTGCTTTGACCTGGACCCACTTGGGGTCTTACGAACCATTGCTGAGGTTAGGGCGTACACGTTAAAATGTCCTAGCTACGCCACTGCTGTTTGAAGATTTAAAACAGATTTTTCCTGAAATTCACTATACAAGCATGATAACAGTAATCAATTAAGTCAAGTCAGAATCAGGTACACTCAGTCAAACAGAAAGGCAAACCTTACATTTTATACCCAAAATACAGCTGATTCACTGAAAAAAGAGTGAATCACTGAAAATTTGGGAATTTCTGGTCCTGTCTTGAATAAAATATAGTAAGCTATACCAATTATGCTTACTTCCTTAAGATCTTGCTCTGATCATGAGCTGATAGACAAGTTGTCTAACTTCTAATTAATTTTATGTTTTTTTGGATTAACAATAGCAATCAGTATACTGGACAATTGTGAATTGATCTGTCAAATTAATTACCTTTGACGATAATTTTTAAATAGAACAAAATCATTCAATGATTTCAAAAAACATTTATATCAAATCTATGAAAATTAAAAAAAGGCCAGTTAACTGGTTAACTGACGGAAGGACCAAATATCGAATACCAAAAATGCTAACCAGTTAATTAAACATATTTAAACTGACCTTATCACAAACTAATACATGTACAAAATGTACATGTTAACTACAGCTCTAAGGAAAAGTTGAAAAGTGAATAGACCATGTATCTGTTAGTGGCACATCTCAATTAATCCCAATAGAAAGTGTACACGGCTTCCACTATACCCTCACTGCCCTTGAGGGGTGCTTAGAATAACAGTGGAATCTACATACATGTATCAGTACACTGATTTGATGACGTGTGTAAGACATATCTCAGGAACAGGTTGAGGGTCTCATCTGTCAACACTCTTCTCAAGATCTGTCTCCATCCTTCTGACTTGAGGTCTTTTAGGTTTAGAAGGGCTTTTGAGTTGTGGTGCAAGGCTAAGGACAGGAGGATTTTGTTTTACTAGTGGACTCTAGTGTAAACTTTGATGTAGTTTGATCTAGTTGTCAGAGAATGTTAAGCAACTCTTTTTTTATGCTAAAAGTAGCTTTAATGTAGGTCAAATAGTAACTATTTTTATGTGATAGTGTAATAGTAGCTTTTATGTAGATCAAATAGTAACTATTTTTATGTAGATCAAATAGTAACTATTTTTATGTATTGTGTAATATATATATGTTGTTTATTCATTAATACTGTTTTATTTCAGGATTTATTGTTATATCTGTATCTGTTTACTTATGAAATACTGAAATAGAAAATAAAATACTAAACATGAAATAATGATGTGGTTTTTATTTATTTATACGCTTATGAATTTATTGCCTTTGTCCTAAGCTGGTTTCAACTTAAAAAAAAAAGAGGTAAGTTTTTGTCTTTCCGAAAAAAGTGACTAAAGGTTTCAAAATCCTAGCTAAAACCCTGGACGTGTGTTTAATCTTTGTAGAGATATTTAAACTTCACCACTTGGAATTATTGGTTTAAAAGATTTCTTGTGAGCAGTTACCCTTTGAACAGTTTGAAATGATTAGAAACGCGTAAAGAAGACCATAAGTTAAAACAGGGACTGAGGATTGAGGGAAAGTCTATACTAGTTAGTTTTATTTATAATTAATTTATATTGGAAGTCCATGGTTGACAGAATGACAAAGTCGACATGAAATAAGTCTTCAATGAAAATTTTTAGCCGCATCCAGTCACCAGGTCGTGACAGTGGTTCGATTTGGAGGTCAGATGAGGATTTACTTTCAATGTAGTTCGTTTTCCTAAATAGAATATATTGTGATCGCGACTTCCACTGACAGTAAACATTATCGGGAACCCCTGAGACTGAGTTCCAGAATTTACTCCGGTCTGATAGATCATGGTTAGTCGGAAGCAGAAGCATGCCAAAAGCATCTGAATTGTGCAAAGATGAAACTGATGATTTTCTAAACTACAACATTTCAAGTGAGTGTGTCATACTTACAGTACCCGTCTACGTTCTTTACTAAGCCTCAACATTTTGTTAAACTTTTAGTATGAAACCGGATGTCAATGTCACGTGACTGCTATTTTGGGTGAAACTAATGACCTGAACGGATTTTTTTTCTGTTTTTTGTGGTTACTTTCTTTAAATTGTGATCATGTTCATATAGAAAAGCCTTTTAGGTTAGAATTGTTCTCTGAAATAAACCTTATCTGGAAAACATTGATTTTTCGATGTTTATATGACATTTTTTATCGCTGTTGTGTGACAATTTTGATCGTTTTACACGGAGCTCCGCCATTCTAAGGAAAACGTTTGGATGCATATATCTTTCTTATTATTTTATTGGTTCATATTTACATAAAGAATGTTTTAGCTATCAAAACTTTAGCTAAGCAGAAACGTTATATAGGAACATAAGAGTTCGTCAAAGTTCGTCAAAGTTTCCACCAAGCAACTTATTATTTTAGAATGTCGGAGCCCCACTTGACAGTCTCCCGAATGACCAAATTATTAGAAAACCGTACAGTTCCGTTCCCACACTGTGATTATGTTTACAATTGAAAAACAGACTTGTATTTCACAAGCGAATTTAATTCAAACAATTTTTTTTTTAATTTTTGAAGTTATGTAATTGATTTTTATATCGGTTTAATGTGTTATTGGGGGGTCTCATTGGGGGGGGGGGGGGGGGGGGTTCGGATCCCGGATCCCGCTTACTGTTTTTGTCAGATTCCCGGTCTAGTGGTTAAGACCGATGGCTACAGTACTGAAGGTCCCGAGTTCGATTCTCACTCGGGGTGCTAAAAATATCAGTACATCAGAAGGGTAATTTTCACCCTCTCACACACATCTCTGGTACCCAGACCGGAGTTTAAACTAGAATGGGTACTTTGGGGGCCTCGGTTGGTCAAAGTTGTCCCCTACTTTGACCTGGAGATCAATCTTCTGATATCTCTCTGGTTTGTCTGTTTCCACCGAGTGGCCCGGTGGTTCTCTCCGAGTACTTCGGCTTCCTTCACCATAATAACAGACTTCCCGGTGTCCTACACGCTCCCTTGGGCGGTGTTGGGTGGGGATTGTTCTGGTGGTGGGATAATATTGTAAAGGACACATCTCCATTAATCCTTAGGGAGTGTACATGGATCCGCTGTACCCTTGCAGTCAATCAAGGGGTGCGTCTTAATTGAATGCGTTCTCAACTAAAATTTCAAATTCTCATGTACAGTTTTTTTCATACATTCCGTGAAATAACTAGGAAATAGCATATGCAGGGCCGTAACTGCCTATGAGGCAGGGGAGGCAGTTGCCCTGAATTTTCGACACCAAATTTTTTTTTTTATAAAATGAAATATTGACAATGTGTTCACGAAGAACTTGAATTTATATTATAAACAACACAAGTTTACAGTTTTAACAGTGTCATCATGATACATGATATATCTGTCATTTTCCGGATTTTTTACCGAAAGTGAACCGTTTCAGTATTTTATTTTTCGTGTGGCCGTCCGTCTGTTATTCAGTATTCGTACGAGAACACATATGAAACTTTGCTTTCGACAACTTTGAATAAAACGTAACTATTCACATTTATTTAGGGGCTCCATTAAGCAGAGGAAGTTCCCTTTGTATTGTGAATCTTTTATGAAATTGGAAATTCGTTACCGGATGAATCAGCTGTTGTGTCATTTTTTTAACGTCTCCCGGCCGATCGTACGAGAACATTATGGTCAATGCCTTAGTAGTAAAACACTCCTATTTGTTGAAGCAGAGACTTTCTAAACTAAGTATATACTAGTTTAGAAAGTCCCTGGTTGTAGTTATATACATGTCTGTTCAGCTTTCAACAATATTAAAATTCAAGGTCCTCGACAAAAAAATATCTGGCTTTCTATGATCTTGCTTTATATATTTTTTTTTTCAACTTACCAGTTCGATTTCTAACAAAAACATCTTTAAATACAGATAATAATTGTTTGTATAAAAAATTGCTTCAAGGATCCAGCAATACTGATGTTTCTTAAAGTAAGGAAATCGAAGGAAAACGGATGATTTTTAGCCATATTGAGAACAAAATCCGCGATCACAATGTATTTAATGTTAATACTTATAGGTCTTCATAATAATTACGGCCTTCAAGACGGAGCCTTGGCTTACCCCGAACAGCAATCTGAGTTTGTTTTTGCATAAAAATTGCTTCCAGGTTCAAGCAATACTGATGTTTCTTAAACGGTAAGTAAATCGAAGGAAAACGGGTCATTTTTAGCCATTCTACCTCGAGAAAAAAATCGGCGGGGGCTGTGCCCCAAACCCCCTCTCTCTAAGGGGCTTCAATCGGTGGCCCAAACCCCTGCCTCCCCTGAATTCGAACCCTAGTTACGGCCCTGATATGTCAATGAAAAGATGCTAATTTTGAATAATTTGTCAAAGTATTTCTCAATTTTTTAATTGCTTTCATATTTTGTATAAGGTAGCATCTTTTTATAGTACATATGCTGTCTGTTTGATTTTATATTCTTCCAGCATTAAAATTTGATGTAGATGCTGTTGTTAAAATAATAATGTACTGGAGCATCTTACTTTTACTAGGATGCTAGTTTTGCATATATTTTTCCTGGATGACTTAGTTAATCAGACATTCCCAAGGTTGATGGTCATTGGGCAAATTCATTTGATTGATAAAATGCCATACAAAATGAGCAGCATTTTTTAAAAATTTTGTCCAGTTGATTTCTGAAAGCCTTGGGAACTACTAAACTTGATATGATTTCAGCTGGCAATTGCATTAAGCTTATTAAAAAAAATAATTCTATGAACATTCGAAACATGAGCATATCAGATTTGAAAATTATAGTCCTGATGTCATCATATATAAATGTATTGTCTTGAGACCACAATAGTCAATAAAATGTATACATCATGTCTTACATAATGGTACTCAAATTCATAAAAATAACATTAAAATTGGCTAATTATTGGAAACGTACCGGTAGAACATTGACATAGTTTTATAAATATCAAATTGTTGACATCAGCATTCACATGGTCAACTAGCACTTTACAATTCAGACTCAGTTTGTTGGTCAAGTATACATTTCACACTCTTACCTATGATGTCACATTCTCAATATGCATTAAACTGGAAATGTACTTAGGTGTTATATTGGTGGATTAATACTAAAATCCAATTGATTAGGAAGCAGCATTTAAATTCGTATGTCATAATGAAAACTGGTACATGTACATGTCTGCAAGGTTGTGATGCCAGAATCCCTATATTTTGGGAAGCCAGCATCCGGATATTTTGGTATGTCATCATCCAGATATATTGAGATGCCAGCATCCCGATATTTTGGGATGCCAGCATCCAGATATATTGGGATGCCAGTATCCAGATATATTGGGATGCCAGCATCCAGATATTTTGGGATGCCAGCATCCAGATATATTGAGATGCCAGCATCACGATATTTTGGGATGCCAGCAGCCAGATATTTTGGGATGCCAGCATCCGGATATATTGGGATGCCGGCATCCGGATATTTTGGGATGCCAGCATCCAGATATATTGAGATGCCAGCATCCCGATATTTTGGGATGCCAGCATCCGGATATTCTGGGATGCCAGCATCCAGATATATTGGGATGCCAGCATCCGGATATTTTGGGATGCCAGCATCCAGATATGTTGGGATGTCAGTTTTCGGATATGTTGGGATGCCAGAATCTATAAATAATTGGAAGCCAGCATCCAAACGTTGAGGTATTCAATATGAAATTAAAAGAATTATATCAGCATCTATCAAAGGTGAAGATGCAATTTTAATCTTTTTCTTCATTATCCGCAGACACTTTTTTGAAATATGCTATGTACAGAAATAAGAAGTGCTTTTTATACAAAACAATTTCACAACTGCAAAAGTTATTAATATAATCGAGAGAGCATCCATAATCTTTTAGACCCAATAAAATTCATTATGTAGCATCTACTATTCATAGAAATAAATGAATCAGTATGATTTTTGGTAAAATGAGCATATATTGATACTTAAACAAATGCAATATAGTAGAAATATTCCGAATATGGAACATGGCCGTAAAATTTTCTCTGGACATTGAAAAATTTAGTAGAATACAACATAATTTTACCTTAAAAATTCAAAAATTGTCAAAAAATTCTCTTTAAGCATATGATAATTACAAATTTTAGTTGAGAACACATTATTGGCGGAATCTCAGTACATACATACATACATACATACATTCCCGTATCCCGCTTACTGTTTTGTCAGATTCCCGTATCCCGCTTACCCTATACATGTATGTAAGCAATTCTCAATTTCTTGTAATTTCCCGTGTCCCGCAAGACTTCATTTCCCGTTTCACGACACAATAATTCGACTTTCACGTGTCACGCTTACAAAAAATCGGCAATCTGGCGTCACGCTTAGACCCCAATGAGACCCACTTATTCATGATGCAATGAGATTTTTAACTTTTATTTTTTTAGGCACTGGCTACGGTTACATGGAAATGTAACAATAATAAAAATATTATTGTTACATTGGAGACTAATTGCCGGAATGCAAAGTTGGGTGAGGAACCGATCAATTACAAATGGAACAATAATTACTAAGGCTACGGTTACATTACGTTATTTTTAAATGAAAAACAGCAATGTACGCTAGATTGATTAAACTTAAGTCTTCTATAGTTGTATTGCTTCATTCTTTCATATGTACTAAACAATACTTGTAATTTAATACTGATAAATTATAAAATATTATTATTCAACAAATGGTGTACAACTTGAATAGTTTTACTACGTATTAATGGTTTTTATGTTCTTAAAGATACTACTCAAGATTAGGAGTGTGACTGTCAAAGGCGAAAAATATAGTTCAATGGTTTCACTTTTTTAAAGTATTTAACTGCAAACCTACGTATACTCTTATTACTGTCATTATACTTTGGACCAATTTTGTTTATGGTGAAAAAAAATAAAACTTGGGATGCGTTTTAAACGAAACTGAAACAATATCAAGACATATACATTTCATAAAGCATAAGCATAAAGGATAAAAGATTTATTTAAAGTCGGTTATACATATAACAATACAACATAAGCTCTGTAGAGCTTTTATCCGACATACATACAGCTTTATAACTTGACGCAAATTGATAATTAAAAGCAAATTTTGCTAACTGTAACTTAAATACTAAGAAATTCTGTATGTACACGTATCCGTGGAGGACGTAATTTCGTTCAACAAAAATGTGTCGGACTTTGAAAACAACTTACTGGATTTGTAGAAATTGTCATTGTAAATAAAAATTTACAGTAAATAAATTGTATGCTATAAATGTATGTAATAAATGTCCTCAACTTTTATTATTTAGTACATATTACTAGTCCCATCGTACATTGCTTTTTTTTCTTCATGTAACAATAACGCAATGTAACCGTAGCCTCAATAATTATTGTTACATTCGTAATTAAACAGGTCCTTACCCAACCATGCATTCCGGCATTTAGTCTCCAATGTAACAATAATATTTTTATTATTGTTACATTTCCATGTAACCGTAGCCAGTGCCTTTTTTTTTTATAACATACCGTTAGAAAATCTGACGTTGTCTGACTTTTGTATTCCTTATTGATATGCAAACATGTATCATAAGACTGTGTAATTGGTTTTAGACATTTTTACAATTACAACAGATGGAATTTTTTATTCATACATTGTAAGTAAATTCCTATTTTCACTTTGAATGATAAATGTGTTTCGCAAATATTGTTATCTGTTTTGTTGTTTAACTGCATATTATCGACTAAGTCAGTAAGATAATCAGAGCCGGCAAAATAGCATATTTTCGACTAAGTCAGTAAGATATTCATTTTTAGTTAATCAGAGCCGGCAAAATAGCATATTTTCTGCATTTTAATACACACCTTTTAAAGCCCTTCAAAATATAGAAAAAGTTGACATGGATGTTTATTATTTTTATTTTTGCTACTGAATGCAAAACATGAAAAAAACCTGATACACCCATTCACTCGCGATTAAAGTTTGATAGACTATCTGGTAAGTATAATAGTTCCATGTACAGAAGACCGATTATTTCAAATTACTACAGTGACAGATCCAAAAGGGGGGGGGTTCCGGGGGTTGGAACCCCCTTTTTTGGACGATCAATGCATTTGAATGGGAGCATATAGTTGGACCCCCCCTTTTTACTCTGGGTTGCAAGCCACCCCCTTTTTAAAATGGCTGGATCCGCCCCTGTACTAATATATATGAAAACGAGGATTAAGAGGTTATCTAAAAACCAAACATGCAAACATAAATATTGAAGAAAACTGAAAAATGTACTTACTCTTCAAGTAAGAATGTAAACAAGGTACATATTATAGTAGTCTCACAACGAAAAGACAATCTGAATTCCGAATTAACCTGTGAAATGATTTCTACGTATTATGTAAGAACTACTTATTTGGCGGAACATGTTTTTAATCCGTCATCCATTATCTTCTAAGTTGTTATTCATTTAAGATCTAATTGTATATTATTATTAAATGGTCATTCAATTTCTGTAATCCCATTTCTATTGTAAAATTGTAACCAGGCAAACTTAATAGGTTCTTAATCTAACATGTTTAAGTATGCCAGTTTTTCTGAAATTGTTACTTTACGCACGAGTCAGATAGCCCTAGATAGATATAGGAAGATGTGGTGTGAGTGCCAATGAGACAACTCTCCATACAAATTACAATTTAAAAAGTAAACCATTATAGGTTAAAGTACGGCCTTCAACACGGAGCCTTAGCTCACACCGAACAACAAGCTATAAAGGGCCCCAAAATTACTAGTGTAAAATCATTCAAACGGGAAAACCAACGGTCTAATCTATATAAACAAAACGAGAAACGAGAAACACGTATATATTACATAAACAAACGACAACTACTGTACATCAGATTCCTGACTTAGGACAGGTGCAAACATTTGCAGCGGGATTAAACGTTTTAATGGATCCAAACCTTCTCCCTTTTTCTGAAACAATAGCATAACATCACAACAAAGAAAAACATAAGATAAAATATCAATTGGCAGACTTAACTCAATCAAAAAACGTATGATTAAACAATGAACGAATAAATTTGATCTGCGATATCTGAATACAAATGCACAGTCAATTAAATATTAGAGACAAACATTCATGACCAAAAAGCTAACAAACAAATTCAAAAACAGGACATGACTGAGAAATATTTAACCAATCAATGTTGAAGTTTATACAAATGTTGTAAGAATAAGTGAAAAATTGAAGATATTACAAATAATCAAAGCTGGTGTACAGACAAGATCCATATAAATAAAAAATAACAAAAAAGCATTATAAACAGTATCAACAGGTCGATATATAACTGACAACATCAGCCATATACTTATAAAAAACACGTACGGATTCCAAATTATAAACGATTTTCATTGTACCCATGTTATAACTTCATGTTTAAGGTTTGTCTCAATATCCATGCACATTTCTTTCTAATATTTTCATAGCATTTTTACAGTATTTTGTTTGCCAAAGGCTGATCGAGAGAGTCATAATTATTCCAGAACTACTCAAAGTCCATATTTAGTTACTATATATATATATAGTCTAATGTTTAGTCGTTCAAAATTCGGAAAATATGGTAGATTGATAAAAACGAGACCGGTACATCAACTTATAACAGTTTAAGGAAATATGGCCATAGAAGTCAGTGGGGAATAAAATCGACGATCCAAGAAAAGAGTTAAATTCTTTAAAGCGGAGAAAATGGTAGCATAGGTATGGAACTACTTATTTTGGGTCCGGTCATAAAGAACAGTTTTTACTTTTTTGGGCAGAATCAATTTGCTCTTTATTTTTCTGATGATATCAATTACACCAAAAAATGAAATTAATTTGCGCCGCATTTTTTTTTACCTATAGTATACATGTAACAATGTTATTTAAGTGTAACATGTACTATGAAAAACCTATCAACTTTAGATTAAACTCAACACTCACCAAAATTGAAGATAAATCACCAAGAAATAATAGTTGTAATAGACGTAAATATGTCTGATATATCGTTCAAGAAAATAATGTCTGATAGACGAAAACCTGTCATCGTTTTTGAAGAGCACACATTTCGTATTTTTAGCATTTATTAAGGAAAATGGAAAAATTAGAAGAATCTGTAGTTAGGAAAAAATGTTAGGTGTGTGTTAGGATTTTTTAGGATGAATCTTTTACGGTAATTTTTAGTTGGGGTATTAGATATAGGAAGATGTGGAATGAGTGCCAAGGAGACAACTCTCCATCCAAGTAGATTTTTTTTTAATTTAAAAGTAAACCATTTTTAGATTATTTACATGAAAGTAATTCTCAGAAACTAGAAAAAAAAACAGATTCTGAGAAGAGCATGCAGACGAAAAGCATGTTAATAATTAATTCTGAGCACTTCAAAATTGACAAAGAAGATTAAGAAAAAGATTTGGAATATTTGTGTCAATCCATTACTGAGAAAGAAGGAGGTTGCATTCATTTCAACTTACAAATCAAGCCGATTCCACAGAAGTCTTGATGATATTGGTGTTGTAGCTATATAGCAAACGAAGATTAGGACAGTGTTTTGTGTAAAAATGATTATAAATAAATACATTCATAAAATTGGCGCAATAAGATGATTTTTCAATAAACGCAAATGATACCAACAGTTTTTAAAATCAAGTGGCACAGAAGTAGCATTGGCGCAAATAATTTGTAGCGCAATTAAGGTCATTTTCGGCGCAAAACGATATCGCCCACTTTTTTACAATCTTGATAGCAATCACAACAATAAGTTAACTTTACTTTTATAAATGCAGATTGGGCATGTACAGAATAATGAGAAATAACTAAACATAAATCTAAAAACTATGTTTCCGTTATATATAATTGAGGAATGCGTGGAAGGGGAGACAACTCTAACCTATATGCTTCAATCTTCAACGTTTCCTGGTATTCCTGTATTCATAAAAGTTATGATATTGTAATATTGTAATTGTTTTATGAAATAATTATCCAAAGTTAACTAAATAATTTATTGTTAACATTTTGTATGTGTTTATATTAGTTCGCATATATACACTGACCTGTATGAAAACAATTTGGTATTCCAGAAATTCATATTTCAAAAGACAATGCTATCTGATCTGAATTCAACGCAAATATGGCTTCATTTTTAACCACACGTTTTAAGTGGTATAAAAAAATAGTAGTGCTACACTAAAAATCTGTACTTATTAAGTTACTTATTTTAATGGGAAGGAAATTTTGGTTAGTAGAAACATCCTATATAATATGCCGATCAAAAACTTTCATTATACATGAAGCATTTTGCATGTTAAGAATATCTTCAAAAAATATTTTGAGGAAAATGTAAGATTTGAAAAAACACAGTTGTTTAAAAAAATAAAACTAGAGGCTCTAAAGAGCCTGTGTCGCTCACCTTGGTCTATGTGAATATTATACAAAGGACGCAGATGGATTTATCACAAAATTGTGTTTTGATGATGGTGATGTGTTTGTACATCTTACTTTACTGAACATTCTTGCTGCTTACAATTATCTCTATCTATAATGAACTTGGCCCAGTAGTTTCAGTGGAAAATTGTTAAAAATTGACTGTAAAGGACAATAACTCCTTAGGAGGTCAAGTGACCATTTCGGTCATGTTGACTTATTTGTAAATCTTACTTTGCTGAACATAATTGCTGTTTACATTTTATCTCTATCTATAATAATATTCTAGATAATAACCAAAAACAGCAAAATTTCCTTAAAATTACCAATTCAGGTGCAACAACCCAACATCGGGTTGTCCGATATACCTGAAAATTTCGGGCAGATAGATCTTGACCTTATTAACAATTTTACCCCATGTCAGATTTGCTCTTAATGCTTTGGTTTTTGAGTTATAAGCCAAAAACTGCATTTTACCCCTATGTTCTATTTCTAGCCGTGGCGGCCATCTTGGTTGGATGGCCGGGTCACTGGACACATTTTTTAAACAAGATACCCTAAAGATAATTGTGACCAAGTTTGGATTAATTTGGCCTAGTAGTTTCAGAGGAGAAGATTTTCGTAATTTTAGATAACTAATATTTTCGAAAAATTGTGAAAAATTGACTATAAAGAGCAATAACTCCTAAAGGGGTCAACTGACCATTTCGGTCATGTTGACTTATTTGTAGAAATTGACAATGAGTGTCGGTTGAAAACAAAACTTTACGACAAAAGAGATGATTTCAGCTTCCCAATTGTGAACCTTCCATTTCTATATAGCAACATTCCAGCAGCGCCTGCATACGGAGTATATAATATATCCCAATTGAAACGATTTTCCCGGGCGTGTATTTCCTATCATGATAAGCTATTAAACCAAGAGTTCCAAATGGTGAAGTTGAAATCATCCCTTCGTGAATTTTACGGACACCATCACGAGTTGGTTGACCGTTTCACAGATGATTTGAATATGTTCCTTATGTCGTAACTACAATATCCTTCCCTTTTCACAAATGTGACCTACCGAATTAGAATATTTACAGGATTTGTAATAACATAAGCCACACGATGGGTGCCACATGTGGAGCAGGATCTGCTTACCCTTCCGGAGCACATGAGATCACCCTAATTTTTGGGTGGGTTCGTGTTGCTTAGTCTTTAGTTTTCTATATTGTGTCTTCTGTAATATTATTTGTCTGCTTGTCTTTTTATTTTAAGCCATGGCGTCGTCAGTTTATATTCAATCTTTGAGTTTGACTGTCCCTCTGGTATCTTTCGTCTCTCCTTTGTGAAACAGATAATATTCGATAACGGTCAACCAATTTGTGAAGGAGTCTAGAAATTTTCGAAGGGATGATATTAACTTAACCACTTTGAACACTTGCTTAAATATATTCCTGGATTTGTAAGCAGTAACCCTTTATTAAGGAAAAGATGATAGGATATGCAAGCTCTGGAAAACTGCATGCGGGGATGTTGGCTATATAGTTACATATACAGAAATTGAAAGTGCACAATTGGAAGGCTAAAATCATCTCTTTTATCCTAAAGTTTTGTTCTCAACTAACCCTTCTTGTCAATTATTAGATGCAGGTCAATATATGAGAGAGACTTTCATTGTATTTGTTGTATCCTATATTTAAAGTTCGATGCAATAGATGCCTTCATCATAGTCACCAATAGCAAACTTTAATTTATTTATTTAAAGGATATCATTTATGTAGCAATAGATACTGTCTTTGATCTTCTATGATTCTGATATATATGAATGAAGTAATCCTCATATGAATAAGGGGAGGTTCATAATAAGTGGAGCACAGTTGATTCCCATAAAGATGCCGATTATTTGTTGAAAAACACGTAATCCAAACGCAACACATATGTTTGTCAATTAAGATAACCAATTTAATTAAAATATTGATCTCTGATTACGTATACGTATATAATAGTACATATTGATCTCTGATTACGTATACGTATATAATAGTACATATTGATCTCTGATTACGTTATGTAGTATAACGTAATCAGAGATCAAATATTTTAATTAGATTGTCAAGATAACAAACATCTTGATAATGTCAGTTTCTGAGAATTTTCTGTTTGAATCCGAGTGAATTTTTTTACAATTTTTACAAAGTACGATTTATCCCTCCCTAAGACAAGATACTAGTGTTTACGTTGGGTTTTTTTTTTTTTGTTAAACTAAGCAGGGTCAATTCTATGGGGGGGGGGGGGGGGGGGGGAATCTGTTTAAAGAGTAGAAAAGTCAAATGTCTTAATACTATTGCTGGAGGAAAGATACCAAGAAAGTATTTTCTCTAACAGAAGTATCCACATCTGATTCACGCTGCCGCCCACGAGTGGGTAGTTTCACTATATCTTTTAAGTTCGACTTCAAATGCTGATAAATTTGATTTAATAATAATTTATGAAGAGTTTTCGTGGAGTACTTGGAAGACCCAACGTGGCAAGCAATATATCGTTTCATGGGACATAGCATTATGTACTTTTGATATCTAATACAGACTCGGAAGGAAGATCCAGTTATCTTTGGTTGAATCTTTAAAAAGGAATACATAGCAAATCTGGGAACAATATTTATGTTCCCCGGCGCTGAGCAGACCTATAATAATTCAGGGTTTCTCTCAGTTGGTAAGTTTCTATGGGGCTTTGTCTGCAGGGACAACAACATATTTGTTATAGAGGTAGACTATAATGTGCTATGCAAAATTAGGATCTTTTAAGGTAGATGTAGCTTGTGTATTTATAGACTCAGAGGCGGATTTAGGGGGGGCAGGGGGCCCGGCCCCCCCTTTTTGGGAAAAAATTGGTTGCTTATATAGGGAATCATTGAAGCGTGACTGGAGCGGGCCCCCTCTTAGGTCAGCCAGTGGGCCCCCACTTATGGAAATTTCTGGATCCGCCACTGAGACTCATTCCACAGGCCTGAATATTAAGGTAAATTAGGGGGGATGGCGGGGTCACAGACACCGAAGAGCCGCCTAATCATAGTAGTCTGAGAATAAGTTAGATTTATGTGAAAATGAAAAATAAAAATTTTGGATTTGACTTTCAAATTATTGAAATAAAAGAACTTTCACTCTCAAAATAATTTAAGATCTAAAAACGTATTTTAAAACAGAGAGACGTCATGTAAAAATTCAAAAGTAAAATGCGGAAACTGTCTACCATCGTCCGGAAATGTCTTCGGTTTAGAATATTGGTTTCCTGATTTGTCACTTTGACACTTGCCACCTGTCCTTTACCAACTCCACATTCAATGGGTAATTGTGAAACCCCACGGCACGTAGATTCGAAATGAATAATGTTTTTGTCGCGTTCCTCCGTCAGTCCGTCTGTCCTCAGCTTAAGGTAGCACTTCACAGTTCATATTCAATTTTTCAGTGTCGGTCAGTTTGTCCGTGAGTGCTAATTAACGGTCTCACTAATTAGCGACAACAAGAATTTTAGCGACAACAAGCGTCAACAAGCGACAAGAAGCGACAACAAGAATTATTTTAGCGACAACAATCGACAAGAAACTATTTAGCGACAAGAAAACATTTTTTTTAATTAAAATTAATTATTGCAATAAATATTAAAAGAATATATATATATGCAAAAGAAAATAATTTTAGCGACAAGAAAGTTAAAGTTGATAGAAAAAAATGAAACATTATTTACATAATATATTATCATCTATTATGAATAACAGCCAGTATTACGTTTAATTATTGTATTATCACTCTAAGACATAAGCCCAGATTTACCAATATATTTCTACAATTTTATCTCAGCATGTTATCATTAATCTGTTATAGATAAATTATGTGGTCACACTTTCTTTACGGTTCACTAATTCTTCTTGTCGCTTGTTGACGCTTGTTATCGCTTCTTGACGCTTGTTGTCGCTAATTAGTTAGACCCCTAATTAAAAATGAACCACAAAAAGTCAAAATGTTTTATCATCTCCTATTCCTGGATTTCTAATACATTAACCTAACTGTTTGTGTTGTACATGTGCATATGTATGTTATCAGTACCTTCCATAGATTTGATTTTCAAAAGTTAAAAGAGTGAAATATAATTCCTTTTATGTGTATCTGCATTTATTTACCATAAAATATTGCAAAAAGGGTTGTCAAAATGTCACATATATATCCCTCCAAAATTTGGATCAAACAAGAATTTCAATGCCTTTGAATGATACCTTTTTAGAAACTGTTGACAGTAATCTTCCTAATGATCTAATAAAAAATGGGTGTGTTTCTCCTTATATTTTCGTAAAATTTAATCACAAAGTTCGTGCAACAAAAACTTAGAAAAAAACATTACAATAACATACCTGCCAACTTTTCAAAATGCCCATGGGGGATTTGCGTGCAAGATGGCTTTCATAATTCTAAAAAACCTTCAAGGGGGCCTCAAATACATTTTAATGTTGTTTTTTTGGCTTCTTCATACTTTTATAAGCATAAAGTTATTGTAAAATCAATTGTTTTGTTTTAAATTGTGGACAAAATTGCTCTTTCAAAATTTCAATTTTGGAGTCTCCATGGGGGAAATCCCCCGCAAATAGTGACAGTTGGCAGGTATGCAATAATTGCTGGACAAATGTATGGTATGGATATGCAAATACGGACTGTCATACAGAAAACAGCCTATATTGCATACATGATTACATAATCTTGATGTTCATATAAACCCAATAATGAAGGCTATTTTAATCCTCAACTACATACATGTATGTATCCAAAACTGAATTTTATTGCACACTAGCTCTCATATTTGAAAAATCCACAGGGGCCAAAATGCGAAACTACACACCTAACTTTGGAGTGCTATCTTATGTCACTATGTCTGTCTTCTTCTTCCCGCAAATCACAGGAATCTGGGTCTGTTCGGCGTTTTGCCCTGATTCACCATTAGACTGAATTATCTGTCATTCAAAAGCTTTATCTGTCATATTTCCTCTTCATGCCTTATATATCATGTACTGTGTTACAACGCTAGATAAAACTGACAATGAGAGGTAACACCTGGCCACCGGAAGCTTAATATTTCATTAGTTGGTCGAGTGGTCTAGCGCTGGTCATAGTGCAAGAAGATTTGTTGCCACAGTATCTCAGTATCATTAGTTTGAATCCTGGCCAGGGAAGAACAAAATTTGCTTCCGCAAATTAACAGATTTGATATGAGCTATTATATACACTTAAACAGTTTATTTCAAGAAATGAACATGCATGGAATATGTCACCAAACAAGTTAAAGTTGTTGTCTTAACATTGTGAGGATAAAAAAAAAATGATTTTCTTAAAGTTATTGTTATTATAAATTTAATGTTATAATTTGCATAAAACAAAAGATGCTGATTAGAAAATTCTAGGTGTACCAGGATGTTACATGAAATTCACAAACAGAACATGTGTACACTACATCCAAATCCATGAAACAGCAACCCAACAACACAAAAAACAGTCATCTAAATGTCTACTTTAATAATAAAATACCTCTGTTTGTCTAACATCAGGGAAAGTTATAATCATGATCATAATTATGATTATAGCCAGAAATACAAATGTATATATATGTATGTATGTATGAGGCATTACTTTTCTGGTTGTGAAATTAGCAAAATTAACAATATGGAGATCATTATCTTCTGACCAGGATATAACTGTTTCCAAGTTTTTTAAGTAAGTTTGATATATATAATATATATTTGTCAACATACTATATCTAGCATGTATTTGAGGTAGAAAGGTAACTGTTTGATTATGTTGATATATTTCAGGAAGACATTGATTGAAATAATAATTGACCTATAAATTATATTACAGTTATTGTTTTCAATGTCATATGAGTGTTGTATTATATACATGGTATATTTTTAGACAAGAAGATATGAAAAAGATATTCTGTATGGAATGGCACTAGAAGAAGAGGGGAAAAGAAAGTTTATATTATTGTTGAAATCACCAACTGAAGGAGGCATAGACCAATATCATAAGGTAGACATTTTTTTTCATATTAATTAACTTGTATTCTGTATTATTAGTTACATGGTGTGTTAGTGACCTAATACGATATGGGGTCAGTAAATTTCATATGGGGTGAAAGCGAAGCTCTAATCCTCATATGGAATTTACTGACCCCATGTAAATCGTATTAGGTCAATAGCACATTGTGTAACGAATTTATCTTACCGACTACCTTCACATGTGGTATTTTGACTAGCGGCCTATCAAAGTGATCAAGTCTTTAATACTTCCAATTGTCTATACAGAAAACAAATGCCATCAATATAAAAAAGAAGATGTGGTATGATTGCCAATGAGACAACTGTCCACAAGAGACCAAAATGACACAGACATTAACAACTATAGGTCACTGTACTGGACACCCTATATCAAATATACATATTTACCAAGTGTAGTCCTTTAACCAATCATATCTCTATAAATCTATAGGAGGTAAGATAATGTTTCTTATTCTTAGAAAGAATTCAAAAGTGGAATTCATACAATTGTTTGCTATCTCAAATAGAATCATATAAAAATAAGACCAATTTTTACTGTGGGATTTCAAATATTTTTTACTCTTTTCATAGATCTTTATAGATTGGCTTATACTCTGTATAACTTGCCCTTCAAACTGTCTTATCAAACTGTGACTGAGCTACCACATTCAAAATCAAACTCTGTGTCCATGTCAAGTACAAATAAAACAATTTCACTTGAAATTCACATGTTTTGGTCTTAAATATCTAACATATGAAATAAATGCTTCTTGATGTTAAAAATCCATCATTACCAAGTTACCTAGGGGAGACAATTTGAGGTGTCTCCCATATAGGTTTTTAGCTACATAAGATATTTAATATAATTTCATGCATGAATGTCTTTTGTTAAGTTTTACTATAAGGTTTAGGTATGTAATACCCCTGTAGTACTGTGGTTAATTGTTGGATAACCAACTATTGACTATCATGGATGTAAGGAATTATTGATTGATATATGTCATTGGATGATACAAAATACCAATAATAAGGCAAGGCATCCAAAGGTTATTGTATGCTCTTCAACAGGGAAAAAGTGTATATATGTACATGTATGATAAGTTATAAATCTCAAATAGAAAAAGTTATAAACGAATCAAATTCAAAGATAACAGACTTCCCATACCAGTAGCCAGGGGGGTTCGGGGGGTTCGAAACCAAATAAGCACTATTAAAGTCAATGTTCTGTTCAAATTGTGACTGTTAAAGTCGAGTTCATGAGTCCAAATAACCCCCCCTTGGAAATTCCTGGCTACGGGCCTGCTTACAACAAAGATTCTTATAGATCTACCACTGAAAAAAAGACAAATTGTGGTCCTTGTCCCTTTAAAGTATCACCGCATCTTATTGCCATTTCTCTAATTCATTTATAATTTCCCTGACTGGCTGATTATTTTATTTCATAATAAAAATATCTATCAAATATGCCATTCAACGCCACTCTTCTGATGGTATTGTCTAAAATGTAAGTGGCTGCCTTTATGTTCAGTCTCAACCTTTATATATGTTATGTATTATCATCAAATACAACTTATGTCTAAATAATAGTGTTGTCAACGGTTAACCGGTTAATTGCTGAAAGGACTGTATATCGAATACCAAAAACACTAACAGGTTAACTGGACTTTTTTTCAATTTTAGTAGATTTGATATAGATGCATATGTGTATTGAAATCATTAATAAATTTATTCTTTTTGAAAATTATTGTCCTGGTAATAAATTTGAAAGTTCACTTGTCCAGTATATTGATTGCTATTTTAAAATTAATTAGATCTGATCTTAGACAACTTGTCTATCAGCTGAGGCAAAAAACCTTATTAGTACCATGTTTTTTTAAACTGTAACTTTAAATAAGTAATCCGATTAAATTTTATGATTTACTTCACTATTTTATTTTTGATCTAATATTGCGTAGACCTACATCTTAATGTGCAACTTCCACTGTGCAAGGCTTTGTCATACTTCAACTATGACGAATTTCCAACTCAAAAATTGGGAATGCAAATCAACGTGAATGTTATCAACGTATACTTGATGGTACAAGTACTAGTAACAAGCTTAATCATTTCTAATTGAAACCCTCCACATTGTTTTCTGAGACATTAAGAAAAAATAAAGAATCATTGGTTTCAAACATTTTCAATTTGACGAATTCAATAAAGTTTTTTATTTTTCAATCTGAAGTTATTACACACAAAATAGTAGATACAGAGTACTTGATTATTAAAAGTCAAACTTCGCCAGGAAACCTCACATTTTTATCAGAGTTACCGGTTAGACAAAACTGTACGATTTCACAACACTACTATAAAATATAAAGACTGAACACATGTGATTAAGTGAAGCCACTTCCATTTTCGACAAAAATGTGGAGATATCAATAACTTTTCAAGAATTAATGATGCAAGTACCTGATGCATGTGCATTGAATTGTAAAAAAAAATATAGCTTATGTTTGCATATCAAAAGTATTCTACCTTACAATAAATAGCTAAAAATTTATGTTTTTAACAAATTTGTAATAAAAAATACTATATTTGTAGGCCAAAAAGGTGTCTTACTGGGCCTACTCCTTTATCTGACTTAAGTCGAGAAATATTATATGACCAGGTGCAGTGATAGATCATGAACATGTGGTATGATTGACAACTCAGACTCTATATTTATGAGAGTAATGTTTAAGTGTTTTTAAAATAAGAGAAACACTGTAAAAAGTTTAATAAAACATAATGTTTACCTTTATTTGCAGACATTGGAAAGTGAAGGTTACAACCCTGTAAGTGTTCCAGTACTGAAGTTTAATTTTATCAACATTGATGAATATAGTGACAGACTGTCAAACTACACCAGTTACTGTTCCATAGTGTTTACTAGTCAACAGGCTGTTAAAGCCACACAGGAAGTCATACAGTCATGGAAAGGTTTGTTTCATTAAAAGAAATTGAAATGAATAGTGGATTTAATTATAACTGTGTCTACCGATTGTTTGTGGATTAAAATGTTTCCAATAAATATAAATACTTTGATAATGTGGTTTTAAAGATTTCTGAGATCTGAACACACACCTTTTAGAAATTTGTCTTATGATGAAAGCTTGAATTGGTGTTAATTTACATGTATACAGTACAGCCTGTGACTTCCTCTTAGTTATGTCCACCCTCTTGCATGGTCAACATCCAATGGTGAACATTTATTGGGGTATTCAATCTTGAGATGTTGGCCATTTATTGGGGGTCATAAATCATGGGCAGATTTTTTATCTTATTATGTTACCTGTTAAAATGGGCGTATGACATTTGCGCCGATTTTGAAAATTTTCATTCTTTCATTTGCACCGATTTCATTTTTTCATTTGCGCCGATTTTATATTTGCTCCTAATTAGATTTACAGGTAAGTTAATACTTGTACATATACTGTACTATACCATTGATAAAATCTGGTTATAATTGTTGTTCATTTATGTTTAAATTACTTTTGATTCATATTGTTCTGGAACTTCGATGTAACATGATGGACATATTACACACTGAAACGAGCCAGTCAATTCTTTAGTCATCGAGGGCTGTACATATCGGAAGGTTAGTGTCCTGAAACATAACAACATATCTTACAAAATTAATGTACCATAAATCGTGTAAAGCCATAGTTACCACGGATTCTAGTGTCAAAACACTGATCGAGCATAAACATGTGGCAGATGTCCGAAAGACAGAGGTTAAAGAACTACGGGTACTGTCAAGGCAAAGGTCTGGAGGTGTATCTTCTAGGCCTTCTTCCATCTCCCCGTAGTGAGCAGGGGACAACAGGTTTCCCGTTTGAATGGTTTTACACTAGTTATTTCTGACCCTTTATAGCTTGTTGTTCGGTGTGAGCCAAGGCTCCATGTTGAAGGTCGTACATTGACCTATAATGGTTTACTTTTATTAATTGTTATTTGGATGGAGAGTTGTCTCATTAGCACTCACACCACATCTTCCTATATCTATATTATGATTGACAATTCATTACATTTATACAAATGGCTAATTGAAGAGGTCTAAAATGATAAAATAAAAATTACATGACTTGGAAGGAGATTTGTCTCATTTGCACTCATACCACATCTTCTTATATCTATTCACCTGTAATTTACCTGTAAAAAAATCGGCGCAAATGAAAAAAATAATCGGCACAAATGAAAAAAAAAATCGGCGCAAATGAAATGCAGATCGGCGCAAATGCAAAACGCCGGTTAAAATCAATCAGGGTTGAAGTTTTCAGCTGGTATGTTTCATTAAAATTTACCTGTACAGGTGTCAGACTTGGGTTTCTATTAAAATTGACATTTCACTTTTTTTTGAAAATGTAGAATAAAATATTGTTTTACTCTGTTAATTTATTATTATTTTTTTGTCTTTAATGTTATTCAAATTTTTTATTTTTTAATTGTTTTTTTTTTCATTTTTGTTTGTTTTGTTTCTTATTCTTTTAATTTCTTCTTGGTAAGAATCTTGAGTCGAAATGGCAAAAAGTCAAAGCTAAAGTTATTGACTAGCATTTGAAATAAACAGACTTTTAATAATTGTTTTTTAAGTAAAAGGTTTATATAAATACACATGATGTACATTGTATTCAATTGTTTGTTAACATTATTAAATGAGTTATTACTATTAATAATAACTAATAATCATGCAAGTGATATTTTAAATAAAAAAAATGAAAGTAATTAAACAATTTGGTTTCTTAACAAAATAAGATGATCAATATCAATCCTTTTACAATAGATTTTGATAACATCTAATATTATTCAGGAAAACTACAAGTACCATTATATGGTTTAGGAAAAAACTAATTTTGTTTATCTAAATTTTCTTCAAATCTCAAAACAAGAGTTGTGCACAAACAATCACCGAAAAGACTTATTTTCCAAATGTCCACCTAGTTATCATCAAATTTTGATAAATGTTCATTAAAAATGCTAATCATAATGAAAAATGTTCTTATATATCTGAATCAAGTGAATCTTATGAAAAGAAATTATTTAAAGAAATTGTCTTGAAACTTATTATTATTCCAATCAACCTAGGCCTTTTAGATAAAGTTAATAATTGCAGGGACTTTAATGAATTAAGACTTTTAAAGTCCTTAATGAAAAATGAATTTAAAGAAAAATCTAAAAATAATAACTTATGATAAAAACTGTAAACTTGATTGTGTCAATTAAGGTAGAGAATTTTTGGTCATAATTTAGAAATAGAAAATAGTGGACAATATAAAATTCCTAGAAAGGATAGAATGTGTAAACTGTGCCTCTTGTAGGTCAATGAAGAACACCTATTCCTTGATTGTAAAATTAACAAAACATCTTTGAGATATAAATCCATTTGAAAATTATTTACCTTCTATTTATAATGTCTCTAACCCAAGAACAAAAAGTAAAAGAAATGCTTAACCTCTAAAACATGGATCATGTTTAAAATATCATATGACAATAAAAATATTATCAAATTTTGCTGTACTGAATATTTCTAATACTTATAAAAAATATTTTATTCAATAAAGAAATAATGAATTGCCTAAATTTTATTAAGCTTAAGTCCTAAAGACAATCTTAATCATATGTTAGGATCAGTCTATCTACAATAAAAAACCATTTTGATTTTAGAAAATTAATTTGAGAAACACCTTGTCAATAGAAAAAGGCAGGCATTGTAAATATTTGCAGTATATTTGAAAATGAGATTCATTTATTCTTCACTACCAAAAAATAGACTTAATATAAAAGGTATAATATCAAAGCTAATAGTCAGGAGACAATTATTTTTTAATTAAGCTGTTTGTTCAACTAGTTTTATTGTTTCATTTTATTTTTGAATTTCTTGTCATAATCACAGTCATTAAATTTGACAAACACATACATGTATATTTTACCTGAGACACCTGACCTGTAAGTTATATAATTTTAACACTTCAATGCATTCAAGATTTCCCTTTATCCTTGACTAGTTTTTGAGTAATACCTTGTGTATTAAAAAAGCAACAGGGGGTATGATGATGAACATATAGGGCCACCATGGTGAACATATTTTTTATGGCCACCATTTATAAGATAAAGTCACAGGTAGTACTGTACCATGAAATCCATCATAGTACCCCATAACTGGGAACAGAGTGAGTGAGTAATGGTTTTTGTGTAAATTTGGTCTAAACAATACATGTAGGTTAACTATATTTGTTGTATGGAAGGATTGGAAGTGAACATTTCTGCTTGTCATGGTTCATCTGACCTTGACCTCATTTTCATGGTTCGTTGGTCAATGTTTAGTTTTCTTGGTTAAGTCTGTTTCTTATAAGCTATAAGCAATAGGTCAACTATATTTAGTGTATTTAATGATTGTAAGGTGCAAATGTATTTCTGTTACAAATTATATTTTGTTTAATAATGTTTAGCAATTATAATTTTTATTTTATATATTTTACAAATTTTGATGTATATGCCAAACAATTGATTGTTATGATATTTGTATAAATCTTAGTAGTAGGTTTACCTAAAAGTACAATTTATCTGACCTTGCTTATAGCACACAATGCCTTTCCATATGATTGCAGTGATTATATGTGTACATATATATGTATATTTATTACCTCTTATTTTTATTTCAGAAGGCAAGCAATCAGAGCTAGTCAAAAGTCTTACTTGTTATGTAGTTGGCAAGGCAACAGCAAAGACAGGTACATAAGTTTTATTATTTCTTATACGTTCAGGTATTTCACATCCAATTTTTTATGGAAATATTCTTTATAAAGCACAAAGGTGTCAGTATTCACCTCAAAAACTAACAAAACCTTTGAATAGACTTATTAAGAAGGGATATAGTTACGATACTGTTGTCAGGTCATTAAAGATTGCATATTTTGGCGTTAATATTGATTCACTTATAGGGTCTTTGCATCGGAACTAAACACATTTATTAAAAAAAACAGTTGTTGGCATGACACGGGTTATGTTCTTCTCATATATGTTATGATGGTATGATACTAAACCCCTAACGGGAAGGATTGTGCCTGATATTCATATGATGAAATCATAATCTTTCAGTCAGTTTAATTGAAGTCTGGAGCTGGCATGTCAGTTAACTGCTAGTAGTCTGTTGTTATTTATGTATTATTGTCATTTTGTTTATTTTCTTTGGTTAGATCTTCTGACATCAGACTCGGACCTCTCTTGAACTGAATTTTTATGTGCGTATTGTTATGCGTTTACTTTTCTACATTGGGTAGAGGTATAGGGGAGGGTTGAGATATCATAAACATGTTTAACCCCGCTGCATTTTTGCGCCTGTCCCAAATCAGGAGCCTCTGGCCTTTGTTAGTCTTGTATTATTTTAATTTTAGTTTCTTGTGTACAATTTGGAAATTAGTATGGCGTTCATTATCACTGGACTAGTATATATTTGTTTAGGGGCCAGCTGAAGGACGCCTCCGGGTGCGGGAATTTCTCACTACATTGAAGACCTGTTGGTGACCCTCTGCTGTTGTTTTTTATTTGGTCGGGTTGTTGTCTCTTTGACACATTCCCCATTTCCATTCTCAATTTTATCCTTAAGCCCATTTTATGCCTTGACAGACTATGTATCTGGTGAAGCAATATTACTACCCCTTAAGTCATATTGAAAGATTTATATAAACAATATTTCTGATTTGGGTTTTAAAATGGGTACAAGCTTAAAGTAACTTTAATGAAACTATTTATGAATAATTCTTCAATTTTGGACGAAGGGAAATAACTCAATTCAAAATATTGCCTAAACATTTCTTGCTTTCAAACTACAATGTAATGATACAATAAGAAGATGTGGTATGATTGACAATGAGACAACTCTCCACTAGGAACCAAATGATAATGAAGTTAACAGCTATATATGCATCACCTTAGGTTTCTTTGTTTACTGTGGAATACCAATTTTCGTGGATTTCGTGGATATAGGTGAACCACGAAATTAAATGTTCAACAAATAACAAATTTTTCCATAGACTCGTATGCAGACTTCGTCAAAACCACGAAATCAAATATCAACGAACATGTTAGTTTACCTTAATCCACGAAAATAAATGAATCCACAGTATTACAAAAGTTGCAGAAAAAAGAAGACCCTCTGTTCTGCTCTCTAATTTAATTTTAATGGACAAAAAGAGATAACTCAATTCAAATTATTATGATTAAATTGCTTTAATTAAAGTTTACAATGCATGATTATGTATAATGAAAAGCAATCCTTTACCCCTTAGTGCTCTAACACTAGCATTCTGATTAAATTACTTTAGTCAATAAAACAGATCTGTGACTGAAAATTAGATATGATAAAAAATTTCCATGTTAAGAAATGTAACATATTCTGGGTATTTTTTTAGCTAGACAGCTAGGATTCAGTCCTAATGGTGAAGAGTCTGGTAATGCTGATAATCTATGTGATTGTATACTGTTAGGTAAGTAAATTTAACACAGTATGTTATCGGTTGTAAGATTCATTGTATGTTTTTAAGTGTTGTAAATTTAGGCAACATTAATTTATTGCTGTTCAAAAGTCATAAATTGATTGAGAGAAAGCGATTTCAGGTTACAAACTAAAATGGATGGAAATACATCAATTATAATAGAAAAACAACAGAACAACAGGAACACTGAAGTGCTACAAAAACAAATGCTGACATACATAGAAACTAACTATAAGATAACAACTTCCATATTCCACACACTTGGTACAGGACATTTTAAGAAATAAATGGTGGGTTAAACCTGGTTCTATGGCTATCCCCCCCCCCCCTACTTATATGACAAAGATAAAAAAAAAAATATTGCTAAAATGACAACACTTTGTGACAGAAATACAGCACAAACACACACAAGAAAATCATTACAGAGAAACGCACAGACAGATAATATAATAGTCGACACATCATGCAAACCCAAAGCAACAAGGACAGACATCTCAACCAGTGGCACCCTTTTGTAACCAACATGCAATATCGAACTTTATACAATTATTTTCACAATACAAGTCAAAACTATTTTCATGACAATTATGGTACATATTTTGACGTACAAAGGATATGACATAACACATTATCCAATCAAAACCATTACAGAATATCAAAAATATATACATAAATGTTGTAAGATTGCTGGTTTATTGGCTTATATCCCACAACTTCTATTATTCAAATTAAGAAATACATTTGCACCAATCAAATGCTTTATTTTCATAATTAGCTGTTATTTTTTAGTTTAAGACTTCTTGATGAGTTAAATCCAGAAAAAAATGTCTGGGATGCACTAAATTTATGAAATAATTGTAATATTTATAGATTAACTAATCGAAGAATTCAAATAGAGAAAAATATTCAACACGTGACCGAACAACACATTAATTCATGAATGTACATAGCGCATGAGTATTTTTCAATATTTTTCAATATTTGAATTCTTTGACTAGTTATTCTTTTTATTACATTGGAAAATGGTTTTGTCATGAAATTAAAGTAGAAAATGTTAGGAACTATATCCTTTTCTATATGCATTCTCAATTTCCAACATTAAGTATATATTATGTAACAGAAAAGGGTTAAAACTGAGTAAATGACTAGTTGAAGATAGGGACTGACTGTGTGCATGTTTCCTGATTTCACCAAAACATGATAATTTTATTTGACCCATAGATCCTATGCATAGCAAATATCATGATCTCAGGCTATATCTTAATACTGTATGGAAACATGTTAACCCTGTTACATTCTATGATGGATTTAAAAAATTACAGGTTTTCTGCATTAAAAGATACACTTTGTGTATAATGAATAAACATGTTATGGTGTTTTTTGTTGTTTTTATTGTTTTTATTTCAAAAGAATGATTATTTGACAGCTTTCATATTTTTGCTAAAGAGTAGTGAATGGATTTCAATATTGTTTTTTGTATGAATGAAATTATTTAAATAAACTGTTTTGTATATAGTAAATCACATTTTATGATAAGATGAAGCTTGATATGTTTAAAATGTCTTTTTATAATTGTTGTACCGTTTATATCAGAAAGGGATGAATCAGAAGAGCGGACAATTTTATTTCCTTGTAGTAATATCAGAAAAGATACCATTATAGAAAGACTATGTTCTAAAGGTACTGAAGATATAAGTTTGATTATTATTCTGTATATATATATTGTAAACTGATCTATATAAGATGTTTGTTGATTTATTTATTTGTTAAATTTAATCATACAAGTTTTAAAAATATCATATTCCTGAAATAACGACATGGGAATAGAAATCACTGTTAAATAATTCTGTAAATTGGTAATGCCTCATGAGAGATATACATTATTAAAATAAAGATGACAAAAAAAATTGATTCCTTTTATTTCTTTTTAAACACGAAAAAGCAGATATACTTAGTGACGTCATGAAATGCATTTCCTGATATTGTTAAAAGTTTTATATAAAAATACCTATGATCGATTATTTGAAGAAAAAAATCTTCAAATTCTTAAGATGTAACAAATAAAAAAGTAAATGAAATAACAACTAACATGTTGTTTTTGTGTAAGAGACAATGGACAATGTGATATCTATAAAATTCCAACAAAATCAAATGACCATTTTGATATAAATATGGTTGGAAATTAATAATATAACAAATACAGCCTTTGTATGAGGTCAATACAGGATACATTGACCCAAAGAAGTATATCGACCTCAGACTTCGTCCTCAGTCAATATACTTCTTTTAGGTCAATATATCCTTGTATCGACCTCATACAAAGGCTATAATTGTATAATAATCTTGATGCAGTCTTTTTGTATATTGCCTATGTGACTTGAAATGTTTTCGGGAGACCAGTAGAGGAACTAAATATGTTAGAGGTTATGTTATGTTTAAAGGATATACAAGAAAAGGAACAAATGTGTATGAGACAGTACATAGAGATGACATTACTAATGTGACTTGTTATGTTTTAGGGATACCAGTAGAGGAACTAAATGTTTATGAGACTGTACATAGAGATGATATTACATATGTGACTTGTTTTATTTAAGGGATACCAGTAGAGGAACTAAATGTTTATGAGACTGTACATAGAGATGATATTACATATGTGACTTGTTTTATTTAAGGGATACCAGTAGAGGAACTAAATGTTTATGAGACTGTACATAGAGATGATATTACATATGTGACTTGTTTTATTTAAGGGATACCAGTAGAGGAACTAAATGTTTATAAGACCGTACATAGAGATGATATTACATATGAAGTTAAACAATTGGTTGAAAAATATGTAAGTTGTTGTATGAATATGATCAGGTAAAAAAGATTAAAATAATAAGACTGCAAAATTTAATAAGTTTATTAGACAAAAAACTTACAAAATCCTTCAAATACAACATGTTAATATCAATTAAACAACACAATGAATCAAAAGACAAAATGCTAACACACAAACAGTTTAAAAGAAGAACACTATATAATTGGTTGCTTATAGAAGGTATAGTATTGCAAAAGAAGTTTGGAGGTATTACCATACATCCATATAGTCCATTGGTTTTGACATTATAACATTTTTTGATATTCTAAATGGGTTGAGAATATGAAATACTTTGAAAGTTATATTTTTCAAAGTTTATTATTTTATGAGGTTTATAGGTCTCTAAATATAGTGTGCAAGGTTGTCTTTTCATTTTGGTGTAAAGCAGGTGAGACATAGCTGATTGTCAATGATGTATGATATAGTTTGCTATTAACAGTGGCCTTAATTTTTCAGTTTTACTCTAGATTCTTAAATGATTTTAAAACAAATGCATCTTGATAAAGACAATTTTAAATTAGTTTACTTTTTCTATTCCTTATATACCATAACTAAGATGCACTTTTGTTTGTTTGTAGGGTAAACCATTTGCAGTAGTGTTCTTTAGTCCATCTGGAGTTCAGGCCTTAAAGAAGAATAATCTGTTAGAGATATTGAAATCATCAAAGGTAGGCTTTTAACAAGTAATTGACGAAAACACTCAAGATACTAATTAGGTGTTATTGCATGAAGCTTGATTCTTTGGTTGTTTTGCATGCTTCCAGTCTGCAAAGTATCAAGACAAGTTATTTTCTGCGATATTTAAACTTCTTTCTCTGAATAATTGGTAAAATTGCAGTTGGTGCAATTGTACATGATCTGTTTTAAAAAAAGGAATTCTTTCACATGGTAATAATTGATATTGCCTACTGTATGGTAACAAATAGTTTCGTCACTTTGAAAACTTTGGTTTAAGTCTGCAAGACTAGACTGATAATGTATGATCAGGTCTGTGTAGTAATTAACATAATTAACATAAGAGATGTCAAATAACTGTGTTAGTAGATATTTAATAAATGAAGAGCTGTATTAGAGACTTATAATTTCTCATAGCTTTCTTACTTTATAATTACTTATCAAAGATACCATGCTTATTATTTGTAAGTGTATTTCATCTACATAAGATGCTAAAATTTATTGGCTTTGTTAAAAGAGACCAAACAAGAAGTGTCCCTCCAAAAGCATGATAATTTAAAGAATAAAGGTTAGATACATGTATTGGTATGGCATAAAGCAATGACGACATCATAGCGTCATGCAAATCTTCCTATGATACATGCAATGCACAGAAAATTCAACATTTTCCAATAATTATACGATCAAAACAAGAAAGAGTTTTTACAAATGAAGAAATCAGGAGTATGTAGATTTTATGTAATATCTCCATTAAGTGAATAAAATTGCAGGTAACGATAACTGGTAAACAATGTTAAAATGTGATTACCCTCGATATTATTGAATGGACAAATGTTTCAGATAGTCTTTAAATAATGTAAAATAACCATTTTTTCCATCTGTGGCATGCAATAGACATGAAATAAGATTTCTCCCGTATATAGGTTCTAATATTTTCTGTTGGGTGAGACTGAGATAATTTGAAATTTCTGTTTAAATTCCTACCTTGCTGTAACTTAAATCAATTATTAGGATTACACAAATATACAATGTAGTTTGTTCATTATTTTGAATAGAGTTATTTCTCTTTCACTATTAGAAAGTTCTCTATGTTCAAAAATGATAAGATGAGCATTAATGGGGTTCGTGTTGCTTATTCTTTAGTTTTCTATGTTGTGTCATGTGTTCTATTAATTGTTTTTTTGGTTGTCTTCTTTCATTTTTAGCCAGGCGTTGTCAGTTTATTTTCGATTTATGAGTTTGACTGTCTCTGGTATCTTTCGTCCCTCTTTGAAACACAAATGTCTTTTACATTTGTATGTATATGTATATGAATAATTGAACAGATTTGATTAAATGTAATATAAATATCATTGGCATAAAGAAATGAAATAAGTTTGTTCTAATCCTAGCAATAAATTAAAACAACACTTTTATAAATTTCTTGCGTCCAAAGCACTTTTCTGGATTTAGTGTCATCAGAAAATCTCAAAGCTGAATATTTGAAAGCAAAAAAAGTTTAAGAACTGAAACAGCTGAAGAGCGATATGACCACTAGGATGCTAGCCAAATACATCTTTTAAGACCACTTTGCTGGAGGGAATCTTTTTGATAATGAAAAAATTTATAAAAAAAAAAATGTTTTAGAAAGGTTTGTTCTAAATATATAACCTGAGGGACTGATAATCCAAATGTTATTTGATATATATTTCCTTATGCACCAGGCGCGTAGCTCCCTATACGCTAACACGCAGTTGCGTGCACATCGGTTCGGCATGCAAAAAAATTATTGCAAAATTAAAAATTTATAAAGGAAATTTTAAAGGAAACACATATGTTGTCACTTTTTTAATTGATGAAATGTCATTAAATAACGGCATTTGGTTTCAAAATAGAAGTTTTATTGGAGATCATGCATGACAAAATCGGACAATAACTTGTATCTTTCACAAGATTTGAATTTGTTATACTCAGTCTAATACGTGTAGTTTCGGTGCACATTTTACAGAGTACGGTTTATCTGTTTGGAATGAGATGTACCAATCGGCATTAGATTTATCTGAACCCTTCGATATCGTTGAAATTATGCCACGGCGATGTGTTCGACGGACTACCAGAGCCACTCATCCTGCAAACACGCCAAAACAGTTTTGGAAAGTCTCATTATATTTTGCGTTTATAGACCATATGATAATGGAACTGGAGAGTGGAGTCGCATCTGGTATTATCAGAAAATCGCTTCTTTGTGCCGTATCTGCTTCCTCGTGTTGTAGGAAATATAACAAACGAACAAATCTCAACATTGTCTGAGACATACGAAACTGACCTGGTATGTAATTTTGACGAATTCAATTGGGAGGTCGCTCGATGGCGAACACGTACACTGGTTTATAACATCTCGCGAGTGTTACCGTGGAGATCTATCAGTGTACTACGTCTGTTCAAATCAAATGTACGATCAACAATGAACAATGACAGGTTATCATCGCTAGCATTACTGCATATTTATCGGGATTGCAGTGTGAATATTGACAAATGAATAGAGAAGCTCGTTTCTGCCTAGACTCGAAGAGCAGATTTTGGACAATTTTGAGTAAATTCTGTATCAGAAAAATGTGTAGTTTATGTTTTCAATTAACCATGATTTACTCTATTCAGAAGCTTTATGAATAGTTTTACATTTATAAATTGTTTATAAGTCCTATCTACATGAAGCTCCTCTTTCAACTGTCCTATGACCAAAAACCGAAAAAAAAACATTTTCCTGCATAAAAAGGTCCCAAAAAATTTTGCCTCGCTCCGCAAGGCGGTAGTTGCTTGCATATTGTTTCTTTCTAGCTACGCCCCTGTGCACAAATATAAATCTTGGTATGTTTCAGGACACATACCAATCATGTGTACCTCTTTTGTAATGTTATATGTGAGACCCTATTAATATTAAGTAATGGAATACTTCCATGGGCTAACTGAAATGTATATGGAAAAAGTAAAATGACAAAAACACCTAACACTGAGGAATAATCTAAACGAAGAGTCCATACACAAATGACCAATCAAAAGCTCAAACAGATCAAACGAATGGATAACAACTGTCATATTCCTGACTTGGTACAGGAATTTTCTTATGTAGAAAATTATGGATTATAGCTAGCTAAACAGCACACTTGTATGACAGTTGCATTAAATTTCAGAGAGAGTTGGTTATAAATACCTTATAGAACAAGAGATGAAGTGTAATTAAGTCTCCCAAACAAAGTTTGGAGACTTATTGTTTTTGGTCAGTTCTTATTATTTTTATTATGTCACCCGATCGACAATGTCGGGTGACATATTGCTTTTCCTCTGTTTCTTTTTCTGTATTATTATTATTATTATACTTCCACCTAATTTTGTCCGCCCGCTTTCTCAGAACCAAAAGTACCAATCAGAATGATGGTGCACTATAACAAGGAACCCTGACTCCCCAGAGTCTGTGCAACTTTGGAACTAAAAAATGGCTGCCATCACCATGGAAACGGAAAAATGGTGAAAAAATATAATTTTGGAGTTCCTTGAATTATTTGAGAATGCTTAAGCTTAAAATCTTTAGATTTTAATACAATGTAGGTGCCCTCTATATACTGTTTTTGGATGATTTTGGCACATTTTGGAACTGCTATGTTGCCATGGCAACTACACCAAAAATTTCAAAAATATGGAAATGCTCCAATTTTTTTGAAACTTTAGTATAACGATGAGCAACTTTGATGGATGTGGAATTTGGCGTTGGAATTTCCAAAATGTCTGCCGTTTCCATGGAAACAATGCAAAAAGGTCAAAATGCTCCAAAAACTTCCGGGTTTGGTGAATAACTTTGGTATGCTTGAACTTAAAATCATCAAATTTTTATGCAATATAGTTGTCCACTATATACAGGTTTTGAATGATTTTGATAATCATTGGAACTACTATGTTACCATGGATACAGGAGCAAAAATTTCAGAATGCTTCAAAATTGATGAAACTTGATATGATTGTTAACTATCAAGTCTAGATATGACTTTTGAAGTTGGAATTTCCAAAATGTCCACGGTTGCCATGGAAACTGCAAAAATGTCAAAAATTCTCAAAATGGTTTTAACTTAATGAAATTTGATATAATTGGTAACTGACAAGATAAGATGAGATTTTTGACTTTGAAATTTTCAAAATGGCTGCCGTTGCCATGGAAACGGTATAAATGTGAAATACTTTAAAATGCTCTGAATATACTGAAAATTTACAAAAAGATGAAT
Source organism: Mytilus edulis (assembly GCF_963676685.1). Lineage (NCBI taxonomy): Eukaryota > Metazoa > Mollusca > Bivalvia > Mytilida > Mytilidae > Mytilus > Mytilus edulis. The sequence goes on along the minus strand of NC_092347.1, from coordinate 88,798,581 downwards.
AGCCATGCATATTTGTGCATTTACTGTTAAACAAGTTTGAAATGGCTGCCGCTAAGTGGCAATAGGGGGAAGGGTGACATCCGCTATTGCTTGCAATGGCAATTCTAGTTATTCTTCCTCTTCCTCTTCTTCTTCTTCCGCCACTTTAAAAATGAACTTGTCCGCAGTGGTTCTCCTAAACGGCTTGTCAGATTTACTTAGGATTTTACAATATGTTAGACTAACATGTCTAGGTGAGCCATCAATGTTTCGTTTGTGCATTGGGGTCTATTAAGGGGTATTTTGGGGGGTAGAAAGGAGGGAGGGGTTTACTATAGAACCCTATGGGATTTTATTTTCTAAAATTTTCAAATGAATATAACTTAAAAACTGTAAGTGATAGATACATGCAGTCTTCAGAAATGATTATAGGACAATAAAACAAATCACATTAAATATAGGGGGAGTCCCTGGGGGGTCATCTCCACCCCCTTCAATTTGAGAATATGCTTTTATCTTGTAAACGGTCCAGATCCCCACCCCTAAACCATATATATTCTTGAATGGTACGATAAAACAAATCAAATGAAATTAAAGGGAAGTCCCCGGGGGTCATCCCCACCCCGTTCAATTTGAGAATGTGCTATTATCTTGTAAATGGTCCAGATCCCCACCCCTAAACCATATTTATTCTTGTAGGGGACAATAAAACAAATGAAATGAAATAAAAGGGAAGTCCCGAGGAGGTCACCCCACCCCCTCTTGTTTGAAAACTTGTAAACGGTCAACATCCCCACCCCTAAACCACATATATTCTTGTATGGGACAATAAAACAAATCAAATGAAATGTAGGTAAAGTCTCTGGGGGTTACCACCACCCCCTCCTATTTGAATACTTGTAAATGGTGGAGATCCCCACCCGTAAGCCATATATATTCTTGTATTGGACAAAAAATCAAATCAAATGAACATGGGACCATATAAATGGCGAGTTATGGGAACTTTGTTTGGGAGACTTCGTAACAGCATCCTGTTACAATTACTTCTTGTTACCAACAAGACAACTCTCCAACAAAATCCAAGTGACGTAGATGTAAGCAACAATCGGTAACAGTACAAACTCCCACAATGAGCAAAACCAATATAGTAAGGAACACATAATAAGACATCTTAAACTCTTGTTTCCTTCCAGTTGTCTCGACAAGTGTTTCAATTTTAGTCTCATGTAACTGTGCTGGAGTTTTGAGTAGAGAATCCTGTGACAAACGAGACTTGTTTTATTTAGAAATTATCAATTTCCCCCACCTAGTAGCAATATACCAACTTAACCTGCGTATGGGATATGATGAGTCTTATGTAGACGAAACGCGCGTCTGGCGTACTAAATTATAATCCTGGTACCTTTGATAACTATTTACACCACTGGGTCGATGCCACTGCTGGTGGACGATTCGTCCCCGAGGGTATCACCAGCTCAGTAGTCAACACTTCGGTTTTGACATGAATATATCATTAATGTGGTCATTTTATACAAACTTCCTGTTTATAAAACTTTGAATTTTTTGAAAAACTAAGGATTTTCTTATAGCAGGCATAGATTCCCTTAGCAGTATTTGGCACAACTTTTTGGAATTTTGGATCCTAATTGCTTTTCAACATTTTACTTGTTTGGCTTAATTAATATTTTGATATGAGCATCACTGATGAGTCTTATGTAGACGAAACGCGCGTCTGGCGTACTAAATTATAATCCTGGTACCTTTGATAACTATTTACACCACTGGGTCGATGCCACTGCTGGTGGACGTTTCGTCCCCGAGGGTATCACCAGCCCAGTAGTCAACACTTCGGTGTTGGCATGAATATCATTAATGTGGTCATTTTATACAAACTTCCTGTTTATAAAACTTTGAATTTTTTGAAAAACTAAGGATTTTCTTATACCAGGCATAGATTACCTTAGCCGTATTTGGCACAACTTTTTGGAATTTTGGATCCTAATTGCTTTTCAACATTTTACTTGTTTGGCTTAATTAATATTTTGATATGAGCGTCACTGATGAGTCTTATGTAGACGAAACGCGCGTCTGGCGTACTAAATTATAATTCTGGTACCTTTGATAACTATTTACACCACTGGGTCGATGCCACTGCTGGTGGACGTTTCTTCCTAGAGGGTATCACCAGCCCAGTAGTCAACACTTCGGTGTTGACATGAATATCATTAATGTGGTCATTTTATACAAACTTCCTGTTTATAAAACTTTGAATTTTTTGAAAAACTAAGGATTTTCTTATACCAGTCATAGATTACCTTAGCCGTATTTGGCACAACTTTTTGGAATTTTGGATCCTAATTGCTTTTCAACATTTTACTTGTTTGGCTTAATTAATATTTTGATATGAGCGTCACTGATGAGTCTTATGTAGACGAAACGCGCGTCTGGCGTACTAAATTATAATCCTGGTACCTTTGATAACTATTTACACCACTGGGTCGATGCCACTGCTGGTGGACGTTTTGTCCCCGAGGGTATCACCAGCCCAGTAGTCAACACTTCGGTGTTGACATGAATATCATTAATGTGGTCATTTTATACAAACTTCCTGTTTATAAAACTTTGAATTTTTTGAAACACTAAGGATTTTCTTATACCAGGCATAGATTACCTTAGCTGTATTTGTCACAACTTTTTGGAATTTTGGATCCTAATTGCTTTTCAACATTTTACTTGTTTGGCTTAATTAATATTTTGATATGAGCGTCACTGATGAGTTTTATGTAGACGAAACGCGCGTCTGGCGTACTAAATTATAATCCTGGTACCTTTGATAACTATTTACATCACTGGGTCGATGCCATTGCGGGTGGACGTTTCGTCCCCGAGGGTATCACCAGCCCAGTAGTCAACACTTCGGTGTTGACATGAATATTATTAATGTGGTCATTTTATACAAACTTCCTGTTTATAAAACTTTGAATTTTTTGAAAAACTAAGGATTTTCTTATACCAGGCGTAGATTACCTTAGCCGTATTTGGCACAACTTTTTGGAATTTTGGATCCTAATTGCTTTTCAACATTTTACTTGTTTGGCTTAACTAATATTTTGATATGAGCGTCACTGATGAGTTTTATGTAGACGAAACGCGCGTCTGGCGTACTAAATTATAATCCTGGTACCTTTGATAACTATTTACACCACTGGGTCGATGCCACTGCTGGTGGACGTTTTGTCCCCGAGGGTATCACCAGCCCAGTAGTCAACACTTCGGTGTTGACATGAATATCATTAATGTGGTCATTTTATACAAACTTCCTGTTTATAAAACTTTGAATTTTTTGAAAAACTAAGGATTTTCTTATACCAGGCATAGATTACCTTAGCAGTATTTGGCACAACTTTTTGGAATTTTGGATCCCAATTTCCTTTTCAACATTTTATTTGTTTGGCTTAATTAATATTTTGATATGAGCGTCACTGATGAGTCTTATGTAGACGAAACGCGCGTCTGGCGTACTAAATTATAATCCTGGTACCTTTGATAACTATATACATTTACAAAACCATTCGGTATTCAAGAGCTTGCAGCTGCTACTCAGCCTTTGTAAAACATCATCAGTGTCCCAGCAGAGAGTTGACGAACCAGTGGGATTTCAAAGAACATGTCATCCTTTTTCTAAAAAAGTTCATCGAAAGATACCAAGACCTTGTTGATAAATATTGTGTATTAAAGTCACAAATAATACACAAGAGTCTTGAAGGATAGATTCTAGGTACTGACGTTGTTTATTAAACTTTATGATGTGTTAAAGTATTCTTTTATTTGTCTTTGTAAATTATTCCTTTAACTGTTTAGACTACCTTTTGGCAATATCCATTTTATGTGGCTCGGTACTTATACATCCTGTCTTTGTTATATTGTGCTATGGTAAATTTTTGTATATTTGTCTTTCGATTTTGCTTATGTGTTTTGTCTATATGCCTTATATGCCATCATATATTGGTATCATATCGTCTTCCGAAGACATTTAGTTTCTGGACAATAAGTATAAGTATATAGAAATATATGAAATTTAAACACAAGGTTTATAACCACAAAAGGAAGGTTTGGATTGATTTTGGAAGTTATGGTCCCAACAGTTTTGGAATTAGGGTCCAACAACAAGCATTTTTTTTAGTTTCCATACAATAACTTGTGTAATTGTATGGATCGAATTTGTACCACAAGGTTCCATATGACAAAGGGAATGCTGGGATTGAATTTGGGTGTAATTGAGTTAAACGTTCACGAATTAGGGGCCAAAAACAAGTATTTTTCTAGTTTTCAGACAATAATTTGCGTTTTAATGTATGGATCCCTCTGAAATTGTACTGCAAGGTACCATACAACTAAGGGAACGATGGGATTGAGTTTGGAGGTATAACTCTAAGGGGGTTCCCAAAAAATGGGGGCATTTTATCCTAATTTATTGTTTTTAATTTCCTTAATTTTTTTAATATTGTGCAATAGCAAGAAATGTTCAATTGCATAGTATTGCCCAACAGCAAGAAATCTTCAATTGCATAGTATTGCCCAATAGCAAGAAATTGTCAATTGCAAAGTATTGTGCAATAGCACAATATTGCGCAATATCATGAAATCTTCAATTGCACAGTATATGGTGATAGCAAAATTATCTTCAATTGCACAGTATTGCGCAATAGCAACAAATATCAAATAGCACAGTATTGCACAATATAAAAAAATCTTCAATTGCACAGTATTGTGCAATAGAAAGAAATCTTCTATTTCACAGTATTTGCAATATCACAGTATTGGGCAATAGCAAAATATCTTCAATTGAAAATTGATACAAATATTTTAACCAATTTTAAATTTTTAAGATCTTTCACCACATATCTTTAGTGTCAGAAACCTAAATAATGTAAAAAATTTGACCAAAATTCAAATGCAGACAGTATCAAACTTGAATATTGTGTCCAAACTTGCACCAACTGTTCAGGGGTCGACATCTGTGGTCTTATCCGGCCGAGCTCTGCAAAGCATTTGATTGTTTACCTTGGTTGACATATTTGCCTGTTTTTTTAAACTGATTAAGATTAACACAATGATGACTGACCTCTGTACCTGTATTTTTTTTACTTTTTTAACGATAATGTCTGTTTGTTTTTTTCAAACATCGTTGTCAATATATTAGAATTGTATGCAACTGTCATACTTGTGAGAGGTTTAGCTAGCTATAAAACCAGTTCTAAAACACCATATTCTACACACAAAAAAAGCTTGACCAAGTCAGGAGAACGACCGTTGTAATCCATTCGTTTGACGTGTTTGATCTTTTAATTTTGCCATTTGCATGGGGACTTTCCGTTTCAAATTTTTCTTGGACCTCGTTTTTTGGTTATTTTTCTTTCTACAGATAATTTACGCCTTTTATTATAATTTTATAGTCCAGTTATTCGAGCAATTGTTTATAAATTGAATTATAAACAATTGCTCGAAATAAATTAGAATTGTTTGTCAGTAGCTGTAATAGACATTTCAATAATATTTGAATCAATGTATTTGAACGATAGATACCAAATAACCTTATCATTATTTGCATATTCCAATTGTCAATTTCTTGTATGAGGTTTATACATATTTTTAACGCTTTAAACTAGTTTCTGGAGGTACCCTTAAAATATAATTGGTACAGCCGAAATATAAAGTTGTAGTCACGAAAAACTATATTAATCCCTGAATAAAGCATAATTCTCTTTAAATATTAAAGCTTTACCCGAAGGAGTAATTACATAAGTTTTAAAATGAGTAGGTTCATTATAAGGCTATTTTTTAGGCACCATTTATTTGAAAATCTGAAAGTATTAAAAATCTATCAACTTTCAATTCAATGGCTACAAAACTTGCATTTCATTTGAAACTTTAAAAAATTTCGTTCAAAATAGCCCTATTTAGTTATCATTATGCCATAGCTGGATTCTAAAAAATATTACTGTTAATTATTTTTGTAATCCATAAGATCATGACTCACAGTTATTGTAACGAAAACTATAATGTCCATTTTGGGTCAAATACGCCAACTGCAACATGTAAGGGTGTAACAAGATTGCTCTTAAACATGCAGTCTATTTTTTGTCGTTTTGTCAGAGCGTTAGGGTGCACTTTGTGTAAAAACATCTTTCCCAATAATGGGCATCGATTTGCAGTCTCGAAAAGAAATACACAAATAAACTGCTGTTTAGATACAGAGACATATAATCAGAGACATATCTATAATGTATTATATGTCTCTGTTAGATACCAGGAATCAACCTTTGTACGAGCGTTTTGTCAGGAAACTACTCATCAGTGATGCGGCTGAATATATAAATGCCAAATAACATAGACTGAAACGGTATATAATAATAAAAAAAAAGTAAGTGAAACTAGTTTGTTAAAAAAATTTCTGCTTTTTAAATTTCCACAATTTACTGTTACTTATTGCATTCGGTAAATCAATTTTGAATTTACATTCTTCATTTCAAAATGTGATATGAGAATCTTGGTTAAGAACGTTTGCACTTATACTACATCATTTGTAAAAGGATAAGGAAAAGATGAGAATAAACTGGTAGCCTTTTAAGTTGTTTTACAAATGAATTATCTGATTCTTTTACATTATTATATAATGTTTCTTTGTTTTGTCAGATATGTATCCTTTATTTACTGCTGATAAATCTTTATAATGTATTTTGTTTAGAATTTAAAGAACAAATTACGTAACTGTCCACTGTGTCAGTTGGTGCAAAGAATAAGTATAATGCTCATACTACCATATTATAGAAATATATCTTGAAAGGTTATTAACTTATTACCCTAGTTGTTATTCATTTCTTTGATGTGTTTGAGCTTTTGATTTCGGCATTTGATTAAGGACTTTCCGTTTTGAATTTAACTCAGGAGGATAGCATTTTTGTGATTTCACCTTTTACATCAAACAATCTTTGATTTTCAGTAGGTTTGATCTACAATCCGGTTTTAATCTGATTTGAGACGAGGAATAAATATAATAAAAAACTGTCCACCAGAATTTATCCTTATCCCAAACTCCTGTTTGCATGCTTTTACACATTTTATCATCGTTTATTTGTATGATATTAATTCGTAAATGGCTAAATATTTTCCCCAATGGGAGACAAACAAAAACGAAAAACGGTACACAGAACACTTAGGACTCTGACAAACACCACTAGAACTTTGGTTAACTCAAATGCTGAAAAAGTAAAAGCAGATCCTGCTCGTCTTGTAGGTATACACGTCATTTTGCTCATGGCAAGTAAACCTCTTGTGACAAATTGCCTTTGGAGATTGAAGATTTTACAAAAAGCTATGACGAATGAGTTTACAAACACGATGACGTTTCTTTAAAAAAACGGGGGGGGGGACGAAAGATATCAAATTGACAGTCAAACTCATTAATCCATAATAATCTGACAACGCTATGGCTAAAAATGAAAAAGACAAAAAACAAACAATAGCACGCATGACACAACATAGAAAACTAAAGAATTAGCAACACGAACCCCACCAAAAGCTTGGGGTGATCTCAGGTGCTCAGGAAGGATAAGCAGATCCTCTCCACATGTGGCACCCTGTTTTGTTTAACTTTCAAAGAGATGATCATTAAGAACACTTGGTCTAAAAACTTTCACATCAGCCACCATTAAATACAGGAAATCATTAGAAAACGTCATGTAAATGAATATTGTATCAGTGGGAGAACTACAAATTACAGTCCATATATCGCTGGTGCTAAAATGACGCTACATTGAAAACTTAACAATAGAAAATGGAAATCATCGCTTTTGTCTTCTTTAACTTTATTCGGAGAACTGTTACAAGTAACACAAGAGAACATTTTGTCTAACACATTTACAGAAGATGATTGTTATTTTTTTATGATTGTTTTAACTTTGGTGCGGATATCAAAAATCATTGTATGGTTATATTTAACAAATATGTAAGTGATGATAATTCATGTTCGATTCACGTAATCAATATGTGAATTTTGAAGTTTTGCAACTTTTCTAATGGATATATGCGGATCGAAAATATTTTAAGAATACTGTGACGAAAAAGTGTTTAGTTGGTTAGTTTGCTTGATGCAACTTGAACTCAAGTGTGTATTCTTGTGTAACTTTGTGCTGTGTTGTTGGGTGTCTAAGTTTCACTCGTACACGGACGACAAATACCAAGTATACTCTTAACAGGGTTACCCTAAAAATCTCTGGTAGCGTGATTAAGAGAATCCTGGTCACATAAATAAATAAATCGATCCTGGTGTAGTCTGAACGAAGTCTTGCAAGTTAACATAAACACAAAGTAGATTAAAAAAACAATTAATACTGTGTTATTCAAAATCCAAAGTACATGTAACAGTTATACAAGTTTACAACATCTAAACTGCAGGCTCAACAATACGGTGACATAATCCTAAATATCCTACGTACACTACTCTCGTACACAATATCGTATCACCCCGTATATCGTATATATCTCTCTATTGCTATTTCTCTCTTTTTATACTCTCTAATAACCTGATTATAATATGGTTAAATGACTTTAAACAAAGAAATATTCTACAGGAGCTATATTACAGGAGACCGGAGCTAAGGTCAACCGAGGCCCCTGTATAAACATAGCAACGGGGTACCAGCTGATTAACATGATTGATTTGACATTTAACAAGTACAATCTGATTGAAGGCGATAAACATAGATTGTAAGGAATTACTTGATGACGGTTAATGAGAATAAGTAATCTGATTATACCATGATAATAAAACCCAGTGATACATGTAATAAACGAAAAATGTCACAATACTTTGATACATTTTAGATATCAAATGTGAAAAGGCTTATTTTTAAGGCTTAAATTTAATATTTTGGAATAATACACTTCATACTCAATAATAAACGATGGTTAAATGAGTACTTTTTTTTCTTCAATAATATCAGTTTCACTAAAATTTGTTTTGGGCGATGTATTTTTAGAAAATAAAATACATAAGTTGCTCTATTGACAGCATTACGGACTATATTTAGAAGATGTTTGATTTTCCTATCAGGTTTTGTTTGGACTTGGAAGCAGACAATTACTGTACGTGTTATAACAATACAGATTATATGAGTCATTTTGAATATCTTTCTAATATTGGCATACATCAAGCAGACATGGCGACACATGTCTCCTGTAAATTGTAACATTGATTGATCAACAAGTCTTTACCGAATTGTTTTCTGATATTTGGCATCTGCTTTTATTATTTTAAAATGTACTGAAGCACGAAAGCAAACTTGATGATATGCCCAAGACATAAAATAATAAAAGCCAATAAACGAATTTGCTTAATCTTCAAATTAATGCATATATATTGACCGGTATCCATGATGATTTGAAGTAGCAATCACTAGTGCCTGACTTGTAATTCTTTTAATAGGGATTTAGTTCTTAGATGCTTTATATATTTTTACGATTGATAAAAATTTACTTATCAATTATAATATTATATATAGTTTCTCGCTGCATTGAAGACCTATTGGTGACCTTCATCGATACAATACTAGGTTGAGTTCGTCCATTTTTACTTTCAAATTTAAAGCGTTTTTCTTAACTCAAAAGGAATCATATTCCTCCTCATTAGAAGTTGCTATGTGGTGTTTTATATTTTAAAATGGTTTATGTAATAATATTTTGTATGTTTTCTCCAGTCATTTTACCTTTGATAAATTGTTAATAGGGTCCCACAACGAACAACATTAAATGAGCGATATGGCTGACAGCAGCTGGTGACTCCTGTGATTTCCGTGCAATGAACTGAGCACCGTTTAAGGTGGCACATAACACTACAGGGAGATAACTCTGTAAGATACTGTAGATCATTCAGGTAGTCTTGACCTATTTATTTGTACACAAAAAAAACCAGCCAGTAGTCAATGGACACTGTAGATCATGCAGGTAGTCTTGACTTTTGATCTGTTCATTTGTATTTAAAAAAAAACAGTCAGTTGTCATCTTCACTTCACACCCGCATATACGAATATCAATTATATGCTTATGAGACATGTTGCAATGTTAAACTTATTACGGTATGTGAAAATCAAGACTTGAATAAAAAATATCCCATTATTAGAGGCAGTGGCGTCATTTTTCCTCAGAGCTTTCAGTTCTTTGATTATATTTTTGTCAAAGGGTCAAAGTAAATACTTTGTCAAAATTTTAAGAAAATTAAACGAGCCAAATAAGATTTAGTTAAGGTGTTAGGTACCACCTAAACAATATATACCGATGACATTATTATTCGTTTATTGATTTTCAATAGTCCATTTGCCAATTACCGATTTGATTCTATTAATACACACTTTTTAAACAAATTACTTCCCTTTGTCAATCGTAGAATTGAGAATGGAAATGGGGAATGTGCCAAAGAGACAACAACCCGACCATAGAAAAAAACAACAGCAGAAGGTCACCAACAGGTCTTCGATGTAGCGAGAAATTCCCGCACCCCGAGGCGTCCTTCGGCTGGCCCCTAAACAAATATACACTGGTTCAGTGATAATGAACGCCATACTTATTTCCAAATTGTACACAAGAAACTAAAATTAAAATAATACAAGACTAACAAAGGCCAGAGGCTCCTGACTTGGGACAGGCGCAAAAATGCGGCGGGGTTAAACATGTTTATGATATCTCAACCCTCCCCTATACCTCTAGCCAATGTAGAAAAGTAAACGTGTAACAATACGCACATAAAAATTCAGTTCAAGAGAGGTCCGAGTCTGATGTCAGAAGATCTAACCAAAGAAAATAAACAAAATGACAATAATACATAAATAACAGCAGACTACTAGCAGTTAACTGACATGCCAGCTCCAGACTTCAATTAAACTGACTGAAAGATTATGATTTCATCATATGAATATCAGGCACAATCCTTCCCGTTAGGGGTTTAGTATCATACCATCATAACATATATGAGAAGAACATAACCCGTTTCATGCCAACAACTGTTTTTTTAATAAATGTGTTTAGTTCCGATGCAAAGACCCTATAAGTGAATCAATATTAACGCCAAAATATGCAATCTTTAATGACCTGACAACAATATCGTAACTATATCCCTTCTTAATAAGTCTATTTAAAGGTTTTGTTAGTTTTTGAGGTGAATACTGACACCTTTGTGCTTTATAAAGAATATTTCCATAAAAAAATAAATGTAAGTACCTGAACGTATAAGAAGTCTGCATGTTGAGCTATATTTACGAATGATGTCCTTATACCGATGATAAAATTTAGTAAATGTTTTGACTAGTTTGAGATATCGAAAACCCTGGTGTAATAATTTGTCAGTACACATGTATTACATAAATTTCTCTCGTTAAAATCTAAAACATTGTTACATACACGTAGACTGGTTCCATACCGGACAAAATTGGCTTTTGCCAATGCAAAGCATGATGAATTGAAAGTGATGCATCGGCGGTTAAACTGATTTTTCATGAGAAATAATTTCTGATGTCAAAAGTATTTAGCTAAAGAACAAATTAATGTTATTAAAAGATTTAAAAACCTTATAGATTACTCACATTACGCACAGGTAAATTTGCTCTTTCTGCTAGCTCTCCATTGTAAATAAAAATTAATGTCCCTCATAAAGGGAGACAACAAAAATAAAGGTCTCTATATTATAGGGTCAATTACGGGAATTGGCAAATAGCCTATTGGCACGTGATGTCGGTTATATGCGTTTAATATCTTGAATCTAGCCTTTTCGTATATAACTTTGAATTACAAATGGGGCTCAGTATAAAATAAAATGTAATAGGATTACCAAGAATCCACCAGGGACTAAAAATCGTAGATTTTAAAATTGTTTCGTATTTTTAAACACAGCAGTGTTATTAACATGATTAAATTAAGGCAAAAGTAATGTCCACAATGTTCCAAATCTCGTTAATTGACTGAGACGCAAATCAATGTATCAAACAGAATACGATGGAATCGGAAGGGCTCAAAATTGAGACTGTGTCCATGGACAAGTAAAGCAATCAGACGCAATGTGGATCAACACATGTTTATAATGTCACAATCTGGTATCGAACAATCGGCATAATACAGCTAAGACCGTCAAAGCTAGTCAGTAGACAACTTTCGAGTTCGATTCATTTCCGTCCAAAACTCTGGTTTTAGAGAACATCATTCGTGCGTTTAGGGGAGTCGTCACTTCCGTTCCAATGTAGAGCGTTTGGTTGGAAAACTATAAAGGCTATATTGCACGAATTATTCGGAAAATTGAATTCTCATAATTGTCTTTCAGCACAGCTGTCATTAAGGAATTGTGATTAAGTACCTACAGAACAAATATTATTTCTAGTTTATTCTGCACAATGACAATCACTAAGACGCTTGATTAACTTTGATAGTGCAGGGATACAGGCGATCACTTCTACCTTGTAAATGACGTCACAAACGCGCGCATAATTGACGATTTTTTTTCCGGTGATGGACAAACTCGAAAGTGGTCTGTTGAGACACAGACAAATCGTATTGATCAACTAAATCGTGATAAGAGAATGCCCTTTTGAATTGATATTTGAGGAAAATAATATGGCAATTTAACAAATATGTTTTAATGTAAGTAATGATAACTTTTAATTACTATACATATTGCAATAAACAGGTTCCCCCAGGATATCACGTACTGATAGGCGCCAACAAATATGTTTTATAAGAATATAAAAAAAGTGTGAACATACCATAATTTGGCAGTTTCATATGAAATTTTTAATTAGGTCTGTAAGTACATTTTACTTGGAAGGAGTGAAAATGACTTAATTTGCTTTATTACCGTCATAGTTTAAGATTCTTAATTTTTGGCAAAACAAAAAAAAACTGCACAAAAATCTGTATCAAAAAGATATTGGTCTTGTGCTGCAAATACGTGTTAAACAATATTTTCATAACATGCACATTGAAGATTTTTTCTGGCATCACTCATCGATACTGTATACGCCGTTAAAACAATGCAATTGCATCAGTTGATATGTTTGCTGAGAGCTATGTACTTTTGAAATAAAATTTGAAATATTCCAATGTTGTTTCTCTTTCTATCACCAAAGTATAATGATCTGCCAAGTCTAGAATGAGATGCTTTGATGAAAGTATGATGTATATTAGTGACAAGTTCCTCTTGTCTTATTGTATTGTTTATGCAATCTGTTCTCTTTGCTTTATATAATTTACTGTTTGTTTACAGTTGATGAAGGACTCGTGACAGTACAAACACCGCCTACGTCTCCACATATCTTGGTTCAATTTTTTATATAGGTGACGAATAAACTGAATAAGATAATTCCATTAATTTGGGTTTTTTTTCTAAAACAAAGTGCTACTAAATTCATTTATTCATTATATTTTTTTTGCAAACAAAGTAGAGTCTTGCATGCGATTAAATAGACAGAAAAGATTTACAGATCGAACATACGCTTAGTTCTAATCTATTTTGTCGTTTCGTTTTTTATAATTTTTGGGGAAAAAACATAAGGTTATTTCAAATACGGCACTTGACCCAACATAGTCCGTTTCTCCGATGCATGCAGAAGTCACATGATCGCCTCAGATAGTTAAGCTTCTTTCGGGTCAACATAATGTTTACATTTGTTTTTATGGGTTGTTCGAGTATATCAATTAAGCTCATTCATTTATAAAAAAAAAATTAAAAAAATCATGAAAGTATAATTTTGATGTTAAAGAATGTAGTCGTTACATGCTAAATGCTGCTTGTGAATGTCTATATATACTAATAAAATAGGATAAACACAGTTCATTCCAAGATTTCATTTATAAGTTAAGTTAACCTTGAATTTTTTGAAAATTCCTTGAATCCACTTGTATTTTTGTCAATCTGATGAGTTAAGCCTTTTTCAACTGATTTTTATAGTTCGTTCTTATGTTGTACTGTTATACCACTGTCCCAGGTTAGGAAGGGTTGGGATCCCGCTAACATGTTTAGCCCCGCCACATTATTTAAGTATGTGCCTGTCCCAAGTCAGGAGCCTGTATTTCAGTGGTTATCGTTTGTTTATGTGTTTCATATTTGTTTTTCTTTCATTTGTTTTATATGAATAAGGCCGTTAGTTTTTGAATTGTTTTACATTGTCTTATCGGGGCCTTTTATAGCTGACTATGCGGTATGGGCTTTGCTCATTGTTGAAGGCCGTACGGTGACCTATAGTTGTTAATGTCTGTGTCATTTTGGTCTTTTGTGGATAGTTGTCTCATTGGCAATCATACCACATCTTCTTTTTTATACTTGAATGCTTTTACGATGTCAAGTTGTAATATGTGTTAATGTTCAAATGTTTCGCCAGTTAACTCGGTGTATGAACCAGTTTTATTATTATTACGATAATGCTATTTATAGTCATACGTTCGTGTTGTAAGTGTATTTCGCACATGACTTTTTCCCAACTTGATTTCATCTATATCATTCATAACTGTTAAAATAAATAAAGTGCTGTCTTTCTTGTTGAACCAAACACTTTTTAAATGTTGTTAACTAACAATTCCTTGTACTATGTAAGAATGGTGCTGTAAAATATGATTCTAATGCCAAAGAATTAAAAAAAATACTTTGTTTAGCTACCCTCGTCAGTAAGTACTCCAATTTTCCTGTCTTTTAAGGTGAAAGAAGACGAATGTTTGTGGTTTTTTGTTTGTTTTATGTCATTTCTGTTAACATTTTTATGTATTAGGAGTGCTGAATTGACATCTTTGTGTTTTTTGTTTGTTTCAAACGTATCACTAATTTGAAACATGTATCTGCCATTCCATACATTCTTACCATGTTTACTGGAATAAATGCATATTTATTGTCCTATGTTACCTTTTCATATGAGGCATGTTCAATGACATAAATTGGTTAAGATATGTCTGATGACATACATTCTGTACTTTTTGTTTGACAGACATACCAATTTTAGTTCTCAGTAGAGCCATTAAAAAAAAATGCAATATTCCTCTTGTGAATTTAACACTTATCCCGATTATTCTATTTGTTTTAAGGATTGGTGCAATTACCATTGTTATATAACAAGTACTTAGTGCAACATGATTTTATTGTAACATTAGCAATCTGTTATATTGTCTCAGTAATAGATCATTCTTTTAATTTCCAGTAATGTTGAATCAGGAATACAATTTACATTCTCAACAAGTGTTTTGGGCTAGACGGAGAGTTTATATAACTATTTTAACCAAATGATCACACTTATTCACCTATTCTGACAGGTCATTGCTCTTGGTTATGCACTTTTCCCATGACTATATCCTTATATTATTAGATTACATGAACGAAAAAAAAAGTTTCTTCACGCGACTAAATTTCGTTGGGCAATCTTTCTTCAAATATTCTCAAAATGCCAGGTAATGGATTTATCACTTTTTTTTTACTCCGAATAGAATTATAAGATTCATCATCATACATGGTGTTAAATTTATAACGACCGCATAGATTTCGCGGTCATATAATTGCATGTCGGTGGTTGTCATCGTCCGAAGACATTTGATTTTCAGATAATAACTTGAGTATAAGTGTACTCATCTCTATGAAATTTTACATCAGGTTTCCACACCAACAAAGGATGGTTCGGATTGATATTTAGGGGTTACGGCCCTAACCTATTAGGAAAAAGGTGAACACATTGCTTTTCTGATACCGGGGTTCCTCGATATGCTGAATATAACCGTATTAAGATTTTGGATTTTATCTTCTAAGTTTGAATTTAACAAATAATTGATTTCATGGTCTTAATGATATGCTAAATTTAAAAAAAAAATGTATTTAATTTTTAGATTTTTTTGTTTTCAAGTTCAAATCAGGGACACACATTTATTTTTGTTTGATTTCAATAATCAAAAAATGAATGTGATAACTATTTAATCATATTTTCGATTTTTGGACCCTGTGATCAAATTGGCTTACATAGGCAAAAAAGAAAAATTCATATGCAAACTGATTTAATTTCACTTTCAGAGAACATTATGATGGTCTGTCACTTAGTATTATAAATTTAACTGAGTGCATACATCTCATACATCCTATGGAACTATTTTGGATTTCATCTTCTAAGTTTGAATTTGACAAATAGTGGAATTCATGATCTTTATGATATGCTGACTTTTAAACACAATATGTTTAAATATTTGATTTTTAGCTCACCTGTCCCGAAGGGACAAGTGAGCTTATGCCATCACTTGGCGTCCGTCGTCGTCCGTCGTCTGTCGTCTGTCGTGTGTCGTCGTAAACTATTTCAAGAATCTTCTCCTCTGAAACTACTGGGCCAAATACTTTCAAACTTTAACTGAATGTTCCTTAGGGTATCTAGTTTGTAAATTGTATCCGAAGTTTTGATCTATCAACAAACATGGTCGCCATTGCTAAAAATAGAACATAGGGGTCAAATGCAGTTTTTGGCTTATAACTCTAAAAAAAAAGCATTTAGAGCAAATCTGACATGGGGTAATATTGTTTATCAGGTCAAGATCTATCTGCCCTGAAATTTTCAGATGAATCAGACAACCCGTTGTTGGGTTGCTGCCCTGGATTTGGTAATTTTAAGGAAATTTTGCTGTTTTTGGTTATTATCTTGAATATTATTATAGATAGAGATAAACTGTAAACAGGAATAATGTTCAGCAAAGTAAGATTTACAAATAAGTCAACATGACGGAAATGGTCAATTGACCCTTTAGGAGTTATTGCCCTTTATAGTCAATTTTTAGCCATTTTTCGTAAATCTTAGTAATCTTTTACAAAAATCTTCTCCTCTGAAACTACTGGGCCAAATACTTCCAAACTTTAATTGAATGTTCCTTAGGGTATCTAGTTTGTAAATTGTATCCGAAGTTATGATCTATCAACAAACATGGTCGCCATTGCTAAAAATAGAACATAGGGGTCAAATGCAGTTTTTGTCTTATAACTCAAAAACCAAAGCATTTAGAGCAAATCTGACATGGGGGTAATATTGATCTATCTGCCCTGAAATTTTCAGATGAATCAGACAACCTGTTGTTGGGTTGCTGCCCCTGAATTGGTAATTTTAAGGAAATTTTGCTGTTTTTGGTTATTATCTTGAATATTATTATAGATAGAGATAAACTGTAAACAGGAATAATGTTCAGCAAAGTAAGATTTACAAATAAGTCAACATGACGGAAATGGTCAGTTGACCCCTTTAGGAGTTATTGCCCTTTATAGTCAATTTTTAACCATTTTTCGTAAATCTTAGTAATCTTTTACAAAAATCTTCTCCTCTGAAACTACTGGGCCAAATACTTCCAAACTTTAACTGAATGTTCCTTAGGGTATCTAGTTTGTAAATTGTATCCGAAGTTGTGATCTATCAACAAACATGGTCGCCATTGCTAAAAATAGAACATAGGGGTCAAATGCAGTTTTTGGCTTATAACTCAAAAACCAAAGCATTTAGAGCAAATCTGACATGGATAATTTTATTTATCAGGTCAAGATCTATCTGCCCTGAAATTTTCAGATGAATCAGACAACCTGTTGTTGGGTTACTGCCCCTGAATTGGTAATTTTAAAGAAATTTTGCTGTTTTTGGTTATTATCTTGAATATTATTATAGATAGAGATAAACTGTAAACAGCAATAATGTTCAGCAAAATAAGATTTACAAATAAGTCAACATGACGGAAATGGTCAGTTGACCCCTTTATGAGTTATTGCCCTTTATAGTCAATTTTTAACCATTTTTCGTAAATCTTAGTAATCTTTTACAAAAATCTTCTCCTCCGAAACTACTGGGCCAAATACTTCCAAACTTTAACTGAATGTTCCTTAGGGTATCTAGTTTGTAAATTGTATCCGAAGTTATGATCTATCAACAAACATGGTCGCCATTGCTAAAAATAGAACATAGGGGTCAAATGCAGTTTTTGGCTTATAACTCAAAAACCAAAGCATTTAGAGCAAATCTGACATGGGGTAATATTGTTTATCAGGTCAAGATCTATCTGCCCTGAAATTTTCAGATGAATTAGACAACCTGTTGCTGGGTTGCTGCCCCTGAATTGATAATTTTAAGGAAATTTTGCTGTTTTTGTTTATTATCATGAATATTATTATAGATAGAAATAAACTGTAAACAGCAATAATGTTCAGCAAAGTAAGATCTTCAATTAAGTCAATTTGACCAAAATTGTCAATTGACCCCTTAAGGAATTATTGCCCTTTAAAGACTTTTTTCACAATTTGTTCATCATGTTGACTTACTTTAAAAAATCTTCTCCTTTGAAACTGCTGTATCAATTTCAGCCAAACTTAGGCTAAATGAGTTTCAGAGTATCTAGTATAAATTTTATATTTTATTTCCTTGTATGTCAAGAAACATAGCTCCTATGGCTAAAATAGAACATAGGAGAAAATGATTATTTTTTTTTTGGCTTTTGAAGAAAATAGGACGATCCAAAAAACATTTGAATAAATTGAAAAGCCAAAATAATCATTGATGAGAGATTTAACCAAAAGAATTAAGGTGAGCGATTCAGGCTCTTGAGAGCCTCTTGTTTTTTTTCCAGTTCAAATCAAGTACCCAAATTTTTTACCTTTGTTTGATTTAAAGAACAATGCTGAATCTAACGATGTAATCAGAATTTTGATTTTTGGACCCCGTGTTCACATTGACAAATAGGAAACATCATGTTGCAAAGTAATTTAAATTCACTATCAGAAAATGTTCGATTTTCGGTCACTTAATAACAAAAATTTTGATGAGTGCATACATCTCATACATATTAGTGAACTGAGATTCTTATCTGGATCTTTTCCTCGATGTTGAAACAGATGGATAACTTCTTACTAGAATCTATGACAAATTTTACTATTTTCAACTTCACATTTCTCAGCAGTAACAAACACTCTGCTCCATGGTATAGCGTTAACATTTTTAGGCAGTTAAGCTGCCTTATGCGAGCACCCTAGATTTGTGTTCTACCCAATAAATGTTGAAATATGTGCCATTGTTATTATCTAGCTGGATGTTATGTTATTCATAACTAATTGGACAGTTTTTTCATACTTTTTCTTGATTACAAAAAATATGATCAGAAAAACCTTAAATGATCGTCGATTTATCCGAAAGTTTTGAAGTTGCACATAGGAAGAAGGGCACATTAGGAATCTTTATGTGGTTTACTATCTCCTGAGATTTTGGCTAACATGTCAAAGAACAAATGTATGAAATGTTTAATCGCCGAAAATTTCTAAAGACAAGTAGTTTAGATTTCCCAAATGGCTAAAGTCGTAAGAATATTGTTTGTCGTCAATACGTAGTCAACTACGTCAGTAGTCTTAAAATAGGTTCCACTGTTCATGCTGTTGGCGGCAATTTTAAATCATAAGACGACATTTTTGTATCTTTTCAATTTGGAGGCAGGGGTTCAATTAGCGGTTGTCCGAGGTCTGCGAACTTCCACTTTTGCAGTCGGACTTTCGACTTGGTTACTAGCTACGCTCGACATGCACGACTTGAGAGCGGAAATAAAGAAATAACTTTGCAAACCTTTTTACCAAAGTCTCCTAATAAACGATCTCAAAACTTGTTTTTGGCATTATTATTCATGACAGCGATGTTCATTTTATTCAACCGCTAGCTTTATACAGAAAACGCCGACAAATAATGTGTAAATTCGAGTAAAATCGTATCTGACAAAAACAACATTGAAAACAAAATGGCTGACATGAGAAGAAAATTATAAAATCGGATCCGATTCCGGAAGCGGATATGGGTAATTCCGGGTTTTGGCGATCTTTGAACTTTTAAAAAAATCAGACAGATGACAAAATACATCTTTGCATGGTAAATAAATATAAACACTAGAATTGAAAACCAAAAGATATATGTAAAAGAATTAAAAAACAGAAAATATTTTGTACTGAAAATGTGGGAAACGTACAATTAAATACAATGATGATGAAGTAGAGCAGAATATAATAGTGCAACAGTGCCAGCTTTCTGAAGATCCATAGGTATCCATAGGAATCTCAAAATCACTTTTTGACAAATTTTGAAGTCAAAATCCAATACAATGTGAGTCTTTGTGACAGCTGGGAACAGTATAAATGGTCCTGGTGACAGTTTAAATTTTCTTTATCAGTAATAAATGTTGGTAAAGCAAGTTAGATGCTTTAAAGTGTAAACATATTACTAAATGGGTATTTTTGTTCTCAATTTTGATGGGTCAGTTAAAATAGCTGGAAGTTTCTTATTTTACACATATAGTGCAAATAGATTATATGATACCTGAATGTAAGCAATGTGGAGTCCTTTTGGGCACTCTACCCCCTCCTGTTTAATAACTTTGAAACGGATGAGATCCCCACCTCTCAACCATATACATTCATGTATTGGACTATATAAAAAAATCCCTAGAGTCACCCACCACTCCTGTTTGGGAACTTTGAAACAGTCGAGATCCCCACCCCTAAACCATATATATTCATGTATGGGACAATATAAAAAAATCAAATGAAAAATGGGGGTAGTCCCTAGGGTCACTCACACCCTCTTGTGTGTGTTTTGAGAATTTGTAAAAGATTGAGATACCAACTCCTAAACCATATTCATTCCTGTTTGTCATTTCAAAAAGATTGAATGACATAAAAGGTCAATCTCATAGGCGTCACATATGCATATCACTTTGCTAGACCTAACACCTGTCATTTTATTCCAAACTTAGACATCATGGACTTGGGTTGAAGGTGGGAGTCATTTAAATTTACCATGGACAGGTCAGTCAGACCTCACTATTGATCCCTGTAGTAGTAAACATTTGTCTGATTTGTGTCTCATAACTTTTTTACTGTAGAACACAAACTCAGTTTTCTTTCCAGGGAAGCAAGTCCATTCATACTTTTACAAGCTCGTACTAACGTCAACTTGAAATACTAACAGTCAACTAATACGAACAATTACGATCAACTAGAAGAACTGCAATCATTGCGAATTTGTACCACTGCTGACTCGAGACTAATGACCATGAAAAAAAAATATACTTGATATATAAGTTGCTATTGAAAACCTTGATAAAATATGAATTATTTGCCTTAATGATTAATACATTATATGAACATAAATGTACAATTATATATGAATGTTTAATGTTTGTTCTTTTAAAATTAAAAAAAAAAAAATTGAAGCAACATTGCCACAGTTTTCATAATTATGTTTGCCTTAGTTTTTGGTTAACTGCCTACAGTGCTTACAGCGCTTTGATTCAATTATTCATTATTCTGACTTCATAAGCAGAGGTGTGTTTCTTGCACAAAAGCTTCCCCAATAGGGTTTTTAGTAATGTCAACTGAAACCGACACGCGATAACTTTAATGGTCAGCATCTAGAACTGGCTGACCAAGACCATGTGTCGGAGTCTTACCTTACGATATGCATGTTTTGTCCTCTTAGAACTTTAGAAAACCAGTATAGTTGTCTGATCTTTATTTTTTTTCTGATAATGACTTATTCCGAATGTGATATTTTGGCATAAAGGAGACTCATCCAGTCTCGCACCTTTTGGAGTTCATGCGATTTTCTCACATTTTCTGATTTACCGAAATTTGTCACCTCTTACTTTTGATGCCCTAATTAAGGTAAACTTTTTATTCATTTTGCTTCTATCAGTTCTTCAATTTTTTAATGATTTTAAAATTTTAATAACGAGCATCAATAAAGAGACATGTCTTGTCGAAAGGCGCATCTTGATGTCATTTGACATCTAGGGTAATACATGTGTGGATTTCGTCCCTTTATAAAAGAAAATTTTGTCTCTTTATTTCTGCAACTTATTCTCACATTGCCACCTTATTTATATTGTTTTTATCGAAGATGATACATATTTTCTACTGTTAAACAACTTTTCATAATGTTCAAAAGGGAACCATATCTATCGTAGAAAGATAAAACACATATTGCTTATTTTATGTAATTCTTGATGAGAGTCAAAATAAATACAAATTTTTTGATTTACGAAGCCCTGTATCAGGTCAGTTAACTTTTTCTGTCCAGACACTGACCAACCCATTAGCTGATCTGTTTCATGTTAGACATTATTGGCAGACAGTCTGGTAATTAGATCATATACAACATAAGTTATATCAATGTACTAGAAACAAGGCAATTCAATTGTTACATTTCATATGTCTGTTTGGTGTTTCACAGGTTCCGAAATACATCCCATACTTCAGTAAGCTCATTACGGACAAAAAGGCTGAATAAGTTAATAAAAGTACAAATATTGTACAGTTAAATAATAATACAGTTGGGTAAAAAGAAGAAAAAAACTAAATCCAACTTGAAATGATTTAATAAATTGTGAACATTTATAATTCATCGGTTACACTTGATTACACATTGTATGGCGGATAATTTAGTTTCGACATATTTATTTATAGTCGAGCATGTGACTTTTAGCGCAGAAAGGTGGACATAGGGATAGTGATCCTGCGGTGGTGTTAGTGACATAGGGATAGTGATCCTGCGGTGGTGTTAGTTCACCTCTAACAAACTAATTATTTCAGAAGGTGTAAGACATGGATCCTTCATACTTTGCATAAAGATGCCATAGGATAATTAGTTTCCGTCTGTTATATGGCCATTTTCCTTTTTTAGTATTCTTAATTTCTCTTATTCTGACTAATAGAATAACTATACTTGGAATTTGCATACCTTACAAGGTGTTCATGCCCATCAGACAGTTTTTAGTTGACCTCGACCTCATTTCATGGATCGGTGAACAAGGATTTCGCGGTTATCTCAGATACTGTAAGCAATAAGTCTCCTATGATTGGTGTATGAATTGATTCTAAGGTGTACATGTCCAAATAGCAGGTGTCATCTGATCTTGGCCTCATTGTCATGGTTCAGTTGCTACAATCAAGTTGGTTTTTTTTTTTAGCTTTGGTCCATGTTTTAACACTATGCAATAGGTCAACTATATTTGGTGTATGAAAAAAAGTCAACGAGATACATGTCATTTTGGCGTGTTTTATTTGACCTTGACCACATTTTTAAAAGTTCATTGCTCCATGTTAAGTTTAAGTTTTTGGACTTTTTTTCTTGTTAATAAAGGCAACAGTAACATCCCGCTGTTCGATATTCAGAAATCGATTGAGAAAAAAACAAATCCCGGTTACAAACCAAAACTGCGGTAAAAGCATCAAATATAAGAGGAGAACTACGACACAACAGAAACACAACACTAAAAAGTAACACACACAGAAACGAATTATAATATAACATATGAATAGCCATTTCCCTGACTCTGTACATGACATTTTAAGAAAAAAAATGGTGGGTTGAACCTGGTTTTGTGACTAGCCAAACCTCGCACTTTTATGGCGATGTTAAATATAACAGTAACATGACACCATTACATTATAGGAATACAATACAAATAAATGCAAGAACATTCAGGACAGAGAATTGTTCACCTATATTTCCGGTAGGGAATGATTGTAAGGTGTATATGTCTGTCTGGAAATTATCATCTAACCATGTATCGGTTGTGTTTGAAATCGTGGATAATTTTAGAATTAAAAAAAAACACCGTCTGATTGACACTTCATCACGATATATTTTTTTTGTATTTTTTTCTGAATTATTGATAAAATCGTAGAAAGACATGCAGGGATATATCAGACATTTGCTTTACTTAATTCGTTATGTGGAGGTTTATGAAAGAAGTAAAAAGTCAAACACAAAAATACCGACCGCCGAGGAATATTTAAAACGGAAATTCCCTATTTAAATGGCGAAATCAAAAGCTCAAACACAATGACATCAAACGAAATTTCATATTCCTGACTTGGTATATGCATTTTCGTATTTAATTTTTTTTTATAGCTAGGTATGTTCGTTTTACTTTAAACTAAAAAGATAAATAAGTCTTTAGTTCGTGAAAGTAATACACCTTAAAATTTGACGTCATAATAGAAATTACCTTACGCCACAATGGAAATGAACACTCAAGCCAATTATAGCAGCGTGTTACAAATTAGGAAGTCGATGTAAATGTACTCCCAAGACACCTGTATTTGTCATAACCTCTCGCAACTTTTGGTCTTTATAGCTTTCCAACTTCGTACCTTTTATATTAATAGGTCAGTGGCGGATCCAGAAATTTTCATAAGTGGGGGCCCACTGACTGACCTAAGAGGGGGCCCGCTCCAGTCACGCTTCACTGATTCCCTATATAAGCAACCAAATTTTTTCCCAAAAAGAGGGGGCCGGGCCCCCTCCCCCCCCCTAAATCCGCCTCTGTAGGTCATTACTTTTTTATTCAAGCGTCACTGATGATATTTGTGTAATCTAAAATAAACTCATCATAGATACCAGGATTGAAATTTTATATTAACGCCAGACGAAACACAAGTCTAGCATACCCAGTTAGAAGCCTGATATCTTGTTTTGCAATTTCGCATCGATTGTGACTACGAACTATAATGATTTGCAAGTAAAATAGGATTGTACTTCAATGAAACTATAGAAAACCTGGTTTTGGATTGTATTGCAAATATTACACTCAATAATGTTTATAAACCCTTATAGAATCTAGTCCAAAAAGTAAACGTTAGTTGGAATTAGAAAGTTGGTTGTAGGTGGAAACTATTTTTGTCAAGTAGAAAGGTGTAACATTTGGGCAATTATGTCTTTTCAACGGTTAATCGACCAGCTTTGAGTTTTCCAACTACCATCCCTTTCTCATTAGATTCGTTGTTGAGCTTGCAGTTAGTGTTGGATTAGCCTTGACCTTTAATACTCTTAACATATTTAGTCATAATCAGTTAAACAGAATAATAAGAATGTCATAAAATGTCATAAAAGGTTAAATGTTTGTTATTTCTATAATTTTATCGTAATTGTAGCATCTTTGCAATAAATCTTGAGCGTCCTAGACTGACGAGCAATGTAGTGCAACCATGTCAATTTATAAACCCGACTATAAGAAGCGAAATAGAATGTCAAGATATTATTGCATAATTAAACTGTCGTGGACATTGCAATCTGATGCTGATGATCATTGTTTATAGAAATGAACATGGCGGTATTATGAATTGGAATGTCTAGACGATGTACTCAGTAAGATAAGAATAAATTTGTTTAGTATAATTGGAGTCACGTCTTCAGACAAAAACAATCAAGAGCTTAAAGAAGAAATAAACGAACTCGAAATATAGAGATATATTAAATAACTTGGTTTTCATTTATAGTTATGGAATAATTGCGACCTAAAGACAATCGAAGGAACCTCCTTTGAAATGTCTGAAAAAAAAATTCGTAAACCACGTCACGAAGTTGGACCCTGGGATAGGGTGCCTCTGTTGTAAGTACCATCCATCTTTGGACTACATGATCCTTTAAGCAATATCAATTGTATTCAGTATGTATTCCGTACAGTGGAGTTACATGCCTGATTGCAAAAGATTTATTATCTAAGCAAGCCGTCCCCTTACCTGGGCGTTTTTCAATATAAACGTGAATTTTAGACCTTACAAAAATTGAAAATCAACTTGTCTAAAATTTTATTTCAAAACTTATTTTGAATATCTCTATAATAGACCTGTTTGTATTTAAAAATCGCAACCTTAAATACTCTTTAGAATGATATTATTTTCATGATTTATGTACTGTTTCGTAGGGGACATTTGTCCACCACGAAAGTGCTTATAAACGCACATCTTTTGCCATTTAACTTTATATACTATAAAGATCTCAATTTTTTCTGAATTGGAGAATCATTTTTTATCGATAAAGACTAGACAGTACTTCACATATGAAGGTACAACTCATGTTACATAATGGACATTTAGATGAGTTTTGTAGTTGACAAAACCGTTTTGTAGTGGACAAAAAGTTTCGATGTTGACATCAACCCTATTCTATGTTGATAAAAACATACTGAAAAAAAATACATGAAAAAACCCTTGTTATTTGTTTTGCAGGAGTATGATTGAAAAAAGAGCAAATAGTTATCAAAGGTACTACGACTGCATGGTAGTGGTTGTGTCCACTACGAAACGTTTTTCACCCATACTTGTTTCGTAGGTGACCGATTTTTGGTGGACATATTCACATGTTTTATTTTCCCCCACAATCCGTATATTGCAAAAGTAACAAGAATGATCCAATTCATCCAAGCACATACTAAAAATACGGTAGATTTCTGGTCCATTTGATGTGCTAAATTTTTTTGGACAACAATTTAACTGCCGTTCTAAAAGCATTTCTTCTTTTGTAAGACTATTATGTTTATATCTCTTGCAAACATTGATTTTATAAAACTATTTATTAGCAAAACTAAATGACTTTGCTTCGTAGTGGACATTTTGTCAGGAATGCAAGGGACATACCTTCTAAAATTGAAAATTCTTTTTCAAAAGCTGTTAATTAAAATATGTTGGCTCTGAACATACTTTTGAATAATTAAAAAAAATTATATTAAGTAAAAATAACATTTATCTCTACCTTTTTTTTACAATATTTTAGAGTGTGGATGTTGAACAGAAGGTCTAGGGACAACCCATTTTGGTTATTTTAAACCATTCAGGAATCAATATCTGAATAATCCTTCTAAAAATAGTATATTTTTTTTGCTTAAAAATGTTAAAATTAATTCAATGTACTGGCTAAACAAAAAATCACTTGTAAAGATCAAACACATTATTTTTAAATGGTTGGGACAAGAAATCACGTTTTTATTGACACCTACACTTTTAATTAATACTTTCTCTAAATGTTTGTTGTTTGTTTTCTTTGAGTGTGTCAAATGAGTCTATATATATTGCATAATATCAAAAGTAGAATAGAACAAACAAACCACGAATGAAGAGGATGCTTGCTGATTGGTGCAGTATCTCCTTACATTAAACAATGTGGCCACTGCAATTAGGTTGTAATGTTCACTCTTGAATTATAGTCTGTAATCACTATTATAAAGGTTCACTCTTATGTCGTTTTTAGCTTTTTAAAAGTACCATGTTCTTCATAAAGAAAATGACTGTACCAAATCAGGAATATGACAGTTGTTATCCATTCGTTTGATGTGTTTGAGCTTTTGATTTTGCTATTTATTACAGACTTTCCGTGTTGAATTTTTCTCGGGGTTCAGTATTTTTGTGATTTTACTTTTTGGTGGCCTCCGGCTGTTTTCTGCTTTGTGGTTTGGTTGTTCTATTTTATCTGATGTTACAACCCTTTCATATCTCTTTCATTTTGATTAGTAACTACTGATAATTAACCGATTACGGCTTCTTTTTGAATTAATTGTAATGTAAATACGTTCGAGTCAATACAGTTAACCAAACCAAATAAGAATAGCACACAGAAGGAGATGATATAGCAACTCGTGTTGTCGAGTTCCGGCTATTGTTTCAGAAGACGCTATCGGCTTCAGATGATAATATCGCCTTCAGAAGTAATACAGTTACTTGTATATGAAAATAAAAGTATAATTTGAATAACAAAAAAACAAATTCAACAAAATCCAAGGCAAATTTAAAAAGAGGAAGTCCATAAAAAAACTGACAAATTCAAACGATGTCAATCAACAGGACAAGTGAAGAACAACTGCCTTATTTTTACTTGGAACGGGCAATTTCAGAAGAAAATGTTTGGTTTAACCTGGTTTTATAGCTAGCTAAACCTCACAAAGGTGAGAAGTCAAGTATTCGGAAGATGTATCGTTGCGTGGTCATCTCTTAATGACTTTGCGAAATATCAGAATATACAAGAAAATCGGTACATAGTATTCAATGTTTACTGTATACAAAGCGTTTGTACTACTAAGTTCTAGTGCAAATATTCAACATATAGAATACATGCTATTTATTGAATTAGGATAAAATTATTTTATATAGCAATTTGCTTGATTGGTTCTGCTTTCATGTGGTTAGATTTGTTTATTTATCTGAGGAGTTAAAACGAATTTCTATGTGAAAACGTAGTATCGTAGTGCCCTTGACCAATTTTTTTTCACAGTTAATATTATTGATAGCTAGACGATCTTATATCAGGTAAATTGGTTCAACAAATTTTTCTGTTTGAAATGCAGCCAAATCAATGAGGATTCAATGTCTGGGAATATATGTAGAGCTATCTGCTGATATGTAGAATTAACGTAATTGGCAACAAAACATATTTAGTTGTAGTTCAAAATGTAGAATGGCTGCTGATGACCTATTACATGTATTAAAGGGGCACTAGCTACGAGATATATATAAAAAAAATTAAAATATGATAATTTTTTTTGGTTCAATCATTAATGAAAGTGAAATAGTGAAATAATAATTTGCTTTTAGCAGCCAGTATGGTTCAATTTTGTCAAAATTCTAGTAAGCCAAGGAACATTGATGATGAATTATTCACTTGCAAGTGAATAATTCGACCTCATTGAATCCATATTCATGCGAAATTCAATTTGACCTTTTAGCTAGAGATGGATAACGCATGAATTGTACGTGTTAATTTATTTAAAAGAAAAGAATGTCAACATTGAAGGTGAAACAAAGGTAATCATTTGATTGACTGATTCGATGGACAAAAAAATCATTCTTATACAGGTAAAAAACGATATTTAACAAATGTTTTTAATCTATAATATCAAATTGAACAGACCTAACAAAATTCAAGGGCACGAGTTCGCATATCTATTTATATTTATATTTATGTTTATATCGCTTATATGACCAGCGGATGTCTTTGGATGTCAACTCGATAGTTAATTAGATGGCAACTAAACTAAAGTACACATGAAACGAAGCTACATTATATCGAGCACCTGCTTGTAAATTGTTTATTTTAGACAATTTTTTTTAATAATTTGGATAAATGGATAGATGTTTCATATTGTCATGAATCAAGTACTAACATTTGGTTTATGACACTAATCGGTTACCATGAATTTGACAGCTAGTGCCCCTTTAACAAATTTTACCAACAGTTTATAAAAAAAAAATACAACGAAAGTTCAAGGGAACACCTCAATATATTAAGCGCCATTCGATAAAATAGTTATCAAAAGTACCAGTATTATAATTTAGTACGCCAGACGCGCGTTTTGTAGATAGAAACTGCATCCTATCCTTAACGAACCCAAGTTATATATTCCATTTTCATTTAATATATTAACCTAAATCTAAAATTTGAATTTGTTGGGTGTGTTCTTGTTTCATCTGCAACTTAAATTGTTATAGACAAGTTGCATATACTAAAGTCTAGAAAAAACGTTGAAACACAATATAAGATAATCTGTTATCAGAACAGCGCTGCCAGGATTATCCCAAGATTTCGTGTTTTGTAGAGAAAAAAAGTATGATGTTGACTAGTAAAAACCATAAAATAGATGAATTTTACGTGAAATGTACTTATGTATGAAATGAAGCCAATATATTGTTCTTTTTAACATTGTTATTTGAAGATTACATTCCATAGCATTAAAGTAAACATCAGCTATTTAGCCGTTATGGATCTGAAATTCTTAATTATGTTTTTCATTTAAAAATATTTGTTATCATTTTTCTAAAATGTTCTATCTACACTATATAATGCAAACAAAATCGACAAATGTATTGATATGTTATATTTTGATTTCAACGCCTTTGCAATGATTTTTGTTTGGGCACTTGTTTTTTAAAATCTTGCGATTCGAGATCTAAATTTATTGCACAGCATGACAATTTTTCAGAGTCTCTTTAAAATTAACTTAGTAGGTCAGCTTCATGTGTTTGAGTTCTAACGACAATGTCGGACTTTATGGCGTTTTTTCGAGCTAGAAACTTTGTTATTTGATTTTGCCATGTGATTATGGACTTTCCCAATTGATCTTCCTCTAAGTTCAGTATTTTTGTGATTTTACTTTTTGTATAATAAAAGATCGTCCAAAAATATTTTTTTAGCAAATTTTGGTCATTATGTTATTCGGTTTGTGTGTTCGCTCGTTCGTCCGTCTGTCACGCTTCACGTTAAAGTTTTCAGTCAAGATAGATTTTGATGAAGTTGAAGTCTAGTCAGTTTGAAACTGAATTCACATATTCTCGATGAAATGATCTTTCTAATTTTAATACCAAATTCAAGTTTTGACCCAAATTTCACGGTCAACTCAAAATTAATGATAGTACGACTGGAGCATTCATGTTCTATGGACACATTCTTGTGTTTCGCTCTTGCAGATGTCCTTCAATGCGTATATAGCATATCATATGCAACTATTCCCGTCATAATTACGTTCGATAACTCTGCATATTACTGGTTTTATTAGGATTATGTAAAATTTACTGGTTACCCGATGAATGATTTAAATAAAATTGAAAAATAAAGTTATTTCACTTCGGTTAATTTTCATTCCAGGTCTTCTTTTATAAATATAAAAATAATATCGTAATGAATTTCATTGAGAATCGGACAACATTAATCTACAGAATGTAGGACAGAAAGTCACAGGACAAAAAGTCACAGACAAAAAGTCACAGGACAAAAAGTCACAATTTTTTTTTCAGATTTTTTTCTTCGAATAAAAATTGCTTATTTAAAAAATATTTTTGTATTTTGCTTGAACTATTGTAAATAAACCAACTTTGTAGACAAAAACTATCAAAAAAATATCAAAGATGATCAAATAATTGTTAAGAAAACATAATGTCAAAGTGGTTTGGCACTTAATTGGCTTCATGGTGCCAAGACATATACCCTTTGCGTGCTTAAAATTTAATAAATCTTAATTTTTCAAGTATAATGACAAATTTCCTTAACTTTAATATAAATATATGTCACAAAAAGTAAATATTTCAAGATATATCTCTTATATATTCAAACAATTGTCAACAAATTATTAATGACTTTTTGTCCTGTGAGACTGTTTGTCCTATCAAATTTGTGACTTTATGTCCTGTGACTTTCTGTCCATTTACCTAATCTACATAGCTATTGTAAAAACTTTCATCTACGTAGGTATTTCAAAACAGAAATCGTGATTAAGTGCCATGTTTTTTTCTTTAATCACCTTGAAGTTATAACTTGATATCTCCTTAATCTAGCTATGTTCTTGGCTATAATTATAGTGACAATAACGTGTCATATCTAATTGCAATATACACAGTGAAATTATATTGAATGATGTGCATGGACAAAATAAGTGTCGAACATCGTCTACGTTTGAAAATTATTTGGTTGCCATTTTTTAAGAAATTTTATAAAACAAAACCCAGCATGTATCAATTTTACCAAAAGGAACCTATGTCATTCTATGCTGTTTAAGGTCAGACAATGTCTGAAAACGCGAGCATCCCACAGTTATTTGATTTTCATTGTAACAATCTTACAAAATATATTTTTACCAAGTTGTCCCACGCTGTCAATGTGGTCGCCATCTTGAAAAATAATACCAGATTTTTTGAACATAGCTAATTTTCAAATCAATTTGGAAGGGACATAATAAAAAATTAAACTATTGCATATATGATTTTATATTTATGAATAGAGTAATGAGCACATATTTCCACAATTTTTCCAGCTGTTTTGTTTAAATCGCAATTTTAGGTTTTACACGACGGAAATCTAATATTATCGGAGTTGTCTGATTTAACAGTATGGACTTATCAAGGCAACAGGGCAAATTTTCAAAGCATTTGGAAGAGAGAAGATCAAAATTTAAACTATTCTCAAAGGCATGAATACATTTCTAAATATATGAGGAATTACAATACATTTCCACACTTTTTGTATCATGAAGTTAAAGTAATTTATTTTATCGATTCCTAAAAGCCCCTGTGCATTTCTATGCATTTTATTTGGGCTTGATACGGGTGGTGTGTGACGTCGCCAAAGTGACGCGATGACTGCTATAGTTTGATATGTAAAATATGCGGTGTTGAAAAATGTCTCCAATAACATTGTAACTATTATAGCGCTGAATAGAAAATGAAATATTTGATGTATGTTAATCATATTAATGAGACTGAAAGTTTCAAATTTTTGTTGATTTTAAAATTTCCTAGTTACACCCTGTGAATTTCAGGGATTATTATTTTTCGATATTTTGGTTTCATATGTTCCAGTTGATAATATAATTTGTTTTATATGCATTTCAGATAGTAGCTCTCGGACCTTCTACACATTCAGAGTTGGAAAAAGAGTCCATGGAAGTTTTTGGAACCGCAGAAAAACCAGATCCTCGGTCTTTGCTTGAGGTCATCAGAAGATAAAACCGAGTTTTACATATATTAAATTATTATGTTTTTCAGTTTTCTTTTATCAAGTTATTATGAAGAACGAATGTAAGAAATTAAAAAGGAATGATGATTCGGGAAATGTTTTTAATATCTTCAATATAAGACAGACTTATACAAGTGTCTACCCTATTATATGTCAAACCCGGCTTCAACAAAATCCAAGAGTCTAAGTCATATATAAAACTCTGTAGCGACAAAAGGCAAGTGTCAACCTTATATGTCAAACTCTGTATCAACAATAGACAAGTGTCAACCTCATATGTTAAATTCTGTAGCAACAATAGACTAGCGTCAACCTTATATATTTAACTCTGTAGCAACAAAAGACAAGTGTCAACCTTATATGTTTAACCCTGTAGCAACAAAAGACAAGTGTCAACCTTATATGTTTAACTCTGTAGCAACAAAAGAAAAGTGTCAACCTTATATGTTTAACTCTGTAGCAACCAAAGGCAAGTGTCAACCTTATATGTTAAACCCTGTAGCAACAATAGACAAGTGTCAATATACAAGTGTCAGCCTCATATGTTTAACTCTGTAGCAACAATAGACAAGTGTCTAACTTACATGTTGAACTCTGTAGCAACAATAGACAAGTGCATGCCTCTTATATCAAACTCGATATGAACAGTAGCCATATATCTACTTTATATGTCAAACTCGGAATAAACCATTATCAAATATTTACTTTATATGTCAAACTCGGCATAACAACAATAGACAAATATCTACTTTATATATCAAGCTCGGAATAAACAATTAGACACATGTATACTTTACATGTCAAACTCGGCATAAAAAATAGACAAATGTCTACTTTATATGTCAAACTTGGCATAAAAAATAGACAATTGTCTATCCGTAATTCAACACTCGCAATAACTATCTTCAACAATAGACAGGTGTCTAGCTTATATGCCACACTCGACATAACTTTTTAACGATGATAGACAAGTGTCTACCCTATATGTCACACTCGACATAACTATCTTTAACAATAGACAAGAGACTACCCATATATAATCACTCGACATAACTTTCTTTAACAAATATAGACAAGTATCTACCCTGTATGTCGAACTCGACATAGCTATCTTAACAATAGATAATTGTCTAACCTATATGTCACACTTGACATATCGGTAGCTACCTACAACAAAAAGGCAAGTGTATACCCTTCGAATTAAGTGATTCGTACATCAGTATTTTAAATTGCATCAAGTTATCTCTAGAAAATGTTACCAGTTCAAAAATTGACGTTTTCACACGGAACGTCAACATAACGTTACAATTTTATTTACAGAGACCGAAATTGTCGCATGTTTATGAATTTTGAATAGTAAATTATAATCCTGGTACCTTTGATAATATGACGTTTTGAATCATAATATGATTTTAAGAAATATTTTTAGGATAATTTCTTACAACAAATGATAAATGAAAGTCATATAAGGAAAAAGGAGTTTGGTAACCTATATGCTGATCTCGAAAGCATTTCAAATGTGGGATAAAACCTGAAAATATCAGGTGAAAAGTTTTTGGGTAAAGCCAGAAAGGCCATCAAAACCCTATGGTACTTACATGATATCTCAATCTTCCAAGGGGTGTCACTAATTTTGAGATACATGAAATATAGCGCATTGATCATAACATTCTTCACAACCAATGAATGAACATTTTTAGAATTTTTTCAATGAAATATGTGCTTACATATACAAGTTATAATGAGATGTAAAACTTTTCAAGAAAAATTACACAACTTTTGCAAGGTGCCGGAATCTTATATCTGTTAACATTATCAATGATGTCATTGTTGGTGTCATCTTTTAAAAATGGAGTTATCGTCATTGTCCACAGCTTTTGTTTTCGGAACTTAGCAACAGATATTATAATCATTCGTGTTACTGCGAGAACAAGTAAACACTCATTTCCATGCAAAAAGTAAAATCCCCAAATACCTGAACTTCGAGGAAAATTCAAAAAGTAAAGTCACTAATCAAATGGCAAAATCAAAAGCTCAAACACATCAAACGAATGGACAACAACTGTCATATTCCTGAATCGGAACAAGCATTTTCTTATGCAGAAAATGGATGGTGGATTAAACCTGATCTTATATAATAGCTAGCTAAACCTCTTTCTTCTATGACAGTTGCATCAAATTCCATCAAACGATATGTAAACAAACAAACAGACATAATAGGTAAAGAAATTCCAAATCTAAGGTACAGCAGTTTACATTGTGTTATAATATTAATCAATATAAAAACAAAGAAGCACAAAAAGCCATATAGACAAAGCACATTAGCAAAAATGAAATACAAGAATACAAAAATTTTCATAGAACAATGACGGGATGTATAAGTGCAGATTCACGTCAAATGGATAACACAAAAACAGACTAAACAGTAAAAGTGATATAAGTCAAATAAAGGAATAATATAACACGTTATTAAGAAGATAAACAACGTCATGCAGTACCCAGAATCTATACTTCAAGACCATCGTGTTTAATTTGTGAAATTAATACGGAATATTTATCAACAAGGGTTTGGTACCTTCCGTTAATTTTTTTTTAGAAAAAAGGACGGAATGTTCTTTGACATACATCTGGTCCAACAACTTTCTGCTCAGACAATGGTGACGTTTTACAAATCTTTAGTAGGAGCTGCAAGCTCATGAATACCGAAAAAGTTGGCAAATGTATATTCCATATATAGCGTTGGTATAAGCTGTTTCCACTCGGTATTATGCCGAGACTGAGACTTATATATTTGTGATGATAAATTCTTGGTCCTTCAAAAAGATATGCAATTCGCAATAATCGACAGTCTTTGTCATTGACTAATAGGTGACATATATATACTCCAAATAAGTTAATATTAAGTGGAGAAAAAAGTTTTATTTGGAAACAAAAAGATAATTAGTCATTTTAATAGACTATTTGTCCATTTTTAGATGAATATTTAAAAATCAGAATGTAATCGGTGAAAGAATCGTTCTGACATTTCGTACAGGAGACGATCGCATTTATAACGCTATCGATGATTCCTGAACGTCCAGTTTAAAGAAAATAGTGCAAGATGGTACAGTTGTCAAATACCCTCTTAGTCATTTATATTAAAGTTGTTTGTCTTTATTATCTACTCGAGTTATTTCTGCATATATAGACATTTGTAATCCTGGTGTGGATCTTACAGTTGTCAAAGTTTTTTTCATTCATACACAGGAGTGAAACAATTGTTAAAAAAAAAATGAATTATAACTTTTTCGAATCTCGTGAAAACATTAATTTAACATACGAGTATATCGCTTTGAATAGACTTTCATTCTAAGTATAATAAAACAAAAACATAGGCATATTATTCCAAAAAACAGTACTTGGTTATTTGAGTCGTTGAGTTATTGTATCCTTGACAAATACCCGGCATTTTTTTTTTTGTTCACTTCAGTTTTCATGTTGTTCCTTTTTTATTCTATCATAGTTGATGTGTTGACTTTCCATCGGTTTTAGTTTTTAACACGGATTTGATTTCTGACAATCGATTTATAATTTTTCTAAACACCGGTATACTACTTTTGCCTTTATTCACTCATTTTGAATTATTATGCCAGCTTTTGATTTTAAACCAAAATGGGGTGCATTTATTTCAAAACCGAGGACAAATTTCTAACTGAAAGACCTAGTCTAAACAAACATATGCACATCTTATCAAAATTTATACCGCCGATTAACCAAGAAATTTTGTTTTGAACTGATCGTTGTACTTTTAATAGCAATTCGGTTCGGCAGAATAATTTAACTTATCGTACTTTAAATTTGATTTTAGAAAAGTAATTCCAAGCTATTACGCATCGTAAATTTTAAATAAATGATGTAATTTTCAAGTATTGGTTCCAGAATAATGAAATATATCAATTTATTTGGTTTGAGCGACATGCAAAATAAACGAGCCAGCATATTGCTTGTCTACAATCCGACTGGAAATTCCATGTCAGTCGCAAATATCGTCTAGAATATATAGATTATAATAACTTGTCAAATTTTTATACAAATATGGTCAATTTATTCTCTATTACTCACCAATCAATAAGACCGACAATTTGGAAATACTTCCAGTCTGTCTTGACCGTTAGTGTTTGACCTATTGGAGCTTCTAGCATGGCGATTAGATAGATATGTTCAAAAAGTAATTATTACATTATACAAAATCTATTGGATCTTAAACGATGCTAAAGAAGATTTTATTTCATCCAATGGCATGATAGATCAGATATTTGGACACATTGATAAACGCGGAGAATTGTAAAAAACATCCTCCGAACGAGATGTAATTTGTCTCTTAAGACCAATAAACAATTTCCTTGCATAATCTGTGATTGTTTGTAGGATATATATATGATTTATGAAAGTTCTACAGACTCCGCGGTCATTGATTTATTATGAAGTTGTAAATATGAATATATCATCAAGAAAAACAAAAAGCGATTTGTTTGATGTATACAGACCATTCGACTACAAGAGAAATAGAAACAAATTTATCATGTATAATTTTGATCAAATCCCCAGGAATGAACTAAGAAATCATTAGAATCAAGCTCTTAATGATGTTGAACGAATTAAATTTTATTTGTTGAATTGAAAGCAATCTATCTGAAGTGGCTTTTTTCTATTTAATTTTGGCAAATGATTTGGTACATTTTTGATAGTAGTAATTTGTAATAGTGCAGACATTTACAAGGAAAACACTGAAAGATAGAAGAAGACAAATTTAACTGCATATGCATGATTTATGTGATTAGAATTACTATACTCATGATTTAGGTTCATTGTGCTCTTCTGAATGTTATAGTTGCCTTGCAATAAATTTTCAACAACAACCAGAATTGCTTAGGCACTATAAATAATATAAAAAAAACCGCTTAGGTTTTAGAAAATAATAAATACTGACGTAATAGCAATCCAAAATAAAGTTAAAAAAAAAACGTTGAGGCACCACAAAAAAATAGTTTTTGCTGAACAAAATTAACAAAAACTGCACCGCCACTACAAAACAGACCAAATCTGCCAAGGCAATTAATAGACAGAATTGCCTAGACAGTATATAATACACCAAAACACAATAGGCTATTCCAAAAATAAGTAATATACTAATACATTAGATGCCTGGTACATAAATTGTTTTATTAACAGGGGAGAAGCTACGTCAACAGAATGCCGAAGTTACTTAAAAACACGTCCTCCAAGCGGTTCAAATTTCTGATTATTTCTAATTTGATTCAGATGAGGCTCAAAGTGTTATAAAGTGTCAGAATAAAACAAAATATTGATATTTTTGTTGGGCATTCTTTTTAGAAGACACAGCTTGAGTAGTTATTTATGTTTAGAACGAGGAATATTTGTGAGGAGGGCGAAGGCCGTTTGATGTTTTTATGGATATTCCCTTTTTTGAATTTGTCTTGTAGTTCGGTAGTTTTGTTATACTTTTAGATTGCTGATACAAAAAAAATTGAGAATAGATTAAAAAGATGTTTCGTGAAGCATTAGAAAGAAACCTCAACACAATCAGAACTTTGTGAGTTAGTCATTGGATGTTTTTTCTATGTTGTTGATGGTCGATTTGAAATGGAACGGTTTCAAACGATTCAATTGACAGATGTGTGATATGTTATCCCAAAAGATGTTCAATAAAGGTCCCAAATCAAGATATGTCCTTAAGGTTTTCTTCCATTTTATTTTTAAAATAAAAGACAAAACCATAAAAGGTCAAGTAAGTACGAGCATGTAAGGTCATTATACACAATCAGAAAGATATAACAAACCAAAATTAAAATAAATCGTATGGTAAGCACCTATATGTTAACACTTACTTGAAAAAATGATTGACATATTAATTGTTAGAGTTCGCGGCATCAGTGGATTTGACAAAATAATTGGTAACCATTTATAAAACACGAAATAAGCATTTGGATTTTGATATTCTGTCTCATTATATTAACGTGAAAAGATTAATAAAAAGATAATCTGGTTCTGTAATTTTTTCTTAAATAAATCATTTTTTTCTCCAGAAACAATTATTGATTTGTTAAAAAACAAAGGTTTCCCCCACAATTCCAAAAGCTGCTTTTTAAACTAGACTTCCCTGCATTGCATACATCAATGTTCGTGTAACTCCAGGCACTAAGTCCACAAAAGTCACACTAAAACAAATATGCTTTAAAATTATTTAAGTTGAGTTTCTTCCCCTCATACGGTGTCAAAATAAATAAAATTTTGACTCATGTTTTCTGAATACGACTACCGCAGAAAATGTACAAATTTTGCATGGTCTGTGGACAGTTATAAATAACTCATCCTAGATACCAGGATTGATTAAGTGCAGAACGTTACTACTCAGAAACACCTTTGATTTAACAACACAAATTCAACCCCCGAAAAACTAAAATCGCATGATCTTGAAAGTCAATCTTGTTTGTCGAATGTTCTAATGTTCTATTTGTATTTTTTCCTGTAGCCGTAGTAATCAAAAACTATACACCCAATCAAAACATGAAATGTCCTAAAATGTTGTTAATATAAAGTGATATCTCATAGATAAACTCATCGTAGATACCAGGAATGAAATATTGTATTTGGGCCAGACGCGCGTTTCGTCTACAAAAGACTTATCAGTGGCTCTCGAATCAAAGTTTAAAAAGCCAAATAAAGATGAAAGCATTGAGGACAAAAAAATCCTGAAAGTTTTGCAAAATACAGCCTTAGTATTTCAAAATTTCAAAATTTTGTAAAATAGTTAATTTATAATAACGACCAATGAACACAGGTAGAAGACTGTTGGCTCTTTAACTTTAATAGCATTGCCATTACCGAATCTTTTTAATATGTTATTACGTTTAACAACTTTATATCTGCAATGAATTACAGTTACATTTTTATGTTGCATTATAATGAAATAGATACGTATACATTCCATTAATATGTTTTTAAACCACATCAACCGATATTTTCACCGATTTCCAAGATCGTAGACAAAAGCAGACCAATTCAGAAGATGTCTGCCATTCTACAAATATAAATCTGTGAAAAAGTTTCAAAAATAATTTGTAAACATTCTTGAAAATTTATTTAGGTTCTGACATCCAATATATTTTTTGTATGAATGAAACATAAATGTATGGTATGTCGATATAAACAACTTCTCTCTGGCTTATCTGTAAAGAATAAAATCTCTTAATCTTAAATCTGATGAAAGGTGTTTTGCATACTTTGTAGAATTCGTCAAAATATTGAGCATTTGAATCAACAACATATTGATTAACTCATCATAGACACCAAACTTTAGATATTGTAGGCAAGACGTGCGTTTCGTCTACAAAAGTGACGTTCGAAAAATAAAGTGAAAAACCATACACCATTGACTTATTATAAGTGGTTCCTAAACACAAACTTGAACTTGTGTTACAGAAGCCAAAGTTTTAAAAGTCAAAAGACCGCGATTAGGACAAGGCTATAATATTCATGGAATTGAAACTTTTATTGTTTTTTACACATCTGCATACAACTTATCATTGACTTTTTATTAGTGTATAATCTTAAACTGATCTAATCGTATTAGAAGTCGATAGACCATGACTGTCGGGGAGGAGACAAATAATGTCCATGGGAAAGTTGTGTGCAAATGCTAAGATTTCTGCATACTACAAATATAGAAATAAACATAATTGTCAAGCTTTATAAAAGTAATATGTGGTAATGAAAACCCAAACTTTAAACAAAATTACCAGTCACACACAGATTCCTTTTATTGAACTCAAACGTAACTGTATACAAGGACATGGCGAATTAGTGTGGAAATATACACACCGAAAGAAGAAACCATAGGACCACACCATCCAAAAAATGAACATTTACAAAAAGGAACGCAAATTTGTTTGTTTGTCGTTAATTTTTATACTGTACTTTTCTGTTTGAAATTTTTTAAATGAATCATGTTATTCAGAAACATACACTGCAAGCAGAAAAAAGACAAGGTACCATATTATGTTTATTTGTCTTTGACTTTTAGAAATGTAATGAAAAGGATAACTTTATGCGTACATTGTTGCATCGCAATAACTGACTTAGCAATTGATTGCATATCTTTTTAGCACATTGAAGATCCACTTCACACATTCGTAGACATTTTCATAGAAGATCTTATGCAAATAAACAAACAAATTAGCTTCCATTTCATCAACGGAGAAAATGTTGTTCTCTAGAGAGCTTTGAATGTTTCAAATTCAGAAAATAAATTCTGATCATGCAAAATACAACATGTATCAAGGAAAATAAAATTATGAAACGGTAAAGTTATTGACTTAAAGAAAGGCGAAAAATACCAAATAGACATTCTACTCATTTGTCGACAAAAAGTACAACGCCATAGCAAAAACACGACCAAAAGACAAAAAATAGTAAACAAATCATAACATAAAAACAGAAGAGAAAAGAGGGGCAAAACATTCCTGAGGGACAGTCAAATTAATAGATCGAAATAAACTGACAACGCCATGGCTAAAAAGAAAAAAAGTTAAACAAATGATAGAACACAAGACACAGCATAGAAAACTAAAGACTAAGCAACACGAATCCCATTAAAAACTGGGGATGATCTCAGGTATTCTGAAAGGGTAAGTAGATCCTGATCCACATGTGGCACAGTTCAGATTATTTTAATATTTTATACTCTTCTTAAAGAAGGAGACAAATTGAATTTCGCTGTCTTTGTCTGTGCGTCACTTCTTTAACTGGTGAGGGTTCAAATAATAAGAATGCAAGGTATTTGAAGTTTACACTATATCTCAATGTAAAAAGAAGGGACATTTGTGTATCAATTTATGACATAAGAAAATAATAATTGAATCTATTATTCAGCATTGAGTATCTTCTGTTTATTATATGCAGTTGGTAATTGTTAAAAAAATGTCCTGCTCCACATATGGAACAGTTGCAATTATATGTAATAACAACGTATTGAACCCGAAATGTTTTTTTTTTATATTCTTCAAGAACAAGACCAATAGAATGTCACTGTCTTTGTTTGTTTGTATACAATAAACGATACCCAAAAGAGAAGTAAAATGATATATTAAAAAAGGAGATAAAAGATTGTGCGTTCAAAGCATCGTTCTGGGTCTGCCGTCATCATTCAGAGAAACACTGACAGCCAAACATGTAAAGCCCGTAAATTTAGACGCACTCGAAAAACAAAACCTTTCTCTGCTAGATCGCGCGGTGTATATGGTGAGTTCATACGCATATGTGATTAAAACAGCCAATCAAACAAGTCTGTCATGGTCGACAATATAAAAGGGGCACTAGCTGCGAGATACATAAAAAAAATGAAATAGTGAAATAATAACTCGCTATTAGCAGTCAGTATGGTTCAATTTTGTCAAAATAGACTGAGACTTTCAAGTGAATAATTCGACCTCATTGAATCCTTATTCATGTGAACTTCAATTTAATCCTTAGTTAGACTGTTAGAGATGGATTATGCATGATTGATGCGTGTTAGGCTATTAAAAGAAA
The DNA here is from genome assembly GCF_963676685.1 of Mytilus edulis. Taxonomy (NCBI): domain Eukaryota; kingdom Metazoa; phylum Mollusca; class Bivalvia; order Mytilida; family Mytilidae; genus Mytilus; species Mytilus edulis. Next base: position 88,756,675 of record NC_092347.1, on the reverse strand, counting down.
AGAATGTTAACATTGAAAGTGAAACAAAGGTAAACATTTGATTGACTGAGTTGATCCACATTAAATCATTCTTATACAGGTAAAATCGAAAATTAGCTTACTTTTTTAACCTTAAAATTAAAATCAAACGGAGATAAAACAAAAAACAAAAAAACAAAAACAAACTTCATTTGCACGAGGTCCATATATCTTTTTATATGTATGTGTATATGGTGTTATGTGACCGTCGGTTGTTTTCGGGATCATCTCGATAGTTAATTAGATGGGGTCTAGACTAAAATTCTCACGAATTAAAGCTACATCTTATCGAGCCCTTGCCCTGTAAATTGTTTATTTTATACATTTTTTTATAATTAGAACAAATGTTTTACATTGTTACAAGGAAACTTTTAAACCAAGAGTTCCAAATGGTGAAGTTGAAATCATCACTTCGTAAATTCTACGGACGCCATCACGAGTTGGTTGACCGTTATGGAATAACCGTTTCACAAATGATATCGGATATGTCCCTTACGTCGTTACTACAATCCCCTTCCCTTTCATGAATGTGACCTACCGAATTAGACTACTTACCAAATTTGTAATCACATAAGCAACACGACGAGTGCCAAATGTGGAGCAGGATCAGCTTACCCTCCCAGAGCAACTGAAATTACCCCTAGTTTTTGGTGGGGTTCGTTTTGTTTATCCTTTAGTGTTCTATGTTGTGTCATGTGTACTATTGTTTGTCTGTTTGTCTTTTTCATTCTTAGCCATGGCGTTGTCAGTTTATTTTCGATTTATGAGTTTGACTGTCCCTCTGGTATCTTTCGTCCCTCTTTTATAAATCTAATATGAGAATTTGAGCCAAATCGGTCAACAGGAATTTGACAGCTAGTGCCCCTTAAATAGAAAACAATATACAAACATATTGGATCCAAATGGAAATGAACCCAAGCATAAACTTAAGAATAAAAAAACGTATTTTGTTTTTATCTTGGTTGATACCACATTGTCTTTAATGTATGCAAAAATATGCAGAACAAAAGCATTTTAGAATTAAAAAAAAACAATTGTTTTCCTACATTATATTAATTAATTCTAGTAAAATATATGTGTTGATGCATGTTTCCAATTATCCTCTTTGTTTCAGTGGTAATGCTTTTCCATATCAGAATGTATAACAAGCGATGTATCGACAATTAAAGCAAATCATACGAATTTCCAATTGTAGATGAAAAACCTCGAATAAATCAAATGAAATCAAACAATTAAGGACAATTGGGTCGTTTTGGGACATGCGTACTTTATTCGGTAAACCAAAATCCGACCGCATATCAAATAAGATCAATGTAGCATCAAAGAGAATAGATAACGTCGTGATGTAATAGATGTTCTAATATTCGTTTATATCAATAAGTCATTTGATAATGTTTTGAAATCTAGACTCCATAACGACATTAAATCGTGTAAATGGGTATATTAGTTGTTTATATTTGTAAAAACTAGTTTCAACCCGGTCACCTTGACCACAAACGAGTTAGAAAGACATATATCGCAGAAAATCATAGTTTATTAAATTTTGTCGACCAGACAGACAATAATTGTGGAAAATGTTCATGTTGATTTATGAGTATATTTACTAGAAATACGAGAAATCAATATAATGGCGCCTAACTACTACTACTACTACGGAATATATGAACTATGGATACAAGTGCAATCAAATATGTCATGTAGTATTTATATAAGAGTAGCTAATATCTAATCTACTTTGTAGATAGCTTTCATGGCATCAAACATTCAATAAAAGGCAACAAAACAATTTGCTTCATTATGCAAGAGATCGTAAGAGGTCAAACTATATATACATTATAAAGCATAAACAAATGCACGGAAACATCAAAGTATAAGCTACATGTAAGATGATCACTGAAATTTTCTTGTTTTTATAGAAGTGGTCATATAAAATCTTTCAAAATGATGAAGTTGGCAATTCAAAAGTACAAAGGATACACCCTAATTGACAAATTAATGAAGTATTCGTAAAATGCAAAAAGTCTTTCCAATTATTTTTTTGTCGTCTTATGATGAATATTTTAATATCATTCATTATTAATGATTTCAGAGAAAGCTTACTTACTAGACGAGATGCAAAACATCATGGAAGAATTGCCTTTAGGATGTACATCTCTGGGGAGCCAAACATTTCTAGAATTAAACTTTTTTGCTTAACCTGATTTTTGGGTTTATAAGACTATAAAAAAAATAATTGGCGAAGAAAAAATCATATGGTGGTGCACTTTTTTTTTGCTACGGCCCTTTGAAAATACCCAATTTTGCTGATTTTTCAATTTTTCATCCATTTTTACCTATTTTTGGGCTATTATCGTGAAAAAAAATCACAGTTCCACAATTAGACTTGTATTCATACTTTCAAAAAAAAGATAAAGTGGATCAATCTGAATAAATTTAACTTTAAACCATAGGTAGGTGTTAATATAAAAGTTTTGTCATATTTTGATGCTTGTTTGTGTCGAACTTACCATGCGTTAATTTTGTAAATTTGTGATTTTTCTCAGTTATAAGAACACCATGCATATTATTTCAACTTTTTTGTTATTAATGATTGAAAAAATTCATATCTAAGAAATTTGAAAAGACATAAATGGTACGGGATGCACATGATTCTTGTATTTTCATTTTCAACCATTTTCTCAAAATTTTGGCTAAAAAGACTGACTTGATTCGTCGTAAAACTTGAAAACATGACTCAAAAACTATTCATTACAAATATTTTCCCAGAGTTTGATTATAATATTTTTAAAAATCATTGATATTTTCCACTTGTATCACATGTTTGGGAAATAATTCCAGAAAGAGATTTCAACGAGACTGAAACGTCAGAAGAATGCACCCTTAATAAATATTCAATGATCGAATTATTAGACTATGTCTTTTAAGTCATGACTTAATTTATAAGAAAATACCGACAACTTTTGATTACTTACTTTTACTTTATTTACTGCCGTGGTACGCCATAAGCGCCTTACGACGGTAACGGCATACGACGTTTTGTAAACTCTAAGGAAAAAGAATTCAGTTTATAAGTTCACAAAGGTGCTTAAATAGACTTCATTTGTACTCTGCTGCATAGCTGTCCAAGTGGCAATCAGATTTTTGTGATTTTACTTTTTGCAGAGTATGGTCCATTTTCGATGGTAAAATCCCGTAATCCTCTACTTGTTCATATGTTGAAATGTATTTGACTTATTACTGCATTACAATTTAAAAGTTTATGCATTTTTCTGTGCTAAGTGATCTTTAATTTGTATGGACTAGTGTTGTAATTTTAGCGATATCTTTTAACCTTGCCATATACGCGGGAGGTTTGGCTAGCTTTAAAACCAGGTTTCACCAACCATTTTTTCTTAAAATGTCATGTACCAAGTCAGGAATGTGGCAGTAGGTTTTTTTTGTTCAATTTAGTGATTCTGTTCTTCCCTTGTTTTCCACTTAATATCTTTAATTCGGTTTAAGTTTGTAACCCGGATTTCTCAATTGATTAATGAATTTTGAACAGCGGTATACTACTATTAAAATTGAGAATGGAAATGGGGAATGCGTCAAAGTGACAACAACCCGACCATAGAGCAGACAAAAGCCGAAGGCCACCAATTGGTCTATAATGTATCGAGAAACTCCCGCACCCGGAGGCGTCCTTCAGTTGGCCCCTAAACAAATATATATACTAGTTCAGTGATAATGGACGTCATACTAAACTCCGAATTATACACAAGAAACTAAAATAAAAAAAACATACAAGACTAACAAAGGCCAGAGGCTCCTGACTTGGGACAGGCGCAAATTTGCGGCGGGGTTAAACATGTTTTTAGAGATCTCAACACTTCCCCTTTTCCTTTAGCCAATGTAGAAAAAAACAAACACAAAAACAATACGCACATTAAAACTCAGTTTAAGAGAAGTCCGAGTCCGATGTCAGAATATGAAACAAAAGAAAATAAACAAAATGACAATAATACATAAATAACAACAGATTGCCTAATCTACCATAGAATAACACTGACAGTACCAAGTTTTGTACACAAGATGCGCATTTCAACAAAAAATATCTCTTCATGGATCTTCCAAAAAATTCTAAACTTTATTAAATGTAAGCACAGCTTATAAACTAAAAACGACAAAAAAGGGAATAGTTTTGTCCTCACTACACAAGTATTGTGGAGGCTTGCAAATATGTGTTCTAGCCCTTTTTTTCTTGCCCTCTTAAGGTCAATGACAACATATTTACGATACAACGTGTGTTCCAAATCAGTGTGGGTAAATTATATTTCTCCTTATTTTCTAACTTTCCAATGACTTATCCAAATAAGAGTTAATAGGTACAATGTTTAGAATTCTCGTTAATTTGAGGGAAGATCGTGTTTACGCACAGGGATTCAAACAAAATAATATATTACTAGAGAGACGTTCCCAATGTCCGTTTAGAAACATTTATTTTCGTTTTTATCATTGTTAACAAGCCGATATTATTATCGTCAATGGACCACCTGCTACAAAACCCCATAATCAAAATCATTATGATCTAAATTTTATTTTTTTGTATTTTATGACAGTTGTTAAAGGAAAATGAATCTTTAAATACCATACAATCAACACTCCAACAAACAATTATGATAAATTGTCCAGGAAGGATAAAATTTCAAATTATTTCGGTACAATTGTGGAGGATAAGCAATAATTAAATAGAAACATCCCCCGGGTAGACGAATTGAAACAGATGAATAACATATTCTAAGTACTAATGCATGTAATTAGATCTGCATTTTTTGGTATGAAATGTATTTCTTTAATTTCTCATTGATACATTCTACAAATCTAATATAATTCTAACATGCAAGTTCAAATGATATGAGAAATGTATGGAATGTATACAGATGACACTGCAGTTTGCTATGTTTATCATTGCTACCAACTTAAAATTTAAGTATTAATTATAAAAAAAAATAGAATAGATTAGGGTTTTGTTTGGACTTATGATGCGTTTATGTTAGTTTTTTTTTTTTTTTTGATCTCATTATGCATTTAGGTTGGGACCCTATGAGTAAAAGATGACTGAATCAATACTTATACACCATCATTTATAGAAATTTGACTTAATAATCTGAAGCACGTTTTGGAATGAAAATAACCAATTAATTATGAATTAGCCTTTACTCTTAATGTAAGCAGAAACAGAAAACAAGAAAAACAATTCCTATTTTAATGAAATGGTACAATAATTTGTAAATATATTGTAAGAATTTGTGTTTTTTTAAATTAAATTAGTACAGATAGTAAAACTATTAAAAATAATACAATACACAAGTCTTCGAAAAATGTGTTTCTTCATAGATAGATGACTGACATACATGTGATTTGGGTCAATGGACTCAGAACTAACATGCCAGATCACAATTCATCGCAAATGCCAAGCTTGAAAGACTGATAACTAAAATATGACAATTGAGTATTTTCTATCTTGTTGCAGAATACACTTTACGACAAATAAGATGTCTTCAAACTATTTATCTTGTTTTGTTTCTGTTGAGTTAAACAAAAAAGAAAACTGTCAAACAACTTGACCGTACTGAAAAGAATCCTTAGATCCCTGCCGATCAACTAACGTGGACATTTCTTTTTATACCTAACACAACAAACAAAACTTCATAAGTTGTCGAACAAGTTTGTAATATGGGGACGAAGTCCCCAATAACAGTAGAAAATTCAATAAAAAAAAAAAAATCGGGAAAATTTCCCGAATTTTTCATTGTACTAATGAACTCAAAATCGTTCAAATCTTTTTTTGTCGCCTTTTTGAAATCCCGGACCGGCGCAGAAATCTACAATATACTTCCTTTTTCCGGTCTCGTTATGAATCTTTGAGTAAAATATATATTTATCAGTCTAGTATAAATAGGAAGGAACGCAATACCAATTTCATTTTTAAAATAATTCTTTGTTATGAAAAAACGTTACCTGATGAAAGCGTTTCTTTGTTTACATTGCATATGACGTCATAATTTAAATAACGTCACAACTAAAATCCCTAACAACAGAACCAAAATCGGAAACGTTACGGTATTTCCGTTTTATTTTTTTAACAAATATTTAAGTTACATAAAAAATAATTCATACAGACTTCGTCCCCATTTACAGGTAATGCCTGCCTCATATTATAAATCCTATCAAAAGTATAAGTAACGAAAGAAGTAGGCTTATTTTATTGTACAAAAGGGGACTTTCGTGGATTTTTAAATAAAAATAATCACATGTGTTTTTTTCCTTTTTTTACAATTTGATGTAAAAAAAATATCGATATAAAAATTTCATGGACGGTTCTACATTGCAACTTTGATGGCATAATCATCTTTATTACTTTTTATGAAGAATGTTTTTAATTTGAACAAAACAACTTTCAGACGTACATCTGTTATATATGCAGGAACTTCTTAGGAAGAAAGATAAGAAGTTAGCAATATCCTTTAACTCTACTTTCCGCTATATAGATGATGTTCTTTCACTAAACAATTCAAAATTTGGTGACTATGTGGAACGCAACTATCCGATCGAACTAGAGATAAAGGATACTACAGATACAGTTAAGTCGGCTTCATATCTTGACTTACATCTAGAAATTGACAATGAGGGTCGGTTGAAAACAAAACTTTACGACAAAAGAGATGATTTCAGCTTTCCAATTGTGAACTTTCCATTTCTAAGTAGCAACATTCCAGCAGCACCTGCATACGGGGTATATATCTCCCAATTGATACGATATTCCCGTGCTTGCATTTCCTATCATGATTTTCTTGATAGAGGTTTGCTGCTCACAAGGAAGCTATTAAACCAAGAGTTCCAAATGGTGAAGTTGAAATCATCCCTTCGTAAATTTTACGGACGCCATCACGAGTTGGTTGACCGTTATGGAATAACCGTTTCACAAATGATATCGGATATGTTCCTTACGTCGTAACTACAATCCCCTTCCCTTTCATGAATGTGACCTACCGAATTAGACTATTTACCGGATTTGTAATCACTTAAGCAACACGACGGGTGCCACATGTGGAGCAGGATCTGCTTACCCTTCCGGAGCACCTGAGATCACCCCTAGTTTTTGGTGGGGTTCGTGTTGTTTATTCTTTAGTTTTCTATGTTGTGTGGTGTGTACTATTGTTTTTCTGTTTGTCTTTTTTATTTTTAGCCATGGCGTTGTCAGTTTGTTTTAGATTTATGAGTTTGACTGTCCCTTTGGTATCTTTCGTCCCTCTTTTCTTAAATGCATTTCAGACACTACAATAAACCGATTCAATTTAGTTCCGAATGTCCTTAAATGCAATGAATATCAAACTTATTTGAAAAGCTAGATGTTATCAATGTGTGTAGGAATAAATTATTTATACATGTACTAAGTAATATTCAAATTCAACAATCAAAGGTTGTTATATGATGAAAAAAAAATGGAAATTTTATATTGTTAAACTGAATCATCTATTTTTTCGCAACGTTTTGATCTAAATAGACCAATGTCTAGGTTTAAGTAATGGTATCGGGTCTCTGTGGTCTCCTTTATTTAAGGAAGTTCGGTACTCAGTTTCAAAATAACAAGCTTTTCATAACACTAGTATATATTGATAGGGGATTAATTAAAGAACCAAAAGAGAAAAAATAAACAAAGGTCAATGTGCTTGTTTTCGAGATATAAGCCATTGAAAATTTGGCGGGAAAAACGTTCTCTCTTGATTTTTCATAGCTTTATCATTGACAAGTTTAAGTTCTCAAAAACTATTTAAAAATAACAACGATTAAGACTCTTGCAGATGGCTTATAATGATACATGTAAAAGATTTATAACAAGAAAAATGGGGGTCAATGGGCAAAATGTTTTAAGGCATTCAAATGGATAAAAGCTGAGGATTCCAAAAATCTGACAAAAAATTCAAAACATGACAAGCGAACTTCTTAAAGTTGGAATGAGACCGATTTGATCTGACTTATGTGACCATTATGATTTTTTTCTGATGCATTTTTTAGCATGTATAACAGGACAGGTTTAACTCTTTACTCCTTTTGAAGTGCCTGCAATTCCCGGAGTTTTTGTTTTATACATTGTTCTTATATAATTAATAAACTTTCGATATTTGAACTTCGATAAAATACTGTTGTCTAAATTACTGTGACCGAATTTCTTATCCAACGATTAATGAATGCGCTATATGATATGATATATAATTTGATGTGACTAGCTTTGCGGGTGAAAACATTGGCAAATGGTACAACCTCGTAAACATATATTATAATTGAACGAATATTCTCAGTTGGTGAGAATTCACTTATTAAAGTTATTTTATTATGACAGGTTAGCTAAATTAACAATCAATATTCTATCAAAATAACTTTTTATCATTATTTTCTTCTATTTATTTTCTCTGTCAGTACAATCTTAAGACCCCATGTTGTACAAATATTGTTTTCTGCAGAACTCAAACCTCCGACAGAGTGTATTATCACCAACATTAGCACGTATAATTAGGATTGTCAAAATTCCCACACATGTTAATTAAACAAGGCAAATAACAAGTTTTATTTCTCATCATAAAATGTACGATTCAATTTCATGATGTTTAACTATAAAGGATATCACATTTAATTTGACACCAATAAAACATAACTTAATTGAACTGTTCATTTTTACATGAAAGTTTCAAGTACTTGTTCACCTCATGGTTTGGTGAAGGAGACATCTTGGAAATAGTCTTACGCAGATTAAAAAAAAAAGTAATTACAGTCTTACAGAGTAACTATTTCTGTCGGAGAAATCATTTCCTTTCAAAAGTTAACAAGGGGTCACGTATATATTTAAAGACATTGCATTTTACTGATATTTCGAGAATTTAATGATGTTTTAACTTTAAATGAAAAGATACATTCCCCAATCTGATATTTATAATGAAGAAGCAACAGTAATTAACCGATGTTCATAACGCGAAATCTGTTTATATATGCAAAACGGAGTGCGCCGACACGGTAAGCATCTCCTGCTTTGCATGTACCACATGTCGTATGGCTGTTATGTCAGATATTACATAGGTCTTAGACCAGCAAACATTTCCTAGATATAAAATATGTCCTTCGTGAGTTGAAACACAGAACCGTCTCAATTTCTGAGTCTAACCGTAAATTTCAATTATAATTTCTCATAACTTGAATAGTTTTTGTGCTTATGCATTAAAAGTGACTCAGCTGTACGACTGCAAACTAGGATCTATGAAAAACGTGACGATTTCGTTTTTTTCCCTTGCCAGTTTTCTATTTTTCAGTAGTACCATAAACTCTGTCTAATCGTATGCCTCTAACACATTTCATGATGGTTGTATATCATATATTTTAAATTTGATAATTTAATTTTGATTGTATTTTTATGCTTTTTTGTTTTTGTTTTTTTTTCTGTCTAAGGTGAGGCGAGTTTGTTCCTTATGAATTTAATTTTGTTTTTCTCTGTCTTAGTCCACTGCATTGTTTATGTCTACCCTCTCTGGTCAATTAACATTTTATGCCCCTATTTTATACAATTGGTTTGATATCCTCTACCATTCTTTTCTAGACTTGTTTATTTCATATATAAAATAAAGCTATCAAACTGTCATTATGATGTAACGCATCAAAACAAAACATGGGAATTCGGTAAGGTTAGAAGTACTTTATTTTGCTTTATTTACTTTGGTTAATATAATGATTGGGAAAAAAACTACGCATCTAAACTAAAACAAAGAATGTTGGCATTTCATTTATCACTGTAATCAACCCTCCTTTGTGAAATGAAATATAATTCAATTTGCATTTCAGTCAAAAAGTGTACTGTAAGAGTAAAACGATGACAGTTTACTCCTACATTGTTGTTTTTTTCTTCATATGAGCATTTATGTGTATATACTTATGGAATATCCAAAGTAAACAATCCGAGCGGATCACACTAACTCCAATCAGATCGATATGTTAAGTTAAATCAATAAAGGGAACAGTAGTAGACCGCTGTTCAATAGTCATAAATCGATTGAGATTCAACAGAACAAAGACACTGAACTGCTACAAAAAACAAACGACAACAACATAGAAACCGACTATTTTACTTTTTGATAACAACTGCCATATTCCTGAATTGGTATATGACATTTCAAGAAAAAAAAGGTAGGTTTGTCTTGGTTGTAAGGCTATTCTAGCTTGATGTAACGAGCGATTTCAGTCCTTACCATACATATGCTTTAAAATCTTCATTAGTGAGGCTATCGAGTGAACTAGAAAAATACCAGGTAGTCATTTTGAACAATATAGCTACCGAATGCATTCAAATTTATGTATTGAATATGCTTCTCTAAGGAAAATTGATGCCGTTTTATGTGTTTGAGGCAGATCCAAACCAGTCTTGTGTGTTTTATACATTTTGGATATTTTGTCTGTTTTGTTAATCAATGTGGCGTCCAGTATGCTGAACTAGTATATATTAATTAGCCGTATTTGGCACAACTTTTTGGAATTTTGGATCTTCAATGCTCTTCAACTTTTTACTTGTTTGGCTTTATAAATATTTTGATATGAGCGTCACTGATAAGTCTTATGTAGACGAAACGCGCGTTTGGCGTACTAAATTATAATCCTGGTACCTTTGATAACTTTTTTTAATGTTAGGGGGATACCTTGATTCAGAAAAGACAACACTGACCTACAGTTGCAAATATGCCATGATGCTTTTAAGATGGAGTGTCTCAAGGTTTGAAAGTTTTATTTTATTATTGCGCAATCGAAAAGTTGTCATGAGTAAGAAGTAGACTAAAAATGAGTCAGCCACTTGTGTGGGCTAATGTTAGTATCCTATGATATACTTGGTGCAATGTAATAATTCCAATAAATGACTATTGTAAGTACCACCGACGCAATTTACTAATATTATGTAAGATAGTAATCACAGTTGGACATTTTTATTTTTAAGTTATTTACTGTGCTTTAACTGGTAATTTTATTACCATGGTCGTAAACTAACGAGATTTTCTGCAAAATGTGTCACATTTGATCCTGTTTGTTTAACGTTTATTCTTATAGAGGCGGTGTGGGAGTTAAATGTAAGGGAAAACAATAATATAGAATTTATATGCAAATCGTTTTGGCCTTGGTGGCGAAACTTATATTAATGTTTTTGATAAAATGTGAAAAAGGACATATTGGATCTGACACTGCCGTTTGTAATGGTAATTTTTATAGATGTCGGGCTTCGCGTTATGTAACAAGACATTCACGATTTTCATTAAAAACAAACCTTTTGGGAATGGAAATTCAGAATGTTTTTTCTCAATGTAAAATAAGTAAGACTATGACAAATTTCCATAGACTTTCTTTATTTCCCAGTGGCAGTCAACACTTGCATATTTTTACGTTAACATAAAATTTATTAAGTTGAAGTTGCATTCATATATTTCAATAAATACAAGATAAAATATCAGCATAATATAATGAAAAATCTTAAGACTTTGTTTGAAAGATAATACAAAGATAAGGATGGTTCATTCATTCATTATTTATTCATTTATTCATGTATTTTTTATTCAATAATGGTTTGCTTATGTTGCAAACTACTATTACTACTTAAATCATAATGTGCTTTTACCAAATATCCAGTAAAAGCGCTAGCACAAATTATTAATTGAACGATTGGCTTCACCTAAATCTTATAATAAATTTTATAACAATAAAAAAAATATCTTTGTCAAAAAGGAGGAGTATGAGGACTTGATTTGTCAAAAAACAGGGAAGTATGTTTAGAAATGTAATTTGTCAACATAGGAACTTGATTTCATTTTTAAGGACTTCATAGCTGCTGGTGATACCCTTGTGCTTTAAGCGATTTAGGGCAACAATTTTAATAGCACAAACAAAAAGTAATTTAAACAATATACATCTTACAAATACTTAAATCATTGAATTTCCAAAGTTTGGCAAAATGTATCTGCTGTGACTGTCAAAATGTTTTTTTTAAATCCTAATTTGAATTCCAATTGTACGAACTACAGAGTAACTGCACTACTTATTCTAATAAGATATATGATGGTCACTTTAAATTGCGATTTCATTTCTCATCGTAGCAAGCAGATGGTTTGTCGGGAATAAATTTTGTATGGCTTAATATTCAAGCCGTTAAATCGATGCTTGCTTATTTGACCAGGACTATTCAAATTATTTGACCTGTAAGTTCAATTAACAAATTTAAAAAAGAGATGTGTTCATTTGATAATTGAATTTTCTCATTGTGAATTTGCCTTTCAGTAGCCTATCTGCAGTACATGCAGCTGGAGTATATATTTACCTATTGAAAAAATTAAATCACAAAAATACTTAACTCCGAGGAAATTTCAAAATGGAAAGCCCTAAATCATAAATTATGAAATTATATCACACGTCTTGTTTGTTTTGTCATGATTTCCTTGGTTTGCTGTTTACAAGGTAGCTACTGATACAAATGTTCTTAATTGTCTGTAATTGGTTTGAAGTTTCTTTGCAATTTTTTGCGGAAAACCTTATTAATATTGTGACGGTTTTATATATCTTACTTTACAGAAGATATCATTTGAGGCAGTTAAAAAAGTATTTATATCAATTAATTTTGAATGTATTAAACGGTGCGTTTTCAATTCAAACCCATGTTAATGATATCCGAAGTGAGTTATAACGAGATAAAATTATAGAAGATTAATAATCTCGTTTTAGCATTTATAATGATATTAATGATACTGATATTTAGGATTTTAATTGGAAGGTATAAAGGAAAATTGTTTGTTTCTAAAATTTTATCTTAAAGTCGAATACGATCAATTTCAAGGGCACTATAGCTACTGAGTCAAGGTCGTCTGGTATTCATTTAGTTGTTTTACATACAGGCTGACTTTTTAAAGCTTTTTCTGTTTTCTTAATGTCGTGTTGTACCTTCAGTCTTACATTTAAAAATCCTTTCTACCGAATGCTTCTTTCAAGTAAGATTAACTTTATTTTCTTTTGCAGCATCAACCTGGTTTTGCAAATACGTTTTAAGAATACCAAAGTGTGAGAAGGATTTTATTCATCGTTTAAATACTTCTTAAATGCAAGTATTTATTCAAGTATTTTCTGTATTAGAGTGTGAGTGATGCGGATTAGCGACTATATATTTAGCCTTAAACTTCCCAGGTGATCCTTGATTGTTCGAAAATTATTTTATATTGGTAAATAAAGATCAACTTTTGGGTAAAAGACCTGAATTAAGTGTCGGAAGTTTCTTCGTCATTTGATTGTTGGTACGTAGGAAAAATTTGTCTGGAGTAGCCTTGGAAAGTCATCCTTGAACCAGGCAGAATTGCAAAGTGTCGGAAAGATGATTATAGCTTCAACCCGTTACTTATCACATGCCAAGGCCATGTTTGTCCGTAAAAATCAAGTTCGAAATTTTCTTCTTACCCAAGTAAGTAATATGAATATATATGAAACAACAGTAGATTACCGGTTGTAATGCTCATATAAGTACAACGGAATATACCGACCAATAGAAGATATGAACTGCTGACGAACTCTACACAGAACGCGAGCGGGTGCGTCGACAGGTTAAATGCTGAATATACCATAAAATTGTATTTCCTCATTATGCTAATTACCAAGTATTATTTGTTGTATTTTACGTTGAGACAGTAGTCATATACAGCAACACTACTTGATTAATCCACAAGAGTATTAATGTAATCATACATAAGATAATTATACTATAAAACGTCTCCACCCCAAGTCTTGTTATATTGCCGTATCTGTCTATCAAATTGCATAATCAAAAACTCTTTATCATTTGTTTATCTACTCTCTGACACCATGCATAGCGATAACAACTCGTTTTAATGCTATCGAGAGGTTAGTCTGGAAGGTCACATTACGCCATTAACAAGTTATATCCAGGGTAAACTGTAATATACTGCATGGTCTTCTTGCACGGGTTTTCTTTATAAATAACAGTGCATATTTCGGTTCAACTATGCCTCTCTCGCGATGCCTCTTATCGATTGACAATCTGCTGCGACTAACAGACAAATTCAATCAGACGCCTGGAAATATTTTGTTTTTTTAAATGATCTTAGCAAATTATTGATACCGTACAGATGACCAGTACTTATGCAACAAATTGGTGTCAGGTAAACGATTTTAAAATGTGTGACATGACTGTTTTTTTAATCGCAGTAGAACTAATACTTTATAATTTGTGCGCATCACTAGGGTACTTGATTTTAGTAAATAAACTCATCATATATACCAGGATTGAAATTTTGTGTTTGCGCTAAACGACCCGCATATGGCAATATTCAAAAATATTTCAGCCATGTTAAATGCATTCATATAACGTTTGTATGTTATGTTTGTGTATGTTGTTGTCACAAATAGGGCCAATATATTAATATATATTTCGTATCTTAATGTACGAGCTCTCTCATCTACATCGCCGTAAACTTAAACCGAAATATTTCGATGGTCATACAGGTTCATCCAAACGAAAGGTTACGTCTGAGAAATATGTTATCGTAAAATTTTAATTTACTCGAATAAATGAAATTCACCAGTTATAAAATCGAAGACGTTAATACAAACACGGTACAGCAAAAACGAGTTGGAAATATCTAAAATCAGTTCCTTTTATAATTCAAGAATAAATACATCCTGTATATTTTGTGATAAAAAGTCATTGTCGGAACCTTTGTCAGACAAATTAACAACTTTTACCATGTTATCATAGTTCCAGCAATTATAAGTATATCTTTATATCTTTTCAAAATGAAATAGCAGCTCACCAGCATTTAAACCTATTCCACATATGTTTTATTGTATATGATACATGATCATATAATAAAATCCTATCGGTATGGTGTCTGATTTAGCTTTATTTAAACATACATAAGAAAATACTGTGCTCGTTTGTTCGATCTGTTGAAAAAAACTATAAAAACAAATAATAATTTTTTGAAACGCTTGACTCAATTTGCGTGTTTTTTTTATTTGTTTAACAGGATACTTTCTTTATTTCTATGCTCATCAGATGTATTACTTGCTTATATGTTCATTTTAATTTTTGGGAATTTAAAATGCCAAGATTTAGTTTTTTTCATTTTTTGATGCTCTGTTTTACTAATTCTAATGACGTCATTTTTTCGTCATTTTTCAGTTTCAAATAGGACGTCACTTGGCGTAGAGGTTTAAACGTATTCGGATGTGTCTACTTTTGTGTTTCAAATGTCTGGTTATGTAAATGTATTTCAGTTGTTTCCTGTAATTAGTTAATACTTCAGCTTTATCATGTACATCTTTTGAATATTCATTTTATTAAATTTACTGTTTGCAAAAGTATAAATTACTCTAAATTATAGGGATTTTCTGGTAACTTAACGGAAAACCCTTGCCGTTTTTGGCACAACCTTTTTGATCTTTTGGTCCTCGATGCTGTTCAACTTTGTACTCGTTTCGGCTTTCAAACTTTTGTATCTGTGCGTCACACATAGGTCTTGTGTGGACAAAATACACTTCTGGCGTATTAAAATTTTGAACTTGTTGCCTTTTGTTGGCTGTTGTTCGTGTGATTCTTTGTCTATTGTGTTCTCCAATTTATTTATATTGTAGTCCTGTGTTGTCATTTTGATGTTATATTTCACATGGCCATAAAAGTGCGAGGTTTGGCATGCCACAAAACCAGGTTCAACCCACCATTTTTTCCTTTAAAAATGCCCTGTACCAAGTCAGGAATATGGTCATTGTTATATTATAGTTTGTTTCTGTGTGTATTACATTATAACGTTGTGTCGTTTGTTTTCTCTTATTTTTGAGTGTAAATTCACATTGCGATAAGACGTGTCACGGTACTTGTCTATCCCAAATTCATGTATTTGGTTTTGATGTTATATATATATGTTATATTTGTTATTCTCGTGGGATTTTGTCTATATGTGTTACATTTTAGTGTTATGTCGTTGTTCTCCTCTTATATTTAATGCGTTTCCCTCGGTTTTAGTTTGTTATCCCGATTTTGTTTTTTGTCCATGGATTTATGAGTTTTGAACAGCGGTATACTACTGTTGCCTTTATTTATTAGTTGCAATCTTGTTATTCTATCTTTCTTATAAAATGGTTTTGTGCATTATATTTGCTTTTAATTTCAGCTTATTTTCTGCTAGAGTTCTGTTGATTTATCATGGTTATTTGTTCCATGCTGCATGCACAAATGTTGTTTTATTTGTTATTTTATATGTTTTGTATTTGGAGAAAAACTTACCAGACCTAATGTTTGAATTGTTTGTCAATATGTCTGGTCAAAATAAACTGTTCTTACTTTCTTACTTACTTCTTGATTAAACCAAGTTCACCATTTTTGTCAGAATATGTACTTATTGGTGCTTATAACAAGACATTATGAAAAAAAGGATAAACGGAAGCTCCTATGACTTAAATCTTATTTTCCTACGGAGTTTAGTGGTGTCCTAAATGGATTTAATACTTTTAATTGCTGTGTCATTGAAATAGGTTTATCAAAAGAGTAACTTTTATATATGTGCTGCTAATGTATCATTTGATGTAAAATTAATCGTTGCAAACAGATGATGGGCAACAATAAATATATGACACGCTCATTATCCTATACAAAATTGATTTCATTTACAAGAGGTGCAAACCAACTGTACATACTTTTATCTTACCTCCTATACATTTCCAGGAATATGATTGGTTAAAAGCGTCCGCGTGCAAACCGTGTATATTTGATATTAGGTTAGTAGGGAGGCGGGGTTTATCTCATACACGGTTAGTAGTGGAGTTACGTCCCTTTATATTCCTTATTAGGTAAGAAGGGGGCGGGGCTTATTTAATACACGGTTAGTAATGGTGTTATGTCCCTTTGTAAAAAACAAAACGGTACTGAGAAAAAATCTTAAAAAGTTCCAACAGACGAAGAAATTGATGATTCAGATTGAAACAAATTCATAAAACACATTTAAACCTTACAAGTCGTTATTGTTGGCATCTGTTTTTGTAGGATTAATGGAAGTATTTTCCTAGCGCTAACAGTATTGAAGACTTGCTCGTTTTGAGAATCACTAGTCTTAATTTCACACGTTAAGATAGTCGGTAAGATAAATTCGTTACATAGTGTGCTAGTGACGTAATACGGTATATATGGGGTCAGTAAATTCCATATGGGGATTCGAGCTTCGCTCTCACCCCATATGGAATTTACTGACCCCATATATACCGTATTAGGTCACTAGCACACTATGTAACTAATAATATTTGACATTTATCATAACGATCACTAGAATCGTATATGTAGCTAAACAATGAAGTATTCACGCAACAAAAGAAGCTAGCATAGGAATCCACACACCAGTAGCAGCTAGCACTTGGATGTCCTTGAAGCTACGTGGAAATAGATGCTAGCTCAGAAATACATGCAACAATAGAAGACAACACAGGAATCCACGCAACGAAAGAAGACACCGCAGGAATCAAAGCGACAATAAAAAAAACGCAGGAATATTCGCAACGAAAGAATAAAACACAGAAATCTACACAACAATAGAAGGCAAAGCTCGAATCCATGCAACAACAGTAGTTAAAACATAAATCCACGCAACATCAGTAGATAAAACCAATAATCAATCCAACAAAATCAAGAATTATTATATACACGCATAAGTGTAATAAATGCAAAATATCGAACCCATATGGATATGCTATTTTTTTCAAAGCCGATAATACATGTTTCTGTAATAAACGTCAAGGGTACAATTATCCCTTAATTTGTAGTAAGACACATATATTAAACGTTTACGAGCTAAAGGCCAATTATGGCTAATATATATAGAGTAAAACTGGGTATTGTCAGCTTTATCTGAGGAACATTGAAATCATATACCAGTTAAAAGATATCTTCATTTGTACCAATACAATTTATGATAAAGTTTAACTGAGATACTTTTATGCCAATCAATAGATTCATACAATGTTTTCATATATACCGTTTATCCTTTTTGCTGCATCTATTGCAAGTTTTGCACTAGAGAAGAAGGTGAGACGCTGTTCGGAGAGAAAAAATAGTTAAAACATCATACATCTAAATATCTGTGTGGTCTGACATTTACAACTGTTTTATTGGGATGCTAATATTTCATTTCGATGTACAAGTTAGTGGTTACAAACACTATAATGTACGTCTACGTAGATTTAACGAGGTATCTAAGCGGTCTTTATGTCGAGTACTATCTCTTCGCATGCAAACTATCCAACATTAATACTTTTGCGCGAACCACACAAAAGATACCTTAGTATTCAAGAATGATAAGTATCGTATAGGAATTTTAAGAAGTGTTTTCATCTTTCAAGAGTTCTGCACTTCTGTTAGGAACATGGAGACAAGTAAGGTCACTTAATGTTAAAAACTTGGAAGGTGAATACAGACTACTAAATCAGCTCTCTCAAATCTTTATTGTATTTATAATTATGAAAGATTTCGTCTTATTTGTATTTTAAGCTTTTGCATATTTTATCAAGTATTCTGTAATGAATCAATGTAAATAATAGTTTGGCAAATAATTGACAATAAAATAATTATGATCAAATAATGTTATTTTGCATATTATTTGTATAGACATTTCTGCTCTTTAAGAGTATTGGTGGAAAATAAAGAAAATTTTAGAATGGTTGGTGCTTTAAGAATGAAGGCGAATTTGGACCATAAAAAAAGGACTCAAAAATAGAGAAAGACTTTAAATTAACACAGGATTGAGATGAACATTATTTTTGATTTATTTTTCTATGAAGATCTATGAACTGTGAGTTTGCAGCAAACGCATCAAGTGAATTATCTTAATTACAAAGCCTCGTCTATTAGACAAATGAAACCCATGGAATAGACTAGACGTTGGTGCATAAAAATCCGGTAACATACCCTCATAGAATAGGTTAGAAGTATCTATCTTGTTATTTTAATTTTCGCAACGCGAATTTTTTGTCAGGTACATGTATGCAACATGTAGCCAACATTATTCCTTCATTATTATTTGTTTGAATAACACAAAAAAATGAATATAGAAATTGGTAAAATAAAAGATAGAATACATTGTAGGAAGGTCAGTAAAGCAAATCCTTTTTTTGTAAAAAAATGATTAAATTCCATAGATAATATAAGGAGTGATCTGGACTTTTACGTGGCTAAATTAAATTTTTTCTGAATTTTAACAATGCTTTAAAAGAAATGTCCGTATAATGTATTTTAGGAAGGTATGTTAAATAGGGGTGCATGCATAGCTATTAATGGTTTGCCTAATGATAGTATAAGTTCAGTCTCTAAGATATATGCGATTTTATATTCGGATAAAACAAATAAAAACACATTGTGTAATATCAATCAGGTTTAAAGTCACTATCACATTGGCTAAAATCAAATTATACTAAAAGTCAATATCACATTGGGTGACATCGAATAATGTTATAAGTTATATCACATTGGCTAAAATCAAATTATACTAAAAGTCAATATCTCGTTGGGTGACATCGGATTGGGCTAACGGTCACTATCACATTGGGTGACACCAAATGAAGCTAAAAAGTCACTATCACATTTAAAAACAATTTAGGTTTGAAGAAACTATAACATTGGATAACATCAAAGTAATCACAAAAAAGCAGCCCAGAACAAGTTTTTACTGGTAATTGTATCTACCCTAAAATATAGGATGATATGCGAGCATGCATTGCAAAAATACAATATACCTTTTTAACTTCCCAATATAATAAACAATAAAACCTTAAACTATTATTTTTTTGTTCAGACAGTGCATTGCCATTAAGTTGGAAAACAATGATTTGATTTTTGTCTTGTCTATCATTGAAAGCTCCAGGTTAACCATTACCTTAATATAAAAACAACGTGTGGTACCTCTTTGATGTCTGTAAAACATTGACAATAATGTCTAGTTCGAATGACAGAAATAGCAACGTCCATGACGAAATGTAGAGAAGGGATATGCTCTAGAAAGCTTAAATGTTCTCAAAACTGAACTTCAAACAAAGTATCAGACTATCAGTTTTAATTATCTAAGTCCGAATCCTATTTTTGTAATGGGTAAAGCTAGCGATTTTAAAAATTTTCAGTCGCAGCTGTTCAAACATACCGGGAAGTGTATTTATTTTAGATATCTAATATTTGTCGTTAAACCTTTATTTCGGATACTTAGTTTCATGAATTGTCTCTTTTGTTCCAGATATCTTACATTCTTGGATTTATTATCTGTTTGAGATATCATAAACCAGATATCTTATGTTCTAGACCCCTTTGCTCTGGATATCTTATACTCAAGGAATGACTCACCTGATCCTGAGATTTCATTTTACGTATCACATACAAGTATATACCAAGATTGACTTTCTTTTTAGTGTTGATTTTAAATCCAACACACCAGATTGAGATATATCTCTTTCTCTAATTGATTAGTATTCGACAAATCAAACATCGTTACAAAAAAAAGTAAAATCACAAAAATACTGAACTCCGAGGAAAATTCAAAAGGAAAGTCCCTAATCAAATGTCTATCAAAAGCTCAAAAACATCAAACGAATGGATATCTGTCACATTCATATGAAAATTTATGAAGAAAGTCGTGTATTGAACCTGGTTTTGTATCTAGCTAAACCTCTCACTTGTATGAAAGTCACTTTTATCACTTGACTAAATGTGTATAATACCGAATTGCTAAAGATGCAACTTGAATATTTGATAAATGCTGGGACTTAATCTTAGTTTCAAGCCAGTAAATTGTCCTCGAACTCAGAAACAGATTTTTCTCGAAGCGGATCACTCTTTAATTATAATTATTCGGTTTTTTTTCGTAAAAAAACATTTTAATGTTATTCTAACACCCGAACTATTTTGTTCTTCGTGTAATTACCGATAAAGTGCATTGACAGTACTATGGTTTGAGCAGACGGATGCATTGCAATATAATTCATTAAGTAGCAATTATTACATTTTATATCCCTTTGATGTTAGCTATGTTAACTGTTGCAAAATGGTAAACAGAGAAGCCGTTACGGTTTCCTACTGTTAGTAAGCTCAGTGCCTAACTTAAATATCAAAATTCTGGTAAATGATGTAATATTTGGAGGAGATATCTCTGCATATTTAGGTGTGTTTGATTGCGATAAACTTATTAACGTCAATGAACAGCGGCTAACATACTTTCACCTAAGGGTGTCCGAATTTCTCACGTCGAGTTACCTGCTGTACCATATCAATAGGATTGTAATGTTTTTGTCTCATCATCATTGACCTGAATGGATGAAGTGATATAACTACTGGTTATGCATCAGTAGGAAACAATCATATGTCAGTATCTATTACTGTTGTTTATTTAAAAACAAATCAAACTCGAACAAAGTTGTGATAACAAAACCACTAAAATGTACGGAAATAAGGTGTTTCGTAATTTGTTTAAATGCGTATATATTAACCCATTTTAACAGAATTGTGTTAGATGAAATCATTCTCTACGATTCAGCTATTATAAAACTGAAGACGTAGCTATGCACACATTGTAGAAAGTCATCTAAAGCTTCGATAGATATGCTGCAGCTTATTATATGCTACAAAAAACTTTGAAAGTGAGAAATTTTTATATCATTAACTTTGAAGTGTCAAGTTTGAGCTTTTGCAAATAGCTAAGGATAATGTTCAAGTAACCGGGAAACGATATAAACCCCGAATACTTTGGGTGCATTTACATGTCAATTTGGCGAGTTCATTGTATTTCTTTATCATTTGTCTTTTTCTTACGAGATGGCTTTCGGTGCATGGTTAGTACACATGGCTGTTTTATCAAAAACTTTTTTTTAATCTTGACAGTCTATTTACACATATTTTTATTCATTTTCAAAGTGACAATGTATATCTGTCTGCAAAATAGACATTGCATGTAGTTTTTGAAAAAAAATGTTTTTGTCTATTTTATTGATAAATCTTGCACTCGATTAATAAAATTGATTGTGGGATATATGTTGTCAATGATAACGCAACTATTAGTTAAATTAAGGAAACATAAGAAAGGTGTCATTCTCCTATATATAATTCGGGGTGATTACATTTTGTATAGACACCAATCCTGTCTATTGTTACTTGAGATATATTTAGAGTTTGGTGGTTTCTGTCACACTGACGTATACCTCACACTGAATTTTATTCATACATGAAGCTTTATCATAACGTTTTCAAAGTGTTTAAAAAGAAATTTTATATCTTAACTCATTTAAGAATTAGATGAAATACTGAATAGATATATAAATATGATACCATACCAAATTTGCACTATTCGGGGGATATAAATACTCGATTCTTATCTCTTTCGCATTTTTCTTTTGTTCATTGCTTTGTCTGTCCTAACAGGCAGCATCATACAAACTAACTCAATGTTTCGTTTTGATTAATGGATTGATATTTGACTGACGTCCGGTGACAAATAATGTCATGCATAATCAAGAAGAAAACAACTTAACAAAATCCAACAGATAAGTTCTCCAATGTAGGAAAGTCCCTAATCAAATTACAAAATCAAAAGCTAAACCATATCAAACGAACGAATAACAACTGTCATAGTCCTGAATTGTTCCAGGCATTTTCTTAAGAAGAAAATGGTGGATTAAACCTTGTTGTAAAGCTAACTAAACTTCTCACATGTATGACAGTCAAATTTCATTATATTGACAACAATGTCATACGGGGAATAAGAACTGCTACTGACAGAAGATAGCATGTTCGATATACGAATACGTTTTGCCTTGCAACGGTCCTCCTGTGCATACAGACCCCTCAAAGAGTAATAACAAGGGCTCTGAAACGAGTAGAGACTATACCACTGCGTGATCCTGAATGAGTTTCCAAAATATGTCCCATTTCAACTGGATGTGGCTCCGTATTCATACACCGGAACAGCCAAACGGATGCCTTCTTTAACATGGGTTTTAAGACAGGACGTGGAAAGTTCATGTGACAATATATTTATCAACAGGAAACCCTTTTGGTCGATTAAATTTTAATAAAGTGCAGTTTGTATGTTTTGGTGTCGTTTCATACAAATTCACTTGTTTGATCCTATTCATGTGTTAGCTTATTGACGTTTAATGTCCCCATTGTTAGTTATTTAATGCATGTGGAGCAGGATCTGTAGCAAATGAAATAATCCTCAGTTCTGGTGAGGTTTGTGATCCTAATTTTCTTGTGCAGTGCTTTTTAGACTGTTTTTGGCTTTTCTAATTGTTTTATCGGTTTTGTCTTTGTTTGTTTATTTGAAATATTATTACTTATTGTTATCAACATAAGATATTTATGTTAGTATTATGTTTCTTGCAGCATTATCTACCACATGTTTATCTTTTTAAAGACAGATATTGGACACCATATTTAACACTAGAGCTTACACATTGTTTAGTCGTAGTCCAGCTCTATGCTACAATACTCGTGCGTTTTTATAGATAACCGAATTGTAGTTTAATCGATATATGATAGAAAACCTGTTTATTATTAGTCTATCATAATGCATTATCTCCTTAATAACATATTTACTACAATTTATCTTTTCTGAAAATTGAAATAAACTGTTTATCACCATCGTAATAATCAGAGGGGAATATATTTTATTACTTTTTAACAAGCCACTATTTTTATTAACACTTTGCACGAATTAACGGCTAAGACTCCCACACACAATATTTACAAATAGAAACGTTGTTCCGTCAACTGGCTAACCTTTTTGCCTAAAAATTGTTCGCCATGGGATACTCGCTAAATACTATCGGCTATGAGACACGCATGTAATAAGCTGGTGGCCTTGGGGCACGGGTTTAATGTTGTTAGTATTGTTGGTTATTTGTGTTTCTTTTTGAAATGGGACAGTCAACTATGTGAAATTTTTTGTCGCTGTACTTTTAAACCAATTTACACATTCATAAAAATTGCTATTGCATGTATTGGACAAATTTTTTCTATCATTTTCTATTACGTAAATAAATATTGTTGGCCATCAGTGGCGGATAGGCTGGTTTGGGGATTCAGGTGGGTGCGTAGAAGAGGACATACGCTTCCCTTCGCCCTTGATTGCAAAATATGTATATTTTCAGGATAAAATCCCAACTAATGCCGTTATATACTCACTGTACTAGAAAATCATATCTTTCAAAAATCCTGGATCCGCCACTGGCTATTACATGTATTTCACACACTTATCTTACTGTAAATATTGTTGACCACGTGGCACCATATTTTGTTATGTATATATGGTTGGCTATGGTCCTGTCGTTTTCTGCTGCAAATGTTCTATTTCGGTTGGATTCCTGATTTCTACCATGAATACTGTAAATATGATTGGCTTTTGGGCATTGTATTCTGCTGCATATATTGTTCGCTATTGGGCAACTGTAAATTGTGTTGGCTATCGGGCACATTTACTGCCGTTGATATTGTTGGTTATTGGCAACCTATTTTTTTTTTGTAAATATTGTTGGCTTCTGGTACCGGTTTTCTGCTGTAAATGGTGTTGTCTATGTGAAACAAGATTCGTGCTGTACCTATTGATGGCTATTAGACAACAGTTTTGTTTTGTCAACAATATGTTTAACTAAGGGACACCAGTTGAACGCTTAAACCGTGTTATCAGCTATGGGATACTTCTGCATTGTTTTGGATTATGGGATACCAGCTTTCTATTGTATTTAATATAGGATTTATTTTTTTTATTTTCGGAATTTCGTATTATACTTTTGTATGGTGTAATTTACTAAAGCTCTCGTTGGTGAATGTGTGGCACGTTGTTTCTCTTGTAAATATTTGTATTGGTCATTGCCCTATTTCATTAAATAAGTTAACTGATAATAACCTTTTTTTCTCTCTGCGTGGTCATTCCTGTGATTTTCAACTGCGTATAAACGAGATAACTCGCTAGAGATTACAGTAAAACAGTAATTATTTATCATAGGACTTCATGTACTAGGTGTACTCCTTTTTTACTCCTTTTTTACAACAACTAAAAAAATGATATTTATACGAATAAATTAAAATAATTGCCAATAATTTAGAAATGGGAATTTGACATTCAATTTGATTTAATTTAGAATTATTGACATCTCGGTGTAAATGCAGTTTTATAGACGAATTTTCAAATACAATTACTAGCTGTTTAATATAAATTGAGCTATAGGGTAAGGTGGAACTTTTCAGTTTGTCATATGACAGCTTATAAATATGATACTTTATACACCTATATGTTTATACTTATTTTATTAGATTGAGTTTAATGTATGCCTGAGGGTCAGGATGACTGTCCTGCATCTTGCATACAAATTGACGTGCATGCATTTAATAGAATAAAGTATATATAGAGAGAGATAAAGAGACACCCCCTCCCCCTCAAAAAAAATCCATTAAAAAAAAAAAAAAACTATCTTCCTCTTACATTTTTCTGATAACCACACGATATGAATATTTAAATACATTTGTTTACATTTAAAATAGCTTGGTTAATCTCAAGTTTGATATAAGACATCACTCCTTGTCAACTGATAGTACATAAAGGTAAGTATAGGAGAGCAAATCTAAATCATGAATGAAAAATTATTTCATGGTAAATTTAGCACTTTATCACAAAAACACCTACAATTTTGCCAATATTTACACAAATTTATAAGCGGATTATATTTTAACGTCAAGATAATAGGTCATCCTCATCCTCCCACGCTGTATATATTTAATAGTTTGTTGTCTGCGCACTTACAAACTATTGTCATGAAATGATAATTTTCGAAATGATGTGCTGCTACTGCCTGAGCCGTTTCCGGTCTTATCAGCCTTTTAAAGTCTGTGCTTAGAATTTCACCGAAGTGACATTATCTATCAAAATGGTGCAAATAATTGTGCCGATAATATTATTCCATAGGTTGAGTCAGCTATTCCTATTTTTATAGAATACCGAAACGCATAATATATATGTTCTCACTATCTCAGACGTTTGTGGTTGTACTGTTCCTGTCCTTTATAACGGTTGTTCTGTTGCGGCCATTTCGGTTGCTCTGTTCCGACATTTTTTGGTTGTTCTGTTGTGGCCATTTTTGGTTGCTCTGTTCCGACCCTTTTTTGTTGTTCTGTTGAGTCCCTTTTAGTTGTTCTGTTTCTGCCCTTTTCGTTGTTCTGGTCCGACCCTTTTGGAAGTTTTGTTTCGGTTCTTTTGATTGTTCTATTTCTGCCGTTTTTTACCTTTTCGTGTGTTTCGTTTCGGCCCACTCTTGTTATTCTGTTCCAACACTTTATGGTCCTGTTTATTGCTTCGCATCACGGCGAGGAGCTATTAATTTCAGACGATATACACGCCATCTTGAATTATTTACTTATCACATATAGATTCTGATTGGTTGGATTATAATGCAACTGAAATACAGCAACAGCTATTGGCTTAAATGAGATAAAGAATTACAGACTTTTCTCGCCTTAGGATAAGATATCAAATGCCGGAAAATTAACTATACATGTATTTCAGTTCCGATAAACTGTCATTAATTCATGTTCGTTTTATTATGCATATATTTCACAGATAAATTCAATAAAGGCATGGGGTCACATTGGGGGTATAACGGCACACTCTTAAAGTTACGGTACATTTCATATCAATCAATATCTAAAACTACAACATTTCCAATACTAAATCAGAAACCACATGCGCACATATACCTTAAATTATAATAGAGCGAAGCAGTCCATAGCTTTTTAGAAAGCTCACAATTGTATCTTTTTATGGTTATTCTATTTCAACCCTTTGGGGTGCTCTATTTCGACCCTTTTGGTTGCTTATTTTCGACCCTTTGTGGTACTTTTTCGGTCCTTTTTGGTTGTTCTGTTTCGGTCCTTTTTTCTTATATTCTCAATTCTCTCCAACGCTCTGTTTTCTGTTGTTTTTCTTATGCACATGAAAATCATATCATTCGTATACTTCATTCCTATTCAAATATTATGAAGATTAACATTTAAAGAGCCAAATGACATTATATATTTTATTGTTTTATTGTACTTATTGACAATTTCCGCTTATGAATGTAGATTCAAGTATATCAAAAAATTCACATGGGGTCGTTTGCATCAGCGTCGACCTTTTTCTAGGGTAGGGATCTTAAATTGTCTGAAGAGAAACTGTAAAGAATGAGAATACAGAGTATATCTTGGGAATGAGGAAGTTTTCCCATCATACCCTAACCCCCAACCACACCCACACACATTGGTAGATTAGAGTGCAATTACAGAAACACCACGGTAAAATGTTTATCCCATCAACGCTTTTAAACGCAACAAATAAGGCGATTGTCGCTCTACTTTTTTATACGAATTTATAAATAAATTGTAAACGAGTGAACATTGTTATTAGATGTTGATGTGACCTGTAAGATCTACCACAGGTGTTTAATATTAATCCCAGCATGGACGTAGTAAGATCATTTTGATGTCTAGATACGCTAGATGCACAAAAAGATATATACAAAGACTGTTATTACCTGTATTCATTGAGAAAGTGAATCTGAATGGTTATATATCGTACGACATCGTATATATCATATTGCACTTGGTTATGCTTATTTGATCAAAGAAAACCGCTAATCCATTCATAAATTTAATGTATATTTTGTCATATTTCAATGGGTTTTTATTTAACATGACAAATAACAGTTTTATATGCTGTATTTTATCTGATTTATTTGTGTTTATTTGAGATAAATTATGATAAATATTGCACATCACGAATGGCTCAGATTTTAATTTGGCGGTATTGTGCTGCATGTCGGTCCGTTATAGGTTTTTTTGTCCACTTTCGCACCGGATTACCTCTGTAACAATACATGAACTGTAGTTATAACAGCGTTTTATAGGGTTAAAATACTATATACTATACCGACCTACATCTGACTAAATTAAATGACGATAAACATAATTAGTCGACACCGTTTATAATTGTCTAGTATGTGATAAAATGTTGTATTTTCTGATCGGGAATCAAATATCGGATCTTAATATTTTAAATTGATGTCTTGGGAAAGACAGCAACATGAGTTACAAATGTAGAATTTAAAGAGTTTAACTTGTCTAGCCGTTTCGGCTTAAACTATTGGCAAGAGGCCACCCAAACAATACATTCAGCAGGTGCGCGAACCAAGGTTTGGGCAAAATGTTATTATTATTATTCTAGCCTTTGGATTAGATGACATAGCCATTCCACTGGAATATAGGTCAAATTCTTATTTATTTGAAACATGCTTTAAACACAGCAGGGTGTGAATACTGTAGAACGAGGGACAAGGTTTTCCAACAGTTGGTACGACTAGCTTTTGTTGTGTGACTTAATTAAACTTCTACGCCAAATTTTAGCCATATTTAAGGATTATTTCAGAAATACGTCATTTAAAATCCAAGAGACAGGATTCGTTACACTTCGGTTCGAAATATTTAATGCTAAACTATCCTTTATGATTATCTGCGTCAACTGTGGATTAAGAGGGACTTCTTCCCAAATCGTATCGTTAGATACCGCATCTTGTGGTATCGACTGTAGTCGTGTGATAGAGACAACTGTTCGTGTGGTATTTACTGGATAAATCAAGTGGAAAGTCGAATAGCACTGCTGCATCAAATCAAAGGTAAGAAGAGTTTGTTTACATTTTACTGCAGATAATTCTGGGAAGAATTCCATTATGTATTTAATCTGTAAACAATTTTAGATTTAAGAACACATCTGCCAGACTAAAACACCTACAATACAATTATGTAACATAGAAATGACCTAACCACCTAAGTTTATAAACACTTGTCAGACGTGTTAGAAATGCTTGTCAGCTGTTGTCTGAAACTTGTTCCAAAATTGTTCAATTTTTTTTTTCAATTGTTTCTTGATGTTGTTAGGAGGAGGTATGAACGTTTCTCGCATCAAGTGCTTATCAAATTATAATTGTGTCGCTGTGGGTATGACTCATCTGATCAGTTGTCAAAATAGTATTATAACGAAAATAAATATTTTGCTGTAGGATGCAATAAAATCTTCGGAAATTTAAACACCGAGTTATAATATATATAACCTGATTATGAAGTCGGTTACTTACTCTGACGCATTGTCGCGCTAGTTTTTAAAAGCCCAAATTTACATGTTAACACATATTCATTCATTGACATGTATCTTATATACTGTGTATCAGTGAATATCCTATCTTTTCTATATTCCTCGTACTGTACATGCAATATTTTGTCATTTCTTTAAGACATGCAGTATTGATTTAAAACCGTATTATTTGAATTTTTTTTTTACGTCGCTCAATATTCATGATAATCGAAAGTTTAAACTTTTTTTTTGACTTGAATCAAAGTTTTTGCTTTTATAACACTTAATTTTGAATATAAATTTGTTTGATGTTTATACATGAATGAGAGAACATTGCCATACTTAATCATTTGTTCTCAGACATCTTTTACCATACTACGTTTAAGAAGCCGCTTCTTTTTTATTAAACAACTTAAAATAGCTGTCTCATTATATGACTATCTTTTAGTAGCTATGTCATTATTAGACTACGTAGACAGAGCCTTAGTCATGTAAAACGCTGTCTCATTATAAGATTACTTTTTAGTAGCGGTTTCCTTATTTGAACAAGTTTTAGTAGTAGTCTCATCGTCAGACTACGTTTAAAAACTTGTTTTCAATGGCAGTATCAATTTTAGACTAAGCTTGAGAAGTTGTCTCACTGATAGACTATGTTGTAGTCGCTGTTCTCAATGATTGTTAACTCCAATAGCTCTTAGTTTAACTATGCTGTGAGCTTTCCGTCTAATTACCGTTTAACAAAAAATTGTCACACATAGTAAGCCGTCTCGTTACTGTTAAACCTAGTACATTTCTTCACATCGTAGTAATGGGTTGTCGATTCATTACCGCAAAACCCACATTTCTTTTCATCATAGTACAGCGTTGTTGTCTCAATACCGTAAAACCCACATTTCTGATCATCGATGTACAATGTTGTCGTCTCGTTACCAGAAACACATATTTCTTTACATTAATGTACAATGTTGTCGACTCGTTACTGGAAACACAAATTTCTTTACATCATATAGTACAATGTTGTTGTTTCATTACCATAAAACCTATTCATAATGCAATGGACCAAGCTTGTTGTGTACTTTTAGGATTGAAATTATGATAAATGGCACGATAGTCCTGCGACACATGTTAAGTCTGTTTGAACTTAATTATATTTTACTTATTATTTGCTTCATGTTGGTAATACTCTTTATTTTGTAATTCCATTGTAGGTAAATGGATTTAAAAGTCAAAATAATAATGTTTAATAAGTACAACAACATAGATACTACTTTGTTCGGGATATTTAACCGTATTGATATAACCACTACTTATTGGTCAGATTATACGTAGTCCTCGTTTATACCCTCTTTCTCACAACAAACCATGGGTTGGCTGAGGTATAGAAATAGTGTCACCAGGCCGACTTATGACTGTGCGGGATCACGGTAAAGATACGCAGCCCTGTCCGTTTGTGTTTTGTATGTTACATAAATGTCATTTGGTATCTGGTGGATAGTTGTCTCATTGGTTATCATACAGCGTATTAATTTCATACTTTAAATTCAAAAGCAGTATTATATATGAATTCCAAAAATATAAATGGGTTAAATGTCTACATAGTTCGCGACATAGTAAACATTAATAGCTTATGTATATAAATGTCGGTAACCTAACCAAATTTTGATTTTTGCTAGTGTTTTGACTAGACTTTAATTTGACGGAAGCACATTAGAGAACTCCTGTTCGGAGACAAACAATTCTAATTTAAACTGCTGTTGATTTATTATAACATGTCTGGCTGTCAAATTTTACACCGCTGGAGGTAGTGTTTCTTGGACATGGTTAGTCTAAATTAATAATTGTCAAATTTCACTGACATTTGCTTCGTTCATACCATCCTTCAATTATTGTCCAAAGTTACAATGAACAAGTATGCTGTTAAGAATTGTCACAGTGTATCTTATTGTATATAGCAGTTTTGGTTAGAATGATATGTAATCCTGGTTAATGTGTTTTCTGTTCTTGCGAAAATTCTTCGGATACCTAATATTTGAAATCTTTCTTGATACGAAATAATTTTTTGTACACTGTCAATTAAAAGTGTTTATAGCCAGGGAAAAATGATTTTCCATTAACAAAGTTTGGGTTTTTTTGGCTTATAGCCAACTTAAAAAATCATTATACATTTAGATCTATGTTCTGCAAAATTATTTTACCACAAATGGTACCGGATTTTTAAAAATTTTACAGCAAAAAGGAAATCTTGGTTTGGGTCAGAATTTATATTTTGTGAAAGGTTTTTTTGTGTGAAAAGGGTATAATACCATCCCAACAACGAGGGTAATGCTTCCATTTCGATTCTTCATTTCCAAATATTTATTACTCTGCATATCTCAACGAACGTCTCCTTTGTAGGAGTGACATGTCGGATTATAGAAAGCCAATAAATGTATGGTTTGTTTCCCCTAGAAATCTAACTATGCTACAAACATAAAACGAAAAATCAAACACGACAGACAGCAAGCAAACTAAAGATCCTTTTTTATATAACTTTTTTCAAAACTGGACAACGAACATTTCAATTTCCCTGTGACAAATTTCAATCCAAATTCATCATTTCTTCGTGCATACCAAGGAGAACAAACTTCATGCTCTTATTGAATTATGTTATTTTGCGGGAATAAAACATTGCTTGGCCCAGAAATAACAAATATTGTTGGCACAAATATGTATGATATGTGTGAAGATACATGCCAATCATCTACATGTGAATTAATTATTTCCCTCACAGTGTAGCACGTCATTCATCTTTTTTTCTTACACTTCCATGTAGGTCTGCAGACATTATACTGAATACCTGTCTGACAAATCGGTTGTCATCCTGTTTCAGACGTTAGAAAATACAAAACTGTCTGTCAAAAAGGGACAGGTTACAACCGAAATCACAAAGAAAAAAACCTAAGCAGACGACGTCCAGAAAAAAAACATAAAACAAACGAACTTATGAGCTCAGACGGGGATGGTTAATGCATAACTGAAGTATGAATTAGGGAGATGCTTGATAACCCTCTGAGAGATATCAACGTTTACATTAACCAAAGCCGACAGTACTCTTTACATTTAATATTGCTTGGCGGTATTTTGATCAAGGTTTTATTACATCGTTATATGGCGGCAATTTTTTCAAGGTTATGGTTGACTTTCTGAAATTGTTTATTATCTCAACCCTTATTTTTTTGATTTTGTCATTACATTGTGTCATAGATCAAATTTATTCGTTCAGTGTATATTCACTTGTTTGTGTTCATATGTCTTTGGATTGAGTAAAGCCATTTCAATTGATATTATATAGTGTGTCTTGCTATGTTGTGATGTTACATTATTGTTTCAGGTAATGGTGAAGGTTGGTGCCTATCGAAACGTTTAAAATCGCTGCATGTATTTGCACCGGTCCTAGGTCAGAAACCTGATGTTCATAGGTTGTCGTTCGTTGATGTGGTTCATAAATTTTTCTCGTTTTTTATATAGATTAGATTGTTAGTTTTCCCGTTTGAATGGTTTTACACTAGACATTCTTATAGCTCCTTATATCTTGCTGTTCGATGTGAGACAAGGCGCCGTGTTGAAGAACGTGCTTTGACCAATAATGGTTTACTTTTGCAAAAAAGGGACGAAAAATACCAGAGGGACAGTCAAACTCATAAATTGAAAATAAACTGACAACGCCATGGCTAAAAAGGAAAAAGACAAACAGACAAACAATAGTACACATGACACAACATAGAAAACTAAAGAATAAGCAACACGACCCCCACCAAAAACTAGGGGTGATATCAGATACTCTGGAAGGGTAAGCAGATCCTGCTCCACATGTGGCACCTGTCGTGTTGCTTATGTGATAACAAATCTGAATGTGACTTGGATGGAGAGTTGTCTTATTGGCACTCATACCACATATTCTTATATCTATGAAACAGAAACCAACTTTTATTTTTATTTTCTGATAGACGGTGAAACAGAGTCCCTCTCTTCGTTTCCCAAAGAGTGTTGGGGATGAACTATGCAGATTAAGTAAAACAATATGCACCGAATACCTTTCAAGCCAGTTCCCGGATATATAATAGTTCTAAATCTTTTTATTTTTTTCGTCAAATTAATGTTGAAAAACAAGGTGTTTTAGTATGAGTCACATGACGCGAGTAGATCATTCATTTCCTATAACCACTTTACATAGCAATAAAGAAAGTACTTTGTTATGGATTAATATCAATGATCAGGTATAAAGATAAAGATTATAGGCATTAAGGCAAATGTACATAAAATATAACTATTACAGTAATATATTCTTGTTAAAATTTTAACAGTTTTCTATTCGGTTCTTTACATGCTTATGAACGATGTTGAACTATAATCGCACTTGTAGAATTAAATAAGAACCGGAAAGGATATGAATGATAGGTATAATGGACAGTGCACCAACTTTCCAGTCAACAAATTTAAACTCTGCTTCAAAGCCTTTAGATACAGGAGTTTTTACTTTAAGACTTCCCTCAATTCTCTAATGGAATACCGGAAGGACTATAACCATGTATTGTTGCTTGTTAAACGTGAAAGAAAAAAATCTTATTAAAAAAGATTGCTCCGTATAACTAAAACTATTACTCCCTCTTTCTAAAAAAGAGTGGCGAAAGATACCAGAGGGACAGTCAAACTTATAGATTGAAAATAAACTGACAACGCCATGGCTAAAAAATAAAAGACAGACAGACAAATAATTATTATAGTACACAAGACGCAACATAGAAAAGTTATAAAAAATGTTGCTCCCTCTTACTTAAAATATGGCTGCCTCTTGTTAAAACATTTAACTCCCTCCAGCTATAACATATTGCTCCTTTTTGGCCAAACATATTGCTCCCTCCAGCTATAACATATTGCTCCTTTTTGGCCAAACATATTGCTCCCTCCAGCTAAAAATATTGCTCCTTTTTAGCCAAATTTAACATGTTGCTCCCTGTTGCCTAAAAATATATCAAGCAGTCCATTACATGACACTTCTGTAATGATAAAAAGAAGATACATGTACGACTGAGGACAATCGTTAGACGATCATTTCCAAATAATAATTTAAAGATATTAGCATATCACACGGTGCCGTTGTAAAATGTATACTCATGACGTGAACAAATTCACAGTAAATAAATTGGTAGTTTCAGTGACATGAAATATAAGCTCCTTCATAATATAAATTTCAAGCAGAAAAAATGTTTTGATATTATTTCCACTGGAACAAATTTAACAGAATGACTGTTTCCCTTACGAAACAAATGGTATAGAATATTTGTTCTAATTTTTCTATTCCCAAATCTACTCTTTAGGAGTAAATAGTTCGATTACTCAAACATTATTTACCTCCCTCTCCCCCAACCCCACCCAAATACCAAACAGGATGTCGTTAGTGGATAACTGGTTCCTGGGTTTGGAAAGGCACATTTTGCTAAAGTGTGTGTTCACAAACAGCTGTCCTGCATGACGTCATAAGTAGACGTCCATTCAATGATATTGATATCAATTTGTAGGAATTAATTTATTGCTTTTGAGGATAAACTTCTAATCTTGTTGCATTTCCGGTATTTTCCCCTCTGTCGAGTTCTTTCTTCTGTTTTACGAAGAACAACGTTAGTTTATATGTTGACCTAAAGATAGATCTAGGGAGGGATTTATTTTATTTTACCGTGTTTACTATAATCACGAATGAATCTCAAAGTAAAGCTGTCTCTTACATTGATTTAGTGCTGAAATCTTCTGTTATCTAAGGTAACACTTTCTTAAGGTCGTTAGCACTCTAGAAATTACATAATTCTTAGTGTACGTCGCCTTCAGAAGTGTATGAAAACAAACTTTCATCACAGACATTACAAGGTATCTGGAACTGAATGTTTCAAAATTTACAAACAAAAAACACGCCTCTAACAAATTATTTTTAAATGTCAATTTGTTGATTTGCAGTTGAGGTTGATTTGTTGATTGTTGTCTGCTTAACGTCCAGTGGCATATATTTCATGCATATTCAGGACGGAAACATGTAACCAATTAATCTAATTAAAAATCTGTATGTCTTTAAGTTGGCCAACTGTACTGCAGTTTGCTTTTTTGTTTAATATTCAGTGGTAAATATTGCGTGCATTTTCAGGACGGGGACAGGGGTCTCGATGGCTAAGTGGTCCAAGTAGTTGTACTAGTAATCATTAGCCAGTCAACACTGACGTTTTAAGTCTAATCTTAATTCTAATGCAATTTAGATGTAACAATTTTTTTCATTGGCTAAAAATTGCCGTCAAATCCACAGTTGACCAGGCGTAACTAAGGAGGAACCCGCCATTTTGAATTGATGAATCGACAAATGTTCGATTACTACTATATAATCGAAAATAAAACAACAGCTACCTCGAATTCGCCGTTTTAATGTAATTTTATTCGAATTTGAAGCGTACAGGTAAAATAATAACCTCCAGATTTGTAAGTTTTCATTTGTATGACTTCACGTTTAGCCATGACGTCTTTGTGCCAAAATCATTCATGAAGTTTCGCGGATTTTTTTTTTATTTGACAAATTTAGACATTTTTTCAAGTTTTATCGGAATATTTCTTTTTGTAATGCATTAGAATCGAAATAACAGTACTGTAGTTGAAGAGTTGCCACCGTCAATTTTGATATGACGGTCGCAAATCTCCGTTTTACTGTCTCCGCTACGCGTGGCCAGTAAAACTTCATTTGCGACCGTCAAATCTACAATTGACGGTGGCAACTCTTCAACTACAGTACTGTTATTCCTTAATTGACTATGATGGTCATTATTCTTATCGAAGGTCGGTGATTTTCTCCGGGCATTCTGGCTTCCTCCACTAATAACAACTGGCCGCCATGAAAATGCCAAAAAGTGAAGTAAAACTAGTATTCTAATTTTGACTAACCCACTACGGTACATTGAGTAATGTTATTCAATTTGCTTGCAGTCAACTAGCATCTGTTAGTCTATGTCCAGACTATTCAGTATTTGTTATTTACATATATAAAGTTACATCATACTGAATTTTCTTTAAAAAAAAAAAAGTCTTTTGAATCGTACTGAATTGACTGCACGCGAATTGTCTTAACAGTATCGAATTGTATGCATGTGAGTTGTCTTAACAGTATCGAATTGACTGCACGCGAATTGTCTTAACAGTATCGAATTGACTGCACGTGAGTTGTCTTAACAGTATCGAATTGACTGCACGCGAATTGTCTTAACAGTATCGAATTGACTGCACGTGAGTTGTCTTAACAGTATCGAATTGACTGCACGCGAAATATCTTAACAGTACTGAATTGTATGCACGCGAATTGTCTTAGCATAACCGAATTTACCGAGGCTAGTATATAAGTCTGAACATTAAGTGAAAGACTGAACAAGTCTTATAATTTCTCTTCAGACTTTTTTTTAAGATAAAAAAATGACCTTTTAAAACTAAAATTCATTTACTATTGTAAATGAGTTTTGATTATTACAGTTTAAGAAACTTAAAACATCAAACGACTTAAGCTCGTCACTAAGTAATGAAAATAAAGATGACACAAGGTACACACTCACATAAATACCAATAAACTGAATGGAACAACTCTTCAATAGTCCCAGTAAGCATTCAAAATGAAGACCCGTCATGATAAGCTAATGACGATCGAAAAACCCTGCTTCAATCTATGTAAGAACGCAGCTGCGGTAATATCAACAAATCATAAATCATATCTGGCAAGGAAATCTAATAAACAAATTATTGTACTTAAACGAGAACATCCGATTGGAGTGGTCTTATTTTTCTGTAGCTCTACTGTTAGGAAATATCTACATTCAGACTGCATGTTAACCTACACTTTGTATACGTGTTACGTACACATGTTACTCTGTTGCTTACGTTCATATATGTTTTAAACAAATTGGTCATAAAACTAGAGTAAGGGGCATTACGTATAAACTACAACTATTTTTAAAATGTACGAATAAGAGCATTGAAATATGGGACAATAATTTGAAGAAAAACTTGATCAT
Organism: Mytilus edulis; assembly: GCF_963676685.1. Lineage (NCBI taxonomy): Eukaryota > Metazoa > Mollusca > Bivalvia > Mytilida > Mytilidae > Mytilus > Mytilus edulis. The sequence goes on along the minus strand of NC_092347.1, from coordinate 88,719,351 downwards.
TTTTAAGCATTAAATGAAAGTGCAGATCTATGTGTTATATTCTACGGTGGATGTATGTACCAACAGTCTCTGTTATAACCCTTCTACTGGTGAATGTCCCAATCAGCTCTTATAACTCTAAGATGGTTATATTTGCATAAACAGCTCAGTTGTATCCCTATTTGGCTGCATGTTCCAAGCGCCTCTATTATAACCCTACGGTGGGTCTATGTCCCAAGCGGCTCTGTTATAACCATAAAGTGGCTGTATGTCCCAATTGTCTGTGGTATAACACTACGGCGGGGCTATGTTCTAAGCGGCTCTGTTATAACCCTACTGTTGGTTAATATCCAAGCGATTCTGTTACAACCCTAAGGTGGCTGTATGTCACAAGCACCTCTGTTACAACCCTACGCGTACGATTAGTCTCTGTTATAAACCTACGGTGGGTCTATGTCTCAAGCACCTCTGTTATAACCCTCCAAAGATTGTATGTCACAAGGGGCTCTGTTTTTACCCTACACTAGGTCTATGTCCCAAGCGGCTCCGTAATACTCCTCCAATGACTTATGTCCCAAGCGGCTCTTTTATATCCCTACGGTGGGTATATGTTTCAAGCGCCTCTGGTACTTATCTATATATTTCATTCGTGCATTTGGTGGTTTTACTCAGCGCTTCTAATGTTAGGAAAATAGGAAATTTTATATAATGTTTGGTCTTTTTATTATATGTTTGTTTTGTTTTGTGTAGTATTTTTTTTTTCTCCTGTGTTTTTTAAAGGTATAATAAAAACTAACATGTCATTAGTACTCAAAATATCAGACTCTTCATCTGATGCATTATAGATATTACTAAACAGAACGATGTACAAATAGCGTCATCTATCTTCCAATCCTAGGGAAAACACTCACAAAAACAAATCGTGTAAACATTGGTATTGTTATTTTATAAAGAGAAACATTTCGAGACGAGCAATACTAAAAATACACAATGAAATTATTTTAAAAAAAAAACCTGCTATTCATCTTGAATTTCATTTCAGTATAATTCAGGTATTGTTCATGTTCGTTTTTAATGTTTGTTGAATAAAGATAATTTTAGAAGTGTAACTTTATCAATTGGAAATAAAATATATTAATTCTTATTTTATTGAAGTATTTAATATATTTACTGTTTTATCAATTTTTTAATGTTTTGCGTACCAGTCTCGAGTTGGGTAAAATAATCCATCCTGTTCGACTAAACATTGATACTTATTGTACACACACTTTCAAAAACTAATAATTTTTTCGGGGATTAACTTTTTCCAAATGATTTTGTTTACCTGCCAATAAATGTATTTTGATTTTCGAGTATATTGTATGTTTTTTGCGCAGTCTATCTTAATAATTTACTACACTAACGACCTTAAAGTTGAGGTTATCAAACTTTCTTCTATGTAGAATGTCGTGAATTACAATATTTTGTCTGATGAGCGCATTATACCTGGTATAATAAATAGTTTCCTCCGCATGTTGTCCAATTAGCAGCAAAATATTAAATAATGAAACAGTTTTTCATGTCTACTAGTGGGATTAGAAACCTTCCGAGAAGGGCTCGATATTCCGAATCTAAAGCTCTAGTTTTTTTGGTCTATAATTGAGAAATTATTAAGAAGTATAAGGTTCCAACTCCCTCTGCTAAAAACTAACATGAGATAGATTTGTCTATACGTATGTTCCTTTTAAACTTATAGACATGAGATAGATTTGGCTATACGTATGTCCCTTTTAAACTTATAGACATGAGATAGATTTGGCTATACGTATGTTCCTTTTAAACTAATAGTCATGAGATAGATTTGGCTATACGAATGTCCCTATTAAACTTATAGTCATGAGATAGATTTGGCTATACGTATGTCCCTTTTAAACTTATAGTCATGAGATAGATTTGGCTATACGTATGTCCCTATTAAACTTATAGTCATGAGATAGATTTGGCTATACGTATGTCCCTTTTAAACTTATAGTCATGAGATAGATTTGGCTATACGTATGTCCCTTTTAAACTTATAGACATGAGATAGATTTGGCTATACGTATATCCCTTTTAAACTTATAGACATGAGATAGATTTGGCTATACGTATAGTGTCCCTTTTAAACTTATAGTCATGAGATAGATTTGTCTATACGTATGTTCCTTTTAAACTTATAGTCATGAGATATATTTGGCTATACGTATGTCCCTTTTAAACTTATAGTCATGAGATAGATTTGGCTATACGTATGTCCCTTTTAAACTTATAGACATGAGATAGATTTGGCTATACGTATGTCCCTTTTAAACTTATAGACATGAGATAGATTTGGCTATACGTATGTCCCTTTTAAACTTATAGTCATATTGCTGACATGAGATAGATTTGGCTATACGTATGTCCCTTTTAAACTTATAGTCATGAGATATATTTGGCTATACGTATGTCCCTTTTAAACTTATAGTCATGAGATAGATTTGTCTATACGTATGTCCCTTTTAAACTTATAGACATGAGATATATTTGGCTATACGTATGTCCCTTTTAAACTTATAGTCATGAGATAGATTTGGCTATACGTATGTCCCTTTTAAACTTATAGACATGAGATAGATTTGGCTATACGTATGTCCCTTTTAAACTTATAGACATGAGATAGATTTGGCTATACGTATGTCCCTTTTAAACTTATAGTCATGAGATAGATTTGGCTATACGTATGTCCCTTTTAAACTTATAGACATGAGATAGATTTGGCTATACGTATGTCCCTTTTAAACTTATAGACATGAGATAGATTTGGCTATACGTATGTCCCTTTTAAACTTATAGTCATGAGATAGATTTGGCTATACGTATGTCCCTTTTAAACTTATAGACATGAGATAGATTTGGCTATACGTATGTCCCTTTTAAACTTATAGACATGAGATAGATTTGGCTATACGTATGTCCCTTTTAAACTTATAGACATGAGATAGATTTGGCTATACGTATGTCCCTTTTAAACTTATAGACATGAGATAGATTTGGCTATACGTATGTCCCTTTTAAACTTATAGACATGAGATAGATTTGGCTATACGTATGTCCCTTTTAAACTTATAGACATGAGATAGATTTGGCTATACGTATGTCCCTTTTAAACTTATAGACATGAGATAGATTTGGCTATACGTATGTCCCTTTTAAACTTATAGACATGAGATAGATTTGGCTATACGTATGTCCCTTTTAAACTTATAGTCATGAGATAGATTTGGCTATACGTATAGTGTCCCTTTTAAACTTATAGTCATGAGACAGATTTGGCTATACGTATGTCCCTTTTAAACTTATAGTCATGAGATAGATTTGGCTATACGTATGTCCCTTTTAAACTTATAGACATGAGATAGATTTGGCTATACGTATGTCCCTTTTAAACTTATAGACATGAGATAGATTTGGCTATACGTATAGTGTCCCTTTTAAACTTATAGTCATGAGACAGATTTGGCTATACGTATGTCCCTTTTAAACTTATAGTCATGAGATAGATTTGGCTATACGTATGTCCCTTTTAAACTTATAGTCATGAGATAGATTTGGCTATACGTATGTCCCTTTTAAACTTATAGACATGAGATAGATTTGGCTATACGTATGTCCCTTTTAAACTTATAGACATGAGATAGATTTGGCTATACGTATATCCCTTTTAAACTTATAGTCATGAGATAGATTTGGCTATACGTATGTCCCTTTTAAACTTATAGTCATGAGATAGATTTGGCTATACGTATGTCCCTTTTAAACTTATAGACATGAGATAGATTTGGCTATACGTATGTCCCTTTTAAACTTATAGACATGAGATAGATTTGGCTATACGTATAGTGTCCCTTTTAAACTTATAGTCATGAGACAGATTTGGCTATACGTATGTCCCTTTTAAACTTATAGTCATGAGATAGATTTGGCTATACGTATGTCCCTTTTAAACTTATAGTCATGAGATAGATTTGGCTATACGTATGTCCCTTTTAAACTTATAGTCATGAGATAGATTTGGCTATACGTATGTCCCTTTTAAACTTATAGTCATGAGATAGATTTGGCTATACGTATGTCCCTTTTAAACTTATAGACATGAGATAGATTTGGCTATACGTATGTCCCTTTTAAACTTATAGACATGAGATAGATTTGGCTATACGTATAGTGTCCCTTTTAAACTTATAGTCATGAGACAGATTTGGCTATACGTATGTCCCTTTTAAACTTATAGTCATGAGATAGATTTGGCTATACGTATGTCCCTTTTAAACTTATAGTCATGAGATAGATTTGGCTATACGTATGTCCCTTTTAAACTTATAGTCATGAGATAGATTTGGCTATACGTATGTCCCTTTAAAACTTATAGTCATGAGATAGATTTGGCTATACGTATGTCCCTTTTAAACTTATAGTCATGAGATAGATTTGGCTATACGTATGTCCCTTTTAAACTTATAGTCATGAGATAGATTTGGCTATACGTATGTCCCTTTTAAACTTATAGTCATGAGATAGATTTGGCTATACGTATGTCCCTTTTAAACTTATAGTCATGAGATAGATTTGGCTATACGTATGTCCCTTTAAAACTTATAGTCATGAGATAGATTTGGCTATACGTATGTCCCTTTAAAACTTATAGTCATGAGATAGATTTGGCTATACGTATGTCCCTTTTAAACTTATAGTCATATTGCTTTTTGCGTATTTTGATTTTCAAATATTTGGCTTTGAGCGTTCCTGATAAAGTTGAACTCAGAAAAGCGCGTCGGTCGCATAAAAACTATGAAGTGTTAATTTGTTTTCTAGATATATTAATAAAGTTATAGAAGTAACAGTAAAGGCGATTGAAGTTTTTCACGACCTTGACTGGCTATACCGCCCTTGCACGGTCGGTAGTAAAAGTAACAATTTAAGCGCATTCTTTATTTTGTGTGTGATAGAAGATCCGTGCACGTGATCAGATCCCCTCTAGGTTGTCAAATCAAAATCATCGTAAATAAATAATTGTCCAATCAACCATATATTTTTTGACATCGAATTTTCTATCTGTGTATAAATTTGCATTAGCGCATTTGTATTTTTAACAGATGAAATAAATAAATAGTCTCGACCACAGTTTTGAAAAGGATTTGTTCCATAAACTTGTAAGACTTGTCCATTGCCTAAATTGTAAACCTGTAACATTTGCCACTGAATGGGGTGTTGCATCATGTGTCGTGATTACTGTATTATTTTACTGAAGGGACATAGAAGAAAAATATTGATTTATAGTCTAGTCAAAATAGCATTTTACCTCAAAAAAATTGCAACAGAATTATTTTTGGTATTTTTCAATTCTCAAAGGCTTTCTTTGCAACATACTAAAAGTCTACCAAGATATCTGAGTGGGAAAATTGATTTTTTTGGGAGAAAAATAGCAAAATTTGTCAAAAATAGTGAAAAACTGGGAAAAGCTTGTTAAACATTTATTTTAGAAGATAATCTTTTCAAACCAAAAGTTTTACTACAGTTAATACAGTCTTTATGAAATGAAATAAATAAAAAAATGTTTTTATTCTATAAAAGTGAAATTGTAGGTGAAAACATCAGATTTTTGTTGGAATTTGAGATTCACAAAGCGTGAGTTGATTACAAAAACAGACAGGAAAAATATAGAAAATGGTAATAGAAGTTCATTTGATATTCCAAAACAGACACAAACCTTTGTTTTGATCATTTTAAAATTTAACAGCAATTTTTAATAGGGTAAATGATGAATTTGGGTAAAATATTGCAAAATCATCCAGAAATCGTTAAAAACTGGAAAAACACCCATTTGGAGTTTTAATGGTTTTTAAATCATTCCAAAATAGTAAAAATGCAAATCTTATTATACTAATAATCAGATCAAACAAAATTCATTGTAAAACAAATATGAAAATAACTAATTTTGGGTGAAAAAAGCGAAATTTGGTAAAAATTCGTCAAAAACTGGAAAAATTTGATAAAATTCATAGTTTTTCAGAAAACCGATTAAGATGTCAATGAAAATCAATTTATATTCTTTATATGAAAAACTGCAATGCTTAAACTCATACTATTTTAACCAGCACGATGTTTTAAGCGAAAATCAAAGATTTGTTGACCATGCATACATAACATGTATAATGAGAGGGAAAAAATCTTATTGACAAAAACAGTTTGATGATCAAAAAGTAAATAACAAAATACATGGAAACATTGTTTTAAAGAATATTTTATAGTTTTCTGTATAAAACAAATATCTATTCATCAGTAAAGCCAATCTCAGCAATGGGCACAGAATTAAAACCATTCAAACCATGACATTTACCGCATCCTACGTTCAACAGAAGACATTTTTTTCTACAGACACATCATTTGGTGACATACTTTTGCTGACAGTTGTCTCTAATAATGTAAAGATGTTTATAAGGTGCAGGAGGAAGTTCCAAAAAAAAATCTACTTTTGATTTTCCAACCATAGTCTGGAGGATCTATGTCAACTTCTTCTGACATCCATTTTTTGGCACTGATATTACACTTTAAAACTTTAAAATTGCACTGAATCTGATGTTGGTGTGTTTCCAGTAATTAATCTGGAGTGAAGAATGTTGATTCCTTAGACCTTCAAAAGGAAAGACCTCAAAATAAACATGTGAGCGCTTCTTCTCCTGCTTTGATGATATCTGCTTTAGTGAATCATTATTTATGATAACTTGACCTTGCATTTTCAGATATTCTTGGTTCAGTTTTTTTTATGCAAGTCCTTTCCCTACTCAAAAAAAGCATAGATGTTGAATCACAACCTGTTATCGAATGCAAAAAAGGCAACAATTTACAAACATCCTCCCTAAGACTTGTATTTTCCATATTTTCATTTTTTTGTTGGTAGACATTTTATCAGATTCAAAAATAACCCTTTTGCACTGCTGATTAACATGATCAATAGGTACATGTAACACTAGTATATCTGTATCTTCATCAATAACTACCACTTCTGAAAACAAAGCACAATCTACTGCCGTTAGCGCAATAAGAAAATCTGCATCATCAGTTGCATTTTTACATCGAACGTCATTATCCTTTAGCTTGTCACAAAGCTTTTTAATTATGACTGTTTGACATGAAAACTTCCTTTTTAGTCTTGCAAGGCATAGAAGAGGTGAAATTGATGTTTGGCAAAATGATGCCATTTGTTCTACGCAAATGTGTTCAAAAGTATATCTTTAATTGAAGGAAGTTGTTGAAAACTGTCAAAACAATAAGAGGGTCTTTCTACTTTCTGATTACACGATCAATATTCTTTTGTGTAATGCCTTCAAGCATCCAAGGAAGTTGTTACAATAGTCATCCACCATCAAGGACATGCTGAAAACCCTCACCATCTATTTCATGTATGCAATCACTTCCACATACCCATATCGCATCAGCTAACTTTGACTTGCATGCCTTTTCGAAGTAGTCGGTTGCAATCAAACATAGAAGAAGGAGCGCTGTATAATTCATACTGGAATACCTTGGATGTGTTTACAAAGAGACCATTTGCTGCTGTGGTCAGGCATTGGTACTTCAATTGAGGATCTATATCCGTATTTAGAAAGTCTGAATCTGACTTTGTCTTAGGTTTTGCTGACAATGTAATTGATTGGTTTGACTTCTTGTAACTATAACTCAAAACTTTTTCGCCTTTTATCAATTTTAACAGTTTTGATTTCCAATACTGTTCGCTTTATCAATGTTGACATCAGGCTCTGCCTCAATACCTGTTTTAATATTTATAAGTAAAACATCATTAGTAAAAGGATTTCTTTCACTAAAGTACTTAAGAATCGCAAGAGTGTCTTCCCTGTCTCGTTCTTTCCTTGCACGTGCAGCTTCTTTGTGCTGATCACTAGAACAGTATCCAACACCATTGAGATCTTGCATGGTACTGTTATAGTCTGCAAAAGCTGGCATATATATAGTATCCATTGTACTCGTTGGGATTCGCCCATTCCTGTGACCTTGGTTATACCTCCAGAATATTTGACACTTCTCATCAATATCTGTTCCATAGTCAGATGTGTCGAAAGACCACTCCAAAAATGGTATGTCCTACCAAGTTCATAGTATTGATGAAGGAAAAAAAATCTATTATCCATAACTAAAAAGGGCAGTCATAACAAACAAGCTCCTATTAACATGTTTTGTGATAAGCTGAGGATAATGACATTAGATGTAATAATGCAACTGATGATGCAGATCTTTTTATTGTGCTAACAGCTTTGCAGATCTTTTAGTGTTACTTATTCATCATGTTAGTGCAAAAGGGTTATTTTTAAATCTGATAAAATGGCAATAAACCAAAACATGAAAATATGGAAAAATACAAGACTAAAGGAATTTCTTGGGAAGAATATTTGTGAATTGTTGCCTTTTTTGCATTCTATAACAGGTTGTGACTCACACCTAGACTTTTTGGAATAGGCAAAGGACTTGCTTTAAAAAAAATCTTAACCAAGAATATCTAAAAATGCATGGTCAAGTTTTCATGAATAACGATAAAGCAGAAGCGCTCACGAGTTTATATGGAGGACTTCCTCTTGCAAGTCTTCAAATTCTTCTCTGGAGAACATCTACATCCAGAGTAATTACTGTAATCACATCGGTTCATGTTAAAATTTACAACCAACAACCGAAACAGGGCAATTTCATATAGTCTCAAAGAGTGTAATGTCAGTGCCAAACATTGATGTCAGAATAAGTTGACATACATCTGTCAGCAAAAGTGTGTCACCAAATGATGTGTCTGTAAATAAAATGGTCTTCAGAGGAAGGTGGGATGCGGTTAATGTCGTGGTTTGAATTGTTTTAAATCTGTTCCCATTGCAGAGACTGGTTTTACTGATGAATATATTTTTGTAGTATACAGAAAACTATGGAATATTCTTTTTTTTTTTTTAAATATTTCCATGTATTTTGTCATTTTCTTTTTGATCATCATTTGTTTTGATCAATTAGACTTTTTACCTCTCATTATGCGTGGTCAACAAATCTTTGAATTTCACTTAAAATATATTGGTGGATAAAATAGTATGAATCTAAGCATTGCACTTTTTTTTATATAAAGAAGATATAAATTGATTTTCTGAAAAACTATGAATTTTATCAGATTTTTCCATTTTTTTACGATTTTTTTACCAAATTTAGCTTTTTTCACCCAAAATTAGTTATTTTCATATTTGTTTTACAATGAGTTTTGTTTCATCTGACTATCATTCTATTAAGATTTGCATTTTTCTATTTTGGAATGATTTAAAACCTGTTAAAATTCCAAATGGGTGTTTTTCCAGTTTTTAACGATTTTTGGATGGTTTCGCAATAATTTACCCCAAAACACCATTTACCCAATTAAGAATTGCTGTAAATTTTTGAAACTATTTAAACAAAAGTTTGTGTCTTTTTTAAAACATCAAATGAACTTCTATTTCCTTTTTTTTTAATTTTCCGGTCTGTTTTTGTAATCAACTCACGCTTATTGATTCTCAAATTCCAACAAAAATCTGATGTTTTCACCAAAAATATCATGTTTATAACATTAAAATATTTTTTTAAATATGTCATTTCATAAAGACTGTATAAACTGTTGTAAAACTTTTGGTTTGAAAAGATTATCTTCTAAAATAAATGTTTAACAAGCTTTTCCCAGTTTTTCACAATTTTTGACAAATTTTGCTATTTTTCAACCAAAAAATCAATTTTCCTCCTCAGATATCTTGGTGGACTTTTAGTATGTTACAAAGAAAGCCTTTTAGAATTGAAAAATACCAAAACAAATTCTGTTGCAATTTTTTTGAGGTTGGCCACATTTTTCATCTATTTTGACTAGACTATTAAGAGTAAAAAAGTAAAACCCCAGATACAATTTATATTTCTTTATGTTGTGACATTTAAACTGAAAATCGGTCAGTTTTCCCGCAGACAGACTATATATATGTGGTTAAATTCTATACTCTATTAGCAAAATACATAACAATACCTGTCCTCTGAATTGAAACCAAGACGGGTTATTTTCTATTGTTGAAGAGCACAAAATCTATGCAGGATAGCATATAAAGACAATCAGGCAATATGTGAATAAACAAAAATGGCCATTAAACGATATAATATTAACACCACTTCCCTTGGTCACCAAGTACTTATAGTTTTGTTAATTCATAATTTAAATACCAATGAAAATAAAACTGAAAAATTAAATCATATTTCAAATAATGAAACATTATTCCACAAGATGACGTAAAATAGGACAGGACTTTTTACCACACACATCAGTTAGTGTGCGTTCGATGAGAAATCTTGTTCAGGAAATTGATGTGTTTTCATATTTATACATGTAGGAGGATTAACTGCATTATTGCAGGCAGTATATACATAAATTGCTATGTGATTATTCAGTGTAAAAGTACATAGAACAGATATATTCGTCTTCTTATACATTCTTTCTTTTGCAAAATTCTGTAAAATCACACTCATATTTCTAATTCTTTTTTATTAACATATACGTGTTATATATCATCTTTATTTATCTATTTTACTCATTTTATAATTTATCAATCTTTTGATTAGTCCCGATGGGTGACTGGGATGTAGAAATATTGTAACCCGGACTTCTACAATACGCATAATCAAGGAAGATCCGTTTAGCACAGGATGTATGAATACACAGTCACGCCCGGTCTTAATAGGGACTTATTTGTTTTAAGTATGATGCAAGCTGTCCATGCGGTAAAGAACACTTGTATAGCAAACCAATATGTGAAGGGTCCGTGTGTGGACTATTACGAAGCAAATATATGTCCAAATCCACCATACATTATTTTCCTAATGCATGACAGTCTATATTCCGCACTCCTCGTCCCGAACAGCGGTATGCTACTGTTGCCTTCAATAAATTGATAATGATAAGAAATCAGACGTACTAAGACAATTGCCCAAAAATTGTAGCCCTTATAATTGAATGAAACTGTAAAATAACGTATTTTTTATTTGTACGTTTGCATTAGTTTCAATTCGGGTACAGAAATATGGTCATCTATAGTCTTGTTCACTTGGCAGAAAAACCTATGCTCACTTTCACTGTTCGTGAGGTATAAATACACAATCACGTTCAGTTACGATGGGACCGTTAAATCCGATACATTGTAAAGCCTCTCAAAAAGTGGAGTGGGTCTGACCGTGACTCGTGGTATGACTAATGTTCTGTCCTTGTGCAACATGCCCTCGAAATATTAACCATAGAAACATATGCCAAAATCAATTTATCTTTCTTTTAGTTAATGCAGCATGACATTATTTGCAAAAAACTTGGGTCTCTCACTTTCGAGATCTCTTGATCTCATATCAATTTTCTATCTTAATTTTATGGGCTTTTTTTTTAATTCTAAACTTAACCTGACGGACTGTTTGTTGTCACTGCATGTGCAAAACTATATTTTGACAATGAGCTTGGTGTGCTTTCTGTCATTGTAACCATTAAGTCTTGTCTTCAACAGTTTTACATAATACATACTGTTACAACTGTACTTTAAACAGTTTAGATTTCCTACTTTAAGTCATATCTTTTTCAATATTTTGCCGTTAAATAAACACTTCTCCACGCCTAATATGTAAATAGTTGATTCTTTCAGACAGTTTGGTCCGATTTCCTAATGAAATCTAAATCTATTTTAGGTAAAGAGCAAATATAATAAATCGTCTTATCATTGAACACCGACTCTACGTCATCAGGTGAGGGGCATACAGATAAACACTCATTCTTTTAGTCACACCTTGGACCCCTTTTATTGTTTTGTGCACACAGCTTGATAAACAATATCGTTCCTGGACACGCCTTTCAAGTTGTTTATTGTTTGTATAATTAATAGAATAAGAGAACATATAAATGACTATAGTTCACGTTGATGTTTAATTGTTTCCATGAGAAATAATCCTTGCGATCTGACCACTAATCCCAGAAATATTCCAAGACTGGCTGTCTTGATATTAATTATAGCAATTGCTGGTTACGTAAGTGCATGATGGCATTTTAGCATTTTTCCAGTGGAATTACGTGATCATCGGTAAGTTTATCGGCGACAAATGAAATTTTCGGGATACTAAACTTCTACAAAGGTAATATTGTTCAAACTTTAGAAATAAATGATATGTTATATAAAAGTTTTATCGCCGCTACGGCTTTTGACAACTTATATATTACAGTTGTTTATTAGAATATAATTTGTATCGCGTTGGTATAACCATGGAAGTATTATATTAATACTTCCATGGTATAACTCTCTATTCGTAAAATCTCTCGCTCTCTCCCTCTCTCTCGCTATCTCTCTCTCTCTCTCTCTCTCTCTCTCTCTCTCTCTCTCTCTCTCTCTCTCTCTCTCTCTCTCTC